>NC_034187.2:24306880-24946672 GCF_002021735.2 Oncorhynchus kisutch
ACGGTTTTAGCACACTCACACACACTCACACACCCATCCACACCGACACCCACACACACAAACATGTACGCATGCACACGCGCTCTGATGTGTGTGTGTGTGTGTGTTCGTCTGTTAGCTGGAGTCTGGGGTACCCTTGCCAAGTCCTCAGGAGCTGATGGGTAAGATCCTCATCAAGAACAAGAAATCCCACAAGCCCTCGGCTGCCCATGGCAACAAGCAACTGGCAGAGCATCCAGCCAACCAGAGCGCAGCAGAGGAACAGGCAACAGATGAACCCTCGTCTCCTAACAACATCACAGCCGGTGAGCCTGACTGCAAGTGTGCTCTAATGTATAAAAATTATGATAATAAAAATCATATTCATCATTTTCACCACTATCATTAGAGCTGGTGGGGGTCTCTAGAAGCCTTTTATAAGAGTCGGCGAACATTTGTCACTTTTTGAGTTCATGAAAATGTAAACAGATTATTTTCTTTCAGGTGAAATAGAGGCTGAAGACGATGACGATGATGATGACGATGACTGTAAGAAGACGTCAGATGACGTGAGTTCAGTAGCTTGCCCTCTGCTACCATGGTTACTTGGTTACCCTTTAACACTGGAGATGTACTGTAGGTTAGAGGTGAAGGGTCAGGGTTGGAGTAACATGGCTACCTGTTATGTGATGACTTTGTCTCCAGGGGACAGCAGAGGAACGGGAGGCCGTAGCTACAGAGGAGATGTCCACTCTGGTCAACTACGTCCAGCCCACCAAGTTCAACTCCTTCGAGGCTTCCAAAAGTATACTGGCTCACTGAAAATACACAAAGACGCACGCACAAACAAACACACACAAACACATAATAAACCATTATGCTCTTTCCCCAGAGGTTAATCGTAGCTATCAAATGTCATCATTTGTGGAGACTAAAGCTCTGGAGCACCTCACCAAGTCGCCCGTGGAGTTTGTGGAGTATCCTTAAGATTCAGCTGACCTCTAAATAACCCCAACTATAACCTTGAACCCTAACTCAACTCCAGTATTAATTTGTCGTGTTCTTGATTACTTTCCTCTCAAGGGTCACGTTGCTATATCTAGTTTAGTCTCATCAAAGCAGGTGACTATACAAAGGCCCTACTCTACTCACCGTAAATGTCTTTAACCTGTCCTCTCAGATATAACAAGCAGCAGTTGAGTCGTATCTACCCTAAAGGCACGAGGGTGGACTCCTCCAACTACATGCCACAACTCTTCTGGAATGCTGGCTGCCAGCTGGTGGCACTCAACTTCCAAACTATAGGTGAGACATTTTGATTGTGTTGCCTTGGATGTGATCTAATAAAAGCAATTGTTCACAAACTATAGATGAGGCAGCACTGCTTACTTGACCTATAACCATTGACCTCTCTTAACCTCTGACCTCTCTCTCTCTCTCGCTCTCTCTCCCAGACCTGTCTATGCAGTTGAACCTGGGCATGTATGAGTACAATGGGAAGAGCGGCTACAGACTGAAACCAGAGTTCATGAGACGACCAGACAAACACTTTGACCCGTTCGCTGAGAGCACCGTGGACGGCATAGTGGCCAACACTGTCAAGGTCAAGGTAAGAGTTACAAAATACCATAACACAACACACTGTGGTTAACTAATTAACCAGTTAGATTAGACTAAACTGGTGTTATGAAATGAGCTTCTCTCCTACAGATAATCTCAGGCCAGTTTCTGAGCGACAAGAAGGTAGGTGTGTACATAGAGCTGGACATGTTTGGTCTTCCTGTGGACACCAGGAGAAAAGCCCTGAAGACTAAGACGTCCCAGAGCAATGCTATCAACCCAGTCTGGGATGAAGAGCCAATTATCTTCAAAAAGGTGAGAAACAGTAACCAACTGGGTTTGAAACCAGGTCTCCTGCACGCCATAAAATGGGACTGTTAGCCCTCTGAGCTAAAGCCGAGGGAATTCTTCAGGACTCAACAAGCTGTATAACCATAGAATGCAAGTGTATAATATTGAAGTGTAACTGTATAACTGCGTAAAACTGTTCTTTTAACTGTATAATGTTAAAGTATATTCATGTATAATTGTGTTGTTGCAGGTGGTTCTCCCCACGTTGGCCTCTCTGAGAATCGCTGCATTTGAGGAAGGAGGAAGGTTCATAGGTCACCGTATTATCCCTGTGCCAGCCATACGGCCCGGTAAACATTCTATTTACCTGTAATCAGTAAAGACTGCCTCTGCAATGAGTTTGTCATCTCTTTCTCTGTAGTCCCTATTGTCCTCAGGTTATTAACTGTGTTTTATCTATCTCAGGTTATCGCTACATCGGACTGAGGAATGAGAAGAACCAGTCTCTGATTCTGCCTGCTGTGTTTGTCTACATTGAAGTGAAGGACTATGTCCCAGACACCTTTGCAGGTAGGTCTGGTATACGACAATGCCTATTAGAACTGGAGGTCTCTATGTAAGCTTGGTACCAGTTTATCCACATGGTATCAAGGCTAATCCCTAATGTGTTTGTGTGTGTGTGCAGATGTAATCGAGGCGCTGTCAAACCCCATCCGGTATGTGAATCTCTTGGAGCAGCGGTCCCAACAGCTGGCTGCTCTCACTCTAGAGGAAGGGGAGGAGGAGACCAGTAAAGAGGTTTGTGGTCAAACTAGGGTTTTGTGGTTGAAAATGATGGACAGTAAAAACAATGTACATATTTAGAAGTACCATTACATTGCTACTGTTGTTGTGTTATTGTATTAAAGATTGAGGCTAATGCTGATCAACCCGGGCTTGCTGAGCCAAAAGCCAACCTACGATCTGCTCCTTTGGAGAACGGTCTCAGCCCCAGCCCTGCCGTCACACCCAGAACTCTGACTAATACACCCCAGTCTGCAACTACAGGTAACCCCTGACCCTGACCCACTAACTTCTATCTGCTATCGCCACACCCAAGACTGCTACAATGTCACTGCAGATGTATTGACATGAATGATTTTCTCATTAGAATGGAGCATGCCAACCAATCATAGTGTTTTCTAGTTGTTTCAGAACCAACCAAACCAGCAGCGAAGACTGAAGACATGGTGCAGAGCGTTCTGATAGGTCAGAGGGAGAAAGGGGGAGGGGTTGTGTGCGTATGTGTGTGTGGTGGTGGTGTGTTGTCCGTATAAGATTGTGTGTAGACTGTGTTCCACTGTGTGGTCTCTGCCTGTTCAGATATGAAGGTGGCCACACTAGAGGAGCTCAGGCAACACAAGCTGATAGTGCGGGAGCAGAAGAGACACTACAGGGAGATGAAGGATGTGGTGAAGAGACACCAGAAGAAGACTTTGGAGATGGTGAAGGAACAGACCACCAAGTACAACCAGGCTCAGAACCAACACACACGCAGACACAACGCTCTCCTGAAGACTAAACAACATGGTAAGACAAGGTAGGTAGGGTGGAGGGTAGGCAGATCTGGTAGAGTGTAGGGTTGTGTGTATGTGTGCTGTCCCTAACCCCTGACTCATGGTGTGTGTGTGTGTGTGTTAGAAGTTTGTCACCTGAAGGGAAGGCTGAACTGAAGCAGTTTGAGGATGGAGAGGGGCAACTGAGGGAGCTGAGAGAACAACAACAGCAACAGCTACTGGAGTTGAGACAGGAACAATACTACAGTGAGAAATACCTCAAACGAGAACACATCAAACAGGTAACACGCACGCACACACAGATTATATATTACATAATTGTACATTCCAATACTGTATATCGCCACTATTGCAGATGAGTGAGAAACTGACTACGGTGACTGAGGAAAGCCAGAACAACCAGATGAAGAAATTAAAAGACATATGTGACAAGTGAGTTTGATATGACTGTGAGACATCAGTTCAACAGAGATGCGAAGTTAGTGTACTATAGAGATATAATTGGATATAATTCTATCAAATATATAATTTGTGATGCTTCACCTTTGCAGAGAAAAGAAAGACCTGAAGAAGAAAATGGACAAAAGGAGAACAGAGAAAATCAAAGAAGCTATGACAAAAGAGAAGCACTTGGTAGAAGAGTAAGTGTACCAAACCCTATAACTTCAATCATTAAACCCTCTCCCTGGCTCTGGGACTGAAGAGACAAACTTTGTAGCATTTTACTGCTGAGGTAGGGTACTATCCCCCACCTCAACCTGACCCCGTTGTCCAGTGACCACTTCATACACCTCTGTGTCAGGGTACGACCAGGTTTACAGGGAACTCAGTCAATCAGGGAACCTGGTCAGCCAATCACATACCCTATCTGGTGGGGTAACAGCCCCCCCTTCTATCAGTACCTCAGTCTCTCACTACAGCTCCAGGAATTAACAACCAGTTGACTAAACTGGCTGCACCAACATTCAAGGACTCACCTATGGTCCTCACTCCTTGGCAGCTTATTCTCTGGACATTCCATCACTAGTGTTAGCACATTCATGACCATAAAACCACTATACACTACAACTAGTTTTCTCCTCTGTAAAGTCATGTGTGCCTGTCTTGGGTGTGAAATAAAGTGTGAATTGTATCCCTGTCTCCTGCTGGTCATTATCAGTCCTCTTACCAGGACTCTGGGACAGTTGAATCTATACTAAACCGGCACAGCTTTCGGAAACCACGACCAACAGGCGGTGCTCTTTTTCATGGATTGGTACAATTGTGCTGGACTACCAGTAGCGACGGGATGCAGTTCACACCACATTCCATGCCCCTGACCAGGCGTGCACGCCGGTGAGAAGAGGAGGACCGGAGACTCCAGTGCATAGGGAAGAAGCCCCAGCTAAGAGAACTCTATGTTTGTGTGTGTGACAGAAAGAGAAGCTGGATTTCTGTATGTATGACTATTTATTATTCTGTTGTTAGGGGGAAGTTGGAGATCAACAAATCATATGTGAATGAAGTGGTACAGAACATCAAAAGGGTAAGGATGGAAGGATTGGGGGTCAGATAGTCTCTCGTGGATAGTGGTGTAAAGTACTTAAGTAAAAATACTTTAAAGTACTACTTAAGTCGTTTTTGGGGGATATCTGTACTTCACTATTTATATTTTTGACTGCTTTCACTTTTACTTCACTACATTCCTGAAGAAAATTATGTACTTTTTACTCCATACATTTTCCCTGACACCCAAAAGTACTTGTTACATTTTGAGAGGCAGATGGTGACAGGAAAATGGTCCAATTCACATACTTATCAAGAGAACATCCCTGGTCACCTCTACTACCTCTAATCTGGCGGACTCACTAAACATTTGTAAATGAAGTCTGAGTGTTGGAGTGTGCCCCTGGCTATCCGTAAATTAAACAAAACAAGAAAACTGTGCTGTCTGGTTTGCTTAATATAAATCATTTCAAATTATTTGTGCTTTTACTTTTGATACTTATGTATATTGTAGCATATATATATATTTAACTTAAGTATCTTTAAAACCCAATACTACTTGAGACTTTTACTCTAGTATTTTACTGGGTGACTTTCACTTTTACTTGAGTAATTTTCTATTAAGGTATCTTTACTTTTACTCAAGTATGATGATTGGGTACTTTTTCCTCCACTGCTCGTGGCCAGACATCACACTGTACTCTCGTTGGAGAATCAACAGCGTGACGTCTGGTACTGTTATTTTCCTGTGAAGTGATAGCACTTCCAGGATGGAGCAGTCCAATCACCGAAGGTAACCTCTCTCTTCCTTGCTCTAGCTGGAGGATGCTCAGGCAAAACGCCAAGAGAGACTGGTGGAGCAGCACAAAGACATCCAGCAGCAAATTCTTGATGAGAAAGCAAAGGTGACATACCAAATAACCCATGACCTCTTACCTTTAAATCTGTAACCCTAACCCTAAACCTCTAGCATCTAACTATAACCCCTGACCTCTACCCCTTTCTCCTAACTCTGACATCTGACCCCAGCTGCAGGGTGCAGTGGAGGCGGAGTACCAGGAGAAGTTCTGTCTGTTGCCAGGGGAGATCCAGGACTTCCTGCAGAACAGGAAAGGGGGGGTCAAAGGTCACGTCGTGCCCCGGCCCTCCACCCCCCAAGACATACTCTCTGAGGAGGAACTAGAGGACCAGAGGAAGTGAGAAAGACAGAAAGCGAGAGGAGATGGAAATAGAGCTTTTCTTCTTAATAAATGCTGGTTTACTACTGCACTCTAAAGGTAGTCCTGGATAATTTGTATTGTTATGTTATCTGTAGCATATTGTAAACTTTTTGAGAGTTGAGATTTGATATATACTCCTACTGCTACATTGTACTCTTGCCTGCCTTTAATGGGGCTTCCAAGACAACTGGGAACTCTGCAGAAAAAAACGAGGTCAATTCATGATGTCAGTGACTTTCCGGTCGGAAAGTCTGAGCTATAGAAAGATGCCAGAGTTTCAAGTTGGAATTCTGAGTGGGATGACCGTTCAAAACAATTTTTCCCAGTTGGAGCAAAAAAATATTGAGTTCCCAGTTGTCTGAACGCATTGAAGTCGGAGAGACTTGCTGATTCGTTGAACGCAGCACGTGTATAACTACAACCAGTTAGCAAGTCAGAAATGTCAGAGTTCAGAGTTTCCTAGTTCCGACTAGCATGTGAACACGGCATGTCACCCGTGCAATCTACGCATTCCTACGTTATACTTCCGTGTTTATGTCCTTGTTATTTTGAATTGGCGATTAAATCATCAAATTCATGAAAACGTGGTCATATAAGATATATGAAGGAATGTTTGTTAATGAATTTACTACTGCTAAATGACTTTCATTTAGTTTCTGCCCTAAGACCATTCACTACGTTTTCTGCCCTAAGACCATTCACTACGTTTTCTGCCCTAAGACCATTCACTACGTTTTCTGCCCTAAGACCATTCACTACGTTTTCTGCCCTAAGACCATTCACTACGTTTTCTGCCCTAAGACCATTCACTACGTTTTCTGCCCTAAGACCATTCACTACGTTTTCTGCCCTAAGACCATTCACTACGTTTTCTGCCCTAAGACCATTTACTACGTTTTCTGCCCTAAGACCATTCACTACGTTTTCTGCCCTAAGACCATTCACTACGTTTTCTGCCCTAAGACCATTCACTACGTTTTCTGCCCTCAGACCATTCACTACGTTTTCTGCCCTCAGACCATTCACTACGTTTTCTGCCCTCAGACCATTCACTACGTTTTCTGCCCTCAGACCATTCACTACGTTTTCTGCCCTCAGACCATTCACTACGTTTTCTGCCCTCAGACCATTCACTACGTTTTCTGCCCTCAGACCATTCACTACGTTTTCTGCCCTCAGACCATTCACTACGTTTTCTGCCCTCAGACCATTCACTACGTTTTCTGCCCTCAGACCATTCACTACGTTTTCTGCCCTCAGACCATTCACTACGTTTTCTGCCCTCAGACCATTCACTACGTTTTCTGCCCTCAGACCATTCACTACGTTTTCTGCCCTCAGACCATTCACTACGTTTTCTGCCCTCAGACCATTCACTACGTTTTCTGCCCTCAGACCATTCACTACGTTTTCTGCCCTCAGACCATTCACTACGTTTTCTGCCCTCAGACCATTCACTACGTTTTCTGCCCTCAGACCATTCACTACGTTTTCTGCCCTCAGACCATTCACTACGTTTTCTGCCCTCAGACCATTCACTACGTTTTCTGCCCTCAGACCATTCACTACGTTTTTTGCCCTCAGACCATTCACTACGTTTTGCCGATTGAAAACCATTCAGAAAGCCAACAAAATTCTTGCTACGTCACTTGGTCTAGTGTGGGGTTTGATTCAAATAATCAGCTAATCATCCAGCTTTGATCATTTGAATAAATTGTGTAGTTTTAGGGCTAAACCCCAAATGGAACCCTCTGGGGTCCCGAGAGTCGGGTTTTGGAAACGCTGGTCTAGTGGCTGAACAGTGTGTTGCATGAGGGCAAGCGAAGAACGTGTTCTTATTCTACTGACTATATCTTGACTTGAGGCACGGTCCTGTTGTTCTGACCACATGTGGTTCTTATCTAGTCATAGTGTTGGGGTAGTCAGTGGACGAGAGAGCGCCTTTTTGCACTAAAATGTGGATAATTTGCTTCTGTTTGCACCACTGCTGGCTGTCTGTGCTTTTCTCTTAAAATAGGTTGCTACTGAAAAGGTTTCTTTAGGCCTTTTCACACTGCATTTTTCTTAGCCCCAGGCAAAGACTGGTCCTGGGCTAGTTTATCCTGTTTGCACAAGCATTTGTTAACCCTGCCCTTATAAAGAAAGATTGCCGTTTTGAAACTGCAGTAAAAGTGCAGTAACTGTGGTTGACTGTGGTATTTTGGACACAGTAATTGCAGAATAAGGGTGGGCTTTAGCCCTGGGCTGAGGATTCACACTTGTACAAACACACATGGACCAACATTCTGTCTCTGTCACTCGACCAATGTTAAGCAATAAGGCAATTTTTTTATTAACAAATGATTTCCTCTTGCTTTTAGTCTAGCATTTTATTTCCAACGGTAATGGTTTGTATAAACCTTGCTGTCTGCCTGTCGGACCTGGTAAACAATTACCAACTTTTTCACTACCAAATAAGGGACAAAAGGTGGCGTGCACGGCGGTGTGGGTATGGTGCCGTGTGAATGAATATACAGTGTATATTCTTATTCAATTAGAAAGGCAATCGTTTTTTTTGGTAAGATTTTTAAAACTCAGATGGGAGGATGAAGTAGTATACATTTACTTAAAATACCATGCAGGACACATCACAAGCATATGCCAATGAAGTGAATGTGTAGCTTTTGTGATTGGACAGTGAAAATTATGCGTATCACACTGGATGTTTCACACACACCGTGTTTCTAGGGCTAGAGCCGAAATGTCGGTGCAAGCCCTGGGCTAAGGTTGGTGCTAGCCCACTTTTTAATGTGCAAATGTGAACACTTGCTTAGTCCCGAGCTAAAAATCTCCCTTAGACCAGGGCTAAGGAGGCTCTTAGCCCTGGGCTAAGGTGCAGTGTTGAAAACACCTAATCATTGTTTTCTACTTGGTATTAATGCTTTTAGAGTTTTATATGCATACGTTTTGCAAACGACATTGATCTGTTATTTACAAATGATGAGCTGTTGATTGTTTGGTTCCATACACTTTCAGGGATGCATGACTTTATGCAGCATTTTTGTTGAATGTTTAAAATGTAGTATTATATGCTTAATAACATGGATGTACTGGTTCAATCATAATTAATGACTTAGTTTCATGTTATTTCATTAGTTTCCTTTTGGATATTTAATACAATTATATCCCAATTCTTTATCACCATTTCCAACTCCTGATGTAGTGTAAAATAACCCCAAAAAATTTCAGATCCAACAAAGATTTAGTAGTGGTTTCACATGGGACCTGCAACAATGTGTTGCAACTGGCAAAGTGTGTTTTTCTTGTAGCTGTTGTTGAAACTTTATTTCTGTAATTACTGCACTTTACTTCACATCTGTTTGACTATTTTACTGAGGCTAAATGTCTGTTTTGATAAACAAAATTACTATACTCTAGTAATTACAAAAAATTAAGTATTACGTTTTATCTCAAATTTGTATAAATAAAAATACATTAATAATATAGGAAGAAAACATATGTAAACATGTTATGAAATTCCAAACTGTGTTTAACTCTCTTATTGAATAGGATTCTGGTAGTTATTTGAATGTTTATGAAGTATATAATTGTATTGGATGTATTTGTATATAGTTGTATTTGTTTGGTTGCAGTATTATATTGAATAATAATAGAAAAAAAGTCAAAGATAAGTTGGGTGTTAATAGTAAGAATATTACTAGAATTATTTATTTATTTTACAAAGTTGTTCTAACTTGTATGGATGGAGCCTTTGCTCTCTGTAATGATTTGCCCCTTGTTTTTGTGATTACTTGAACCACATTTGACAAAAATATTTATTATGAAATTAGATGTGTGTATTTTCTAACATTTTAAAAGAATACAGTTGAAGTCAGAAGTTTACATACACTTAGGTTGGAGTCATTAAAACTCGTTTTTCAACCACTCCACAAATTTCTTGTTAACAAACTATAGTTTTGGCAGGTCGGTTAGGACATCTACTTTGTGCATGATACAAGTTATTTTTCCAACAATTGTTTGCAGACAGATTATTTCACTTATAATTCACTGTATCACAATTCCAGTGGTTCAGACGTTTACATACACTAAGTTGACTATGCCTTTAAACAGCTTGGAAAATGGCTTTAGAAGCTTCTGATAGGCCAATTTACATCATTTGAGTCAATTGGAGGTGTACCTGTGGATGTATTTCAAGGCCTACCTTCAAACTCAGTGCCTCTTTGCTTGACATCATGGGAAAATCTAAATAATTCAGCCAGTAAAAACGAGTCCTGTATATTGACATAACCTGAAAGTCCGCTCAGCAAGGAAGAAGCCACTGTTCCAAACCCGCCATAAAATAGCCAGACTACGGTTTGCAACTGCACATGGGGTCAAAGATCGTACTTTTTGGAGAAATGTTCTCTGGTCTAATGAAACAAAACTAGAACTGTTTGGCCATAATGACCATTGTTATGTTTGGAGGAAAAAGGGGACGCTTCCAAGCCGAAGAGCACCATCGCAACAGTGAAGCACGGGGTGGCAGCATCATGCTGTGGGGGTGCTTTGCTGCAGGAGGGACTGGTGCACTTCACAAATTAGATGGCATCATGAGGGGGAAAAATGATGTGGATATATTGAAGCAACATCTCAAGACACCAAGTTAAAGCTTGGTCACAAATGGATCTTCCAAATGGACAATGAGCCCAAGCATACTTCCAAAGTTGTGGCAAAATGGCTTAAGGACAACACAGTCAATGTATTGGAGAGGCCATCACAAAGCCCTGACCTCAATCCTATAGAAAATTTGTGGGCAGAACTGAAAGAGCGTGTGCGAGCAAGGAGGCCTACAAACCTGACTCAGTTACACCAGCTCTGTCAGGAGGAATGGGTCAAAATTCACCCAGCTTATTGTGGGAAGCTTGTGGAAGGCTGCCCGAAACGTTTGACCCAAGTTAAACAATTTAAAGGCAATGCTACCAAATACTAATTGAGTGTATGTAAACTTCTGACCCACTGGGAATGTGATGAAAGAAATAAAAGCTGAAATAAATCATTCTCTCTACTACTATTCTGACATTTCACATTCTTAAAATAAAATGGTGATCCTAACTGACCTAAGACAGGGAATTTTTACAAGGATTAAATGTCAGGAATAGTGAAAAACTGAGTTTAAATGTATTTGGCTAAGGTCTATGTAAACTTCCGACTTCCAACGGTACCTCTATCTCAATGGAATTAGTTAGTTGGATAGGGTGTAGTGAGGCCCTGTCGTCTCATTAAATACTATCACAACCAGTGGTGTAAAGTTCTAATATAAAAATACTTTAAAGTACTTATAGTTATAAAGTCGTTTTTGGGGTATTTCTACTTTACTTTTCCATTTATATTTTTGCCAACTTTTACTTTACTATATTCCTAAAGAAAAGAATGTACTTTTTACTCCATACATTTTCCCTGACACCCAAAAGTACTCGTTACATTTTTACAGGAAAATGGTCCAATTCCCAGACTTATCAAGAGAAGATCACCTGGTCATCCCTACTGCCTCTGATCTGGCGGACTCACTAAACACAAATGCTTCATTTTCAAACTATGTCTTGAGTGTTGGAGTGTGACTCTGGCTATTCGTAAATGTTAATAAAAAATAAAAATAAATGTGCAGTCTGGTTTGCTTAAAATAAGTTATTTGAAATTGTTTATACTTTTACTTTTAATACTTACGTACATTTGAGTAATTCTATTTACTTTTAATACTTAAGTATATTTAAAACCAAATACTTGTAGACTTTTACTCAAGTACTATTTTATTGGGTGACTTTCACTTTTATTTGAATCATTTTCTATGAAGGTATCTTTACATTTACTCAAGCGTGACAATGTATCACAACTTTCCACTCCAACACATCACTACTGCTTTCTGTATAATGATCTCTCTTCTTCCTATGTCTTTCCACTACTGACCATTCCGGTCCTTGACGCTCATCCTCCCATTATATACCCTCAGAACTGACACCCTTATTGTTCGCATTCCAGCACAGCTGTTGCTTCACCAACTTTTTCTACACTTCTCATTTTCTTCCGCACTACTCGCCGCAATTTCCGATCGGGTTACGGTGTTGTACCGTCACTACGTTTTTGGCCAAACACATCCAATTTCACACCCACGAACTAGAGTAAGATTGGAAGAGTAATTTGTCAAAAGAGAGGATAACAAAAATCCTTGGTAAACCAAATTTGAACAATGAAAAAAAAGATACATTAAGTCAAAAGCTCCAATGTCATTATATTCTGTAATTCTGTATAACTCATCGTAGTTGTATTTAATTTATTGTTGATTTAAAAACAAAAATGTTTTGCTTTGAAATAACAATTTCCTCGCTATGCACTGATTACAGTCTGCAGTTGTGGGGGGAAACGCACGCGAGCTCTGATTTACATGTGCTGTTGTTGCTGTGCCATTTCTTTGCGTTTTGAGAGTGTGGAGTGTACCTTTTGTTCTGGTGCTCTCGTTCAAGTGACAATGACAGCCTGTCTATCAAGATGCATGGAACCCGCCCCATTCACCCCTCCTGCTCCCTGGCTGTAGCAAGCAGGGAGCAGTGAAGACGAGGTAGCTAGTTTTGAAGCCGTGGCATAAATGATCTCATCTCAGCCCGATCTCCGCTTTCTACAGAGGATCCTATGACCAACACCGGAATAAAGTAAAAATAAAGGTACGCCAAATTAATTAACCGACTGTATTTATTTGTTAGGATTGATATGGGGCATTTATTGAAATGTTTATCTCCGAAACTCTTGTCAAATGTTAGTCTGGTGAGGGGGTGGGGGGGGGGGGGGGGCGCTAGCTACACATTTAGCTAGGTAACGTTAGCTAACGGTAGTTGAGGTAGCTAAACAATTTTCATGCGGGAGTATCCATGTCAGTTAGGGAGAGTGGAGAAATGTAGTTGGAAAAGGGAAGTTCATCATTTTAAAAACAGTGTTGTAATAATCTACCCCATTTATATCCGTTATTTTATAGTTAAACAATTATATCGCAGAGTGGGAATTAGCTAGCTACAGTAGGTAACGTAGTTAGTTATTTCAAAATGGCCTCATCTCCGTTGTCGCCCCAGCGTCACTGTTGCTCGAGCTAGACAAAGCATGCGGTACAGCTACCAGAGAAGGACATGCGCTATTGCAGTGAGTGCAATATAAATAACTAATTTCATTATGTACATATTTTTGTATTAACCTATTATGAATTGCAGGATACACACTCGCACTGTTGCGTAGTCAGCTAATTTCTCCATTCAAATAAGCATAAGCGGCAGCGGAAATACTGTCAACGTCAGTATTGTGGGGGAGGGGAGACTATTCCTAGGTGGAGCCAGAGACGAGGAGGAGGAGGATCTCTGGTGGAGCTGTGGGTGTTAATGCTATTTTATGTATTAAGCCTTGCTGCTCTTTGACGTTTAGAACGGTGTAATATAACTGAGGCATAACACATACAGTACAACAAGCACAGCATACATGAATTATGTTCCCTCCTTACATTTGGTACTGAGAGATTAATTGTTTGGAGTAAAAAACCTTGATTCATCAAAACAATGATTCAACTTTTTTTTTTTTTTTCATTTAACCTTTATTTAACTAGGCAAGTCAGTAAAGAACAAATTCTTATTTACAATGACGGCCTACTGGGGAACAGTGGGTTAACTGCCTTGTTCAGGGGCAGAACGACAGATTTTTACCTTGTCAGTTCAGGGATTCCATCCAGCAACCTTTCGGTTACTGGCCCAACGTCCTAACCACTAGGCTACCCGCCGTCCTAATTTGAAGGGGTGTATGTTGGCTTGACTTATGTTTTGTTTTCTTATAGCCACATTAACCTATTAGATCCTATTTGTCAATGGATTACAGATTTGTAAAGATTTGTATTGAACAGGCCATTTTAGGTTTGCAGTGTTCATAAAGAGCAAAAAGTCCCCTGCCTGGCACCACTAACTAGTTTTTTCTCATCAAAATGATTGCGCCTTCTTTTTTCCTTGTTTTCAGATATCCAATCAGCTATACTCCCATAGTAGACACCTATTGTTTGTGGGTGAAATGGTGCATTAACATGAACCCTGTGTTGTTGTTACTTGTGTAGTATTTTGCTTCTTAGCTAGAAATTCTCCATTCTTTTTTACAGTTACCACTAAGGTAACAAAAGAGAAACAGAAAGTACATTCATGTGTCTGCCTCACATTTTGTATTTTGAATAGGGTACCTGGCAACGCTACTCATGAATTGGACTAGAAAATATGTAATGATTATATGGGTTTTAGCTATTTAGTACACAACATTTGCTGAATTTGACAGTTGTCTTGTACCCCAGAGGATTGTATCGGACTGTTTGTGCATTTTATCTGTGGTCTGACGCAGGTCCATTTGCAGTCTTCAGTTCTTGCAGCTAACATGATCTTAGATTTCAGTAAGGGGACCAGTCCAATTATGTGACATATTGTTTTTCATCATGGTTTATTGATGGCTAATGACATTAGAAGCACATAACCACCCTCTAGTGAAAGCAATGGTTAGGCTAAGTGGTCGGCCATAAAGTCTGCATTCAAGTTAGGTTCATTAACACACTCAAAAGCACTCTCCTGATTGCTTCCAATGGTGAAAACATACAGTAAATGCGACAGTGTCACTTGTGATGTTATTTGTTGCTTCAGTGCTGAGATGTCTTCTCAGGTAGGACCAAAGCTCAATGTCCTTTGCTTGGCAGACTGATAGATTGTGCCCCTGTGATGTCCACAGTGTATCCCTGCAGCCCTAGAATAGATAGATACAAGACATTTGCTTATTAGGAACATTGCTTAATTAAGTTGCTATTATCAACTGTGCTTTTTTTTGCCATAAGCTAGTATAGTGTTAAAATCTATTAAGTGCAAATGTTTGCTGTTTTGAACCAAAATGTTACTTTATTAGCTTTACTTTATTTCATACTTGTCTCCTGTTTGATATAATTTCTTGCTTCGTAGATGGTTGATCCATGTAGCAGAGTAGTAACTCCAATTACTGCCCCAGCCACTGCTCTCTCTGAGGAGATGCACACCCTGACAGAAGTTCCTTTGTTTTAGTCTGATGGAAAATGTAGTGTGATGTCACACAGGCTCCTGTCCTGTGTTCTCTCCCTACTCTGCTCTTCCCTGCTTGTTGGTCCCTTGGAGTCAACAGCCGTCCCCTGTTGTTTTGAGGCAAGTCTTCTGATATCTTCTCATTCAGACAGAGATACTGCTTCAGGAAGGTTATTTTCACTGTTCCTCCTTTCCCTTTAATTACATTATAGCAGTTATATTTTTTGGAGCATGGTGTGTATATCTCAAACATATCACATTTAAACCTGTGTGGTATTCTTTTGACTTTTCTCACCCAGTATGTGTCCTATTAACTTCACTCCGGTAGTACAGAAGTGAACTCACTTTTGCCAATATTTAGATGTTTGACGACAGGTGGCAGTGGGGTGGGATAGTGTATGTACATGAGCTGATTGTGTTTTTTGTTGTTGAGAAAAGCCTGACCTGTCCTGATTTTGACCGCAGTGATGGTAGTTGGTTGGTAACATGCTGTATTTTCGGTGGTTCAGTGGGTCTGTTAAAAGTGTGGTTGTTCCGCCCAGCAGGAGCCTTGCTTCAGACTGGCCTAAAATGGGCAGAAAGGGTGCAGAACAAAAGCTGCTTGTTGCTTGTACAAAAGTACTGAAGCGCTGCAGCCGGGACCAAGCTGCTATGCTAATGCCTGTGCCTCTCAACAGGAAAGGTATAGCAAACTTTCAGAAAAACAACAAGCTATTTATACTGTAGCACATTACATTAATATTTAGCTAACCTGTAGAGATTCTTCTTCATGAAATTCTCTTACCAATGAAAAGTTTGTCCTTATGCCACACACTTCAAACATAACACCACAAATTATAAATTCGTACATTTTTTTGAATGTAGTTTTGATAACTAAAATTCATCAAGACAACACAGTATTTCATGATATCATGTGTGTTTGTTAGATTGTGAAGTTTTTGTGACCGGTTTGTCACCAATAACACTCTTTCCGTTTCCCTTCACCCCAGAGAGCCAAAATGTTCCCGAAGGGCACGAAGCGCAAGTTTTCCGACTCCAGGGAGGAACCTGTGGCAGGCGGTGAGGATGTGAATCAGTCGAGTTTGGCAGCTGTGAGGATGCTGTCGTCCTACAGCCTGCAGCGGCAGTCCCTGCTGGACATGTCCCTGATCAAACTGCAGCTGTGCCACATGCTGGTGGAGCCTAATCTGTGCCGTTCGGTGCTGATTGCCAACACGGTGAGGCAGATCCAGGAGGAGATGACCCAGGACGGCACCTGGCAGATCATGACCCAGGCCCTGAGTGCTGCCAACGCTGCTGCCCAGTGCTCTGCAGACCGCCTGGTGGCCACCGAGGTGCTGTGCCGGCAGACAGAGGCAGCCCAGGGGGAGCAGGTCCCCAAGCCCTTCCCAGTGGTGGGTTCAGAGGGCTGCCCTGCGGAGGAGGTGTTGGAGGAGGAGGAGGCGGCGGCGGCAGAGGTGGGGATGACTATGTCCACTGTCTCCCCCCAAGCCCCAACCTCCTACCTGCCAGGCACCTTTGGCATGGACCCCTGCTGGGAAGAGGAGGAGACAGGTGAAGATGATGATGATGATGAGGAGGAGGACAGTGAGGAGTGTGGGTCTGGCTCAGAGGGGGAGGAGAGGGAGCGTGACAGCCTGGTGGAGGACACCAGGACAGCAGAGCAGGTCTTTGGCACGTTCGAGATCAAAAACCCTGCGCCCAGCCCCGACCCTGCTCTGGAGGAACTGTTTTCAGACGTGGATGCGTCTTACTACGACCTTGATACAGTGCTGACAGGAATGCAGAGTGTTCCTAAGATGGGGCCCTATGACCTCCTGGAGAGCCTGTCCTCCCATGGGCCCTCACCCCTCAGTTCCAGCACCAGCTGCCGATCAGACCTCAATGAACTGGACCACATCATGGAGATCATAGTGGGCTCCTGAGAAACAACACACTTCCTTGCATACTTACTTTGCAGACTCTTTACAGACTGTGCACGTGGTGCGTATATTTGGATATGGTGTTATTATACATTCAGATGTTGAGGGTTTATGAAATCAAGAACTTATTCAGTGTTACGACATGCAGCTGTGCATCTCTAAGTGGGCAGAGATTACAACCTATACCATTATGATTTTTCTTATTTGACATACTTTTCTATATTTCTTTTTGTCATACAATCTATTTTTCCAGTTATGTTTTTATTTATTGTAATATGTATGGACTGAAGAACAATGTCATTACACTACACACAAATAGACCCTCTGAAGCGATGCATATTTTCCTAAAGAGTAAAACAAATATTAGTGAAACATGTACGTACAGTTGAAGTCGGAAGTTTACATACACCTTAGCCAAATACATTTAAACTCAGTTTTTCACAGTTCCTGACATTTAATCCTAGTAAAAATTCCCTGTTTTAGGTCAGTTAGGATCACCCCTTTATTTTAAGAATGTGAAATGTCAGAATAATAACTGAGATAATTATTTATTTCAGCTTTTATTTCTTTCATCACATTCCCAGTGGGTCAGAAGTTTACATACACTCAATTAGTATTTGGTAGCATTCCCTTTAAATTGTTTAACTTGGGTCAAACGTTTCGGGCAGCCTTCCACAAGCTTCCCACAATAAGTTGGGTGAATTTTGGCCCATTCCTCCTGACAGAGCTGGTGTAACTGGTTTGTAGGCCTCCTTGTTCGCACACGATTTTTCAGTTCTGCCCACACATTTTCTATGGGATTGAGGTCAGGGCTTTGTGATGGCCACACCAATACCTTGACTGTGTTGTCCTTAAGCCATTTTGCCATAACTTTGGAAGTATGCTTGAGGTCATTGTCCGTTTGGAAGATCCATTTGCGACCAAGCTTTAACTTCCTGACTGATGTCTTGAGATGTTGCTTCAATATATCCACATAATTTTCGTCCCTCATGATGCCATCTATTTTGTGAAGTGCACCAGTCCCTCCTGCAGCAAAGCACCCCCACAACATGATGCTGCCACCCCCATGCTTCACGGTTGAGATGGTGTTCTTCGGCTTGCAAGCGTCCCCCTTTTTCCTCCAAACATAACGATGGTCATTATGGCCAAACAGTTATATTTTCGTTTCATCAGGCCAGAGAACATTTCTCCAAAAAGTACGATCTTTGACCCCATGTGCAGTTGCAAACCGTAGTCTGGCCTTTTTATGGCACTTTTGGAGCAGTGGCCTTTTCCTTGCTGAGTGGCCTTTCAGGTTATGTCGATATAGGACACGTTTTACTGTGGA
Source organism: Oncorhynchus kisutch (assembly GCF_002021735.2). NCBI lineage: Eukaryota > Metazoa > Chordata > Actinopteri > Salmoniformes > Salmonidae > Oncorhynchus > Oncorhynchus kisutch. Next base: position 24,325,307 of record NC_034187.2, read on the forward strand.
TATAGATACTTTTGTACCTGTTTCCTCCAGCATCTTCACAAGGTCCATTGCTGTTGTTCTGTGAATGATTTGCACTTTTCGCACCAAAGTACATTCATCTCTAGGAGACAGAACGCGTCTCCTTCCTGAGCGGTATGACGCCTGCGTGGTCCCATGGTGTTTATTCTTGCGTACTATTGTTTGTACAGATGAATGTGGTACCTTCAGGTGTTTGGAAATTGCTCCCAAGGATAAATCAGACTTGTGGAGGTCTACCATTTTTTTTCTGAGGTCTTGGCTGATATCTTTTCATTTTCCCATGATGTCATTCAAAGAGGCACCGAGTTTGAAGGTAGGCCTTGAAATACATCCACAGGTACACCCCCAATTGACTCAAATGATGTCAATTAGCCTATCAGAAACTTCTAAAGCCACGACAATTTTCTGGAATTTTCCAAGCTGTTTAAATGCACAGTCAACTTAGTGTATGTAAACTTCTGTCCCACTGGAATTGTGACACAGTGAATTATAAGTGAAATAATCTGTCTGTAAACAATTGTTGGAAAAATTACTTGGGTCATGCACAAAGTAGATGTGCTAACCGACTTGCCAAAGCTATAGTTTGTTAACAAGAAATTTGTGGAGTGGTGGAAAAACGAATTTTAATGATTCCAAAGTAAATGTGACTTCAACTGTATGTATATAGAAATATATATTTTTGCAATTTACAGTTTGGGAAATTTACCAGTATGATTTAAAATAATTTCCCCCCATATTTTGAATATGATCCATTTTAATTTAGCCAGTCACCCAATGTCTTCCTATGGTTTGGTTTTAACCATTTAAGTCTCAAGAGGGGCACAGTTTTTTTTCCTACTTGATTTGAATCCATCCCTTACAACCTAGACTAGATTTGTAAAGTATTTAGAGAAACTCTTGCTTGATATCAGCATTAAGAAGCCTTATTTTCTGATATTTGTATTACTACAAATGAAGAATTATTGGTTGACCCATTAAGTTATTCCTTTTAATTTATTTAATTTATTAAATACAGATACATACATGCCACGTAGATTTTTAAACTGAGCTGTGTATACCCATGTGATATATTATAAACTGGGTGGTTCAAGCCCTGAATGCTGATTGGCTCAAAGCTGTGGTATATCAGACCATATACCACGGGTATGACATTTTTACTGCTCTAATTACGTTGGTAACCAATTTATAATAGAAATAAGACACCTCGGGTGGTTATGGTATATGGCCAATATACCATGGCTAGGGGCTTTACCCAGGCACACTTTAGCCGTGGTATATATTGGGCATATACCACACCCCCTTTTGCCTTATTGCTTTATTACAACTCAATACCCCCCCTATTCACTATGCATTTCTTTTGCAAAAATATATTTTGTACAGATTTCAACTATAATTTTTTAAAATTTATTTTTACAAGCAGCTCTTTCTCTAAAGATTTCTTTTCATAATGTCTCCTTATCATGATGAAAAGATTACTCAGGCAAACCGTACCAGTAAAATCTGACAGTATTACTGGTCATTACTACCACAAAACTCCTCTGAATGATGTCACTGCTTCAAACAGCAGCTAGAATTTCAAAGACCTTAACAATTGTAAAGTATATGCATTTTTATATTAAGAAAACATTTTAGGACCTTTGTAAATATTTTTTATAATAAAAGGTGCAAATCTTGTCATTTTTTAATTTTAATTAATTTGATCAAATTAGTCTTAGTATAATTTTTATTTATTTTTTTAAATGAAATTTCTCCTTTTATTTAAAGACCTTTTTGTAAATATTTTTTTAACTAGGCAAGTCAGTTAAGACCAAATTCTTTCTTTCAATGACAGCCAGTTCAGGGGTAGAATGACAGATTTTTACATTGTCAGTTTGGGGATTCGATTCAGCAACCTTTCGATTACTGGCCCAATGCTCTAACCACTAGACTACCTGTCGTCCCAAAACAGTTGTTTCCATACCGGTAGTCGAACCCCGGCCGCCTGAGTGAAAACCAGGAATCCTAACCTAATCCTAACCGCTAGTATAAAGGTAAGTTAAAGTATTGTGGTTGATTTGTAGTGTAAGCTGTGTAATGTGCATACCAATCAGTGTACAACCTTCAAAAACGTAAATGCACACCATTATATCAATTGATTTCTGTAGTGCTCAAGAGATTATATTCCATGAGACTAACATTGCATTTCTTAACACAGGATTTGAAACGGTACATTTTTGGATTATTTTCATGATAACAAAAATATTTACAGTGGAGTAATTAGGTACTTAAGATTTTACCAAATTATGAAGTGAGACCATTATACTTATTAATGGAATATTCTTCCAAATCTTCATTGAAATGTCGAAAACATATTGAAAGACACATTGATCTCCAAATTTGTTGCAATTAATTTGTTCCTCCCAAGGTAATACTTTACTTTTGTAATGTGCACACACACTTTTTACAATTACAATAGACTTTTGACCTTGCGTGGATGTACATGGGCCAATCCACCACAATAGTTATTTTCTCATAAGGAAAATGTATTTGTTACATTGTATGAAATAACTTCGTAATCCATGCGTCTGTAACCGTGTTCGATGGTTTTAACAGTAACAACTCTGATTTGCAGTCAAATGCGCTGCGATGTAGACTGGGTACTGTGAATTTCAACGCATGTAAAAAGTTACAAACCTCAAATGTGTTGCACATTTCCCAGCCCCGTGAGTGGTAGAGACCGCTCAATGACAATTAGTGGAGGCTTGGTCTGCGGTCTCGCCGAACAACTGCTTTCATAATGGGTATCCGGGAACTGTCTCTGCCTTTCCATGTGTCCCTGTAGTCCCGCACCCCTTCAAGCAAAACATACACGTTTATCAGAGGTCAGGGGGATAGCCATAACGAAAAGAGACACGGCCTTTGAACTAAACATTTGTACGATTTCTTGCATTCCTCACATTTCAATAAGATGCAGTGAAAACTCAACTGTGTAGATGACGGTCTTTTGAGAGAGCAACGAATCATCGACAATGTGCAGGATATTTTATAAACCGAGGAGTTGGAATCAAATGCAGTAGCTCCATAATACAGGTAGATTAGCCTATGTGATTTGTATTGGTAGTATTACTAGCATGTTGTGTTTGCGTTTTCTAGATAGTCGTGTCTCAACAGCACTTCATAAATTGTTAATTTTATAATGGGAAAAATATTGGGACGCATTATTCATCCTGAACTCAAGCTCATATTTATTGCTGTCTTACACATGAAAATATGCATAAATACAGTAGTTAATTAGAGCACTGTCAACAGAGAGACAGAAGTTGCACTACCCTAGGCAGCCGATATTGGGCGCTAGAGCTACATTATCGTTCAGGATTGATGTGCCCAGCCGGTAATACACTCAAGTGTCCCCATTGGACCTGCTTGTACATAAAGCATCATCCATTAGCGCCCACTATCTGCTGTCTAGGCTAATGTTGCACATGTAGACCTGGCCAATACAGTAACAGCAAGTACACACATTGCACATGTAGGCCAATACAGTAGCCTATCGACTCACTGAACAAGAGCCTTACATTACAAACTAGATTTAAAACTATATGAAGACCAGACTCAAATGATGTGTATATTTCATACTCAAATGTTGATCAGTGAAAGTGATCAATGTCTTTCCTGTCTAGATCTATGTTGGGTCGTGGCGTGAAGCGGAAACAGTTGTAATGAGGCAGAGGGGCTCAAGGTCTATTTGCCAGAGAAGGCTGAGGTCAAGGCTCAGGGGTGGGTCTTCTTACCTGCCTCATCTGCTACAGCTGGTGCTCAGCCTATGCCTGGACAAGCTACAGCGCAGTCGAACAGGAGCAGAACTAAGCCTGCACCGCTCAGTGCTGCTGGTGAATACCCTGAGGCAGATTCAATAGGACATGCACAGGGATTTGCCAGGTAGTCTTGACCTGTCAGCCCAGTCACTCTCCCCTTACCCTGATGCACCTACCCACACAACTGACCTCTCAAACTTGCCTTTAAATGCTGTCCACCATGACTCTCTCAGTGATGGTATTTGGGAGGAGGATGGCCCACTCACCTGCCCAGGGTGTGCTGAAGGAAACGCACTGGGTGTCTCCTCGCCGCCCCACCCTTTGTTGCCTACATCTCCCTTACAGGACAGCTCCTCTGGGCACCCCAGAGCACAAAGCCCTGGGCTACCTCATGGACCTTGCCCTGGATGACATCTTTGAGGACATTGACACCTCCATGTACGACCCTGATATCCCCTCGGCCTTGGCCGGCTACCCATCCTGGGTGTGCGGGGTGTCGTCCTGGGGGGACAAGGGACTAAAGCAGTGTCTGACCGACCTCAATGATCTGGACCACATTATGGAGATCATAGTCAACTCATGAAATATGTAGTTCACATCAAGGGGTCATGACCTGGTTGTTAAGGATTTGGACATCATCAGTATTTTTGTCATACGAGAGCGGTTTTATTAAGGCGACGTAGACTTGATGGTGTATCTACTGAGAACATAATGTTCAGTTCTTGAGGGAGTCGTCAGAATGCGAGAAAAAATACTTTTACCTTTAGTGCTTGTGCTATTATATAATGCATCTTGAAATTGTACATTATCTTTGCATTTAATCAAATTATAACAGCCACTTTTCCCTTTAAAAAACAGTGCCTTAAAGACTTAAAATAATTCTGTAGAAATTTAGTATTTGAGTTTCAATGGGGAAAGTTAAGAAATATATCAAGTGGAGAGCTGAGCAGTGAGCGCTTTCCTCCACGTGTGAGTGTCATGTCAAGGCTCAATACAACCCAGGATCATCATCCCTTCCTCCATGTCCCTTTGTCTCTCTTCAGCCACTGTACTGGGATGTAATCTTAATTCACTCTGACATCCCACCAGTGCACTAGCTGGGAGGAGATGAGAGAGAGAGATGGAAATAAGAGGGGGGAGGAAAATGTAGGACTACATATCTTGTCATGTAGGATGGGCCTACTTGTGAAAAGGTGATTGTTTTGCTCTCAGTATTAAATTTCTATTCATAGACTCAACCCGCCAACCAATCAAATGATATGTGGGAGGAGTGTTCTCATCCACCAACCCCTCGTTTTCACTGTATGGAAGAGTACTGGCTCAGATGGAGTTGTACACATGTAATAACCTCCCTGTTACGCAGCTTTGTGCTGATTAGCTCCATCATACCCCATTGACCAATCCCATGAAACATGTCTGGTTTAGTGTATTTAGGCAGGTTAACAAAGCAGAGGAACACAATGGGGGAAAGATAGATGTGGAAGACGCCAATAATGTGATTCCATAAATAGTTCAAGCACAAACAATCCATTTTTCCACAACACCTAACCACAGTAAGAAGACACACCCAATCATTACTTATATTTCTATTTGTACCATGCACTCCTCAAGATGTCAAGCCAGGTTTCGACAGTGAGACTAAGGCTGTGTTTACATGGGCAGCCCAATTCTGATATTTCACTAATTGGTCTTTTGACTAATCAGATCGAAGCTCAGAAAAATAACTGATGTGATTGGTTAAAAGCCCAATTAGTGGAAAAAAGATCCACATTGGCTGCCTGTGTAAACGCAATCTTAGAGATGGGTATTTTATCAAATATATGGACAAATGGGACAGTCATACATTTTTGTAAGCTTTTATGTTTCTCCAGATCATCATTGTTTTGAGGTGTAGCAAAAATAGAACAATTGGTCATGAGAATGACTCCTCTTATTAGCAAGTTACATGTCTTCCTCCAGCTCATTCATGTTTTGTTAGGAGGCTGATAGTAACTTTGGCTTGTAGATCTGCTGTATCAAATACTACTAGTCAATGTGTTCAATGGTTTTTAAGTGCAATATCAACTTTTTAGATTTGTAAATAATTGTGATGTGGAATGAATCAACTCTTAGAAAAGATTCTGCCATTATCCTGGCTCATGTAGTCAGATGTCAGTATTTGTTTTATACGTACATTGAAATTAAATTATGTTTAATAACATTTTAAACTATACAATGCTTTGCGTCAGTGGATGTCTTCCCATTGCAATTTCTGTGTTTTAATTATGTTTTAACATAATCATATACTATGCCATAGATCTGACCCACAAATAATGAAAAAGTAATAGAGATTTGCCTCTTGATTTTTGTTAATGAATATTAACCCTTGTGTGGTTTTCATGTTTTTGTTATTAACCCAATGTTCGCAATTCTGATGGACCCACAACATTATTGGATTTTTAAAACTATACAGCCATAACAATTTCCGTAAAAAAATACTTAATACTTAGATGTTGACTTATATCAATTACAAGAAATATAGACAGCATACATGGTTAATATTAGCCATTTACCTCAGCTAGATCACATTTATCAATTAAAGCACCATTTGTTTTTTGTAAACAAATCAATTACAATCAAGACTTGGGTGGAATAAATCATGTTTATCTTGAAGCTATACAAATGAAACAGGATTTTCATCACTATTGATGTTTATTTCTTTGAGCTGAACAAATTGGAAGGACAAATTGTACTGTGTGTGTGTGTGTGTTGCAAATGTATTTCTTGCACTTGATGCATGTGGGGTGCCTCATTCCTTGGGCAAGAAGACCCTTCAATTTCACAATTTTTTGACATCCATATTTCTCCTCCTGCAGGCTGCTGATGAGCTGGTTGCTGACAGGCTGGTCCTGGGACTGGCTGAGGGTCAATCTCATCCTCCTCCAACTCACTGTCAGACTCCGAATTGACAAAGACACGATCCTCATTTTCTGAAAATGGTTCATCTTCCAAAGTGGAAGACATTCCTTCCACACTAGCTTCTCTCTCTGCAAAAATGATTTCTAAGGCCCTCATAGAGCAGCGATTATTTTTTGCCATACTAATTGATTTTGTGAAGGAGCCACACATGCAAAGTTATTTATTTGTTGTGTCCCTCCCCCAATTTGCACCTGGGTGGGGTAGAGTGTGGGAAACACTTCATTTTTTACAATGTGTCAAAATAATGGATTGTAATACCATTGTGCAGGTTCCCGCAAGACATTGTGTAGTTTCACACACTACAAAGGGTAAAGAGTGCAAGAAAAGTAGGAGACAGACAGGTTCTTGGTGCTATGTTGAAACAGCAGGCCCAGGGAGGAGGAAGACAGAGCGTAGGCACACAGCAAACCTTTTTGTTTAAGTTGTACTTGTTTTCACCTACACACACACACACACACACACACACACACTTCTCCACACTTATATTACCCTCGGGTCCAGTGGACCCGAACACCACACAAAGGATAAATATCTTCAATAAAATATTGGTTCATGTCAATTTTATGTCTAGCTCACACAGGGCTGACTGCTTGTGAATATTGCCAGCAGACAGTTTTGTTTGTCTGCAAAATGGGGTTCAGGACTTGAGGCCAGTCTGCCCTCTAGTGGAGTGCTGTGACTTACTTCCAGTCTTTCCACGGAGTTGCATCATCTCAAGAGGAGCATTTTCCCCTCTGCTCTAGACAATTGTTAAACAGAATAAATCACTCAGTACATTCATAGAAAATGGTATAGTAACACTGTAACTGCACTCTGTATCAAAATATATACACTACCGTTCAAAAGTTTGTGGTCACTTGGAAATGTCCTTGTTTTTTAAAGAAAAATACTTTTTTTGTCCATTAAAGTTACATCAAATTGACCAGAAATACAGTGTAGACATTGTTAATGTTGTAAATGACTATTGTAGCTGGAATGGAATATCTACATAGGCGTACAGAGGCCCATTATTAGCAACCATCACTCCTGTGTTCCAATGGCAATTGTGTGTGCTAATCCAAGTTGATCATTTTAAAAGGCTAATTGATCATTAGAAATCCCTTTTGCAATTATGTTAGCACAGCTGAAAACTGTTGCCCTGATTAAAGAAGCAATAAAACTGGCCTTCTTTAGACTAGTTGAGTATCTGGAGCATCAGCATTTGTGGGTTCGATTACAGGCTCAAAATGGCCAGAAACAAATAACTTTCTCCTGAAACTTGTCAGTCTATTCTTGTTCTGAGAAATGATGGCTATTCCATTTGAGAAATTGCCAAGAAACTGAAGATCTCGTACAACGCTGTGTACTACTCCCTTCACAGAAGCGCAAACTAGCTCTAACCAGAATAGAAAGAGTAGTGGGAGGCCTCGCTGCACAACTGTGCAAGAGGTCAAGTACATTAGAGTGTCTAGTTTGAGAAACAGATGCCTCACAAGTCCTCAACTGGCAGCTACATTAAAAAGTATCCGCAAAACACCAGTCTCAAAGTCAACAGATAAGAGGCGACTCCGGAATGCTGGCCTTCTAGTCAGAGTTGAAAGAAAAAAAACATATCTCAGACTGGCCAATAAAAGATTCAGATGGGCAAAAAAACACAGACACTGGACAGAGGAACTCTGCCTGGAAGGCATACTGGAGTCACCTCTTCACTGTTGACCTTTACAATTACAATAGACTTCTACATGTAATCATTTTCTTTTAACTGGGTAAACTTTGAATCAACAAAAAGATGGGTGCACTCTCACCTTTGTTAAGAGATTAGAGATGTTTATTTTTCATGGGTGAAGAACATGGTAAAGATGAAGATCTGTCAACTGTATTTGACCTGGCAGAACTCCAGTCCCTAAATGCACCTTGGGGTCATTCTCTTCCCAAGCCGTTTGAACAGACCAGTCTTCAAAATCCCCGTAAGCAAAAAATGAATGATTCCTCCATTGAACGAATAAGAGTCTGTTTTTGGACAAGGATCAGATAATGGAGGAAATTGAAATGTATCCGTCCGTCCACATCCACAGATGCTCTCAACGTCTGGACAGATCAGGCAATGCTGTGATGATGTAGCCTCAGTGACTTCACTCTCTCTATTGTTATGATTCCCTGTGCAGCCCATAGACTTATACTCTATATTAGGTTTAACAGAGGATATTACTGAAAGGACAGCCATGTCATTAACAGTTAACGATAGCCACAAAAACAGCGATATATGCATATAAAGAGAATTATACACACCTGATTAATAAAACAAACACGGTCCATAACCTACACATAATGCTAAGCCGTTGCTAGACTGTGACTGAACTAATTTGAAATATCCCTCTTACATTCGTTATTATTACATTAAACCATTGACTGTATGCATTAAACTCATTAAACTGTCAGGGATTTCCTCCTCTTCTTCCGAAGAGGAGAGGCGAAAAGGATCAGAGGACCAGTATGCAGCGTGGTAAGTGTCCATGGTTCTTTTAATACGTAAATGTACACATGAACAACTGAATACAAAAACAAGAAACGTGAAAACCCAAAACAGTCCTATCTGGTGCAAACACAGAGACAGGAACAATCACCCACAAACACACAGTGAAACCCAGGCTACCTACGTATGATTCTCAATCAGAGACAACTAATGACACCTGCCTCTGATTGAGAACCATACTAGGCCGAAACATAGAAATACACAAATCATAGAAAAAACAAACATAGACTGCCCAACCCAACTCACGCCCTGACCATACTAAATAATGACAAAACAAAGGAAATAAAGGTTAGAACGTGACAACAACACTGTATTAGCTGTCTATATTTGGTTGATAGACAGCTAAATAGGGCAATATTCCTTACTGGTAGCGGGTCTCTATAACAGATGACGTTTTAAAGGATCTGGAGGATGATAAAAATACAGCAGCCTACTTCCTAATGTTTTGGAGACGTCCCGATGACGAAACCTTACCTGACGCAGGTGCATTGACAGCCGAGAGCTACACTCAACTGAAACCGACAGAGGGCGCCCTAAGTTCTTAAATGTGTGTTTCAGCCACTGTTGTGGTCAATCAAAACACATGTACTAATATCTGTAGGTGACAGAGTCAATTGTCAAGACATGACTAGGCAGTGTATTTTTTTGTGGCTATAGTTTATTGTAAATGACATGGCTGTCCTTTCAGTTATATCCTCTGAAGAGCTCTTCCATACCAGTCCAGTCAAGCAATCAAGGACTATTACTGTGCGTAAACATGTATTTTCTTGGGAAATAAATTCACAGCCTGACCCTGACTCTTATGGTTTCACACAATGAGAACAGTGACATCGGAGGAAATATTTATATCCATCCACATGGTTACAATGAAAACCACAGACTCAATTAGTAGTAATAGTACACACTGTTCCTCACAGACAGAATATGACAAGACTCATGTGATTAGGCTTTTTTTCCAAGTCTTGTTGACAGACAGTATAACGAAAATTATTTTGGGCATTCCTCAACACCATTTTACTCAAAGCATACCATGTGAACTCAGAATAGGCATTCCTCAACACCATTTTACTCAAGGCATGCCATGTGAACTCAGAATAGGCATTCCTCAACACCATTTTACTCAAAGCATGCCATGTGAACTCAGAATAGGCATTCCTCAACACCATTTTACTCAAAGCATGCCATGTGAACTCAGAATAGGCATTCCTCAACACCATTTTACTCAAAGCATGCCATGTGAACTCAGAATAGGCATTCCTCAACACCATTTTACTCAAAGCATGCCATGTGAACATGTGAATAGTCAATGTAAAAGGAAGGGCCTGGTGGCAAACACGTGACAGCAAGTTATTGCCAAAGCATTCATGCCAAAACCCACTGGGCACACCAATCATTTCACCGTGGACGTTTGGGTAATATTTGGTTGAGGCGTTGATCAATGAGAGCTCAACCTTTATTCACCCATTCAAAATGACAGCTAGACCTTTGTTGAATCCCCAATTTCAACCAAATTCCAAAGAAAAACAATGTCCGATATTTTGTATAGTTGTCATCTAAATGTGTTATCACTACACTTTCAACCATTTAAAAGCACAACAAAGTTCAGATGGGAATACAATGCCAGATATTTTGTATTTATACACAACATTATGTATTATCACTGTGCTTCATCTAATTGCACATCCAAATGACCTGGAATGCAGTTGAGATTACATTAAAAGTGCATTGTGTCAGTGATCAATGCTAGTCAAGATTCTGAACAGATTATTACAGCAACTGTGAAGATCTCCACAGACCTACGACCTTTGCACGCTATCTTGAACATTCCTACTTTCTATGATTACGTAAGAAGACATTTATAATTACAGCAGGCTAATCTCAAAATGTGGCCATGGATGTGTTACCTTAAGGCTATTTACTGTATTACAAAAATATTATTGAATTATGTTTGTTTGACAACCAATCTCAACATTTAAAGGATACAGTATGCTTAGATATAGTTTCATCTGAACAACTGACTTAATCCTATTCCTTAGCTTTGATTTTTGGTTTAGTTGCAGAAGTGAATCCATCATATCATTTGTCAACAAGTTAATAAGCTATCTTTTACTGTATTGCAAAAGTATTATTGAATTGTGTTTGCTTGTCAACCAATTCTAGTTTGATTCCAAATGAATACTTGATATGTTGTAGTCACATCTCCATCTCAACCAATAATCAAAGTTAAAGAACAGGACTAAATCAAATCAAACTTTATTTAAAGTGTATTTAAAGGTTGATTTGATTTATTTTAGTCCTAATTCTTTAACTTAGATTTTTGGTTGAGATGGAGATGTGAATCCAACATATCAGTTATTAATTTGTAGACAAACTGGAATTAAATATATGACTTATAAAGTATGTTTCTATTTAATTTAAAACATGTATTTATTTATTTAACTATGGGACTCCCAATCACGGCCGTCTGTTAAACCTACACTTTGGAATGACTTCAATAGCAACAGAGAATATATTTAGTTGTTAAGAGGTCTCTCTATAATCATTCTCACGTTAGCACATTAGTAGTAGTCAGTGACAAATATAAAAGCTAAGCACTGCTGGTTAAAAATCCTTGGATAGGAGACCAAATGAATAGCTGTACATCAACTCTCCAGTAGGAGGTGCTGCTCAGCCTATTATTTTTTTAAATGGTGGATATAACGTTGATGATCTGGCGTTGTGTCAAAGGTACAAATTAAACGTATTTTAAACAAGGTGTGTGTCTATGTTGAAAATGAGTTACAGTGATGACATAATCCAGAAATGTCACCCTCATAACAGTTTGTGTTGATGACTTTTTTCAAATCCAATGTATTTTCCACGTAGATTCTATCTCACAATACATTGACAAATTACGTTGAAACAAAGTTGTTTTAACCAGTTTGTGCCCAGTGGGAAGTGATGCAAAACAGCAACATTCAAGAGGACAAGTTCTCTGAAATGTTTTAATCCTAAAGTCTTCACTAAATTACTTTGAGGATCCCTGCTATAGTGAGGGCCCACAATATTACATTCAAATGAGATATCATTTCAAATGAAAAACCAATATAATGTCACAGTACTAATAATGCTGTTCAGTCGTGTGGTCAGGTGCCACAAAAAGGGACTTAGGAAAATGACTATTGGCTCAGAACAGGGCAGCACGACTGGCCCTTGGATGTACACAGAGAGCTAACATTAATAATATGCACGTCAATCTCTCTTGGCTCAAAGTGGAGGAGAGATTGACTTCATCACTACTTGTATTTGTGAGAGGTATTGACATGTTGAATGTACCGAGCTGTCTGTTTGAACTACTGGCACACTGCTAGGACACCCATGCACAAGACATGCCACAAGAGGTCTCTTCACAGTCCCCAAGTCCAGAACAGACTTTGGGTGGCACACAGTACTACATAGAGCTATGACTACATGGAACTCTATTCCACATCAAGTAACTGATGCAAGCAGTAAAAAATAGATTTAAAAAACAGATCAAAATACACCTTATGGAACAGTGAAAAAATACACCTTATGGAACCTTATGGACAGTGAAGCAACACAAACACTGGCACAGACACATGCAGACACACACGATAACATACGCACTATACACACAAGTACACATGGATTTTGTATTGTATATATGTGGTAGTGGTGGAGTAGGAGCCTGAGGGCACACAGTGTGTTGTGAAATCTGTGAATGTATTGTAATGTTTGAAAAATGTTTTGCTGGACTTCATTAGCTGCTGCCAAGACAGATCCATAATAAATACAAATAAAACAGTGTCTGTCACTTTGGACTAGAGCACGTCTTCTGCTGTCTATGCAGAACAAGAGCCGTGGTATGCCACGGGGTTATGCAAGTTACACTCTTCAATTGAATTAACTCAAAATGAATTATGAAGATGGGTAATTAAAGGCAGAGTATAAGTTATTAGTCCGCTCTGCACTGTTCTCACATTACCAAGCCAACGTGGGGATTTTTTTCAAACTCAACTGTTCAACATCAACATTTTACAGGTCTTGTATTGGTGCAGTAGTCTCCATCATGTGGTGATAAAACATGTTTTTTCTCTTGTTATAACATGGCCCTCAGTCATATAGAGCCAATGGGGAGGGGGATTTTGAAGCTGATGAAATTTGCCATGTAATGTGCAAATGTTTACTAGGCCTAATGTCCACATGTCCATCAGAGCTACCGTGGTAGGAACTGAAACGATCTATATGTTGCCTATTAATTTGCACATTTAACCATTAAAGGTCTTCACTCATTCATACAGGAAAAAATACAGGTAACTGCCAAAATAAAGGAAACACGAACATAAAGTGTCTTAGTAGGGTGTTGGGTCACCATGATCCCCCAGGGCTGCCAGAACAGCTTCAATGCACCTTGGCATAGATTCTACAAGTGTCTGGAATTCTATTGGAGGGATGCGACACCATTCGTCACAAGAAATGTCATAATTTGGTATTTTGTTGATGGTGGTGGAAAACACTGTCTCAGGCACCACTCCAGAATCTCCCATAAGTTTCAATTGGGTTGAGATCTGGTGACTGAGACACACACACACTCTTCTTCTAGCCATGGTAGCTGAAATAATGGGCAGCTGGGAATTGTTATACGTGACCCTAAGCATGATGGGATGTTTTAATTGCTTAACTAACTCACCTGTGTGGAAGCACCTTCTTTTAATATACTTTGTATCTTTCATTTTCTCAAGTGTTTCCTTAATTTTGGTAGTTACTCTACCTATATTTTATCATATCAGAGGGAGTCAACCCAAATCCACTTTAGTTGTCCTAATCTGGTTAATGGAAAATCTGTTAAATGTTTAGTATTCATTATACGATTAAGATGTTTTTCATTGAACTAAATCACCATTAACAATGCTTTATTTCTCTTTCGTTTGCTAAACAAATACTACAGTGGATTTATTCATTTCTTGACTTTTTCCCTTTTGCAATTCCTTCCTAAGTCACATGACAAGAGCAAATCTCAAATCTGTCTCGATGTAGAGATAAAGCGAGGGATGTAACTAATTTGATCTTTCTCTGCCTCAGCTTTCTCACATTTACAGATGGGAAGTACATTTCCATCTACTGCACCATCAGATATCTCTCCCGTAAAGACATGGGCAGTTATATCACATGGACACAAAAAAAGTACACATAAACATGTTCTTGATTTTCTGAGTTGACTAGTTTTCCGTTGAGGAATGCATGCAGTATTTCTGGAAAGCACATTTCTTAGACTAACACCATTTTGTGCAGCTCTGTCTGTCTTTGTGGGCACAGAGGGCATTATTATTGACATGGTCCATGAAGGACTTTCGGATTCATCAGCATTTCAGGTGGAGACTGGAGATGCCGGAAAGTATACATAACATTGATTTTATAATTAAATGGCAGACGAAAGGGGTCCTGTCCTATATGATACCGATGGAAAAAGCTCAATATGCATGATTTAGGATCTCATGATGTTTAGTTTCCAATGGTGTTGTCATGTTTATGGATGGAAGTTGTTTGTACAAGGGTATAGGTATGTGTCTGTGTATATAGGCTATGTTTGTGTGTTTTGTAGGCTACAGATGTCATTTGATGCTTAGATGTCTGGGAACCTTAGGTTTGTTGTTTACGGTGTGCTTACTGGAGCCGATGCCTAAATATCACCCCTCGTCCTATTGTGTGGCCTTTCTCTGAGCCATGAGCATCTTCTCACAGGATTCTACACACTTCAACTTTTTTAAAGGAGTTTTTCTGGAACTGATCTAGGTAACATCGTATGCTGCTGGATGGCTCTAAAGACACATACACCTTGCATAGCGGCATACAGTATTTCTTCTCCACATACTACATAGTGACAATGAGGGCAATCCCATACTCATTATCTTCAGCACCAAACCAGTGTCTACCTATTTTACCTATATTTAACTAGGCAAATCAGTTAAGAACAAAATCTTATTTTCAATCACTGCCTCTGAACAGTGGGTTAACTGCCTTGTTCAGGGGCAGAACAACAGATTTTTACATTGTCAGCTCGGGGATTTGATCTTGCAACCTTTCGGTTACTAGTCCAACGCTCTGCCGTCCCAGTTAGCCTGGCGTGTTTCTATGATCTGTGGTTAAGAAGATAAGAAGAACGGGCCTAAAAAATGCTTCTCTGTGACATCATAGGGTAGAATTAAAAGTAAGAAAAAACGTGATTTTCAAAACCTGCAACGAGTTTCTAGGTGTTTCGAGGTGTTTCGAGGTGTTTCTAGGTGTTTCGAGGTGTTTCGAGGTGTTTCGAGGTGTTTCTAGGTGTTTCGAGGTGTTTCGAGGTGTTTCTAGGTGTTTCTATGTGTTTCAAGGTGTTTCGAGGTGTTTCGAGGTGTTTCAAGGTGTTTCGAGGTGTTTCGAGGTGTTTCTAGGTGTTTCTAGGTGTTTCTAGGTGTTTCTATGTGTTTTGAGGTGTTTCTAGGTGTTTCTATGTGTTTCTAGGTGTTTCTATGTGTTTTGAGGTGTTTCTAGGTGTTTCTATATGTTTCTAGGTGTTTCTAGGTGTTTCTAGGTGTTTCTAGGTGTTTCTATGTGTTTCTAGGTGTTTCTATGTGTTTCTAGGTGTTTTGAGGTGTTTCTAGGTGTTTCTATGTGTTTCTAGGTGTTTCTATGTGTTTCTAGGTGTTTCGAGGGAGGGCATTTTCTTGCTCCCCACTTTGCCGCGAATGTCATAGTGTTTGAAAATCAATGTTTTCTAAATGTTTTAACTTTTGATGATGTCATGGGGTATAGCTTTTTTGTTTGTTATTTTATTATTATTATTCCCCCCCCCTTATCCCCCCCCCCCCCCTTTTCTCCCAAACGAGCTCGGGAGAGGCGAAGGTGGAGTTATGTGTCCTCCGAAACATGACACGGCTAACCGTGCTCCTCAACACCCGCCAGCTTAAACCATAAGCCAGCCGCACCACGGAGGAAACACCGTTCAACTGGCGACCGGGGTCAGCCTGCAGGCACCTGGCCTGACACAAGGAGCCACTAGAGCACGATGAGCCAAGTAAAGCCCCACCGCCAAACCCTCCCCTAACCCAGACGACGCTGGGCCAGTTGTCCTATGGGACTCCTAGCCACGGCCGGTTGTGGCACAGCTCTGGGGGTAGAACTTTTTAATGTTATATTATTTTCTACAAAATAATGGAAATGCGCCGTTTTCACATATGTAGACACTAGTATGGTGCTGGAGATAATGAATATGAGGTTGAAAAGTGGCAGAGTGGCCCTTTAATGCTGGGTTTCTAACATTATTAAATATTGTATGGTGCTTTTCAGGAGCATGATATCCACAAAGAAGATTAGGTATAGCCTGATTATTTTGAATGGGTACAGGATGAATGGGGATACAGAATGTTCTTGTTTCTCTTGGCCCAGCATTGATTCTGGTTTGGAGTTGTTGTTTGATCCTGTGCCAAAAGCTAATGCAGTATCATCTAACAGCTATAAAAAAAAAGGTCTGAAGAAGACTGGCAGTAATGTTTATGCAACTGTCCTGAAGTGACCAAGCCAGCGAGTTGGAAATATGGAATTTATTAGAATCTAACCAATACAGTATAATAATTAGGTGGGTGTATATATTTGTTCTATTTCAAACATGTACAAGTGTGTATTACAGTTAAAGTCGGAAGTTTACATACACTTAGGTTGGAGTCTTTAAAACGCTTTTTTCAACCACTCACTGTATCACAATTCCAGTGTGTCAGAAGTTTACATACATTAAGTTGACTGTGCCTTTAAACAGCTAGGAAAATTCCAGAAAATTATGTCATGGCTTTAGAAGCTTCTGATAGGCTAGCTGACATAATTTGAGTCAATTGGAGGTGTACCCATGGATGTATTTCAAGGCCTACCTTCAAGCTCAGTGCCTCTTTGCTTGACATCATGGGAAAATGAAAAGAAATCAGCCAAGACCTCAGAAAACAATTGTAGACCTCCACAAGTCTGGGTCATCCTTGGGAGCAATTTCCAAACGCCTGAAAGTACCACGTTCATCTGTACAAACAATAGTACGCAAGTATAAACACCATGGGACCACGCAGCTGTCATACCGTTCAGGAAGGAGACGCGTTCTGTCTCCTAGAGATTAATGTACTTTGGTGAGAAAAGTGCAAATCAATTCCAGAACAACAGCAAAGGACCTTGTGAAGATGCTGGAGGAAACAGATTCAAAAGTATTTATATCCACAGTAAAACGAGTCCAATATCGACATAACCTGAAAGGCTACTCAGCAAGGAAGAAGCCACTGTTCTGAAACCGCCATAAAAAGGCCAGAATATGGTTTGCAACTGCACATGGGGACAAAGATCATACTTTTTGGAGAAATGTCCTCTGGTCTGATGAAACAAGAATATAACTGTTTGGCCATAATGACCATCGTTATGTTTGGAGGAAAAAGGGGGAGGCTTGCAAGCCGAAGAACACCATCCCAACCGTGAAGCACGGGGTGGCAGCATCATGTTGTGGGGGAGCTTTGCTACAGGAGGGACTGGTGCACTTCACAAAATAGATGGCATCATGAGGGACGAAAATTATGTGGATATATTGAAGCAACATCTCAAGACATCAGTTAGGAAGTTAAAGCTTGGTTGCAAATGGGTCTTCCAAATGGACATTGACCCCAAGCATACTTCCAAAGTTGTGGCAAAATAGTTTAAAGATAACACAGTCAAGGTATTGGAGTGGCCATCACAAAGCCCTGACCTCAATCCTATAGAAAAATTGTGGTCAGAACTGAAAAAGCGTGTGCGAGCAAGGAGGCCTACAACCTGACTCAGTTACACCATCTCAGTCAGGAGGAATGGGCCAAAATTCACCCAACTTATTGTGGGAAGCTTGTGGAAGGATACCCGAAACGTTTGACCCAAGCTAAACAATTTAAAGGCAATGCTACCAAATACTAATTGGGTGTATGTAAACTTTTGACCCACTGGGAATGTGATGAAAGAAATAAAAGCTGAAATAAATAATTCTCTCAACTATTATTCTGACATTTCCCATTCTTAAAATAAAGTGGTGATCCTACCTGACATAAAACAGGGAATTTTTTACTGGGATTAAATGTCAGGAATTGTGAAAAACTGAGTTAAAAGGTATTTGGCTAAGGCGTATGTAAACTTTCGATAACTGCACATTACTGCCCTGCATGTACAGTATACTGCCTTGCATTTGTGTTGTATTGATCGCCCTCTGCCAAAACATCATGTCTAATGTACTGCTCACTCTGGGGTAAAACGTCACTTAATGTCGAATACACTTAAAGATGGGATAATAAATCAGTGTTATAGTTTATGGATGACCAGCTATGTTTCATCTCTGTTCTCTCTATATAAGTGCATGTTATATAATGTTAAACACAGGTCCACATCTTAGATGTACACCAGCACAGCCATGGAACAGCCCCAGTCAGTTAACCAGACCATAGTAGTCTCTGACTAACAACACACCCAAGGATTGCAAGTAGACAAGCTACAAACAAGGTCTCTCATCCTAACCAGTTGACAATCCATTACGCAAAGCTTACCTTTATGATTAGTGCCTGGCTTTTAGTGCCTGATACTGTCTTTTCCCTGTGTGGGTTTGTACATGATGCTTGTCTGGCCTGGGTTGCTATGCAGCGGTCCTACTCTCTCTCTCTTGCTGTGAGCTCATACTTTATTTTAGCCCAGGCTCTTAAATCATTTAACAGGAAGCATCCCTTTGAAAACACATCCAGACACAGACAAGGTGACTAGGCACCACTGCGGCACCTCAAATGTTTCATCATCGTCCCTCTCTCTGATCAAACCCTATATACACACTCTCTAAAGTCTGTGTTTAGCTCCTCTTTTGCCTTTCCCTCTTATACCCGTTTCCCAACAACTGTAATATGTAGCATCTTGTCCTGTGAGAGATTAGTCTGATCTATACTGCTGGTGAGGGGGGGCTGAACAGAGGGGTGGGGGGCAGCCCCTCCCATAATTGGGTTAGTGTGCTGCTCCAGAGGTCTATGTTTACAGGAGAGATTAGAAGAGCCCTGCGTCACTCCAGTGTGGACTGCTCCGACTGTGGATGCTGCAGAAATCCCTCTGTCTCGCTGGCCGCTTGTTCGTTCGCTCACTCCTTCACTCTCCTCTCTCACTCTCTCTCTGGTCCTGCGACTCATCCCTTCCAGCTGTGACTGACTGAGAGAAGGCAGTTTGAGGCAGAGGCTGCAGTTCCAGCCCCGCAAGGACAGGGAAACTGCCAGAGCTCATCAGTAGCCAGGGCAGGGCCGCTGTGCTGCCGCCTGCCAGTCCCAGGACAGGACCCCCTCTCCCTCCCAGGACCCCGGTGGACCGACAACATGTGCGACTGTTTCAACCTGGGCTTCCCCAACTGGCATGGCTCGCTGGGCACAGGTGGGCATCCCTCTCTCTCCTATCTCTGTTTCTATGGTTGTCCTCAACTATTCCTTGATTCAGCGCTAGAGCTCAGCATGTGTGAGTGAGTGTGTTGGGAGGCTGCTGCTGCTAAGAGCAGAGTGCTGAGTCGTGTTGCTGACCTGCTGCTTGTCTGCTTGCCTGCAGTGTGTGGATGGGTGTGTCTGCAGTGTGCTGCCTGGGTGTGCCTGCTGCATAGGGATGTGCTTGATGTGTTTACATGAGTTGATGTACTTTTTTCCAGGGGTATAGTTATTATCCAAGAGCCCAGGCAGAATGTATCAAATGATGAATGCACAGTTCACCATCTGTCATTCACAATGTAAACTTAACCTATTTAAGTTTCATATAGACACAAATTCTGAAGGCCGAACTCATTGAAAGTTTGTAACATAGCCCATATTTGTGGACATTGTAATTAGATTTTGATAATGTAAATGATTTTGTCCCTGACATTTTCAAATAATGTTCATTTTTGCATATTATCTTGACTTAAATAATTACATTTTCTTGACAAATGCAGTCCATATCATCTCAATGTTATTCTCTAACATAATCTGTAAGGGTCCATCCCACTGGGCAAAAACTGATTGAATCAACATGGTTTCCATGCCATTTCAACAAAGAAAATCTTTGTGATGACGTTGAATCAATGTGGAAAACTGATTGGATTTGTCATCAACGTAAGGGAATTGTGTCCTTTTTAACCTTTTAGCCTAAATCCAATGACAGGGTGACATTTTTTGTTTATTTCACTTTGAATTCATGTTAGTTGACAACTCAACCAAATCAGAATCTTTTTATACAACACACTATTGTGAATTTCGCATCGCTTTCCGATTGATTTTGTATGCATTGTGCGGCAGGTAGCCTCGAAGTTATAGTGTTGGGCCAGTAAACGAAAGGTTGCTGGTTTGAATACCGGAGCCTAGAATGTAAAAATCTCTGTTGCTGTGCTGTTAAACAAGGCACTTAACCCTCATTTTTCCTGTGTTGCTGTACAGTGGTGACCCTGGCTGTGACCCCACTCCCTGTGGGTGTCTCAGGGGGAGTTGGGGTGTGCAAGAAACACATTTCCATTACACACGTGTGTGTAATAGGACAAATATAAGCATTCCATTTACAATGCAGTATTTAGTGTATCATACTTTTGTACAAAAAGTGCTTTACTTGGGCACAGGCTCAAGGTTATGGAGGAAAGTGAATTCCTAGGCCTGGGAGGGACTGAAGCCAAAATGGGGCAGGGATGGCGATGATCTAATGAGATATAAGTGTCCTCTCCCCTGAGCAGAGACCTGTGCCAAATACTGGCCCAGAATTACTGTAATAGATGGTCTACTCAGCATTAGAGCCCATTGAAAGTCCACTTAAGATATCATCAACAATATCATCAATTATACACCATATACATTGGCAATCTCTTACAGACAGTCTGGGGGATGTTGCTGACTTTTATAGACATATTATTGTACTTTGCCCCTCTGTATAGAAGTATTCAGCAGTACAGGTCCCATTAGAGGGTGGGTATTCACTTATTGTTTGCTTATAAATGTAATATATGCATGGACATGTACTCCCAGTGGGGCTATTTTTTGTACTAGTATTGGGAGGGCATCATGTGAGAATAGGGGCTAATTCTGATAGTTGAATTCCTAAACCATTATGAAACTCCTGCCACGTTAGGTATCAATTAATGTTGTGGCCTGCTAGATTGAAAGCATGCGGGATCACAGTCCCATGTCCAAATAATCGTGGGGAGAAATCCAATTCTGTTTTTTTCTCCCTGTCAGAAATCTGATTATACTTTAAATGCAAACAAACCACCCCCCAGAGAAAGGAGCTTGTGTCTCTTCTAAAATTGGATAGGAATCATGCCCTGCTTCCCTGTAAACGAGGGACATGTAATTCATTTGGCTAATGTATTTGGCTAATGAGCAGAGCTCAGGGTCCTCCCAGGGCCTATGAGGAAGTAAATGCCAGCGTCGTAGGCGTACATTTAGAATTTATTAAATGAACAACCCGCAAAAACAAGAAAGATAAACGACACGTAAAGTAATGTAGCGCTAAACCAGCAACTAACAAAAAAAAGATGCCACAACAGAAAGTGGGAAAAAGGGCTGCCTAAGTATGATCCCCAATCAGAGACAACGAGATGATATTGCCTCTGATTGGGAACCATACTCGGCCAAAAACAAAGGAATAGACTACATAGAATGCCCACCCCAAATCACACCCTGACCTAACCAAATAGAAAAACGTCTCTCTAAGGTCAGGGCGTGACAAATGGCTGTAATAAGGGTCATTAGTCAGCTGGTTATGTTCAGAGAAGATGTTTGATAAAGTTGTTAGAGGAAAAAACAATGCTGTAGTGCTCCAGGTTTTTATTATGACATTATTTATTTGAGTATATATAATTACAAAATAGTTATGTAGCCACTGTTGATACAAATGCATTCGTAGACAAGATTTTGAATTGCCTTTCACATATCAAGGTGCAATCCCATTTATTAACAGGAAATTGCACATCAACCAAATTTCAATCAATAAAATGTATTTATAAAGCCCTTCTTACATCAGCTGATGTCACAAAGTGCTGTACAGAAACCCAGCCTAAAACCCCAAACAACAAGCAATTCCGGTGTAGAAGCATGACTATTTACTTTTGATTTGATGTTGGCTCTGTTTAAGACTGAGAGTAACATTTAGTTTTACAACACGTTATTCAGGGAGGAGACTGAGGCCCATTCTCTACCACATTATTGCTAGCTAGACGCAGCCTTGAGGGTGACCACACCCAAAGACAATGGTGCAGTTGCACCCGACGTGAGTCATGCTAGATTAACTCAATGAAATGTTCCAACATATTCCCTGTACTGTTTTGTCAAATCTTTACAATGTCAAATATTTTGCTATTATAAAGTAATAGTCATATCGACTAATGTGTTTTGGGTCCTGAACAGCAGAGGACAAACAGAGCAGAAATGTGCACAGTATGTGTCTGTGAGTTGGCCCTGTCCTTGAATGGCCATTAATTTATGGTATTACCTGATGGAATGCAGAATTCATTATTTGGTCCCACTTTATATAAGTGTCACTAAAACAATGTGTTTTACACAGTAATTACATTGTCATGTACGATGTGGTTAGACATTATTACAGATTACTTACCCAACTGTTATAATTGTTTGTGACTTGCACAATTTTAGAGATGTGCAAATACATTTGAACATTGAGGGGACCTTTTAAATTGTACAGTAACGGAGAGTTTGCTGACAAATCTAAGGACGGAAAAATGAATCATTTAAACGTGTAATCACATAAAACTCAATGTACAATTACACACCAACTATAAAACTGGTTACCTAACTACACCTGCCTACAGTATGCCATTACTATGTCAACACAGTTTGTAGGGACAACTTACATAAAGTATGGCAGACAGTGAATTAACTTAGATACTTTTAGTGTGTCACCTTTCTGCTGCACCCATATGACAAATATTTGAGTAGGGAGTTTCTCCACGCTAAGTGCCAGTCTTGGTATGAGGAATATATGCCAGCCCCTGCCAACAAAATATAATATAACATGAACATCAGCAATTCTGGCTATTTTTTAATAGAGATATCAATTTGGAATTGTTTCGGATTATTTGAAGTATGCCCTTCCTTTCAGCCCACACAGGAAGAGTCCCCTTGTTCCTCAGAAAACACTGTCCACTGTCTCTCTCCACAGTCATGACCCTCTCCATTATTACCCTTCTCTCTGAACATGTATACAGCGTTTGCTGAAAATCAGTCAATCTGAAGGAAAAAAGTGTGTAAAGAAGTCTCTGTGAGATGAGAGTGGAAATTACTAAATACTGTAAAGTTTACATAATATTTCTATATTTATAGCTGCGGTGTACATCCCTTGTAGGAGTGGAAATGGTTAAATTCAAATATGTATTTTGGAGAACATCCACACCTTCATGAGAAGTATTTAAAATATGATTTGCAACTCCAGTCCTAGGATTTGGCAGACTGTCCCCTGCTGTGTGTTACTCATACTGTTACAAGATTGATCTAGAAGGCTGAGCTGCAACTGAACCGGAACCCAAAAAATGGGCAGTATCCACCCTTCATCAAAGGTTGATTGCTCTTACTCTCTTGGGAGCAAAAACATAGCAGCTATGTTGGGAGTTTCATCCAGTCTGTTGTTTGAGTGGAATCTGTCTGAGGCTGTATTAAATGGATAAAGCAGGTTGCTACTTTAGCTTTAAGGGTGAGATATTTCCTTCAGGTAAGCCCTCTTGATATAAGAATTTCTCCATGAAAGTGTTCTTATGTGGTTGAATTAGCCTTGGCTGAACCTGTGTTGGACAAGCAAACATAGTAGTAGTAGTTATTTAACTAGGCAAGTCAATTCTTATTTACGATGACGGCCTACGTCAGCCAAACCCGGGCCGGTTGTGATACAGCCTGGATTCAAACCAGAGTGTCTGTAGTGATGCCTCTAGCACTGAGATGCAGTAGACCGCTGCACCACTCGGGAGCTTCTTTTATTGTCTTGACATCATGATTATTATGGACTAATGATGATTTTTACATTTCACAACACTAGCTAGGTTTCCATCTGATTGGCAACTGATTTTTATTTTATTTTAAAATTTACCCCTTTTTTCTCCCCAATTTCGTGGTATCCAATTGTTTTAGTAGCTACTATCTTGTCTCATCGCTACAACTCCCGTACGGGCTCCGGAGAGACGAAGGTTGAAAGTCATGCATCCTCCGATACACAACCCAACCAAGCCAGACTGCTTCTCAACACAGCGAGCATCCAACCCGGAAACCAGCCGCACCAATGTGTCGGAGGAAACACCGTGCACCTGGCATCCTTGGTTAGCCCGCATTGCGCCCGGCCCGCCACAGGAATCGCTGGTGCGCGATGAGACAAGGACATCCCTACCGGCCAAGCCCTCCCTAACCCGGACGACGCTAGGCCAATTGTGCGTCGCCCTACGGACCTCCCGGTTGCGGCCAATTACGACAGAGCCTGGGCGCGAACCCGGGAGGCCGGCAACTGATTTTCATGCGAATATTCTAAAATCTTCATGAAGAAAATATGTGCTTTTTCCCACTAGTGGTGTGTTTCCACCAAATAGACTTGTTGCCAATAAAAATCAGTGTGTGATGACGTAGTTGTCACGTTCGTCATAAGGAGTAGACCAAGATGCAGCGTGGTATGTTTCTATCTTATTTTGGAAATGAACATTTCAAAGAACAAAACAACAAAACGTGCAGCTAATAATAATGCTCACTGGCAACTATATCTAGACAAGATCCCACAAAGCACAATGGGAAAATGGCTACCTAAATATGATCCCCCAATCAGAGACAACGATAAACAGCTGCCTCTGATTGGGTACCATATCAGGCCACCATAGAAATACAATACAATTCCCCTAGATAACCCACCCTAAATCACACCCCGACCCAACCAACATAGAGAATAAACAGCTCCAACATAACCAACAACCAACATAAACAGAATAATCAGCTCTCTATGGTCAGGGCGTGACAGTAGTGCACAGTAGTACACAAAATATTTTTGCTTACCTTTTAATTTAACTAAATAAAAATTGAAAGTTCAGTGTGTTTCCATCCTATATTTAACTCTACTGATTTCTGTCACAATAGTTTTGTCAAAAACTGTTGCGTTAAATAGCAAAAGTGCCTACTCTAGTCTTGGCACGTGTGCTCTAGCCAACAGCTAGCAGATAGCCTACAGTGAGGGTAGGCTGTGTGGGTAGCATGGACATAATACACATATTCCAAAACATGCATCCTGTTTGCAACAAGGCACTAAAGTAATACTGTAAAAAATGTGGCAAAGCAATTCACTTTTTGTCCTGAATACAAAGTGTTATGTTTGGGGCAAATCCAATACAACACATTACTGAGTTACCACTCTCCATATTTTCAAGCATAGTGGCTGCATCATGTTATGGGTATGTTTGTAATTGTTAAGGACTGGGGAGTTTTTCAGGACAAAACAGAAACGGAATGGAGCTAAGCACAGGCAAATTCCTAGACGAAAACCTGGTTCAGTCTGCTTTCCATCAGACACTGGGAGATGTACTCACCTTTCAGCAAGACAAATCTCTTAGTCTTTTAGTTAATCTTTTAGTTAATTACAGCTGCATAGCTAATGTATTTATTTGGTGTAAAAACACTTTTTCATATCAATATTGTACATACATGTGATTGTAAAAGTTTTGTATATTTTGGTTTGGCCCATCGCGGGTTATCTGTATTTCCGTACCCCCTTATTGTTCTCTTTTGCCTGACCTTTGGCTAGCAAGTATTGTTGTCCTTGGCTCCGAAATTGTTCAATATAAAACCGTGGTAATGTTACACAATGTACTGTTATGCTACCATAAGTTTGTTACAATGTGGATAATATAAAGGTTTATGTTAACAAGTTTCACAAAGCTCGCTATCTAGGGTATCTATTGTAACTTGTGAGTACTTGGGACAGTGTTTGAGTGAGTGTCCATGTGCTTGCGCAGGTGCTTGAGAGCTGTGACTGCGCCAAGGGTTAACATAATGTGTGTTGTCTCTTCGTGTGCACGTATGTCTTTTATTTTGTCCGAATTATGTTCTGTATCATTTTACTTGTATTGTATGTTGTGCTGTTGTGCATTGAATGTGTGCACGCAGCACCTGTTATTTCCTTTTGGTGCTCTTTTGCCTGACATTCGGCTAGCAAGGTGCCTGAGAGCTAGGACTGCGCCAAGGGTTAACATAATGTGTGTTGTCTCTTCGTGTGCAGGGCAAATCAAAATAATTCAACTAGCAGACCTTCAGTTGTGGCAGCGTCCTAATTAAAAGTACACAACGCAGAACGAACCACGCTACATCCAGCAATGATCCACAACCAATATGACAGTGCTTGAAGAATATTGTAAAAAATGACGGGCAAATGTTGCACAATCCAGGTGTGGAAAGCTCTTACAGACTTACCCAGAAAGACTCACCGCTGTAATCTCTGCCGAAGGTGCTTCTACAAAGTATTGGCTAATGGGGGTCTGAATACTTATGTAAAACATATATTTCTGTATTTCATTTTCAATACATTTGCAAACATAAAAAAACACGTTTTCACACATTCAAATCAAATCAAATTTATTTGTCACATACACATGGTTAGCAGATGTTAATGCAAGTGTAGCGAAATGCTTGTGCTTCGAGTTCCGACAATGCAGTAATAACCAACGAATCTAACCTAACAATTCCAAAACTACTACCTTATACACACAAGTGTAAAGGGATAAAGAATATGTACATAAAGATATATGAATGAGTGATGGCACAGAACGGCATAAGCAAGATGCAGTAGATGGTATCGAGTACAGTATATACATATGAGATGAGATGAATAATGTAGGGTATGTAAACATAATATTAAGTAGCATTGTTTAAAGTGGCAAGTGATATATTTTCCATCAATTTCCATCAATTCCCATTATTAAAGTGGCTGGAGTTGAGTCAGTGTGTTGGCAGCAGCCACTCAATGTTAGTGGTGGCTGTTTAACAGTCTGATGGCCTTGAGATAGAAGCTGTTTTTCAGTCTCTCGGTCCCAGCTTTGATGCACCTGTACTGACCTCGCCTTCTGGATGATAGTGGGGTGAACAGGCAGTGGCTCGGGTGGTTGTTGTCCTTGATGATCTTTATGGCCTTCCTGTGACATCGGGTGGTGTAGGTGTCCTGGAGGGCAGGTAGTTTACCCCCGGTGATGCGTTGTGCAGACCTCACTACCCTCTGGAGAGCCTTACGGTTGTGGGCGGAGCAGTTGCCGTACCAGGCGGTGATACAGCCCGACAGGATGCTCTCGATTGTGCATCTGTAGAAGTTTGTGAGTGTTTTTGGTGACAAGCCAAATTTCTTCAGCCTCCTGAGGTTGAAGAGGCGCTGCTGCGCCTTCTTCACGATGCTGTCTGTGTGGGTGGACCAATTCAGTTTGTCTGTGATGTGTACGCCGAGGAACTTAAAACTTACTACCCTCTCCACTACTGTCCCATCCATGTGGATAGGGGGGTGCTCCCTCTGCTGTTTCCTGAAGTCCACAATCATCTCCTTAGTTTTGTTGACTTTGAGTGTGAGGTTATTTTCCTGACACCACACTCCGAGGGCCCTCTCCTCCTCCCTTTAGGCCATCTCGTCGTTGTTGATAATCAAGCCTACCACTGTAGTGTCGTCCGCAAACTTGATGATTGAGTTGGAGGCGTGGGTGGCCACGCAGTCGTGGGTGAACAGGGAGTACAGGAGAGGGCTCAAAATGCACCCTTGTGGGGCCCCAGTGTTGAGGATCAGCGGGGTGGAGATGTTGTTACCTACCCTCACCACCTGGGGGCGGCACGTCAGGAAGTCCAGTACCCAGTTGCACAGGGCGGGGTCGAGAGCCAGGGTCTCGAGCTTGATGACGAGTTTGGAGGGTACTATGGTGTTAAATGCTGAGCTGTAGTCGATGAACAGCATTCTCACATAGGTATTCCTCTTGTCCAGATGGGTTAGGGCAGTGTGCAGTGTGGTTGAGATTGCATCGTCTGTGGACCTATTTGGGCAGTAAGCAGGTAGGGTGGAGGTGATATGGTCCTTGACTAGTCTCTCAAATCACTTAATGATGACGGAAGTGAGTGCTACGGGGCGGTAGTCGTTTAGCTCAGTTACATTAGCTTTCTTGGGAACAGGAACAATGGTGGCCCTCTTGAAGCATGTGGGAACAGCAGACTGGGATAAGGATTGATTGAATATGTCCGTAAACACACCAGCCATGGGGTATAGTGTGTAGATGGGTGAGGATTTGTATTTATTTAATCCATTTTGAATTCAGTCTGTAACACAACAAAACGTGGAAGTCAAGGGGTATGGTTACTTTCTGAAGGCACTGTATGTGCAGTTTAATACTGACACACTGACACAGCACTGACACATGGTCATGTCGAAAAAGTTGTTCTACTGTATAGTGTGACTCCCTTTGAACCACCTGAGCCTTGATCCTCATAAGGTACTTGCTAAGGGAATGACACACCCTTTCAATAGGAAGTTCCCACACATAGTGTATGTCACGCCTGCTCCCGCTCCCCCTTCCTGGTGCTTGAGGGCGCCAGGCTGCCCATCATTACGCAAATCTGTCACCATTGTTAAACGCGCACCAGCGCTTCTTTAGACTCACCTGGACTCCATTACTTTGTTGATTGCTCCTTCTATATCTGTCTGTTCCTTGGTTTGATCCCCGTGTCAGCATTATTGTCGTTATGTTTCCCCTGTCCAGACGCTGTCCTTGTTTGTTTCATGTCAGTTATTTATTTAACTTTCACTCCATGTACTTGCTTCTCGTCTCTCAGTGTCTGTTAACATCACAGTATACACACAAACTCACAAGCAAACAAAGAATTGTATACACAGCAATTCCCCATTACTTATCGCTCAAACTAACCAGCATGTTTTCAAGTGGGGCATACAATGTCAATTCATTTACGATTCTAAAATCTTGTGAATGTTTTCATACATGTTTTGGGCTCTCTACACTTTATTGCTTGCAATGTTTCGACCAGAACACATCAAACATGTTTACTTGCCTAAGTCAATCGATATCACATACAGCATCTCAGAATGTAAACTCAGCATTGGATAATACTGAGCAGGGAACTTGTCTTACCTGTAACCTTGTTACAGCATTTTTGATAGACAATCTTGATTTTCACATCAACATGAAGAGAGTTTATTCAACCCCACTGCATCTTCTGATTTTATGAGACACCACTGCTTTTCACCGCTGCAAGGATCTGACCAGTGACTTCCAGTAGGCCTATTGTGAAGCTTCAGTCCAACCACGAGGGTGGTTAATATGATAACATTGATAGCATTATTTGTTTTTGAATATTTGTTTTATTCTCAGAAATGGATACTCAAGTGACATCAGCGCAGGGGTAACGTGACAATGGAAAACATGATCACAGTATGATTGTATATCAAAGATGATAATAATAACAATCACATTGATCCGGATGATACATTTTGAAAACTACACTCCCTTACCTACTGCAGACTTCAAGGCAAATTTTGAGTTAAATCTCCAGATCAATAGAGTGGATCACTTAACAGGCAGCTGTGAAAGCTGGTTCATTTGGGAATTCTTGCCAGGAAGAACTTCCAATAATCTCCTCCTGGGCTTTAGTATCTCTAAAGAACTCTGATACCCTGGTCAGACAGGGAGGGAGGGACAATCATCTGAAATATTTTGATAATGTTATATCCCGATAATATTCACAATAGATGTGAACAAAACATGGAAATCTTATCTAATACCTGGTTACCTAATGAGAGATATTCTGAGGCTTTATTTGTATTTTATTTTACTTAACATTTATTTAAATAGGCAAGTCAGTTAAAAACTAATTATTATTTAGAATGACGGCCTACCAAAAGGCAAAAGGCCTCCTGCAGGGACGGGGGCTGGGATAACATTTTTAAAATACATAAATATAAATATAGGACAAAACACACATCACGACAAGAGAGACAACACAACACTACATAAAGAGAGACCTAAGACAACAACATAGCAAGGCAGCAACACATGATGGCACAGCATGGTAGCAACATAACAACAACATGTCAGCAACACAACATGGTAGTAGCACAAAACATGGTACAAACATTATTGGACACAGACAACAGCACAAAGGGCAAGAGGGTAGAGACAACAATACATAACGCAAAGCAGCCACAGCTGTCAGTAAGAGTGTCCATGATTGAGTCTTTAAATGAAGAGATGGAGATAAAACTGTCCAGTTTGAGTGTTTGTTGCAGCTCGTTCCAGTCGCTAGCTGCAACAAACTGAAAACAGGAGCGACCCAGGGATGTGTGTGCTTTGGGGACCTTTAACAGAATGTGACTGGCAGAATGGGTGTTGTATGTGGAGGATGAGGGTTGCCGTAGATATCGCAGATAGGGGGGAGTGAGGCCTAAGAGGGTTTTATAAATAAGCACCAACCAGTGGGTTTCAACCTTTTGAGAACTGTGGTGGTTTACCTTGAACTAAATATGCTCTTATTATTTTTCTCTTTTTATTCTTTATTTTGAGTAGGGTCCGGACGAAGGCTGAAGGGACCAGAGCCTGACACGGTGGATGATTCAGTGAGTGGCTCTACTGATATGGCAAACCTATTGGTTACATTGGTGGACATCATGTGAATACTAAAGACTATGGGAAAGACACCCAACTCATTTGAATGAATCTCCATATAGTAACAAAAGGAACTTACTTTGAACATATTTTTGTTGTAGATATGTGAAGAGTCATCTGAGTTTATAGAGGGGGAGAGACCTCGCCCTCAAGGATCCTCCCCTGTAGATGAATACCCTGAGACTGACAAATACAAGGACAGTGATAAACAGGTACAATGCTGTATATTTCATCCAACCATCATGTTGACTTGCAGTGTGAATTTTGTCAGACCGTCTGATTTCTTTAACATTCATTTTAGGGTGGAGGTGGGAGTGGCAAAAAAGGAAAGAGAGGTTTTGGGTCCCTGTTTGAAAAGCGCTCCCCTGCCAAGATGAGTCAACTGGAGGTCAGACAAGACTGCATTATCTTTAACTCATGGAGAAGCATGGCTTCAGTGTTTCATTGGTGGTACATAACATGTTGGTAGTTCAACATTTCTCATGTTTTTCTTTCATAATTTTTTTTCCGTGTAAACTCAGAGCCCAGAGTCAGGAGTGATTGTGAAAATGGCAAAAGAGACATGTGCCGAGGGCCTCGTTGTAAGTGGAGGGAAGGAGGGAATCTTCATCAAAGAAGTGAGGCCAGAGTCACCAGCCTCAAAGCTTCTTAGTCTACATGAGGGTAAGCAGACAACCAGCTCATACGATGTTCTTTCAGAAGCTGAACCAAAAAAGTAGCCTATAGCCTATAAAAAGTTAACCTGAAAGCAAAGGACATATCAGTGAAATGTGGAGTGAAATAGGTTAAATGTGAAGTAACGGAGCCAAGATTGCTTTTGCTATCCAGGGTAAGAGACTCCCACATTTTTGGCTTTGAATGATCGTATATGCTAGAGTTCTACAGTTCAAATGTTGATTTATTGGTATTTCTATGTCTTCCTTTTGTTCATTCAGGTGATCAGATACTCAGTGCCACTGTGTATTTTGACGATGTTACATATGAAGATGCTCTACAGATATTGGAACATGCCCAGCCTTACAAGATGGAGTTACTTCTGAAACGCAAACCAATAAAGACATCCACACTTGAGAGTGAACCAGCCCTTGAAATCATCCAAGTAACTATCACTATGTTCTTTTTCTGGATATGTAGAGTAGTGTTAAGTCTTTGGCTCTTTTTCTCATTCAGCAATCAATCAGCTATTCACTTTTTGTTATCCTACAGGTGGAAGAAGGTTCCTCTCCGGAAATGAGGGGACATTCAAAGACAAAAAGGCATGGTGACCGAATCTCTTGGCCCAAGTTCCCCTCCTTCAGCAAAAGTCAAAAGTCCCATTTTAAGAGGTCTCACAGTACTTCAGAGGCAGATGATAAGAGGAAGCTGGAGCTTAGCCCTACAACAAGTGACACAGAGTCGCCAATAAAATCTCAGGAGGCTGTCAAGGGCAAGACAAAGAAGCATAAGATAAAGTTATCAAGCATGAAGATGAAGGGCCGCAAGAGCATGTCTGTTGAACAGCCGGACCAGGACATAGACATACTAACTGTAGAACGTGTAGAGGGTATGGAAAATCAACAGAGTCAAGATGACATACACTCACCAGATGGTCTAGAGAGCGCATCAGTAGATATATCTCAAGTATATGTGTTAGAATCAGAATCTGAAAAAATTGAACCCACCAAGATGAGAAATGAATGTATTATTCCAGACCTGGCAGGCTCTGAAATGAAAAAACACAAGGTAGAACTCATTAGTCTGGACAAAACTTTGAAAACCACAGACATAACAGTTGCTCTTGCTGATCAAGAAAGTCCCTCAACCAAGAAATCTCCAGAGGGAAAGACAAAGAAGAAAGAGAATAAAGAGAGGTCAGAACTAAAGTTTACATTCAAGGGAAATGAGAAAAAAGACAAACACAAGCAAAACATACCAGTAAAAGTATCACTAAAAAACCTGAAGACACCAAGAACAGATATGATAACATCTGATCTGTCTGCACATGACAATACATTGCTGAGCCCAACTGTAGTATCACATACTGAGCTGGAGGAGTGTCAACTCCCAATTGATATCAACACTCAAGTAATCATCAATGAGAGTTCAGGGAAAACCCTACCCTCCACTGATAAGGAAATGAGCATGCCAAAAGTAGACATCTGCCTTGACATGTCAGATATAGGATTTATCAGGAAATCCCCTCAGATTGGACAAGAACAACACTTGAAAGAAACATATGTTAAAACTGATGTGAATGCACAGGAAATTAGCATACATGCTAAGGTCATCAGTATTACAATGGAACCAGACTCGCAGATGGAAATACAAGCTTCAAAGTTACCTACAGAGAGAAGCATTGATGATGTTTTAGCACAAATTGGTACAGGATCTGCTCCCAAATTCAAACTGCAGAGGGTGGACCCTGCTGACTTTGTAACTGACAAACCCATAAAAATGACAGATGTGAAGATTGTAGAAAAGGACGTGAAAGGCCTTACGGTTGAGGATAAGGGGTTAAGGATACTTCCAAGCCGTGAGGATATTGAGATCCCAGGCATAGAAGATGCATCATTAACTAGCACCAAGGCCCCAGTGATAAAACAGCCTAAAACAGCATTCACTCTTCCTGTTGAAGAAATCCAGGCGCAGACTGTACAGATGGTTATAGACGTTGATAGAGTTAAAGAAGCTGTCTCCAAATTGCCAGGGTTCAAGCTGCCGCAGGGTGACATTGCAGGCCTGCCTGCTCATCAACAAATCACAATGACAGACGTGAATGCAGAAAGAGTAGATGCCACCCTATCTAAAATCACAGACATAAAGGCACAGTTGGACACTTATGCCAAAAAGACTGACATAAATGCTTTACCAGAAAAGTTGAGCAGGAGCTCAGTTACCACATTCAAATTGCCAAAGACCCAACTTTTTGATCTAGGTGCTCATGAACCTATTACTATGACAGAAATTGACCATACAAAAACAAAACAGGAAGCTGGAAAGACCAATGAGGATGAAATCCAAATTGAACTCCATAAACGAGAGAACATAGAGAAAGCTGGAATGGAAACTATACAACAAAAAGGAACTCCCAACAAAGTGGAAAAGGAAAAAGAG
Source organism: Oncorhynchus kisutch (assembly GCF_002021735.2). Lineage (NCBI taxonomy): Eukaryota > Metazoa > Chordata > Actinopteri > Salmoniformes > Salmonidae > Oncorhynchus > Oncorhynchus kisutch. The sequence goes on from NC_034187.2 coordinate 24,359,361, forward strand.
ACTGGTGAAATTCTGGAGCCTAAGTTGGCAGTACCAGTACCTGAGGGGCCAACCATCACATCTGAGGAGAGAAATCGTATACCTGCCACTTACACTAAAGGATTAGATAAGAAGTCAAAGAAAGCAAATATTTCAATGCCTAGGTTTGGAATAACACAAACGGATATTAGATTCTCAGACATTGGGATTGGACTACCAAAAAGAGACACCTCGGTGGAAAAGAAGGATGAGGTCAAAGATGAAAGCAATGCATTGCACCTTGAAATGAAAATGTCAGAGGCTGAAATTAAACTCAGCAAAGTACCAGATTCTGAATATTCCACTATCAAAACTCATGTGACAGACCTTCAAACACCTACAATACGAACTTTAAGCTCAGAAACAATGCTAGAGGTACCTTCATCTGACATTGAAGAAGCAGTTATGGGCATTGATGTCCAATCTGTTGATGTCGGGAGAGGAGACATCCAAATACCGGATGTTGAAGCCGAAGTACCCTCCGTTGAAGTTGAAATACCAGAAACAGTTTATAAAGATATTGATGTGAAAATGAAAAAACGACAGATGTCATTCCCCAAATTTGGAGTTAAAGCCCCAGGGATTGATGTTGGTGTGCTAAAACCAGACATCTCTCTTCCCGAGGGAAACATGGAGGTCAAATTGCCTGAGGTGGAAATTGAAGTTCCAAAGCTTCAAGTGGAAGTGAAAGATACAAGATTTAAAATCCCAACTTTAAAATTCCCTAAATTTGGAGCAGTTGCTCCAATCGTCACAGTAGAGTTACCTGATGTGGACAAGGATATCAAACTTCATGGAACTGAAAGTCCAGAACCCAAGCTGTCAATATCAGGAAAAGTACATGAAGTTGACTTTGAAAAACAGAGTGACTTTAAAAAATCTAGTGTTAAGATCCCATCTATAGATGTGGATGTGAAGACTAAAGGACTTGAACTGGAGGGGCAAGGAAGCAAGTTTAAACTGCCAAATCAGGGAATTTCATTAACAAAAGTAAAAGGTCCTGAGATAGATTTAGGTGTATCGAAGAAAGACATAGATGTCACTTTACCAGAGACCAACATGGAGATCCAACCACCTGATGTTGAACTCAAAGTGTCTTCTGGTGAAGTTCAAATGCCTGAGCGAGCTGCTACAGAGATTGATGTGAAAGTGAAAAAGCCACGGATTTCATTTCCAGGGCTTGGATTTTCAAAACCTGAAGTATGTGAGGTTGATGTCAGTCTTCCAAAGGTGAATATTTCTCTTCCAGAAGGAAATGTGGGGGTCAAAAAGTCAGAGGTGGAAATGACAGCTCCAGAGATTCAAGTTGAAATGAAACATGATATTGAGCTTGAGGGACAAGGAAGTAAGTTCAAACTACCCAAATTTGGAATCTCAATGCCAAAGGTAAAAGGTCCTGAGATTGATTTAGGTTTATCAAAGAAAGTCATAGATGTCACTTTACCAGAGGACAAAGTGGAGGTCCAACCACCTGATGTTGAAATCGAAGTGCCTTCTGGTCAAGTTCAAATGCCAGAGGGAGCTGCTACAGAGATTGATGTGAAAATGAAGAAGCCCCGGAAGTCATTTGGATGGTTTTCAAAACCAGAAGTGAAAGCACCGGAGGTTGATGTCAGTCTTCCAAAGGTGGGCATTTTGCTTCCAGAAGGAAAGGTAAAGTTCAAAGAGCCAGAGGTGGAATTTAAAGCTCCAGAGAGTCAAGTTGAAGTGGAACATGATATTGAGCTTCATGGACAAGGAAGTATGTTCAAACTACCTAAATTTGGAATCTCATTGCCGAAGGTGAAAGGTCCTGAATTTGACTTAAGTATCTCAAAGACAGATGTAGATGTCAACTTACCAGAGAGAAGAGCAGTCCAACTACCTGATGTTGAAGTTGGAGTGCCCTCTGTTAAAGTTGAAAAACCAGAAGCAGTTTCTAAAGATATTGATGTGAAATTGAAAAAGCCCCGAATGTCATTCCCCAAATTTGGATTTTCAAAACCAGAAGTTAAAGCACCCGAGGTTGATGTCAGTCTTCCAGAGGTGGATATTTCTCTTCCAGAAGAAAATGTGGAGGTCAAAGAGCCTGAGATGGAAATTGAAGCTCCAGAGATTCAAATTGAGGTGAAAGATACTGTAGGCTCCCCCTCAAGATTCAAAATGCCAACTTTAAAATTCCCTCAATTTGGAGCAGCTGCTCCAAACATCACAGTAGAGGTACCTGATGTGGACAAGGACGTCAAGGTTCATGGATCTGAAATTCCAGAACTCAAACTAACAATGTCAGCAATTAACATTGAAAAGCCAAGTGTTGACCTTAAAGGTCCATCTATAGATGTGGATGTGAAGAGCAAAATACTTGACATTGTCACTTTACCAGAGGCCAGCGTGGAGGTCCAACCACCTAGCACTGAACTCAAAGTGCCTTCTGGTAAAGGTGAAATTCCTGAGGGAGTTGCTACAGAAATTGATGTAAAAATGAGAAAGCCCCGGATGTCATTTGGATGGTTTTCAAAACCAGAAGTGAAAGCACCAGAGGTTGATGTCAGTCTTCCAAAGGGGGACATTTCTCTTCCAGAGGAAAAGGTGGAGGTCAAAGAGTCAGAGGTGGAAATTAAAGCTCCAGAAATTCAAGTTGAAATGAAACATGGAATTGAGCTTGAGGGACAAGGAAGTAAGTTCAAACTACCAAAATTTGGAATCTCATTGCCGAAGGTTAAAGGTCCTGAATTTGACTTAAGTATCTCAAAGACAGGTGTAGATGTCAACTTACCAGAGAGAAGAGCAGACCATCTACCTGATTTTGAAGTAGGAGTGCCCTCTGTTGAAGTTGAAATACCAGAAGCAGTCTCTAAAGACATTGATGTGAAATTGAAAAAGCCCCGAATGTCATTCCCCAAATTTGGATTTTCAAAACCAGAAGTTAAAGCACCTGAGGTTGATGTCAGTCTTCCAGAGGTGGATATTTCTCTTCCAGGAGAAAATGTGGAGGTCAAAGAGCCTGAGATGGAAATTGAAGCTCCAGAGATTCAAGTTGAGGTGAAAGATACCGTAGGCTCCACCTCAAGATTCAAAATGCCAACTTTAAAATTCCCTCAATTTGGAGCAGCTGCTCCAAACATCACAGTAGAGGTACCTGATGTGGACAAGGACGTCAAGGTTCATGGATCTGAAATTCCAGAACCCAAACTGACAATGTCAGCAATTAACATTGAAAAGCCAAGTGTTGACCTTAAAGGACCATCTATAGATGTGGATGTGAAGAGCAAAAGACTTGACATTGTCACTTTACCAGAGGCCAGCGTGGAGGACCAACCACCTAGCACTGAACTCAAAGTGCCTTCTGGTAAAGGTGAAATCCCTGAGGGAGTTGCTACAGAAATTGATGTAAAAATGAGAAAGCCACGGATGTCATTTGGATGGTTTTCAAAACCAGAAGTGAAAGCATCGGAGGTTGATATCAGACTTCCAAAGGGGGACATTTCTCTTCCAGAGGTAAAGGTGGAGGTCAAAGAGTCAGAGGTGGAAATTAAATCTCCAGAAATTCAAGTTGAAATGAAACATGGAATTGAGCTTGAGGGACAAGGAAGTAAGTTCAAACTACCAAAATTTGGAATCTCATTGCCGAAGGTTAAAGGTCCTGAATTTGACTTAAGTATCTCAAAGACAAATGTAGATGTCAACTTACCAGAGAGAAGAGCAGACCGTCTACCTGATGTTGAAGTAGGAGTGCCCTCTGTTGAAGTTGAAATACCAGAAGCAGTCTCTAAAGGCATTGATGTGAAATTGAAAAAGCCCAGAATGTCTTTCCCCAAATTTGGATTTTCAAAACCAGAAGTTAAAGCACCCGAGGTTGATGTCAGTCTTCCAGAGGTGGATATTTCTCTTCCAGAGGAAAGGGTGGAGGTCAAAGAGCCTGAGGTGGAAATTGAAGCTCCAGAGATTCAAATTGAGGTGAAAGATACTGTAGGCTCCCCCTCAAGATTCAAAATGCCAACTTTAAATTTCCCTCAATTTGGAGCAGCTGCTCCAAATATCACAGTAGAGGTACCTGATGTGGACAAGGATGTCAAGGTTCATGGATCTGAAATTCCAGAGCTCAAACTGACAATGTCAGCAATTAACATTGAAAAGCCAAGTGTTGACCTTAAAGGTCCATCTATAGATGTGGATGTGAAGAGCAAAATACTTGACATTGTCACTTTACCAGAGGCCAGCGTGGAGGTCCAACCACCTAGCACTGAACTCAAAGTGCCTTCTGGTAAATGTGAAATTCCTGAGGGAGTTACTACAGAAATTGATGTAAAAATGAGAAAGCCACGAATGTCATTTGGATGGTTTTCAAAACCAGAAGTGAAAGCACCGGATGTTGATGTCAGTCTTCCAAAGGGGGATATTTCTCTTCCAGAGGTAAAGGTGGAGGTCAAAGAGTCAGAGGTGGAAATTAAATCTCCAGAAATTCAAGTTGAAATGAAACATGGAATTGAGCTTCAGGGACAAGGAAGTAAGTTCAAACTACCAAAATTTGGAATCTCATTGCCGAAGGTTAAAGGTCCTGAATTTGACTTAAGTATCTCAAAGACAGATGTAGATGTCAACTTACCAGAGAAAAGAGCAGACCAACTATCTGATGTTGAAGTAGGAGTGCCCTCTGTTGAAGTTGAAAAACCAGAAGCAGTCTCTAAAGACATTGATGTGAAATTGAAAAAGCCCCGAATGTCATTCCCCAAATTTGGATTTTCAAAACCAGAAGTTAAAGCACCCGAGGTTGATGTCAGTCTTCCAGAGGTGGATATTTCTCTTCCAGGAGAAAATGTGGAGGTCAAAGCGCCTGAGATGGAAATTGAAGCTCCAGAGATTCAAATTGAGGTGAAAGATACCGTAGGCTCCCCCTCAATATTCAAAATGCCAACTTTAAAATTCCCTCAATTTGGAGCAGCAGCTCCAAACATCACAGTAGAGGTACCTGATATGGACAAGGGCATCAAGGGTCATGGATCTGAAATTCCAGAACTCAAACTGACAATGTCAGCAATGAACATTGAAAAGCCAAGTGTTGACCTTAAAGGCCCATCTATAGATGTGGATGTGAAGAGTAAAACACTTGAAATTGTCACTTTACCAGAGGCCAGCGTGGAGGTCCAACCACCTAGAATTGAACTCAAAGTGTCTTCTGGTGAAGTTGAAATGCCTGAGGGAGCTGCTACAGAAATTGATGTGAAAATGAAAAAGCCACGGATGTCATTTGGATGGTTTTCAAAACCAGAAGTGAAATCACCTGAGGTTGATGTCAGTCTTCCAAAGGTGGATATTTGTCTTCCAGAGGGAAAAGTGGAGGTCAAAGAGCCTGAGGTGGAAATGACAGCTCCAGAGATTCAAGTTGAAGTGAAACATGATATTGAGCTTGAGGGACAAGGAAGTAAGTTCAAACTACCCAAATTTGGAATATCATTGCCAAAGGTAAAAGGTCCTGAGATGGATTTCAGTGTATCAAAGAAAGTCATAGATGTCACTTTACCAGAGAACCAAGTGGAGGTCCAACCACCTGATGTTGATATCGAAGTGCCTTCTGGTGAAATTGAAATGCCCGATGGAGCTGCTACAGGAATTGATGTGAAAATGAAAATACCACAGATGTCATTTGGATTGTTTTCCAAACCAGAAGTGAAACCACCTGAGATTGATGTCAGTCGTCCAAAGGTGGACATTTCGCTTTCAGAGGGAAATGTGGAGGTCAAAGAGCCTGAGGTGGAAATGAAAGCTCCGGAGAGTCAAGTTGAAATGAAACATGAAGATTTATCAGTTGATGGAAAACTAGAAACATCAGAGATGGGATTCAAAATGGCAACATTCAAATTCCCTAAATTTGGCGCAACGTCAAAGGATGTAGTCGATGTCTCTGATACAGAGAAGGATATTAAAGTGCCTGGGGTAGAAATTATAGATCAACTACTTGGAGCTTCATTACAAATTGATTTACCCGAACACGGGGACACAGTTGACATTAAAGGATCTAGAGAAGTACAGCTACATGATGCTGGATCTGAAAGGCCCTCAGTTAAAGGTGGAATGGCAATAGCCGAAGTGTATGTTCATGAAGTTGAAGTTTCAAAACTGACAATTGATGATAAAGGCCATGGTTCCCCCAGCAAAGGTCAAGGCTCGCCTAGTAAATTCAAACTTCCAACCTTTAAAATGCCCAGATTGAGCATTTCAAAATCCAAACCTGAGAATGAACATGATGATATAAATCCAAATGTTATTTTGGAGAATTATGAGATTCAAGTAAAACCACAAGGACCAGAGAAATCACCAAAGTTGACTTTGACAACATTTGGGGAGGTATTAAGAAGCATTGATGTTGAATTTGATGTTCCCAAATTAGAGGAAGTGGAAGAGAAGCTCACAGGCTCAAGGGAAGATATAACAGCCTCAGGGAAAACCAAACTAAATGCTCAAACCAGTGTTGAAACCCAGTCTGTGCATAAAGAGGAAGAAGCCAAAGAAAAATCTAAATTTGGGTGGGTTAAGTTTCCCACATTTGGACTATCTTCTCCTTCAGAATCTGCCAAGATTTTAGAAAAAGACACTTCTGAGAAAGGAGGAAGTGAGAAAAGTCCTGATTCTGTGGAACAAGACGCCAGCTTGACCTTTTCAGTACACTCATCGGATGCTTTTGCAGATATTAGTTCAACAGTCACAAGCGAACAATTTGGTCCACCATTGGCCTCTCCAACCAAAGTCACAGTGAAATATTCTGACTCTATTGCCACTGAGGTACAGGGTGATGTCATCACCTCCACAGCAAGGACAACATTGATTGCCTTTGAACCCTACTTGGCAGATAAAGTCACCATTCCAATGTCCTCCGGAGTTTCCTCCTCATCAGTGGACACCCTAAAATTGGAGTCTGGTACACATGTCAGCACATCCAATATACAAGCAATACCAGACACACAGAAGGCCACACTCTTAACAGATTTTGGATTGCCGACAGGGACCACCGGAGTTTCTTCTGCATCTTGGTCAGTGGACGACACCAACAAAACACAGAGTGATGGGCAAACAGTTATTGAGAGGCATGTAGTTAGGGAAATGTCAGGCACTGACAAGGAAACGGTTTTCATAACCCAAAAAATGACACATGTTTTTGTGGCTGAGCCCATCTCAGATGAAACAGCCTCATCTATCAAACAGATAAAAGACACTATGCAGTCTGAGAAAATTACATTTTTTGATGGGGCTGAATTGGAGTGACTGGGAGGAATACAGTATGATAAATCCCTCCATTGAGGAGTAATATCAGTCAGATTATTATTGTGCTCTTATTAATTGTGCTTTCATTTATGACCAAGTTTTAATATATACAGTTCAATGTTTTGAGTGTTTACCTAGTACACTATATAAGTACACAAATTGGCATACAAGCCCCATGATACAGGTAGCGTTGTAAAAGCCAACTTTGTCAATGTAATTACTTCCGCTGAGACCAGGTCAATTCCACAGTAACAGAGTGACAGCAGCTAGGTTTCCATCCAATTGGGAATATTCAAAAATCTGCATAAAGAAAATATGCAATCAAGTTTAAAAAATGTCATTTTCAAAATACATAAATCATCCCCGTATGATGCAATTTGCAGCAGGGATGATTTCTATATTTTGAAAGTTACATATTTTGAAAACTTGATTGCAGACAAGCAAAACATTTTGGGACTATGTCAACAATGAACTAATGAAACAAATACCAAAAGATCGTTTCCGGGTGGAATTTTTCTTTAAGTTTATGCATTAATTATTAAAGTTAGACATTAACTCCAAATGTTTAAGGTAAAGGTTAAGGATTTGGGACAGGCATAAAACAAAAATATCAAAAACAACTTTCTTTCGCTGGATTCGAACATGAAACCTTTGGCAAATACACATCATCTCCCAACTTCCTCAGACATGAATTGTCATCCAATACTGACATCTATCGGGGTGACTTGCCTCTTCCAAAGTCATAGTGGGTGGACCACACAATAGCATTCAGCCTGGTCTCATAGACTAGACATAACATAGTAAACGCAATTACGACATACAAATCAGTTTGGTATGGTTACATAAGACAGAAGGTTACATAAAGCAAAAATAAATGTAAGGTGGCTGGTCGGGGTGGGTGTATAACAGGAAAGTCTAGCAACCGAAAGGTTGTCTGTTTGAATCTTATCATGGACAACGTTTGCATTTGAGCTAATTATCAACTTTGTAACTACTTACTACTTGTGAGCAACTTTGCTACTACTTAGCAAGATAACTAACCCTTCCCTAACCTTAACCCTTTAACCTAACTCCTAACCATAACCCTTAATCCCTAACCCCTAGTCTAGCTAACATTAACCACCTAGCCACCTAGCTAACATTAGCCACAACAAATTGGAATTCTTAACATATCATACCTTTTGCAAATTCGTAACATATTGTATGATATGTATCGGATATACATTTACGATGTTAGGTCTACCCCTGAGTTGCAGCATCATGTGACTCCAATTGACTTCAATATGATGGTTTTTATATACTGTAAATATTTGCACATAAAAGCATTTCCACCACCATTTCTCGCATAATTAATTTTACTGACACAAAATGATCCCACCTTGTCTAGCTTATTTAGTTCTCCCCAAAAAATAAATTTACTGACAAATTTGCAGGTCTGTTGTGAATTTTTTTAATCTGACATAGGCTACTTTCTTCGCATAAAATCAGAAAATTTTACAAAAATACATTTACTTGAAGAACAGTGCAAATGCAAAGTTTTATAACAGAATGAGAGTTTGTGCCTTATTCTGTTACCAGCATTTTTGGTGGTTGTTTCCTTGTTTGCAGAAATTGTAATAGTTTGCCTAATTTCAGTTTATGTGACAAAACAAGCATGTAGAGTGTAGAGAATCATTGTACCATCTAAACCACTGTGAAATATATTTCCATAACTAAAAATAGAGCATTTTCAGCTGTTTGAAGCTGGTGTACAAAACTGGAAATATAAGACGCAAAAACGAAACGTAAAAACTGGAAGCATAGAAATAGCGCACATAGAACAGATCTACCACTTCTTGCTTTCAAAGAAAAGGACAGATCTATAACTCATAGTTCTATGTGAATTTGGTCCCGTTGCCCAAAAAGTTACGTAATGCAGCTTTAAAAGTAGTCATTGTGCATAGAGTTGTACGGTTTGTTTAACTTTGCAATCATTGATTTTGGTTTGACATATATTTTAAAGTAAAATATATGAGTCTCAGTGTCACTCTGTTACCATGGAATTGTACACCACTGAGACCATTGCTGTTTTTAGACATCTCTGCAAATTGTTATGCTGTACATATAATGAAGAGGAACTTGTTAATCCACTGCCATATGCATTTATGAATGATCTCTGATGTCTGCTCTTTATTCGACAGGCATATATAGATATAAGGTATAAATGATCATGAGTCTGAAAAAATGAATACGTAATGATATACATACAAACCATGCAACATTAATAGAACAAAAACAGAACACATATAAGGAACTATTCAAATCTGTACACGTAATACCATGAAATACATGATGCTAAAATTGAATGCTTGTAATCACAGTAAAAAGCAGAAAATATATATTGATGCAACTATATTTTGATTATAATGATGCCTAGTTTTGATTTGCCATAATGTAAAACTAATAGATTTTGTTTTCTGAATTTGTGCAAAGTAGAAACATTTGAACACCTATGTAAATAGTTGATTTATTCATTTATACTGCCTTATTTTGATTGTTGCTATTGCCTTATTCTGCACTGATGTAGTCAATTTATTTGCAAAACTATAAATAATAAATATTCTAATATATTAAGAAGTGCATGTCCTTACTGCTACATGTATCTACATTTAATATCACTCAGATTGATGTTTTCTTCTTTACAGACATGCCATATCCAGCAATGTAGAATCGAGCTAGTTTCTATAGCAGGCTACGGGCCATTGTTGTGGATTATGTAGGCTGACTAGCTACAGACCATGAGTTATTCAACATAATTTAATTGGTAGGCCCACTCTTGGTGGTATGTGTGCACATTTGACAGTGTGGTTTTAACTACCATAAGACCCTTTCTCAGGCAAGCTACGTTAGATGTCTAGGAGAGGAGAGGTTTGCAATTATTAGTGAATAAACATGACTAAATGCCTCCCATTTAATGTGGATGGTAGGAACATTTGCAAAGCTGTATGTTTGCTTGAGGAAGTGCGTTGAAGTGCAATTATTAGTGAATCATGTTGCATGCAGCAACGGAATGAACTAGTGCAGTAGTACCTGAATGCTGTCACTAGAGGGTAGTAGTGTTCTAATCCTACAGCTCAGAATGAATTTGGCACTCAGCTGTGTAAGAGCAGTGTCAGTAAAGTTGTCTGTGCCTGAGAGGATGGCAGCAGGGATGACAGTGATATCTCGAAGCTACATCGGCAGCTCCACAATGAATCAGTCAGACAGACCACTGACTGTTAACCAGTTCTCCAATTGCCCTATCTACACACAACATAAACACTACCCTATATCCAAGTGTTGTAACTGTAGGCCTACAGTAGCCTACTGTGTCCTACCCTGTCCATATTGCATAAAAAGAGGGAGGTAGATAGCCAGTTAACTGTTCACCTGCTCTGAGGGAAAATGAGTGAGCTTCATACTGTCATATAAATATAAACAGTACAACACACAGTGTATATGATGTCCAATAATGTCGTGGCATCTCCATTTGTGGGATCTGTTTCAATTGGAAGTGACTTAAGGGCAATTCCATGGCAACAGAATTACTCAAGAGGCTTTTCACTTTAAAATGTATACCCAACAAAAAAACATTGATTTCAACGTTTAACACGCCATGCAATGTTATGCACAAGGACTATTCACAATTTTCATTGAAAATTTAACAAAAACTAATTTAAAGGAATAACTGTGCAGATACAAAGTTTGCTAACAGAATAAAACTGCGGGAGATTTTACCGTAATTCTGTTGCCAAACTTTGCATCTGCACAGTTTTTCCAGTAATTGTTTTATATAATTTGATTGACTGTGTAAATTGTTTAAAGTAGTCATTGTGCATAGAGTTGTATGGTTTGTTAAACTTTGAAATCAATGGTTTTTGTTTGGCACACACTTTCATGTAAAAAAACTGAATCTCAGCATAAATCCGTTATCGTGGAATTTCCCATTATCAATTTTGAATTGAAAACAAGGACAAGGAAAAGATAGGGAAATTTCACAAGCTCCAGATGTGTGGTGTTAAACCTGAAGATGCCTGGCCTTTGAATTGCAATTGAGATGACGTGAAACTTGAAATATTAAACACTGGTGTTTCGTCATGGAGGCTATGAATGGTAGACAGTTGCCCTTATCATGACTCCAATTGCATTGCATTGGAGTCATTCCACATCCCTTTTGATTAGCTGAGGGGATTATTTAAGAGTGAAATGCTCTATCTAGAAACAAATTGATCCTTGATTATGATACGGTTTTGGAAACCCTGAATACTCAACTTAATTATCAGCCCAAGATTACTTATTATTAGCTGTTTTACAGATTTACACAGAGTTTTTTTGTGTAACACAGGTACATGAGGCAATGTATTTTTTTTCTACCCTCCCAAGTTTCCATTAGCTCAGTTGTTGTTTTAGACTAGTTCAGGTAAATGTGCAATGCAAAACACCTCCGTGGGATTCCATTAAAATGGTGCATTGTAAGTTACTCTTTTGTGTTTAAAAAAATTTTTTTCCTATGAAACTTAAGTTCCAAACATTTCCAAAAACCATAGCGCAAGCAGGGATTATAAACATTTCTAAATGTTAAAACAGAGCGTCAGGATTGTAATTCATAAAAATAAATAAGAATATTAGCCACATGCTTCATAAACAACAGGTGTAGACGAACAGTGAAATGCTTACGCACGGGCCTGTCCCAACAATGCAGAAACAAGAGAAATAATAGAAAAGTAAAACACGTAATAATATTAGATACACAATGAGTAACACAACGATAACTTGGCTATATACTGTACAAGGGTTACCAGTATCAAGTCGATGTGCAGGGGTACGAGGTAATTGAGGTAGATATGTATATATATTTAGGAATTAAGTGACATATAGTAAGCAGTAGCAGCAGTGTATTTGATGAGTCAAAAAAGTTACTGCGATAAGGGTCAATGCATACATACAGTGTATTCGGAAAGTATTCAGGCCCCTTCCCTTTTTTCCTATTCTGTTATGTTACAGCCTTAATCTAAAATGTATTAAATTGTTTTTTTCCCTCATCAATTTACACACAATACACCATAATGACAATGCAAATATAGGTTTTTAGAATTTTTTCAAGTTTTATTACAAATGAAAAACAGAAATACCTTATTTACACAAGTATTCAGACCTTTTGCTTTGAGACTCGAAATTGAGCTCAGGTAAATCCTGAGATGTTTCTACAACTTGATTGGAGTCCACCTCTGGTAAATTCAATTGATTGGACATGATTTGGAATGGCACACACCAGTCTATTTAAGGTCCCACAGTTGATAGTGCATGTCAGAGCAAAAACCAAGCCATGAGGTCGAAGGAATTGTCTGTAGAGCTCCGAGACAAGATTGTGTCGAGGCACAGATCTGGGGAAGAGTAACAAAACATTTCTGCACCATTGAAGGTCCCCAAGAAAAGTTTGGAACCACCAACACTCTTCCTAGAGCTGGCCGTCTGGCCAAACTGAGCAATCAGGGGAGAAGGGCCTTGGTCAGGGAGGTGGCCAAGAACCCGATGGTACCTCTGACAGAGTGTAACAGTGTTGCTTCCGTCCCTCTCCTCGCCCCAACCTGGGCTCAAACCAGGGACACTCTGCACACATCAACAACTGCCTCCCACAAAGCATCGTTACCTATCACTCCACAAAAGCCACGGCCCTTGCAGAGCAAGGGAACAACAACTTCAAGGTCTCAGAGCGAGTGACGTCACCAATTGAACCATCATTAGCGCGCACCCCGCTAACTAGCTAGCCATTTCACACCGGTTTCAAGAGCTCCAGAGGTACTCTGTGTTGCTGCCAGGTTGTTGTCGTGTTGTGTTGCTACCATGCTGTGTTGTCATGTGTTTCTGCCATGCTATGTTGTTGTCTTAGGTCTCTATGTAGTGTTGTGGTGTCTCTCTCGTGATGTGCGTTTTGCCCTATATACATATATATTTTTTTTTTAATCACAGACCCCGTCCCCGCAGGAGGCCTTCTACCTTTTCGGAGGGCGTCATTGTAAATTACAATTAGTTCTTAACTGACTTGCCTAGTTAAATAAAGGTTAAATTAAATTAAATTAAAATAAAAAAAGATGGGAGAACCTTCCAGAAGGACAACCATCTCTGCAGCACTCCACTAATCGGGCCTTTATGATAAAGATGCCAGACCGAAGCTACTCCTCAGTAAAAAGCACATGACAACCCGCTTGGAGTTTGCCAAAAGGAACCTAAAGGACTCTCAGACCATGAGAAACAAGATTCTCTGATCTGATGAAACCAAGATTGAACTCTTTGGACTGAATGTCAAGCGTCATGTCTGGAGAAAACCTGACACCATACCTACGGTGAAGCATGGTGGTGGCACCATCATGCTGTGGGGATGTTTTTTAGCGGCAGGGACTGGGAGACTAGTCAGGATTGAGGGTAAGATGAATGGAGCAAAGTACAGAGATCCTTGATGAAAAACCTGCTCCAGAACGCTCAGGACTTCCAACCTTCCAACAGGACAACGACTCTAAGCACACAGCCAAGACAACACAGGAGTGGCTTCGGGACAAGTCTCTGAATATCCTTGAGTGGCCCAGCAGGAGACAAACATCTCTGGAGAGACCTGAAAATAGCTGTGCAGCAATGCTCCCCATCCAACCTGATAGAGCGTGGGAGGATCTTCAGAGAAGAATGGGAGAAACTCCCCAAATACAGGTGTGCCAAGCTTGTAGCGTCATACCCAAGAAGACTCAAGGCTGTAATCGCTACCAAAGGTGCTTCAACAAAGTACTGAGTAAAGGGTCTGAATACTTATGTAAATGTGATATTTCAGCTTTGTATATTTTCAACATTTGCAAATATTTCTAAAAACCAATTTTTGCTTTGTCATTATGAGGTATTGTAGATTGATGAGGGAAAAAACAATGTAATACATTTTAGAATAAGGCTGTAACGTAACAAAATGTGGAAAAAGTTAAGGGTCCTGAATACTTTCCGACTGCACTGTATATATTCATAGCTATTTGGTTCACTATTTAACAAACTATTAAACAGTCTTTTTAAAATTGTATTATATTTTTAATTATTATACCCATTTTTCTCCCAAATTTCGTGGTATCCAATTCGGTCGAAAGCCGTGCGTGCTCCGAAACACCCAGCCAAGCCGCACTGCTTCTTGACACAATGGCCGCTTAACCCGGAAGCCAGCCACACCAATGTGTCGGAGGAAACACTGTACACCTGGCGACCGTGTCAGCGTGCATTGTGCCTGGCCTCCCACAGGAGTCACTAGTGCCCAATGGGACAAGAACATCCCTATCCCGGACGACGCTGGGCCAATTGTGCGCCCCCCCATGGGTCTCCCGGTTGTGGCCGGCTGCTACAGTGTCTGGACTCGAACCAGCCACTCGGGAGGCATTAAGCAGTCTTATGGCTTGGGGGTAGCTGTTCAGGGTCCTGTTGGTTCCAGACTTGGTGCATCGGTACCGCTTACCGTGTAGTAGCAGAGAGAATTTTGTCTATGACTTGGGTGGCTGGAGACTTTGACCATTCTTAGGGCCTTCGCTTGGCCACAGTGTTGTACTGGGCCTTCTGCGCTTCCCTCTGTAGCGCCTTTCTGGTCGGATGCCAAGCAGTTGACATACCAAGCGATGATGCAGCCAGTTTGCCACATTGCCAGGTCTCTGAACTCCTCCCTATAGGCTGTCTCATTGTCGTCGTGTCGGCTGCAAACTTAATGATGGTTTTGGAGTTGTGTGCGGCAACTCAGTTGTGGGTGAACAGGGAGTAGAGGTCTTCACTGGTCCAAAAAGTTGGACCAGTTCCAAAATGGACTTGGTGCTTTCCCACTTGATATGCATAGCTTATTTTTTTAAATATAGAGACCCGTTCCGAACTGACCTGAGGACAACTAGACCCGTTCCATATAGACCTGGTTGGATCCAGACCCAGAGTGAGGGAAGCAACAGAGCATTTCTTTTTTAAGCTACTTCCTTAACCGGAGCTGATAAAGCATGAGTGGAGGAAGACTGAGGTGCAGCGGGGGAGGGGCTGTACTGTGAGCGAGTGACACAGGGAGCAGGGAGGAGAGAGGGAGAGGGAGAGACAGCAACCAACCAAGCCTAGACCAATAGCTGCCATAGCTAGGTTATTATAAAATATGATTACATAGTACCTGTCTTGACTGTATCAAACCGGGACAAGCTAGTTAAGCTAGTTAAATTTAGCTAGCTAGGCTAATTAAGGCTGCAGTGCATGCACTTTCTCATCCTACAGTTGCAAATAACAACAGATCCATTCAGAATATTAATGATCTTCGTCATTGTAGCCTATCCTTCTCCTTTAACTTTTAATCCAGTCATTTAAATTCCATCTTCCATTGATTAGATATCTCCTAACGTTTACCACACACGGAGGCTATAGCCTGTAGCCTATTGCCGCTTTGATGACTTATAATTGACCAACAACAACAACAAACTACACATGCCATGCTCCACTCTAGTGAAAAGCAAGAGCAGCAGCATTAATTCTAAAATGTATCTCTCTCTCTACTGCAGCAGTTGCATTTGGGTCTATACAGGCGCTTCTGGACAAGTCAGTTAAAATTACACATACCTGTGATCCGTGACAATTATATCTGATCCGACCCAAACCTGTGACGTTGTTATGGATTATGGATCCGGACCCGCTCAGGTCCCGGATCGGGTCTCGGTATTCGGGTACAGGTGGGTCTGTGAAGACCTCTAACAAGGAGTACAGGATGGGATTAAGCACACACTCCTGAGGGGCTCTAGTGTTGAGGGTCAGCATGGCGAATGTGTTGTTGCCTATCCCTCAACACCTGGTGGCATCCTGTTAGGAAGTCCAGGATCCAGTTGCAGAAGGGAAGTGTTTATTTCCAGGGTCCTGAGTTTAGTGATGAGATTGGAGGGCAGTATGGTGTTGAACGCTGCGCTGTAGTCAATGAACAGCATTCTCACGTAGGTGTTCCTTTTGTCAAAGTGGATCTGTTGGGAGAGATGTGATGGTGTGGGGGTGCTTCTCTGGTGACACTGTCAGTGATTTATTTAGAACACACTTAACCAGCATGGCTATCACAGCATTCTGAAGCGATACGTCATCCCATCCGGTTTGCGCTTAGTGGGACTATCATTTGTTTTTAAACAGGACAATGACCCAACACACCTCCAGGCTGTGTAAGGGCTATTTGACCAAGAAGGAGAGTGATGGGGCGTTGCATCAGATGACCTGGCTTGCAAAATCACCCGACTTCAACCCAAATTAGATGGTTTGGGATAAGTTGGACCGCAGAGTGAAGGAAAAGCAGCCAATAAGTGTGGGAACTCCTTCAAGACTGCATTCCAGGTGAAGCTAGTTGAGAGATTGCCAAGAGTGTGCAAAGCTGTCATCAAGGCAAAGAGTGGCTACTTTGAAGAATCTCAAATGTGAAATATATTTTGATTTGATTAACACTTTTTTGGTTACTACATGATTCCATATTTGTTATTTCATAGTTTTGATGTCTTCAATATTTGTAGAAAATAGTAAAAATAAAGAAAAATCCAAACCTTTGACTGGTGCTGTATATACAGTTGAAGTCGGAGGTTTACATACACCATAGCCAAATACATTTAAACTTAGTTTTTCACAATTCCTGACATTTAATCCTAGTAAATAATCCCTGTTTTAGGTCAGGTAGGATCATCACTTTATTTTAAGAATGTGAAATGTCAGAATAGTAGGAGAGAATAATTTATTTAAGCTTTTATTTCTTTCATCACATTCCCAGTGGGTCAGAAGGTTAAATACACTCAATTAGTATTTGATAGCATTGCCTTAAATTGTTTAACTTAAGTCAAACATTTCAGGTACCCTTCCACAAGATTCCCACAATAAGTTGGGTGAATTTTGGCCCATTCTTCCTGACAGAGCTGGTGTAACCGAGTCAGGTTTGTAGGCCTCCTTGCTCGCACACGCTTTTTCAGTACTGCCCACACATTTTCTATAGGATTGAGTTCATGGCTTTGTGATATCCACTCCTATACCTTGACTTTTTGGCTCTTAAGCCATTTTGCCACAACTTTGGAAGTATGCTTGGGGTCATTGTCCATTTGGAAGACCCATTTGCAACCAAGCTTTAACTTCCTAACTGATGTTTGAAATGTTGCTTCAATATATCCACATAATTTTCGTCCCTCATGATGACATTTATTTTGAGAAGTGCACCAGTCCCTCCTGCAGCAAAGCACCCCCACAACATGATGCTGCCACCCCCGGTATTCACAGTTGGGATGGTGTTCTTGCTTGCAAGCGTCCCCCTTTTTCCTAAAACATAACGATGGTCATTATGGCCAAAAAGTTATATTTTTGGTTCATCAGACCAGAGGACATTTTTCCAAAAAGTACGATCTTTGTCCCCATGTGCAATTGCAAACCGTAGTCTGGCTTTTTTTATGGCGGTTTTGGAGCAGTGGCTTCTTCCTTGCTGAGCTGCCTTTCAGGTTATGTCGATATAGGATTCATTTTACTGTGGATATAGATACTTTTGTACCTGTTTCCTCCAGCATCTTCACAAGGTCCTTTGCTGTTGTTCAGGGATTGATTTGCACTTTTTGCACCAAAGTACGTTCATCTCTAGGAGACAGAACGTGTGTCCTTCCTGAGTAGTATGACGGCTGCGTGGTCCCATGGTGTTTATACTTGCCTACTATTGTTTGTACAGATGAACATGGTATCTTCAGGCGTTTGTAAATTGCTCCCAAGGATGAACCAGACTTGTGGAGGTCTACAATTTTTTTCTGATGTATTGGCTGTTTTCTTTTCCTTTTCCCATGATGTCAAGCAAAGAGGCACTGACTTTGAAGGTATGCCTTAAAAAACATCCACAGGTACACCTCCAATTGACACAAATGATGTCAATTAGCCTATCAGAAGCTTCTAAAGCCATGACATCATTTTCTGGAATTTTCCAAGCTGTTTAAAGGCACAGTCAACTTAGTGTATGTAAACCTCTGACCCACTGGAATTATGATACAGTGAGTTATAATTGAAATAATCTGTCTGTAAACAATTGTTGGAAAAATGACTTGTGTCATGCACAAAGTATCTCCAAGGTGGCATAGCAGTTCAGACGTCTTTTGTCCTCGTCTTGTCGTGTCCTGTATATATATATATTTACAACTTTTTTTTACAACTTTTTCACATACATTTTATTTTTATTTTCCATCAACTCATCTTCAAAACACTCTCCTGCAACCCGCCTCACCAATGTATATTTATAAAAAAGTATTATTTACCTCAGATCTGTAATCCTCCAAGAAGCTAGCCAGAAACTCCAGGAGGCTGGCCTGAAACTAGCCAGAAGCTAATCCAGAAGCTAGTTCAGAAGCTAGTTGGCTCCTTTACTGGCAAGTCGTTGGTGTTCAGCTAACCACGGTTTGTGGTCATCGGCTATCCTTTGGCTCGAAAGTCTATCGCCAGTTCTGTACGGCGCAGCGCGGCTCGGAGCGGAGCATACCGGACCAATTTTTCTCTCCATGTCCCTGGATTTCGACTGCTCTCTGGACATTCATGCCCGGATCTCACAGCTAGCTAGCTGCTATCCGTGTGACTATCGGCCTTCGTCGATTCCGGAGCAAACATCAATTGTTCCGGAGCTAGCAAGCTCCGTCAATCACTCCTGAGTTCCATCAATCGCACCTGGGCTGCAGTCGCCTATCCGGACCCGTTTTGCTGCCTTCGCGGAGCCCCACCGGGCATTCACAACTGGACTGCCGACGTTATCTACCCGAAGGAGTTATTCGGCTGGCTCCTCCGTCGCGACGTTACCTGAACGCCCATCTGCGGCCTGCTAACCGTTAGCTGTCTTACCGGCTGCTATCTGAATAGACAATCGGACAATTTTTTTATTATTTTTATTATTATTATTATGTTTTCTTCTTGGGCCTCTATAACTATATCTATTGTTTTTATTTTTGTTGTTGTTGTGTGATTTGGATTGATCCCCTCTACCACACGGAACCCCACTAATCTACTGACGGAGCGCAGGAGGTGGCTAACAACAGACCTCCATCCTATGCTAGCTTGCTACCGATGCCCTGGCTAGCTGTCTAAATCACCAACCAACCTCTCCACTCACCGGACCCTTTTGATCACTCGACTAAGCATGCCTCTCCTTAATGTCAATATGTCTTGTCCATTTCTGTTCTGGTTAGTGTTTATTGGCTTATTTCACTGTAGAGCCTCTAGTCCTGCTCACTATACCTTATCCAACCTATTAGTTCCACCACCCACACATGCAATGACATCTCCTGGTTTCAACGATGTTTCTAGAGACAATATCTCTCTCTTCATCACTCAATACCTAGGTTTACCTCCACTGTATTCACATCCTACCATACATTTGTCTGTACATTATACCTTGATGCTATTTTATCGCCCCCAGAAACCTCCTTTTACTCTATGTTCCAGACGTTCTAGACGACCAATTCTCATAGCTTTTAGCCGTACCCTTATTCTACTCCTCCTATGTTCCTCTGGCGATGTAGAGGTGAATCCAGGCCCTGCAGTGCCTAGCTCCACTCCTATTCCCCAGGCGCTCTCTTTTGACGACTTCTGTAACCGTAATAGCCTTGGTTTCATGCATGTTAACATTAGAAGCCTCCTCCCTAAGTTTGTTCTATTCACTGCTTTAGCACACTCTGCCAACCCGGATGTTCTAGCTGTGTCTGAATCCTGGCTTAGGAAGACCACCAAAAATTCTGAAGTTTTAATTCCAAACTACAACATTTTCAGACAAGATAGAACTGCCAAAGGGGGCGGTGTTGCAATTTACTGCAAAGATAGCCTGCAGAGTTCTGTCCTACTATCCAGGTCTGTACCCAAACAATTTGAACTTCTACTTTTAAAAATCCACCTCTCTAAAAACAAGTCTCTCACCGTTGCCGCCTGCTATAGACCACCCTCTGCCCCCAGCTGTGCTCTGGACACCATATGTGAACTGATTGCCCCCCATCTATCTTCAGAGTTCGTGCTGCTAGGCGACCTAAACTGGAACATGCTTAACACCCCAGCCATCCTACAATCTAAACTTGATGCCCTCAATCTCACACAAATTATCAATGAACCTACCAGGTACCTCCCCAAAACCTTAAACACGGGCACCCTCATAGATATCATCCTAACCAACTTCCCCTCTAAATACACCTCTGCTGTCTTCAACCAAGATCTCAGCGATCACTGCCTCATTGCCTGCATCCGTAATGGGTCAGCGGTCAAACGACCTCCACTCATCACTGTAAAACGCTCCCTGAAACACTTCTGCGAGCAGGCCTTTCTAATCGACCTGGCCGGGGTATCCTGGAAGGATATTGATCTCATCCCGTCAGTAGAGGATGCCTGGATATTTAAAAAAAATGCCTTCCTAACCATCTTAAATAAACATGCCCCATTTAAGAAATTTAGAACCAGGAACAGATATAGCCCTTGGTTCTCCCCAGACCTGACTGCCCTTAACCAACACAAAAACATCCTATGGCGTTCTGCATTAGCATCGAACAGCCCCCGTGATATGCAGCTGTTCAGGGAAGCTAGAAATCATTATACACAGGCAGTTAGAAAAGCCAAGGCTAGCTTTTTCAAGCAGAAATTTGCTTCCTGCAACACTAACTCAAAAAAGTTCTGGGACACTGTAAAGTCCATGGAGAATAAGAACACCTCCTCCCAGCTGCCCACTGCACTGAAGATAGGAAACACTGTCACCACTGATAAATCCACCATAATTGAGAATTTCAATAAGCATTTTTCTACGGCTGGCCATGCTTTCCACCTGGCTACTCCTACCCCGGACAACAGCACTGCACCCCCAACAGCAACTCGCCCAAGCCTTCCCCATTTCTCCTTCTCCCAAATCCATTCAGCTGATGTTCTGAAAGAGCTGCAAAATCTGGACCCCTACAAATCAGCCGGGCTAGACAATCTGGACCCTTTCTTTCTAAAATTATCTGCCGAAATTGTTGCCACCCCTATTACTAGCCTGTTCAACCTCTCTTTCGTGTCGTCTGAGATTCCCAAAGATTGGAAAGCAGCTGCGGTCATCCCCCTCTTCAAAGGGGGGGACACTCTTGACCCAAACTGCTACAGACCTATATCTATCCTACCGTGCCTTTCTAAGGTCTTCGAAAGCCAAGTCAACAAACAGATTACCGACCATTTCGAATCTCACCATACCTTCTCTGCTATGCAATCTGGTTTCAGAGCTGGTCATGGGTGCACCTCAGCCACGCTCAAGGTCCTAAACGATATCTTAACCGCCATCGATAAGAAACATTACTGTGCAGCCGTATTCATTGATCTGGCCAAGGCTTTCGACTCTGTCAATCACCATATCCTCATCGGCAGACTCGACAGCCTTGGTTTCTCAAATGATTGCCTCGCCTGGTTCACCAACTACTTCTCTGATAGAGTTCAGTGTGTCAAATCGGAGGGTCTGCTGTCCGGACCTCTGGCAGTCTCTATGGGGGTGCCACAGGGTTCAATTCTTGGACCGACTCTCTTCTCTGTATACATCAATGAGGTCGCTCTTGCTGCTGGTGAGTCCCTGATCCACCTCTACGCAGACGACACCATTCTGTATACTTCCGGCCCTTCTTTGGACACTGTGTTAACAACCCTCCAGGCAAGCTTCAATGCCATACAACTCTCCTTCCGTGGCCTCCAATTGCTCTTAAATACAAGTAAAACTAAATGCATGCTCTTCAACCGATCGCTACCTGCACCTACCCGCCTGTCCAACATCACTACTCTGGACGGCTCTGACTTAGAATACGTGGACAACTGCAAATACTTAGGTGTCTGGTTAGACTGTAAACTCTCCTTCCAGATCCATATCAAACATCTCCAATCCAAAGTTAAATCTAGAATTGGCTTCCTATTTCGCAACAAAGCATCCTTCACTCATGCTGCCAAACATACCCTTGTAAAACTGACCATCCTACCAATCCTCCACTTTGGCGATGTCATTTACAAAATAGCCTCCAATACCCTACTCAACAAATTGGATGCAGTCTATCACAGTGCAATCCGTTTTATCACCAAAGCCCCATATACTACCCACCATTGCGACCTGTAAGCTCTCGTTGGCTGGCCCTCGCTTCATACTCGTCGCCAAACCCACTGGCTCCATGTCATCTACAAGACCCTGCTAGGTAAAGTCCCCCCTTATCTCAGCTCGCTGGTCACCATAGCATCTCCCACCTGTAGCACACGCTCCAGCAGGTATATCTCTCTAGTCACCCCCAAAACCAATTCTTTCTTTGGCCGCCTCTCCTTCCAGTTCTCTGCTGCCAATGACTGGAACGAACTACAAAAATCTCTGAAACTGGAAACACTTATCTCCCTCACTAGCTTTAAGCACCAACTGTCAGAGCAGCTCACAGATTACTGCACCTGTACATAGCCCACCTATAATTTAGCCCAAACAACTACCTCTTTCCCAACTGTATTTAATTTTAATTTATTTATTTATTTTGCTCCTTTGCACTCCATTATTTTTTATTTCTACTTTGCACATTCTTCCATTGCAAAACTACCATTCCAGTATTTTACTTGCTATATTGTATTTACTTTGCCATCATGGCCTTTTTTGCCTTTACCTCCCTTCTCACCTCATTTGCTCACATTGTATATAGACTTGTTTATACTGCATTATTGACTGTATGTTTGTTTTTACTCCATGTGTAACTCTGTGTCGTTTTATCTGTCGAACTGCTTTGCTTTATCTTGGCCAGGTCGCAATTGTAAATGAGAACTTGTTCTCAACTTGCCTACCTGGTTAAATAAAGGTAAAATAAATAAAATAAATACATTTAAAAAAAGTAGATGTCCTAACCGACTTGCCAAATCTATAGTTTGTTGACAAGAAATTTGTGGAGTGGTTGAAAAACTAATTTGTATGCTTTTGTTGAAAGCCTTTGTGAAATCAGACACTGTGGTGGGATTAATAACAAATGTATCTTTATAATGGTGTATAATACTTGTATGTTTGAGGAATTTTAATTATGAGATTTCTGTTGTTTGGCTGTTGTCATGTCAATATGTTAACTGGATTTCAGCCGTAAGAATCTGAGTACAGCGCTCAGGCACCAAAACAAGCCATACAGATACCCGCCATGGTATGGAGTCAACAGAAGTCAAACATAGCATTATAAATATTCACTTACCTTTGATGATCTTCATCAGAATGCACTCCCAGAATGCACTCCACAATAAATGTTTGTTCGATAAAGTCCATAATTTATGTCCAAATAACTCCTTTTTGTTCACGCGTTTAGTTCACAAATCCAAATTTATCCAAATCCAAATTTACAGTTTGTAGAAACATGTCAAACGATGTATAGAATCAATCTTTAGGATGTTTTTAACATAAATCTTCAATAATGTTCCAACCGGACAATTCCTTTGTCTTTAGAAATGCAATGGAACACAGGTCGCTCTCACGGCCACGCGCGTGACCAGCTCATGGCCTTCTGCCAGACACCTGATTGAAACAGCTCTCATTTGCTCCCCCTTCACAGTAGAAGCCTGAACAAGGTTCTAAAGACTGTTGACATCTAGTGAAAGCCTTAGGAAGTGCAATCGGACCAAATTTACACTGTATCTTGGATAGGCAAATAGTTGAAAAACTACAAACCTCAGGTTTCCCACTTCCTGGTTGGATTTCTTCTCAGGTTTTTGCCTGCCATATGAGTTCTGTTATACTCACAGACATCATTCAAACAGTTTTTGAAACTACAGAGTGTTTCTATCCAAATCTACTAATAATATGCATATCTTAGCTTCTGGGCCTGAGTAGCAGACAATCTACTCTGGGCACCTTATTCATCCAAGCTACTCAATACTGCCCCCCAGCCATAAGAAGTTTTAATGACTCCAACCTAACATGCATACCAGACCGGACACATCGCGTGCACGAGTGTCACAAAATACATTTTGAAATCCTCGTTATTCAATTATTGCACCCACACTGCTCACGCGCCCCAACGAGCATCTGCGATGCCAAGGGCTAAAATAGAACTCCTTTCTATTTCTGACGCAGATTGCGCTGAAAGTCCAGCCTCTCCCATCTCCTCATTGGTTTATAGAAGCAGGTACCCGCGTGCCATTTCCTCATTGGTTATACCCACATGGGTGATTGAAAGACGAAATGTTTTGCCGGTTGTCGTGGTAAAAGTGGAGATGCCAATCACCATATAAGTTCAAAGATGAAAAACCCTGGAAGGAGGAGAGATGACTAGAAACGATTCAGTTGGCCGTTTTATGTGTGGATTAATTGTCGGAGTAGAAGACCTTGTGAATTTCAGATGAAATACCATGTCCGTGTCACATATCAGTTTGCAAACAATGTAAAAATATATATATTTTAGTTACTAAAGCTGCATACAAACATGGTCTCTTGTTTGCTTTCTTGATTAAGTCAACTCCAAAATGCAGATGTTTCAGCCTAGCTCAGTGCTTTCTGTGGTGGTGGGGCAGCCAGTCGGAAAATACAGACCATAGGGGTTGGTAATGTTCTCTAGTTGCGCCGTGATTGGCGCAGCGTTCTGTCACTCATGGGGTCATTACTTCACCGCAAAATTTACAGGGAGAGATAGAAAATAATTCAAGCTCCTTGGGTGCTGCCATAGAGTTACATTAGAAGTGCCCATCCAAGAAGGCTCAAGGTCATTGGCCACACATAAAATGTCAAATCACGTTATATCTATCATAGCTTTGATTGGACTGATCATGTCAACATCATACTTTCAAATTCTTACTTAGCAAGCTCGACAAGCAGTCATCATCATGAATCAAGTCGACAATCTACTGGCAAATCCTTTTCAATCCTTGTCATATGAAGATAAATTATAGATTAAATTTATCGGTGAATCATTGGCCATTGGACATAAACATTACACAACAAGTTTGAAATTGCAAATTCAACAATGAGTGATTTAGAAGGAATCAATGGCTAACTACAAGCGTTGCAAAGCAATTACTATCATGCTATTCAGTAGAGTGGGTGTGTTGGCCAAGTCTGGGTTTAAGGGTCTCTTTTCCAAGCTTAAAATGATAAACATTCAACACAATGGGCCAGAAAAGGTTGAATACATTGGCCATGCTGTTAATCCAGCATGACTTCTGCCACGTTCAAAACAACTGGAGACTCAGAACTGGGAAATGTTAGACTTCAGTGAGTTCAAGACAACTGGGAAACAAGCTCCGACTGAGAAAATGCATTTTGGACAGTCATCCAACTCGACTCGGAATTCCAAGTCAGGAACTCTGGCCTCTTTCTAGAGCTCTGACCTGATGACCACTGATGTCAGGATTCAACCTTGTTTTTTCCCGAGTTTACAATTGTCTTGAAAGCACCATAAATACAGAAAGCCAGACTTTGATGACAAAGTTTGATGACAAAGTTTTCCCACAAGAAGAACTGCCACGCCACCTTCCTGTTCAAGTGAGCACAGCACAACAATGTGAGTCCAAAAATGTATTGTATGCTGCTGCATAAATTATGTAATGTGCCAGGGAGATATGTATTCTGTAGCTTAGAAAGTAATACTAAGTGTATGTTGTGTAGTAAGCTGTTAGTAGCCCATGTGCCTCACCCTAATAATTTGGTCCCTTTCCCCCTCATAACATAGCCTACTGTTGTGACTTGGTTGTGCACATGTAGCCTATAGCCTGTTTTAGAGAAATGTAATCCTTGACTATTGTAAGAGCTTTCGTTGTCTGTTTATATGCCCCATTTACTTATCCTACGGTTCTGACTTGGTGTACATAGAGAATACTGTAAGAATGGACCATATTCTGAATTCTGTCACTGTACATTTCAAAAGTGCTGAACAAATAGTTATAAACTCAGCAAAAAAAGAAATGTCCTCTCACTGTCAACTTCGTTTATTTTCAGCAAACTTAACATGTGTGAATATTTCTATGAACATAACAAGATTCAACAACGGAGACATAAACTGAACAAGTTCCACAGACATGACAGAAATGGAATAATGTGTCCCTGAACAAAGGGGGGGAGGGGGTTCAAAATCAAAAGCAACAGTCAGTATCTGGTGTGGCCACCAGCTGCATTAAGTACTGCAGTGCATTGTCTCCTCATGGGCTGCACCAGATTTGCCAGTTCTTGCTGTGAGATGTTACCCCACTCTTACACCAAGGCACCTGCAAGTTCCCAGACATTTCTGGGGGGAATGGCCCTCAACCTCCAAACCAACAGGTCCCAGATGGGCTCAATGGGATTGAGATCCGGGCTCTTTGCTGGCCATGGTAGAACACTGACATTTCTGTCTTGCAGGAAATCACGCACAGAACAAGCATATGGCTGGTGTCATTGTCATGCTGGAGGGTCATGTCAGGATGAGCCTGCAGGAAGGGTATCACATGAGGGAGGAGGATGTCTTCCCTGTAACACACAATATTGAGATTGCCTGCAATAACATCAAGCTATGACACACCGCCCCAGACCATGACGGACCCTCCACCTCCAAATAGATCCTGCTCCAGAGTACAGCCCTCGATGTAACACTCATTCCTTTGACGTCATCGTTACCTTACGCCATAGTTTGTTCATCTCAATTTACAGTAGAAACAGCATTTGTTAAAGCAAGTCAGCCATATCAGCTATGTTTTTTAAACTGCAGTAAATGAGGCTGAATGAACTGTTTATCTGCCAGACAAGGCTCCGCTGATAGCCAGGTGTAGCGGTGGTAAGGATTCACTCCATGGTTCTGAAAAAAAAGCTCAGCTTTATGTAGTCCCAAACAGTTTGTGAGTACCTTTGTCACCGTTATAGTACAAGTAATACATTTTTTAGTGTTGTGTTGTGTAGTGGCCTTACTGGCATGCATTAATATTTGTTCGATTTTTTTTGCCCCACCAAGAATTACATGTTAAAATCGCAACTGCCCTAGTGTACACTCTTGGGTAATACTTTTGGCAGAATAATCTATTATTCTCTTGTCTCTATCCTACCTGTGGTCTCTCAGTAGGCAATGGTGTCAGTCGAGTCACCCGACTGCGCAAGTGCGCATACTCCAGTCCTCGTGTGCTGGGGAAACTTCATTTGGATATCACTGTGTATAAGGACACTTGCCACTCGGATTTCTCTCTATCGAAAAAAAAAAGATTCTGAAAAAAACATCTTCCTCAACTCTGCTTTGAAGGACGTAAACGCTCCAAACAGGTAGACATTCATGATTAAGGTGCGCACAGTTAGAGTTAGCCTATAAACAGTTTGTGTTTATCAACAAATGGCTTAGGACAAACACAAATATCCTATAATGATAGAGAATAGAGTGTTCAAATGTAGTGTTTTACAGTTTAGCCCTGAGTCTATGGGTGTGCATTTCGACAGAGCTGGACATTGCAACTACATTGTGTCAGGGTATGACATGGGTGCGTCTTAATACGAGGAGCTGCCTCCTTTCCTATGTCATATTTCTTAGTCCTTACTAATATGAAAGGATTGGATATAGGTGAGTGCATTTTAGCAGTGACTCCAGCTAAACAATATTGCTTGGCTCTGAAATAGGACAATAGTCAAGATTACACTTACTGTATTTGAACCTGTGTCTCTGACAAGAGAAACAATTTATTGGGTTGGAATGTATAAAGACTTTGCGTTTGAATAGTTGGATGCACCTTGATGACATTCTTTCCATCTGCATCCATCTTATCACTCACACACCTTTCCTCCTAGTCACATCATGCTCTGGTATTTTATTTTAACCTGATGTCTGTTGGTGTCATGCCATCATTACAGTAGGTAGGTGTGTTTATATGGAGTAACACTACATACCAAACTCTTAACCCACAGCAATGTGTACCCAAGCTTTCGCTTTCGCAATTACATTGCACCATGACTTCTCAACTGATATTGAACAAGAGAAGCCTTTCCCTTGGAGCGAGGACGGCCGAGGGGTCAAGACACAAAATGACCACAGGAATTCCATCTAGGGACAATATGTGCTTTTGAGTAGGAATAAAGGAGCAATTAGCTTGAAAATATACCATAGTAATACGACACAAGGAAGAAAAAACAAAACACATCCAGGTTTAAAGGACAGAATTCAGACTTTCATATCATCAGTAATTACTACATAGTACACACCAAACTTTGCCAACTGCTATACTCAGAAAATCACACAGACTGTCATTCCCATTTCATACGCTGTTTACGTTCACATCAAAAACAAAAAAACAAAAACAAGTTCAGCAAGTTTCTGCTACACTGTCTTCATATTTTCTGAGTTTAGGTTGTTCTTGAAGCGCCAGGTTTCTGTATGCTTATTTGCATGTGAGACTGGAAGTACAGGACCCTGTAGAGTGACTATGATTTCTGTGTCAAAACACTTTCAGCATTAGGGCTGATTCGTTGGACCACAGAGGCTGGCTTGGCACTACTGTACTCTCTGATCTAAGTTGTCATCAAATAAGCAACAGCTGAGTGAGCGAGGGAAGTAAGAATGACCAAGAAGGGAGATTAAAAAAGCATCACAATTGACTTGAGTAGCTCTGAGTAGAACTGCGATTCAGATGTAGGATCTTAATTTGAGACAGTTTTCTACAGCAGAAAAATAATCCTGCAGCAACAGGAAATGTGAATTATTATGTGGATTATAATGAATGGACATTTTTGTTGGGGTTTATACATTTTTGTAAAGGAAAATCAAGTCTGAAATTTCTAAGTGGAAATTACAAACTTCAGAAGCCTTTTTAAACCTCAAATACACAAGTGTATTGCAAGAATGTTCTCCTGCAACAGGGTGATCAAATTAAGATCCTACATCTGTATGAATGTATTATAGAAATAAACCACATCCGTTTCTTTGCATAAAAGGGTATACAACAGCAGTATTGCCTTGGTCCCCTTGTTGTTCATAGGATGACTGAGGTGATGAACACACAGGAACCTGTGATAAAGGACTTCAGTGTAGCTGGAGCAGCATCAGGGGATCAGGGCATATCCTTTCAGGTGAGTCTACTGTTGCCTCAATCCATCCATCCATCCATCCATCCATCCACCAGTCACTCAACCAAGAGTTTAATTGACAGCCTACTAATTATGAATGTGCCTTTAATTTTGGATCTTTCTTGTAAAATGTTGTATGAGCTCTCATTGCAAGGATCTCAGATTTGAACTTCAAATCCCTGTAAGAAACAGTAAAACACCCTAATAAAGAGTCAATCGACCCTACTTCTTGTGTCCAGATTTTCCCAGATACCCATGAGCGGAATCCCAAGCTGTCCAAGAGACTTCCCTCTATTGTGGTGGAGCCCTCTGATGGGGGCAATGTGGAAAGCGGGGAGCTCCGCTGGCCCCCTATGGATCCCAACTCTGTAGAGGCCCCAGGCGGGATGCAGCCCCACAAACACACTCCTCTTCAGACCACACAGGACCAGGCCGCAGGTAGGATAACCTGGCATGATATTCTGATTACCTCAATGTAAAGTGTGTGTGTGTGTGTGTGTGTGTGTGTGAGAGAGAGACTCTTTCCCTATCTGATTGTGACAACTCTCTCCATGTGTCTCCCAGATGAAGATCTGAATCACGGGGTGCAGGACAGCAGTGAAGTGGTGTATGGGGCCGTAGTGGAGGAATCTAACTGAGAAGGTCATCCATCCACCTCCACAGCTGCTCTCACTGTAAATGTGTCCAGAGTAAGAAAGATAGACAGGTGGGCAGGGGCACTGAGGAGAGTGGAGGAGGGACTTGGAGGGTCATTTCCCTCACACCCTGCGCACTGCAAGAAACCCAATGAGTTCATTCTGAAGTTTCAGGCTGTACAGCAGTCTGTTAAAGCTGTCTTAAATAGCTTGCTTGTGCAGTTTCATATACATGCAGACTAGATCACAGCTACGTGTCACTGAATAATTTTGTTGTCCTCTAATTGTAGATATTTTGATACCTTGTGGAGTACTTTGTAAGAACTGAGGTGTTTTTGAACAGCAGTATTCAAAGCTGTGTCCAGCATGTATACTCCAAGTAGAATGTAAGCTAGATAAAGTGGTGACAACTGTGGGTATTCCTGTCTCGTGAAAAACGATGATTCTGATTGTGTACGTGAGTTCTTTCAACTTGTTCTACCATAAAAATGAACAGCTAACATCCAGAGATAGTCCTAGTTGTTACAATCAATGGGAGTAAAAATGCTGTGTATGTACCGCAACTGCATTTTTCTCATCTGCAGTTTTTATAAACAGTCAATAAGTGAGTGCTGAGATTGAAGCCCCAGTTATTGCACAGACAATAAAGTCTTTAGGCTTGCCAAACCTTTTTTATTGAATTTGTCAGCCTGTGCCTTTATACTTTTCTCCCCCTCTCTCTCTCACCCCCTTCATGTCGATCCACTCCCCACCATCCACAATCCCCATGTCTGATGGCTCTCTTGGATCCGGTTTCCTGGTATAGGTCAGATTCAGTGTCTTCATCTAGACACAGACATGAGTGGCAGGGACTCAATCTTATTTTTCTATCTCTCCTTCCTTTTTGGATGTGACCTTTCAGCTGACAGCCTTGTTAAGAGCCCTTCGGCACAGCAAACATGCTTACCTCTGGAAAAACAAAAGGGCAGCATTGGAGAGCAAAGGAGTGAAAGAGAAAAAATAAATATGGTGTAGAATATTTTTTTTCAAATGTCTATTATTTTAATGGAATGTCAATACTGTGCACTATTTAGAGGCTAACTGGGTCTTCAAATTTGATGAAGACTCACAATGATGTATCAAAAATATACCATAAGGTACCATACTACTGCAGCAGGACTCTAGTGATTTAGTATGTTACTCCTTGATTATTATAATAACTATTTCAACATAAACACCAGACATCATTTTTCTCTTTGCTCACAATAGCATATTGTGACCGCAAGTAGAAATAGTTGTGCTTTTACATACAGCAAGATACAGCTACAGCCATGTCAAAAGGTAACAGTCCTTTGACATGGCTACAGCATCACCATGGCAAGCAGATTTCCATATCATTTCTGAAGCTATATTTGACCCAGTTGTATAGAACATGCCTGTTGATTCTCTCTCTGCATGTTGATACAATCACCATCACCAGTGTCCCTTTTATCATGGTGATTATCATCACAAGTACATTTACAACCTTCTGTCTGTGTTTTTTCCATCCTCTATTTTGTTCCATTTTGTAGGACAAAGAGTGAGCCACGTCAGACAGCCACTTCCCTCCCTGTTGATGTAAAAGTGCCTTTTGATAGAATAGCATTAAGGTGAGGTGCATCAGGTGTTTTTTTTTCAGCTTTTAAAAGGGATCTTTGTTCTTGTGGTGCCCACGCTGTGTTCCCACTTTCATCTTCCTCTTCTGCTGGCTTCAAACAGGTCCTTCAAAGCGGGTCGTGATGGGTCAAGTTAGATTCCCCACCACACACCACACCTAACCTATCTCTGCTCAGTCTCACCACCCACCCAGCATCCTCAGCCTTTAACATCACTTTCAGCCTCCTCTCGCCCAGCAGGAACTGGATGGGGATGTTGTCTCCCCATCATCAGGGCAGCAGGGCAGAGAACTCTCATGGCAGGGTCATTATGCTTAAATGAGGCCAAGGTCAGGAAAACTAGGACATGCCTGTGCATTTGCGCCCGACTGTCTTTTCCCACCCAGACCAAGGACTGAAATGAAGGCTTTGAGAGGGCATGTCTTTTGGCAGTTATTCACTCACTGTAAATGATGTGAAGGTGAGAGAGAACCTTCAGAGGCAGAGCTCCTCCAATGAGGCCATAAAGATTTACAGTATAATCTCCCAACAGTGATTCTCTCCCTCTTGTTTACTGTCCATATGGTAATTTATCCTGCAAAGGCTCTTAACCACACCAACTTAAACTACTATACATTCAGTTCATGTAATCAGTGAGATAGAACAACAGCCTCACTACAGAATTACAAACAAAAATGCACTTTCTGAATGCTTGTTTTATAGAATAAGATTAATCAGTGTAACATTACCACTATCATTTCAGTGAAGAACTCAAGGCTACTTCTCTCTGTTAGTGATGCAGTCCACATATGTACCACATCAGAAGGTCACCCCTGTAACCTTTCCAGCACCCATTAAATGTCATTTTAATCAATTGTAGATAAGAGGCACTACAAATGGCAGAGCCGAGGAGAACTTCAGTTAGCAGCATAAAATGGCACATTAACAGTTTCTTTGTCACAATCATCTGAACTGTCACAGTGTGAATCCTTTCATGAGACAGATTTGTTTCTAGTATGTTTCTCTAAGATAAAGTTATAATTATACAGTGCATTCGGAAAGTATTCAGATCAGCCTTATTCTAAAAAATTTCCCTCATCAATCTACTCACAATACCCCATAATTACAAAACAGGTTTTAAAAATGTGTTGCAAATGTATAAAAAAAATAAAAAAATGAAATAATACATTTACATAAGCATTCAAATCAAATCAAATTGTATTAGTCACATGCGCCGAATACAACAAGTGTAGACCTTACAGGGAAATGCTTACTTACAAGCCCTTAACCAACAATGTAGTTAGAAAAATTATGAATAAGAATAAGAAATACAAGGAACAAGTAATTAAAGAGCCGCAGTAAAATAACAATAGCAAGACTATATACAGGGGGTACCGGTACAGACTCAATGTGCGGGGGCACCGGCTGTTTGAAGTAATTGAGGCAGAATGTACATGTAGGTAGCGTTATTAAAGTGACTATGCATAGATAATAACAGAGAGTAGCAGCGGAGAAAAGAGGTGGTGGGGAGGAGGCAATGCAAATAGTCTGGGTCGCCATTTGATAAGCGTCTTACGGCTTCGGAGTAGAAGTTGTTTATTAACCTCTTGGACCTAGACTTAGCGCTCCGGTACCGCTTGCTGTGCGGTAGTAGAGAGAACAGTCTATGACTAGGGTGGCTGGAGTCTTTGACAATTTTTAGGGCCTTCCTCTGATACCGCCTGGTATAGAGGTCCTGGATGGCAGGAAGCTTGGCCCCATTGATGTACTGGGCCGTATGCACTACCCTCTGTAGTGCCTTACGGTCGGAGGCCGAGCAGTTGCCATACCAGGCAATGATGCAACCAGTCAGGATGCTCTCGATGGTCTCTTCATGACTGTCTAGGTGTGCTTGGACCATGTTAATTTGTTGGTGATGTGGACACCAAGGAACTTGAATTTCTCAACCTGCTCCACTACAGCCCCGTAGATGAGTATGGGGGTGTGCTCGGTCCTCCTTTTCCTGTAGTTCACAATCATCTCCTTTGTCTTGATCACGTTGAGGGCCAGGTCTCTGACCTCCTCCCTATAGGCTGTCTCGTCATTGTCGGTGATCAGGCCTACCACTGTTGTGTCATCGGCAAACTTAATGATGGTGTTGGAGTCGTGCCTGACCATGCAGTCATGCGTGAACAGGGAGTACAGGAAGGGACTGAGCACGCACCCCTGAGGGGCCCTTGTGTTGAGGGTCAGCGTGGCGGATGTGTTGTTACCTACCCTTATTGCCTAGGGGCGGCCCGTCAGGAAGTCCAGGATCCAGCTGCAGAGGGAGGTGTTTAGTCCCAGGGTCCTTAGCTTATTTATGAGCTTTGAGGGCACTATTGTGCTCAACGCTTAGCTGTAGTCAATGAATAGCATTCTCACATAGGTGTTCCTTTTGTGAGAAAGGGCAGTGTGGAGTGTGGAGTGCAATAGAGATTGCATCATCTGTGGATCTGTTAGGGCGGTATGCAAATTGGAGTTCAGACCCTTTACTCAGTATTTTTTTGAAGCACCTGTCATGACATGGCACTTTCTGGGGATAGAGCGTGGCATCCCACTCTCTCTCTCTCCCTCCTACACCCAGGTTCTGTTATCTCAGGTCATGTTCCTGGAGGAGACTCTCGACTTCTGGCCATGCAGTATAGAGAGAGAGAGAGAGTTTCACAGTAGAAAAAAGGAACTTCTTCTACATCACAGAACCTGAGAACTGAACAATATCCATCTTTTGGAGAATGTGTAAGCGGTCGGTGGAGAAGCCAGCTACGACCCGGTCCATTTTGTTTCATGTTTGTGACCTCATGAAAGACAATACAGCCACATTACCATAACTTTGTTTATACATATGGCTCCATTATGAGGTTTGCGTCTAGTTATTGTATAAAATGAATGAGTAAAGATTAAACTATTTGTGAAATGATGTAAGGTGATGTTGAACCGTTAATGTGAGAGAATTGTATTCCCTGGTAAGTTTAACTAAAATTAAATCAAATCAAATGTATTTATGTAGCCCTTCGTACATCAGCTGATATCTCAAAGTGCTGTACAGAAACCCAGCCTAAAACCCCAAACAGCAAGCAATGCAGGTGTTGAAGCACGTTGGCTAGTAAAAACTCCCTAGAAAGGCCAAAACCTAGGAAGAAACCTACAGAGGAACCAGACTATGAGGGGTGGCCAGTCCCTTTCTGGCTGTGCCGGGTGGAGATTATAACAGAACATGGCCAAGATGTTCAAATGTTCATAAATGCCCGGCATGTTCAAATAATAGGTCTGGGACAGGTAGCACGTCCGGTGAACAGGTCAGAATTCCATAGCCGAAGGCAGAACAGTTGAAACTGGAGCAGCAGCACGGCCAGGTGGACTGGGGACAGTAAGGAGTCATCATGCCAGGTCGTCCTGAGGCATGGTCCTACGGCTCAGGTCCTCCGAGAGAGAGAAAGAAAGAGAGAAAGAGAGAGAGAATTAGAGAGAGCATACTTAAATTCACATAGGACACCGGATCAGAGAGGAGAAGTACTCCAGATATAACAAACTGACCCTAGCCCCCCGACACATAAACTACTGCAGCATAAATACTGGAGGCTGAAACAGGAGGGGTCATGAGACACTGTGGCCCCATCCGATGATACCCCGGACAGGGCCAAACATGAAGGATATAACCCCTCCCACTTTGCCAAAGCACAGCCCCCACACCACTAGAGGGATATCTTCAACCACCAACTTACCATCCCGAGACAAGGCCGAATATAGCCCACAAAGATCTCCGCCACGGCACAACCCAAGGGGGGGGCACCTACCCAGACAGGAAGACCAGGTCAGTGACTCAACACACTCAAGTGACGCACCCTTCCTAGGGACGGCGTGGAAGAGCACCAGTAGGCCAGTGATTCAGCCCCTGTAATAGGGTTAGAGGCAGAGAATCCCAGTGGAGAGAGGGGAACCGGCCAGGCAGAGACAGCAAGGGCGATTCGTTGCTCCAGAGCCTTTCCGTTCACCTTCACACTCCTGGGCCAGACTACACTCAATCATATGACCCACTGAAGAGATGAGTCTTCAGAAAAGACTTAGAGGTTGAGACAGAGTCTGCGTCTCTCACATAGGGTAGGCAGACCATTCCATAAAAATTGAGCACTATAGGAGAAAGCCCTGCCTCCAGCTGTTTGCTTATAAATTCTAGGGATAATTAGGAGGCCTGCGTCTTGTGACCGTAGCGTATGTGTAGGTATGTAAGGCAGGACCAAATCAGAGAGATAGGTAGGAGCAAGCCCATGTAATGCTTTGTAGGTTAGCAGTAAAACCTTGAAATCAGCCATTGCCTTGACAGGAAGCCAGTGTAGGGAGGCTAGCACTGGAGTTATATGATCACATTTTTTGGTTCTAGTCAGGATTCTAGCAGCCGTATTTAGCACTAACTGAAGTTTACTTAGTGCTTTATCCGGGTAGCCGGAAAGTAGAGCATTGCAGTAGTCTAACCTAGAAGTAACAAAAGCATGGATTAATTTTTCTGCATCAGTTTTGGACAGAAAGTTTCTGATTTTTGCAATGTTACGTAGATGGAAAAAAGCTGTCATTGAAACAGTCTTGATATGTTCGTCAAAAGAGAGATCAGGGTCCAGAGTAACACCGAGGTCCTTCACAGTTTTATTTGAGACGACTGTACAACCATTAAGAGTAATTGTCAGATTCAACAGAAGATTTCTTTGTTTCTTGGGACCTAGAACAAGCATCTCTGTTTTGTCCGAGTTTAAAAGTAGAAAGTTTGCAGCCATCCACTTCCTCACTTCCTTTGGGTGGCAGGGTAGCCTAGTGGTTAAAGTGTTGGACTAGTAACTGAAAGGTTGCAAGTTCAAATCCCTGAGCTGACAAGGTACAACTCTGTCCTTCTGCACCTGAACAGGCAGTTAACCCACTGTTCCTAGGCTGTCATTGAAAATAAGGATTTGTTCTTAACTGACTTTCCTAGTTAAATAAAGGTAAAATTATGTCTGAAACACAGGCTTCTAGCGAGGGCAATTTGGGGGCTTCACCATGTTTAATTGAAATGTACAGCTGTGTGTCATCTGCATAGCAGTGAAAGTTAACATTATGTTTTTGAATGACATCCAAGAGGTAAAATATATAGTGAAAACAACAGTGGTCCTAAAACGGAACCTTGAGGAACACCGACATTTACAGTTGATTTGTCAGAGGACAAACCATTCACAGAGACAAACTGATATCTTTCCAACAGATAAGATCTAAACCAGGCGAGAACCTGTCCATGTAGACCAATTCGGGTTTCCAATCTCTCCAAAAGAATGTGGTGATTGATGGTATCAAAAGCAGCACTAAGGTCTAGGAGCACGAGGACAGATGCAGAGCCTTGGTCTGATGCCATTAAAAGGACATTTACCACCTTCACAAGTGCAGTCTCAGTGCTACGATGGGGTCTAAAACCAGACTGAAGCATTTCATATACATTGTTTGTCTTCAGGAAGGCAGTGAGTGGCTGCGCAACAGCCTTTTCTAAAATATTTGAGAGGAATGGAAGATTCGATATAGGCCGATAGTTTTTTATATTTTATGGGTCAAGGTTTGGCTTTTTCAAGAGAGGCTTTATTACTGCCACTTTTAGTGAGTTTGGTACACATCCGGTGGATAGAGAGCTGTTTATTATGTTCAACATAGGAGGGCCAAGCACAGGAAGCAGCTCTTTCAGTAGTTTAGTTGGAATAGGGTCCAGTATGCAGCTTGAAGGTTTAGAGGCCATGATTATTTTCATCATTGTGTCAAGAGATATATTACTAAAGCACTTGAGTGTCTCTCTTGATCCTAGGTCCTGGCAGAGTTGTGCAGAATCAGGACAACTGAGCTTTGAAGGAATATGCAGATTTAAAGAGGAGTCCGTAATTTGCTTTCTAATAATCATGATCTTTTCCTCAAAGAAGTTCATGAATTTATTAGTGCTGAAGTGAAAGCCATCCTCACTTGGAGAATGCTGCTTTTTAGTTAGCTTTGCTAGTTTCAGAAATACATTTCGGATTGTTCTTATTTTCCTCAATTAAGTTGGAAAAATAGGATGATCGAGCAGCAGTAAGGGCTCTTCGATACTGCACGGTACTGTCTTTCCAAGCTAGTCGGAAGACTTCCAGTTTGGTGTGGCGCCATTTCCGTTCCAATTTTCTGGAAGCTTGCTTCAGAGCTCGTGTATTTTCTGTATACCAGGGAGCTAGTTTCTTATTATAAATGTTTTAAATTTTTAGGGGTGCAACTGCATCTAGGGTATTGCGCAAGGTTAAATTGAGTTCCTCAGTTAGGTGGTTAACTGATTTTTGTCCTCTGGCGTCCTTGGGTAGGCAGAGGGAGTCTGGAAGGGCATCAAGGAACCTTAGGGTTGTCTGTGAATTTATAGCATGACTTTTGATGCTCCTTGGTTGGGGTCTGAGCAGATTATTTGTTGCACTTGGTCCGATGGTCCAGGATTATGTGGAAAAACATTAAGATCCACAACATTTATTCCATGGGACAAAACTAGGTCCAGAGTATGACTGTGACAGTGAGTAGGTCCAGAGACATGTTGGACAAAACCCACTGAGTCGATGATGGCTCCGAAAGCCTTTTGGAGTGGTTCTGTGGACCTTTCAATGTGAATATAAAAGTCACCAAAAATTTGAATATTATCTGCTATGACTACAAGGTCCGATAGGAACTCAGGGAACTCAATGAGGAACGCTGTATATGGCCCAGGATGCCTGTAAACAGTAGCTATAAAAAGTGATTGAGTAGGCTGCATAGATTTCATGACCAGAAGCTCAAAAAAAAAATTACATGTAAATTTGCTATCGTAAATGTTAGCAACACCTACGCCTTTGCGGGATGCACGGGGGATATGGTCACTAGTGTAACCAGGAGGTGAGGCCTCATTTAACACAGTAAATTCATCAGGCTTAAGCCATGTTTCAGTCAGGCCAATCACATCAAGATTACGAATGATCAGTGATTAGTTCATTGACTATATTTGCCTTTGAAGTAAGGGATCTAACATTAAGTTGCCCTATTTTGAGATGTGAGGTATCACGATCTCTTTCAATAATGACAGGAATGTAGGAGGTCTTTATCCTAGTGAGATTGCTAAGGCGAACACCGCCATGTTTAGTTTTGCCCAACTCAGGTCGAGGCACAGACAACTAAGTCATTGGCCCGCCCCCATGAGCACAGACATGATCTGGCTCATGGGACATCCCTTTTCTACTGTTACGAATAAAACCCCCACCTGAAGAAATCCTCTTCAGACCACACGTACCTCGGTCAGCTGAGGGGGCGAAGGTTGAGTAGAGACCACAAAAACCTCAATATAAGCTTAGGTTGTAATGGTTTTTGAATCCCTAACCACACCACATGGAGCATTGGCTACATGGGTGGAAATGGTTCAACTCTGAGACTATCGATCCCGACAGAATAAGAGAACATCTTCGATACTAATTACTAGTCTGCAGCTAGAAATTATGTGAACCTGAGATGCGAAGACCGACAACCACCGAAACATCTATTCTATAAGAACATTTCTGAATGGTACTCTGAAGTACCCATTCAAACCACGAAAGGCTCCAGGGAAGCAGAGAGACGCTTGGATGAACTTTCCAACAGAGAGACGGACGATTCCAACAGAGATTACGACGACACACTGAGCGTAAATATACATTGATTACAATTATTCCCAAATGAGTGAGCGTTCATGTGCAAAGGATTAGCATTTCAATTAATATAATTATCAACTGTGTAGTGTGTCTTTTGTCTTTCCCGCCATTCTCCGTCCACACCCATTTCCCATTGTCCACCAAGCCGTCATATCAGCTTAGCCCACTAGGGAACCTCCCCTATCATTTCCTAGTAACCATATCTACTGTTTGTTTATGCATTTCTGTGATTATTTAGTTAGTTAGTAAATAAATTATTAAGACAATTGGTGTATGGATAATTCATAGTAAAGGCTGGGTTCGTGCAGATAACCAACCATTTACGACGTTTGGAATGAGACTAACGTGAGGTAAAGAATAATTAATTAATTAGAAGAATTATATTAGGAAAATTATAACTTTGTAATCTGAAGATTTTCCATGATGCCAAAGACACAACACACCTTTGGCAGAGATTAAAGCCTCGAGTCTTCTAGGGTATAACGCTACAAGTTTGGCACACCTGTATTTGTGGAGTTTCTCCCATTCATCTCTGCAGATCCTCTCAAGCTCTGTCAGGTTGGATGGGGAGCGTCGGTGCAGAATTATTTTCAGGTCTCTCCAGAGATGTTCAATCGGGTTCAAGTCCGGGCTCTGGCTGGGCCACTCAAGGATATTCAGACTTGTTCCAAGCCACTCCTGCATTGTCTTGGCTGTGTGGTGAGGGTTGCTGTCCTTTTGGAAGGTGAACTTTTGCCCCAGTCTGAGGTCCTGAGCGCTCTAGAGCAGGTTTTCATCAAGGATCTCTTTGTACTTTGCTCCGTTCATCTTTCCCTCGATCCTAACTAGTCTCCCAGTCCCTGCTGCTGAAAAACATCCCCACAGCATGATGCTGCCACCACGATGCTTCGCCGCAGGGATGGTGCCAGGTCTCCTCCAGGCGTGACGCTTGGCATTCAAGCTAAAGAGTTCAATCTTGTTTTCATCAGGCCAGAGAATCTTGTTTCTGAGAGTCTTTAGGTGCCTTTTGGCAAACTCCAAGCGTGCTGTCATGTGCCTTTTACTGAGGAGTGGCTTCTGTCTGGCCACTCTACCATAAAGGCCTGATTGGTGGAGTGCTACAGAGATGGTTGTCCTTCTGGAAGGTTCTCCCATCTCCACAGAGCAACTCTGACGCTCTGTCAGAGTCACCATCTGGTTCTTGGTCACCTCCCTGACCAAGGACCTTCTCCCCAGATTGCTAGGTTTGGCTGAGCGGCCAGCTCTAGGAAGAGTCTTGGATGTACCAAATTTATTCCATTTAAGAATGATGGAGGCCACTGTGTTCTTGGGGACCTTCAATGCTGCAGACATTTTTTGGTACCATTCCCCAGATCTGTGCCTCGACACAATCCTGTCTCGGAGCTCTATGGACAATTCCTTCCACCTCATGGCTTAATAAGGCTGTAAGGTAACAAAATGTGGAAAAGTCAAAGGGTATGAATACTTTCCGAATGCACTGTATTAAAAATCTGAATAAATCATTCAAATCATATCATTTGAGTATATATTACAAATATTCAAATTACTGTGCATAGATCTTAATCCGTACCAACTGTACACTTAGAAATGGGTCAGTTCCTCCTCACACACACACACACACACACACACACACACACACACACACACACACACACACACACACACACACACACACACACACACACACTTTCCCACTCAGAGTGATTAATTATTGGCAAACAGCCAATCCCAAGGGGTAGGAGTGCTATATTTACCATTGCACTCCATGATGGAGCAGGAGAGAATGATAAAACATCCCCTTACAGACAAATCTCTCGACATGAACGATGAAGAGAAAGAAAGGTTGTAAATATTTGATATAATTTATCTTTCCAGACACAAACCAGTGACTGAATTGGGTTCCAAATACAAACAAACAAGCAATTAGCATCTCTAGAGAAAAACTTCTCTGACCTCTGGATGTAGGTAGTTGAGTTCCCCTTCGTTGGGTTGCACAATGGGAGTATGAGGCATCTCCAGGTGGAGTGTTTGAAAAACGTTTTTGTGATGCCTGTGTTTCCAGTGGTTTTACTGGTGTTTTTTCTAACATTCCCCAGTTTCATGGGCAAACCCTGGGGCATCTCTGGTACTCACACACTAAACAGAGCCAATGTTACAGTATAGCTTTATGAGCCCCCATCCTCCTGCCCCCAGACGCTCACAGCCCCTGTGGTTGGCTCATATTACCACCCTTTCCCTGGCACTACAACGGTGAGAGGGGGCAGAGGTATACTATCATACCTTTTATCTGGCATGTCAGAGCTTACCTGCCATCACTTACAACAGATGGCTCTTGACTTTCAATATGCTGTCATACAAGG
This sequence comes from Oncorhynchus kisutch, assembly GCF_002021735.2. Taxonomy (NCBI): domain Eukaryota; kingdom Metazoa; phylum Chordata; class Actinopteri; order Salmoniformes; family Salmonidae; genus Oncorhynchus; species Oncorhynchus kisutch. Next base: position 24,400,950 of record NC_034187.2, read on the forward strand.
TTGGCAGATATATACGCTGGAATCCCTCTGATGTGAGTTTATCGATCTTTGGGTATTAGATGACATTTGAAGAGAAGTTTTTGTTTTTGCTTCGTGACTCGTGTTGTTGGAGCATATGATTTTCTGTGCTGAAAGATTTACTACAATGTCCCTAAATACATCATATTTTCATACAATATTTTGTTATAATTTTTGTTTCCTCGAAGCTAAATCCATTCCTCTATCTTAGTCATATAGAGATGGAAAGGGATCTCTCCTTAGAAATAACCTTTTTCCCAAGGACATTACCATTGAGGGCTTCCACCATTTTAAAATAGTGGGCTGGGGATTCCTATGGGTTGGGAGCAGTCAGCCAATGATCAGAGCATTGTTTTCTTCTTCAAATTGGGTGCTATTGTTTGTAAGTGGCTTTAAGCTATATCACCGCCATCTAGTGGCAACCAGTGGTGTAAAAGGTACCCAATTGTGATACCTGAGTAAAAGTAAAGATATCTTAACATAAAAGTAAAAGTAAAAGTGGAAGTCACCCAGTAAAATACTACTTGAGTAAAAATCTAAAAGTATTGGGTTTTAAATATACTTAAGTATCAAAAGTAATTATATATGCTACAATATACTTAAGTATCAAAAGTAAAAGTATAAATCATTTCAAAATAGTTATATTTAGCTAACCAGACAGCACAGATTTCTTGTTTTGTTTAATTTACTGATAGCCAGGGGCACACTCCAACACTCAGACATCATTTACAAATGAAGCATTTGTGTTTAGTGAGTCCGTCAGATCAGAGGCAGTACAGGTGACCAGGGATGTTCTCTTGATAAGTACGTGAATTGGACCATTTTCCTGTCACCCTCCACCTCTCAAAATGTAACAAGTACGTTTGGCTGTCAGGGAAAATGTATGGAGTAAAAAAGTACATACTTTTCTTTGGGAATATAGTGCCGTAAAAAAAAAGTTGTTTACACCACTGGTGGCAACAATAAATGAATGACACACAATATTTGTTTCAGTCATCAATGGCACTGCCCTTGCTCTCACAGACACCTAATGGGACAAATTAAAATATGAGTCTTCTAGCTAAGTCTATGGTTTAAGTCTATGGTTATTCCTCATCTCCTATTTGCTGTTGTGCCCTCTCCCCCTCTGTCACTTTCACATGTTTCTCTCCCGGAGAGAGAACTTACTCACTGAGCCCATCCAGGCATCTTACAGCCAGTCTGCTTGTCAAATGCAATCACAATGGCTGGCATGTACATCTCATACAGGAAGTGAGATGATCCTCCTCTCTGGTGGCACATCTCACAGCTGGGCTACTACCATTTGACATCCTCAGTGCCAGGAGGGGAGCAAGGAGTGGATTGTGATCAGATCTTCCTGACTACTTTCGTAGGTAGTCAGGCACACATTGAACACTTACAAGTGTAGACTGATCTGGACAGTGAAACTATTTAAATCATTATTATCCCACCTTCTAAAATAATTTACAGGTGGCACCATTGACTTATGGCATCAAGCTTCAATGCCGTACAACTCTCCTTCTGTGGCCTCCAACTGCTCTTAAATACAAGTAAAACTAAATGAATGCTCTTCAACCGATCGCTGCCTGCACCAGCCCGCCCGTTCAGAATCACTACTCTGGACGGTTCTGACTTAAAATATGTGGACAACTACAAATATCTAGGTGTCTGGTTAGACTGTAAACTATCCTTCCAAACTCACATCAAACATCTCCAATCCAAAGTTAAATCTAGAATTGGCTTCCTATTTCGCAACAAAGCATCCTTCACGCATGCTGCCAAACATACCCTCCTAAAACTGACCATCCTACCAATCCTCGACTTCGGCAATGTCATTTACAAAATAGCCTCCAATACCCTACTCAATAAATTGGATGCAGTCTATCACAGTGCCATCCGTTTTGTCACCAAAGCCACAAATACTACCCACCACTGCGACCTGTACACTCTCGTTGGCTGGCCCTCACTTCATACTCGTCGCCAAACCCACTGGCTCCAGGTCATCTACAAGACCCTGCTAGGTAAAGTCCCCCCTTATCTCAGCTCGCTGGTCACCCTAGCAGCACCCAACTGTAGCACGTGCTCCAGCAGGTATATCTCTCTGGTCACCCCCAAAGCTAATTCCTCCTTTGGCCGCCTCTCCTTCCAGTTCTCTGCTGCCAATGACAGGAACAAACTAGAAAAATCTCTGAAACTGGAAACACTTATCTCCCTCACTAGCTTTAAGCACCAGCTGTCAGGGCAGCTCACAGATTACTGCACCTCATCTACAATTTAGCCCAAACAACTACCTCTTCCCCTACTGTATTTATTTATTTTGCTCCTTTGCACCCCATTATTTCTATTTCTACTTTGCACATTCTTCCACTGCAAATCTACCATTCCAGTGTTATACTTGCTATATTGTATTTGAGTTTGAGTTTGAGTTTGAGTTTATTTTTATTTTTACAGGGACAGTGCACATTAATCAACATTTCAGTAAAAGTGCCGGTTTTAGCCAACCGGCTAATTTTCAACCGCAGTCCCTGGGCAGGTTATTAAAAACAATTACAATATAGACAATAGCAACATAGAACAAGCAAGACATAGCATACAGACAGAGCAACATAGGACAAGCAAGACGTAGCATACAGACAGAGCAGCATAAAACAAAAAGCAGCAAGACAAAATTCATAAAAGCAACAAAGTGTTTCCACACCTCACAAGCTACAGACAACATGGAGTGGGAACACACAGCTAGGGACCATGTTCACAAATCTGATTGACCTTTAGCCATGTCTTCAAGCATTTTGTGAAAGTGTGATATGTGGTGCAGTTATGTGTGTCTGATGGCAGTGTATTCCAGACATGGGAAGCTCTCACAGAGAATGCAGATTTACTAAAGGTGCTTTTCCTTAGGGGAACTATACAGTCACCACTCATGGCAGACCTTGTGGATCTGCTGCCATATGTCTGGGTTTTCTGTTTAACAAAAATATTGAGTGGAGGGGGAGCCAGGCCATTGAGGATCTTGAATACAAGACATGCGTCGGTGTATTGCACAAGATTTTCCCAACTCAAGAGCTCATGCTTTCTAAGGATGTGACAATGATGATGGCTATTGGGCTTCCTATCAAGCACTTTGAGAGCCTGTTTGTAGACAGACTGAATAGGTTTTAATGTTGTACAGCAAGCTTGGGCCCAACTAGTCAAGCAGTATGTTAAGTGGGGGAGTATCATAGATTTGAAGTACAGTTTTGCTACCTCTGTAGTCAAACAATTTCGTATAAATCGGAAATTAGCTAGGTTGAATTTGGTTATTTGAATTACCTTTTTCACATGCTTTTTAAAAGAGAGGTTGGAATCAAGTATGATGCCAAGGTACTTAAAATCGGATACCACCTGGAGCTTCTCCCCTGACACATAGACATCTGGCTCAGTAGCATCTGTTGCCCTCTTTGTGAAGAACATGCAAACAGTTTTTTTCACATTGAGATGCAAACACGAGTCACTGAGCCACTTTGTAACCTGGACCATTACAGTAGTGAGTTATTGTGCAGCTTGTTGTTTGCTCTTTGCATGCACGTATATCACTGTATCATCTGCATACATTTGAACTTCAGACCCAGTACAGACAGAAGGCAGATCATTAATGTACAGGCTGAACAGGAGGGGCCCCAGTATTGACCCTTGGGGCACGCCCACATCATAGCTACGAGTGGGCGACAGCTCATTGCTCACTCTGACACACTGAGTTCTGCCTTCAAGGTATGATTTCATCCATCTCAAGGCATCAGGGGAAAAGTTGAACTTGGACAATTTTGTGATGAGAATCTCATGGTTAACAGTATCAAAAGCCTTCCTTAGGTCCAGAAACACAGCCCCAACAGCACCCCCTTTGTCCATCTTGGACTTCACATTTTCCAGAAGAAAGCAGTTGGCCGTTTCTGTGGAGTGTTTCGCTCTGAAGCCAAACTGCATGGAGTGTAATGTGAAGGGGCTGTTGTTGAGGTGGGCAATCAGTTGTTCTGCTACACACTTTTCAACAACCTTTGACACCACAGGTAATATACTAATGGGCCTGTAGTTACTCACGTTAGCAGGGTCTCCTGATTTAAAGATGGCCGTTATTATGGCCGACTTCCATACCCTTGGAAACACACCGAGACCAATAGATGTGTTGGTGACCTTAGTAATGGGGCCAATGAGTGACTCTTTGTAGTTTTTAAGAAAGGTAGAGTCCATCCCAAACACATCTTTGGCTTTAGAGTTCTTTAGTGAGCTAATCACCTTGTTCACCTTTGACTCAGAAACCTCCCTTATGATGAAGACAGGTTGAGTGTCATTCACTAGCACTGAGCCCAAGAAACAAGTGGAGGGGTTCTGTGTCAGTACCCTGACAGAGTCAATAAAGTAGGAATTGAAGGCTATTGCTATTTCGACTGTATCCTGTGTTAGATTGTTATTCACCATGATTTCTAGTCTTTTTGCAGTGTTACTATGGTCTTTCCCTGTTAACCTTTTTAGATTCTCCCATATCAATTTAGAATTTCCCTTTGCTTCACCAATTATGTTAATAAAAAAGTTTGCCTTGGCCTGTCTGATTTCTTTCATCACCTTATTTCTCAACATGGTAAACCTACGTCTGTCATGCTCTAATTTAGATTTTAGGGCTATTTTTAGAGCATAATCTCGTTCTTTCATCAATTTCCAGATTTCTCCATTTAGCCAAGGAAGAGTGCTCTTTTGGCCAGGTTTGGATTTGATTTTCTTTAGGAAGCCATTTATTGTAGTCTGGATTGTGGATAGAAAAACCTGACTATCAGCTTCCACGTCTGTATAGGACAAGAGATCATTCCAGTTTATTCCCTTAATTGCTTTTTCAAAATTATTTAATTCACTCTTAGGTATTCTGAGTTGATCCGGCTTTCTAACAGTAGAGAGGTTAAACCTGCTCTTAGACAGCTTTCTGGCTATAAGTGTCAGATTATGATCAGACAGCCCAGTAACCATATTGAATGATTTAGTCACTCTCTCTGGTTTATTACTGAACACCAAATCAATCTGTGTTTTAGAGCAACAAGTCACCCTGGTTGGCCCTTTAACTAGCTGTGTAAGGTCAAAGGTATTAGTGATCCGTTTGAGGGTTTTCCTACAACACTTGTCTTCATAATTAATGTTAAAATCTCCCATTAAGATGACCTCTTTCCCAAAATCACATTCCCTAAGCATGGTATTAAACTGATCAAAAAACACACTTTTGGTGGAAGGTGGCCTATACATTCCAATGAGGGTAAAAGACATTTGGGGAGACAGTGTAACGTTCAGGCCGATACATTCTAGTTCATTATCACATGACCACTCAATTTGTTTACATCGGATATGTTCTTTAATGTAAATCATCACACCCCCTCCTCTTCCCTCAATCCTGTCTCTCCTGAAAACATTGTAGCCAGGCACAACCAAAGCAGCACATGGAGAGTGTTTATGAAGCCATGTCTCTGAGAGGCAGAGAAAGTCAAGGTTGGAGTCTGTGAGTAGATGTTGAATTTGATCACTTTTTGGAATGACACTACGAATGTTCAAGTGCCCCCCTAGTAGTCCCTTGGGCTTAGCTCGTGGGTCCCAGATGACTCGAGAGTGATTGACACATTGAAAAAAGTTACATTTTCTGTGTTTTCTGACGGCTGGGTTTAGGCCGTTTTGTTTCGTTTTGATTAGGGGCAGTTCGGTAGCGCAATTAACAATCCCTCCCGCCTGCACTGGATGCGGGGAACTAATTAAAATAGCTTGCGTACCAGAAGCAGAGTCAGGGATCGCATATAGCGACTCTGGTATGTTTGAAGAGTCAAAATCTATCCTGGAACCGGGTGAGTCGAGAGAAACCATAGGACCATAGCACTCACCCACCTACCTCGCCACCATGGCCTTTTTTTTGCCTTTACCTCCCTTATCTCACCTCATTTGCTCACATTGTATATAGACTTATTTTTCTACTGTATTATTGACTGTATGTTTGTTTTACTCCATGTGTAACTCTGTGTTATTGTATGTGTCGAACTGCTTCGCTTTATCTTGGCCAGGTCGCAATTGTAAATGAGAACTTGTTCTCAACTTGCCTACCTGGTTAAATAAAGGTGAAAAAAATATAAAAAAATATATAAAAATAAATAAAAACAATATGTGTATAAAATAAATAAATATTATTTTGAAAGAATAGCTGACAAATAATTTGCATAGAGGGAGGGACCAGTAAATCGGGTCACAATACTGACACAGTGAATGGATAAAATGGATAAAACTGAACCAAAAAATTTGATCATATTACTCCAGTGCTAGCCTCTCTACACTGGCTTCCTGTCAAAGCAAGGGCTGATTTCAAGGTTTTACTGCTAACCTACAAAGCATTACATGGGCTTGCTCCTACCTATCTCTCTGATTTGGTCCTGCCGTACATACCTACACGTACGCTACGGTCACAAGACACAGGCCTCCTAATTGTCCCTAGAATTTCTAAGCAAACAGCTGGAGGCAGGGCTTTCTCCTATAGAGCTCAATTTTTATGGAATGGTAGGCCTACCCATGTCAGAGACGCAAACTCGGTCTCAACCTTTAAGTCTTTACTGAAGACTCATCTCTTCAGTGGGTCATATATTGAGTGTAGTCTGGCCCAGGAGTGGGAAGGTGAACGGAAAGGCTCTGGAGCAACGAACCGCCCTTGCTGTCTCTGCCTGGCCGGTTCCCCTCTTTCCACTGGGATTCTCTGCCTCTAACCCTATTACAGGGGCTGAGTCACTGGCTTGCTGGGGCTCTCTCATGCCGTCCCTGGAGGGGGTGCGTCACCTGAGTGGGTTGATTCACTGTTGTGGTCATCCTGTCTGGGTTGGCGCCCCCCCCCCCTTGGGTTGTGCCGTGGCGGAGATCTTTGTGGGCTATACTCAGCCTTGTCTCAGGATGGTAAGTTGGTGGTTGAAGATATCCCTCTAGTGGTGTGGGGGCTGTGCTTTGGCAAAGTGGGTGGGGTTATATCCTTCCTGTTTGGCCCTGTCCGGGGGTGTCCTCGGATGGGGCCACAGTGTCTCCTGACCCCTCCTGTCTCAGCCTCCAGTATTTATGCTGCAGTAGTTTGTGTGTCGGGGGGCTGGGGTCAGTTTGTTATATCTGGAGTACTTCTCCTGTCCTATTCGGTGTCCTGTGTGAATCTAAGTGTGCGTTCTCTAATTCTCTCCTTCTCTCTTTCTTTCTCTCTCTCGGAGGACCTGAGCCCTAGGACCATGCCCCAGGACTACCTGACATGATGACTCCTTGCTGTCCCCAGTCCACCTGGCCATGCTGCTGTTCCAGTTTCAACTGACCTGAGCCCTAGGACCATGCCCCAGGACTACCTGACATGATGACTCCTTGCTGTCCCCAGTCCACCTGGCCATGCTGCTGCTCCAGTTTCAACTTCCACCTGACTGTGCTGCTGCTCCAGTTTCAACTGTTCTGCCTTATTATTATTCGACCATGCTGGTCATTTATGAACATTTGAACATCTTGGCCATGTTCTGTTATAATCTCCACCCGGCACAGCCAGAAGAGGACTGGCCACCCCACATAGCCTGGTTCCTCTCTAGGTTTCTTCCTAGGTATTGGCCTTTCTAGGGAGTTTTTCCTAGCCACCGTGCTTCTACACCTGCATTGCTTGCTGTTTGGGGTTTTAGGCTGGGTTTCTGTACAGCACTTTGAGATATCAGCTGATGTACGAAGGGCTATATAAATACATTTGATTTGATTTGATATGAAAAACGGTTTATTACCATGTGTAGATATATTTCTGTAAATGTGGGCACAATCAGAATGTGGACCAGATCAGGACGAAGGGCGCATGTTAGTGCCAGGTAATAAAGGAGGCTTCTGAAACCTACACTAGAGCATCATGGTCACACAATATATCGATAGTATAAAAATATATATGTATCATTGAAATAGACAGCATAACAAGATAATATAAAATACATTGAGCAAATGTCACTACCACTACCTGGTATAATTTTATCATACACTAAATGTACTGATCAAACAGTACATTTATAGATGACTGACAATAGCCTACGCTGATATCGTACATAATACACCTACATTTTTGCCTCCATAAGTCTGTTTACTTATGTGACCTTTCTCACAACACCATTTAAACTGCTGTGAAAATGCTCTTGTTAAAGTCAATGTATTCTTTTCAAATGGTAAAGCTCTCAGTGGATTATAGGGCAACCATTAAGGCTGTTGCTCACATGCTCCAGCCACCAGCTGATACAGTGGAAGTCGGAAGTTTACCTACACTTAGGTTGGAGTCATTAAAGCTTGTTTTTCAACCACTCCACAAATTTCTTGTTAACAAACTATAGTTTTGGCAAGTCGGTTAGGATACACTAAGTTGACTGTGCCTTTAAACAGCTTGGAAAATTCCAGAAAATTATGTCATGGCGTTGGAAGCTTCTGATAGGCTAATTGACATCATTTGAGTCAATTGGAGGTATACCTGTGGATGTATTTCAAGGCCTACCTTCAAACTCGGTTGCCTCTTTGCTTGACAAGAAATCAGCCAAGATCTCAGAAAAATAATTGTAGACCTCCACAAGTCTGCTTCATCCTTGGGAGCAATTTCCAAATGCCTGAAGCTACCACGTTCATCTGTACAAACAATAGTACGCAAGTATAAACACCATGGGACCACACAGCCGTCACACCACTCAGGAAGGAGACGCGCTCTGTCTCCTAGAGATGAATGTACTTTGGTTCAAAAAGTGCAAATCAATCCCAGAGCAAAAGCAAAGGACCTTGTGAAGATGCTGGAGAAAACGAGTACAAAAGTATCTATATCCACAGTAAAATTAGTCCTATATCGACATAACCTGAAAGGCTGCTCAGCAAGGAAGAAACCACTGCTCCAAAACCGCCATAAAAAAAAGCCAGACTACAGTTTGCAACTGCACATGGGGACAAAGATCATACTTTTTGGAGAAATGTCCTCTGGTCTGATGAAACAAAACTAGAACTGTTTGGCCATAATGGCCATCGTTATGTTTGGAGGAAAAAGGGGGATGCTTGCAAGGCGAAGAACACCATCCCAACCGTGAAGCACGGGAGTGGCAGCATCATGTTGTGGGGGTGCTTTGCTGCAGGAGGGCCTGGTGCACTTCACAAAATAGATGGCATCATGAGGGAGGGAAATTATGTGGAAATATTGAAGCAATATTTCAATACAAAAATTGTGGGCAGAACTGAAAAAGCGTGCGCGAGCAATGAGGCCTACAAAACTAACTTGGTTACACCAGCTCGGTCAGGAGGAATGAGCCAAAATTCACCCAACTTATTTTGAGAAGCTTGTGGAAGGCTACCTGAAACGATTGACCCAAGTTAAACCATTTCAAGGCAATGCACCAAATACTAATTGAGTGTATGTAAACTTCTGACCCACTGGGAATGTAATGAAAGAAAGAAAAGCTGAAATAAATAATTCTCTCTACTATTATTATGGCATTTCACATTCTTAAAATAAAGTGGTGATCCTAACTGACCCAAGACAGGGAATTTTTACAAGGATTACATGTCAGGAATTGTGAAAACTGAGATGAAATGTATTTGGCTAAGGTGTATGTAAACTTCTTTCTTCAACTGTATCTGTGACCATGGCTGGTGTAAAAGACCAACGGTCTGAATTGTCTGAGGAAAGTTCCACTGAACATGGCTCGAACACATCCCACAAAGCTCTTCTGACAACTGAGAGAGAGAGAGAGAGAGAGAGAGAAAACATTTCACCCCTCTTCTCCAGCTCTTTTTGCCCTTTCTCTCACTCACACACATTTTCATAAAAGCTACTCTGACAGCATTGGGCTGGAGAGAAACACATTTCACCTGGGTGTTCTCCTTCCTCAGTGAGAGAGAGGGAACATGATGAGTCATGGCACAGAGAGACTGGAGGAATTAAACAGACAGATTTGTTGCATAATTCAGGTTTCCTGACACTCCTGTACTGCTGAAGGTGGGAGGGGGATAATTTTCATATCATGCTGAAGTTAGACACATACATGAGCAGAACATTGATAGACAGAATTACATTAAAAAGCACTTTGTGTGATTCACCTCTATCACGTATACACAAGGGAGTCAAGAAGCAGGTGCGGAAAGAGAGTTTAATAATGCTGATGCTAGGTAGATGAACAAAAGGGTAGCGTACTGAATGTGAAAATAAATCAATACTGCCTGATGACTGAGGCTACTGAGGGCTAAATAAAGGGAAGGTAATCAAGGTGATGATGAAGTCCAGGTGTGTGTAATGATGGGGAGCAGGTGTGCGTAATGATGGGGAGCAGCTGTGCGTAATAATGGTTTCCAGGGCCAGTGGTTAGTAGACCGGCATTGTCGAGCGCTGGAGTGGGGGAGCGGAAATAGGCATGACAATATTCCCCCTGAAACGCAGCTACAGTTGTAGGAGGGCACCGACCGGTCCGGACAGCAGAGTTGGAAATCCCGGATGATGTTGTGGTCCAGGATGTCGGCCGCCGAAACCCAACAGTGCTCCTCTGGTCCGTACCCCTCCCAGTCCACCAGGTACTGAAGCCAACCCCTACGACATTGGGAGTCCAGTAGGGACCTGACAGCATTGGCAGGGCTCCCAACAATGTCCAGGGGAGGTGGAGTGGTGTCGCGGTGTGCGGCATTAGCCAAGGGACCATGAACCACCGGCCTAAGGAGGGAAATATGAAAAGAGGGTGGAAATATGAAAAGAGGGTGAGATCCGGTAGTTGGTGGGGAGTTGTAAATGGTAAATTACCTCATTGGCCCTCCAGAGGACCTTGAAGTGCCCCACAGACCAGGGTCTCAGCTTTCAGCAGGGCAGGCGGTGCGGGAAGTTCCTGGTGGAGAGTCAGACGCAATCACTCGTCCACTGCAGGGGCCTCGTTCTGACTCGGAGTCCAAGGGGGAGGAGTGATGGAGTGAGTTCTGGGCATACTCCGTCCAGTAAAGTAACCGGGCGCACTCCCCCTGTCGGTCCTGGCAATGACTCCTTAGGAGCTGTAAGGAGAGCAGAGAGAGGGATAACACGGTAGGATTTGGAGAATCTGTCCACAACAACCATAACAGTGGTGAAACCATCAGACGGGGGAAGATCAGTAACGAAGTCCGCCCCTCTGCCCTATTGGACCCCAGGTTAGGATGCTTGGGTGACCACAGAAGCTGGTGCCCCTCCTGGCCGCAATAGGGACAGAGAGGTGTGTGGCCCCTACCTCCATGGGTTCAGGCTATGCCTCAGGACAGCTGAAGGAGGAGGGTGAGGACAAAGGTAGGTGCCAGCACTCCCGAAGAAGGTTATCCAGACGGATCGCCATCGGGATGAGTTTGTCCAAGGATGTGTTGTGATCCCGAATTGGAGAAGTCGTTCACCTCCCTCTCTGCCAACTGCAGGATGGTCGAAGACCTCCCAGAATAGAGCCATGAACCACTCATTGGAACCTAGCTCTTCCTCTCCTCTCTCCCAGACGGCGGCAGCCCACTCCAACGCCCACCCGGTCAGCAGGAAAATGACCGTGGCAACCTTGGACCTCTCGGTAGTGGGAGCTCCCTTCTGATGGGCAAAATAGAGGGAGCACTGGAGTAGGAAGCAATGGTATTTCGATCGAGTACCGTCATACTTATCCGAAAGGGATAGTCGGACGTCGCCGACCTGGGCAGATGGCTGAGTAGGCTGGGGGACTGGCTCACTGTGACGACCAGTGGTAGGATGCCCTCTGATAGGGGTAGGGAGAGCCTTGCTGGTGGTGTCAAGGCGGTGGAAAATGTGGAGGAGCTCCTCCATGGCCGTACCGTTGCACCAGCTGGTCGTGGTGTTGATGGAGTAGATGACCCTGTTCCTTGAACGTCTGGAAAATGGTTTTATCCTCTGTTGCTTCCATATTCTGAGGTAGTATTCTATCACATACTGTATATGCAGGGAGTCAGGAGGCAGGTGCAGAAAGAAACTTTAATACTGATGATGATGATGATGATGATGATGATGATGATGCAAGGCAGCGTATTGTACGTGAAGATAAACCAATACTGCCTGATGACTGAGGCTACTTAGGGCTAAATAAAGGGAAAGTAATCAAGGTGATGATGAAGTCCAGGTGTGCGTAAGGGACGTTGGTTAGTAGACCAGCGACATCGAGCGCTGGAGAGGGGGAGCGGGAGGAGGGGGGAATACCTAACAGGTGCTTCACACATTTTTATTTTACAATAAATTACATCACCAAGTGGTGAGCAAAATAAAGAGTAGTACCTAAAATAAAGACAGGCAACCTAAAACTGTAACTATCACATACAATAGGTGATTCTGGTCTCACTAAGCATTAAACGCTGCAAAGTCCCAATCCTAAAAGCCTCCTCTGAAAGAGCTGACAAGGCTATTTAAAGCTCTTAGCTTTGGGGATGACAGTCAATAATCTATCTCGCTCTCTACTGTACTGGGAATGTATAATTTAACACAAAGTAGGCAGCACTAAAGTGACAAATTGTGTCTCTATTCCTCTCCTGGTTGCGGTGCTGTTCATGAGTGACTGTGGAGAGGATGGACCTTTCCTCAGTGACCTCCATCTCCCTGGTTGGGCAGGTTTATCTCTCTGAAGCTAAAACCAGACCTGACATACTATGTCTGGGCTCTGTCTGGGCTCTGTCTGGGTGGTGGTGATGAGGTATGGAAGTTTTATTTTACAATGGATGTAGGGCTTTGTAGCCTGAATGCAAAGGAGCTGATTTCCATTTTAAAAGGGAGAAAAAAGGGAGAATAAATGTTAGGTTTCCACCGATATACTGACTATTAGACGCAGCCTAGTTTAACTGTGTTAGGACAAGGGTAGAGTGATGTGAATGTTTTACTTCTTTCAAAAAATGTATAACTTTATTTATAGATTTTCAGATGAGAACAGAAACAGTACCCAACACCTCATTTTCCCATCTCTCCCTCCCTCCCTCCCATCCATCCATCCATCCATCCCACCCACCCACCCACCCACCCACCCACCCACCAAGGCATCATATGCTAGAAAAGTAAATTAAATATGACAGAAGCAAACACTAATACAAACAAAAACAAAAAAATTCAAAAAAACTAAGTAAAAGACAGGCTCTCCAAAAACGGCAGTGAACAGGTTGTGGCTAACAGTTGTATGACACATATGTGAGAATGCCTCAAAAATGGGATCCCAGAAGCCACTCAAAGATTGGCATGACCAAAACATGTGTCCCACAGTCGCTGGACTGGTGACATCTCAAACACTTGGGGTCAACATTTGGATATATTTTTGACAATCTGTCATTTGAGTAATGAAGGTGGTGCAAAACCTTAAACTGAATGAGCCCATGCCTTGTGCAAAATAATGAGGTGTGGATATGCTCAATACTTTGTTGTCATACAGTGCCTTGCGAAAGTATTCGGCACCCTTGAACTTTGCGACCTTTTGCCACATTTCAGGCTTCAAACATAAAGATATAAAACTGCATTTTTTTGTGAAGAATCAACAACAAGTGGGACACAATCATGAAGTGGAACGACATTTATTGGATATTTCAAACTTTTTTAACAAATCAAAAACTGAAACATTGGGCGTGCAAAATTATTCAGCCCCTTTACTTTCAGTGCAGCAAACTCTCTCCAGAAGTTCAGTGAGGATCTCTGAATGATCCAATGTTGACCTAAATGACTAATGATGATAAATACAATCCACCTGTGTGTAATCAAGTCTCCGTATAAATGCACCTGCACTGTGATAGTCTCAGAGGTCCGTTAAAAGCGCAGAGAGCATTATGAAGAACAAGGAACACACCAGGCAGGTCCGAGATACTGTTGTGAAGAAGTTTAAAGCCGGATTTGGATACAAAAAGATTTCCCAAGCTTTAAACATCCCAAGGAGCACTGTGCAAGCGATAATATTGAAATGGAAGGAGTATCAGACCACTGCAAATCTACCAAGACCTGGCCGTCCCTCTAAAGTTTCAGCTCATACAAGGAGAAGACTGATCAGAGATGCAGCCAAGAGGCCCATGATCACTGGATGAACTGCAGAGATCTACAGCTGAGGTGGGAGACTCTGTCCATAGGACAACAATCAGTCGTATATTGCACAAATCTGGCCTTTATGGAAGAGTGGCAAGAAAAAAGCCATTTCTTAAAGATATCCATAAAAAGTGTAATTTAAAGTTTGCCACAAGCCACCTGGGAGACACACCAAACATGTGGAAGAAGGTGCTCTGGTCAGATGAAACCAGAATTGAACTTTTTGGCAACAATGCAAAATGTTATTTTTGGCGTAAAAGCAACACAGCTCATCACCCTGAACATCCCCACTGTCAAACATGGTGGTGGCAGCATCATGGTTTGGGCCTGCTTTTCTTCAGCAGGGACAGGGAAGATGGTTAAAATTGATGGGAAGATGGATGGAGCCAAATACAGGACCATTCTGGAAGAAAACCTGATGGAGTCTGCAAAAGACCTGAGACTGGGACGGAGATTTGTCTTCCAACAAGACAATGATCCAAAACATAAAGCAAAATCTACAATGGAAGGGTTCAAAAATAAACATATCCAGGTGTTAGAATGGCCAAGTCAAAGTCCAGACCTGAATCCAATCGAGAATCTGTGGAAAGAACTGAAAACTGCTGTTCACAAATGCTCTCCATCCAACCTCACTGAGCTCGAGCTGTTTTGCAAGGAGGAATGGGAAAAAATTTCAGTCTCTCGATGTGCAAAACTGATAGAGACATACCCCAAGCGACTTACAGCTGTAATCGCAGCAAAAGGTGGCGCTACAAAGTATTAACTTAAGGGGGCTGAATAATTTTGCACGCCCAATTTTTCAGTTTTTGATTTGTTAAAAAAGTTTGAAATATCCAATAAATGTCGTTCCACTTCATGATTGTGTCTCACTTGTTGTTGATTCTTCACAAAAAAATACAGTTTTATATCTTTATGTTTGAAGCCTGAAATGTGGCAAAAGGTCGCAAAGTTCAAGGGGGCCGAATACTTTCGCAAGGCACTGTATATCATTGGGTAGGACAACACCAATGTCTTGCTCCCATGCAGATTTTGTACCTGCCAAGGAAGGCGGATTAATGTTCTGTATTATGTCATATAATCTGGAGATTGTGTCCTTCAGATACGGGTTAAGATCTGAGCACCTATCAATTGAACACTAAGTGGGCTCAAGTGGAAATGAATGGAAATGTTTTTTGGCAAAGCTGCGAGTTTGCAGATATCTAAAAAAGTGGGTATTGGGAATATTATGGTCAACCTTCATAGTATCGAATGAGACAAATGTGTTATCAACAAATAGGTCACAAAAAAACACCAGACCATTCCTATACCAGAACGTTGTGTCAATCTGTGATGTTGGTAAGAGATCATTAAATGTTAATAGAGAGAAGCCGCTTGCTTGTTTAAACCTAAAGTGATTTTGGAATTGGGACCAGATTTTAAGGGAGTTGGGATTCAATATGTGGGTGCCAAGGTTCATGGGCAGTGGGGAGCACAGGAGAGAGACAGGAGAAGTTGGAAGGCTTGACTGTAACTCCATGATGGCCCAAGTTGGACCATCCTTGTTTTCAAATGTAGAAACCCAATAAACACATTTAGATATACTTGTCGACCAATAGTAGTGTAGAAAATTGGGGCTTAGGTCTCTCTAAATATACCTTTATCATTTGTGGATTTGACTTACACCAAATTCAGTTGGAAATGTAGCTGTCCAGTTGTTTGAACATAGACTTTGGCAGAAAAATAGGAATAATTTGGAATAAGTATAAAAACCTAGGTAGTACAGTCATCTTGACAGAATTAATGCGACCTGCTAATGAAATGAAATTCTGCTTAGTGCGCTCCAGGGGTGATTTGAAGTTATGTTTAAAACTTATTGGTGACAGGGGGGCAGTATTGAGTAGCTTGGATGAATAAGGTGCCCAGAGTAAACTGCCTGCTACTCTGTCCCAGATGCTAATATTTGCATATTATTAGTAGTATTGGATAGAAAACACTCTGAAGTTTCTAAAACTGTTTGAATGATGTCTGTGAGTATAACAAAACTCATATGGCAGGCGAAAACCTGAGAAAAATCCAACCAGGAAGTGGGGAATCTGAGGCTTGTAGTTTTTTAACTCAGCCCCTATTGTAGATACAGTGGGATATTGGTTGTCACTTCCCAAGGCTTCCACTAGATGTCAGCCGTCTTTAGAACTTTGTTTGAGGCTTCTACTGTGAAGTGGGACCGAATGAGAGAGGAATGAGCAAGGTGTCTGGCAGAGTGCCACAGGCTCTGAGGCGCGGTCATGAGAGAGTTAGCTCTCATTCCATTGCTTTTCTACAGACATAGGAATTCTCCAGGTGGAACAATATTGAAGATTTATGATAAAAACATCCTAAAGATTGATTCTATACTTAGTTTGACAAGTTTCTACAGGCTGTAACGGAACTTTTTGAACTTTTCGTCCGACGTTCAGCTGGACCTGAACGCACTTTTGGATTTGTGTACCAAACGCCCTAACAAAAGAAGCTATTTGGACATAAATTATGGACATTATCGAACAAAACAAACATTTATTGTAGAACTGCGATTCCTGGGAGTGCATTCTGATGAAGATCATCAAAGGTAATTTTTTTTAATTTATAATGCTATTTCTGACTAATGTTGACCATCCAATATGGCGGATATCTTTTTGGCTGCTTTGTTGTCTGAACGCTGTACTCAGATTATTGCATGGTTTGCTTTTTCCGTAAGGTTTTTAAAAAATCTGACACAGCGGTTGGAGGAGAAGTATATCTCTAATTCCATGTATAACACTTGTATTTTCATCAACATTTATAATGAGTATTTCTGTAAATAGATGTGACTCTCTGCACAATCACCACATGTTTTAGAACTACTGAACGTAACCCGCCAATGTAAAATGAGATATTTTGATAGAAATATGCACTTTATCGAACAAAACATACATGTATTGTGTAACATGAAGTCCTATGAGTGTCATCTGATGAAGATCATCAAAGGTTAGTGATTCATTTTATCTCTATTTGTGCTTTTTGTGACTCCTCTCTTTGGCTGGAAAAATGGCTGTGTTTATCTGTGAGTTGGTGGTGACCTAACATAACCGTTTGTGGTGCTTTCGCTGTAAAGCATTTTTGAAATCAGACACTGTGGCTGATTTAACAATAATTTTATCTTTAAAATGGTGTTAAATACTTGTATGCTTGAGGAATTTTAATTTAGAGATTTATGGGATTTTCCATGCACCGGCAGAACAGAGACGCTACGTCTGGTGACGAGGGGTGGGGGTGTGTATATTTTTGTCAATAACAGCTGGTGCGCGATGTCTAATTTTAAAGAAGTATCGAGGTATTTCTCGCCTGAAGTAGAGTACCTTCTGATAAGTTGTCGACCACACTATCTACCAAGAGAGTTCTCATCTGTATTATTCGTAGCCGTCTATTTACCACCACAAAGCTAAGCTGGCACTAAGACCGCTCTCAACCAACTCTATAAGGCCATAAGCAAAGAAGAAAATGCTCACCCAGAAGGGGCGCTCCCAGTGGCCAGGGACTTTAATGCAGGCGAACTTAAATCAGTTTTACAAAATTTTTACAAGCATGTCACATGTGCAACAAGGGGGAAAAAAATTCTAGACCACCTTTACTCCACACACAGAGATGCATACAAAGCCTCCATTTGGCGAATCTGACCACAATTCTATCCTCTGATTCCTGCTTACAAGCAAAAACTAAAGCAGGAAGTACCAGTGACTCGCTCAATACGGATACGGAAGTGGTCAGATGACACGGATGCTACACTACAGGACTGTTTTGCTAGCACAGACTAGAATATGTTCCGGGATTCATCCAATGGCATTGAGAAATACACCACCTCAGTCATTGGCTTCATTAATAAGTGCATAGATGACATCATCCCCACAGTGACTGTACGTACATATCCCAACCAGAAGCCATGAATTACAGGCAACATCCGCATCGAGCTAAAGGCTAGAGCTGCCGCTTTCAAGGAGCGGGACACTAATCCGGACGCAAATAAGAAATCCCGCTATGCCCTCAGACGAACCATCAAACAAGCAAAGCGTCAATACAGGATTAAGATTGAATCTTACTACACTGTCAAACATTTGGTAATTAAATACCCGTCCTGCAGTGTTCGCTCGGCTGTACAACCTGTGGTCCCATGCCAGCAGCCACTAAGCACCAAGACGGACCAACCAGTCAAATAGTAAAGAGTAAAACACGTGGTCCTTTGGGAGTATAAACTTGTAGGTATTAAACATGAAAGTATGTTAGTAGGGTATCCTATTAAGGCATGTAAAGAGAGGTAGCCTTTAGCCTTAGGTTTCAACTATATCACATTTTAAGTTATGACCCAGGTGCAGACAGTGTTGAAGAAACAAAAGTTTATTTTTTAAACGAGGGCAGGCAAACAACAAGTCAAGGCAGGCGGGGGTCAATAATCCAGAGAGGGTGTAAGACACCGGAATAGCAGGCGGGCTCAGGGTCAGGTCAGGCAGAGGTTGGTAATCAAGATTAGAGGCAAAGGTACAGGACGGCAGGCAGGCTCAGGGCAGGCAGGCAGGAAAGGTCCAAACCGGGAAACTAGAAAACAGGGACTACAGAAAAGACAGGAGCAAGGGACACCTAGTACCGAGGCTGTACAGACGCAGCTAGTTGGTAAAAGCTAATTGTGCCATGTACTGTAAATAAAATACTATTCAAACTATATTGTCCTTGTGAGAACATGTCACATAATGTTAAGTTACTGGAAGAATAATTGTCATTTTTTTGGAAGCAGGGTGAAGACGCGTTTCTAGTCAAGATATTAGTTCCTTAGTTGCGTTAGCATGGCTAGTGCAGGGTCAGAGTATGGGCCTACAATGGCTAGTTAGTCGTATGTCACCTGTCCTCCAGTGGATGTACAATACCAGTCAAAAGTTTGGACACACCGACTCATTCAAGGGTTTTTCTTTATTTTTACAATTTTCTACATTGTAGAATAAATGTGAAGACATCAAAACTATGAAATAACACATGGAATAATGTAGTAACAAAAAAGTCTTAAACAAATCATTACATATTTTATATTCTTCAAAGTAACCACCCTTTGCCTTGACAGCTTTTCACACTCTTGGCATTCTCTCAACCAGCTTCACCTGGAATGCTTTTCCAACCGTCTTGAAAGAGTTCCCACATATGCTGAGCACTTGTTGGCTCCTTTCCTTTACTCCGCGGTCCAACACATCCCAAACCATCTCAATTGGGTTGAGGTCAGGTGATTGTGGAAGCCAGGTCATCTGATGAAGGACTCCATCACTCTCCTTCTTGGTCAAATAGCCCTTACACAGCCTGCAGGTGTGTTTTGGGTCATTGTCCTGTTGAAAACCAAATGATAGTTCCACTAAGTACAAACCAGATGGGATGGCGTATTGCTGCAGAATGCTGTGGTAGCCATGCCGGTTAAGTGTGCCTTGAATTCTAAATAAATCACTGCAAAGCATCCCCACACCGCCACTCCTCCTCCTCCATGCTTCACGGTGGGAACAACACATGCGGAGATCATCCGTTCACCTACTCTGCATCTCACAAGGATACGGCAGGTGGAACCAAAAAGCTCAAATTTGACTTATCAGACTAAAGGACAGATTTCCACGGTCTAATGTCCATTGCTCGTATTTCTAGACCCAAGCAAGTCTATTCTTCTTATTGGTGTCCTTTACTAGTGGTTTCTATTCAGCGATTCGACCATGAAAGTCGACCCAATTCACCCAGTCTCCTCTGAACAGTTGAGGTTGAGATGTATCTGTTACTTGAACTCTGTGAAGCATTTTTTGGGGCAGCAATTTCTGAGGCTGGTAACTCTAATGAACTTATCCTCTGCAGCAGAGGTAACTCTGGCACTTCCTTTCCTGTGGCAGTCCTCATGAGAGTCAGTTTCATCATAGCGCTTAATGGTTTTTTCGACTACACTTGAAGAAACTTTTTTTCATTGACTGACCTTTATGTCTTGAAGTAATGATGGACTGTAGTTTCTCTTTGCTTATTTGAGCTGTTCTTGCAATAATATGGACTTGGTCTTTTGTCAAATAGGGCTATCTTCTGTATACCACCCCTACCTTGTCACAACACAACTGATTGGCTCAAACACATTAAGAAGGAAAGAAATTCCACAAATGAACTTTTAACAAGGTGACTACCTCATCAAATCAAATCACAGAACTCGGAGATATACCGCAGCAGGCAACTTCGATATTTTCGCATTGAGAGAGGAACTGTTGTCATTCACAATGGATGTCTAACAGAAAATAAAAAAGACAGTTGACTTTCTGTGTAATGAAAAGAAAATAATAGAAAACTGCATCAGTAAGTGTCCCAAACAAGTTATGACTGCTCACCTCCAACGCTTGGAAGAGCACATTGGGACCTACTTACCAATCCATTTGACTGTGATCCTGGCTCAGTTGACATGCTGGTAAGTGAAAACAAACAGCTGAACGAGCTGTCATGTAACCGAATGTTGCAGAAAACGCATTCACAGGTCACTACAGAGGAGTTTTGGTTCCTGACTCAAAGGGAATCCCCTTGCGTCTCCCTCTGAGCGTTAATGCCGTGTTCAAAACAACTGGAAACTCGGAAATCTCCGACTTCTTACTTCAGTGCGTTTGAGACAAGTGGGAACTTGGAAAGAAACGAGCTCCGACTGGGAAAAAATAGTTTTGAATGGTCATCCAACTCTGAATTCTTTCTAGAGCACCGACTTTCCGACCTAAAGATCACTGACGTCTTGATTTGATCTCATATTTGACCTCATTGTATTGAAAGCACCATAAAACTCATGGTAGGATACCCTTCGCCAGCTCATATCTGTGTGAAGCTGGATTCAGTTCTCTCCTCTGCATTAAAACCAAATATCGATCCAGGTTGGATGTGACAGCAGAGATGAGGTACGCTCCTGTGGTACGCTTTTGAGTGGCGCAGTGGTCTAAGGCTGTCACTACAGACTAGAGGTCCACCGATTAGGATTTTTCAACGCCGATACCGATTATTGGAGGACTATTGGATGTTCTTATAGGCACTATAGTATTGCCAGTGTAACAGTACAGCTTCCATCCCTCTCCTCGCCCCTACCTGGGCTCGAACCAGGAACACATCGACAACAGCCACCCTCGAAGCAGCGTCACCCATCGCTCCACAAAAGCCGCGGCCCTTGCAGCGCAAGGGGAATAACTCCTCCAAATGCGAGTGACGTTTGAAACGGTATTAGCACGCACCCAGCTAACTAGCTAGCCATTTCACATTGGTTACACCAGCCATTAGGCTGATAGGCTTGAAGTCAGCAGCGAAGAGCTGCTGGCAAAACGCACAAAAATGCTGTTTGAATGAATGATTACAGGCCTGCTGCTGCTCAGTCAGACTGCTCTATCAAATCAGACTTGATTATAACATAATAACACACAGAATTACGAGCCTTTTGTCATTAATATGGCAGGGTAGCCTAGTGGTGGTCGAATCCGGAAACGATCATTTCGAAAACAAATGGTTTATTATTTCAGTGAAATACGGAACCGTTAGGTATTTTATCTAACGGGTGGCATCCCTAAGTCTAAATATTATTGTTACATTGCACAACCTTCAATGTATGTCATAATTACGTAAAATTTTGGCAAATTAGTTCGCAATGAGCCAGGCAGTCCAAACTGTTGCATATACCTTGACTCTGCATGCAATGAACGCAAGAGAAATTACACAATTTCACCTGGTTAATATTGCCTGCTAAACTGGATTAGTAGTTATAACTAGTGATTATGATTGATTGTTTTTTATAAGATAAGTTTAATGCTAGCTAGCAAATTACCTTGGCTTCTACTGCATTCGCGTAACAGGCAGGCTCCTCGTGGAGTGCAATGGTTAGAGCTTGGACTAGTTAACTGTACGGTTGCAAAATTGGATTCCCTGAACTGACAAGGTGAAAATCTGTCATTCTGCCCCTGAACAAGGCAGTTAACCCACCGTTCCTAGGCCGTCATTGAAAATAAGAATGTGTTCTTAACTGACTTGCCTAGTTAAATAAATGTATAACAATTTTTTTTAAAGAAAACGGAAATCGGAGCCCAAAAATACAGATTTCCGATTGTTATGAAAACTTGAAATCGGCCCTAATTAATCGGCCATTCCGACCTCTACTACAGACCATGGCTACAGACCCATGCCAAAACCTTGGATGCTATTCTCTGAATTAGAGCGGTTGGGTTAAATGCAGGAGACACATTTCACTTGTACAACTGACTAGGTATCCCCCTTTTTCACATCTTGACTAGAAATGTTTACTTATGTCCTTGGCTGTAGGACAAAACCTTTTGCCCACAATCAAGGGATGTTGCCCATTACGTATCCTTATGGGAGAGTGACTATCATATAGCCTATGATAACAAATTATTTGAAAATATACACTACATGGCCAAAGGTATGTGGTCGCCTGCTTGTCGAACATCTCATTCCAAACTCATGGGCATTAATATGGAGTTGGTACCCCCTTTGCTGCTATAAAAGTCTCCACTCTTCTAGGAAGGCTTTCCACTACATGTTGGAACATTGCTTCAGGCATTTGCTTCCATTCAGCCACAAGAGCATTAGTGAGGTTGTGCACTGATTTTGGGCGATCCAATTCATCCCAAATGTATTCAATGGGGTTGAGGTCAGGGCTCTGTGCAGGCCAGTTAAGTTCTTCCACACCAATCTTGACAAACCATTTCTGTATGGATCTTGCTTTGTACATAGGGGGCATTGTCATGCTGAGTCCCTTATGTAGGAAAGGGCCATCCCCAATCTGTTGACACAAAGTTGGAAGCACAGAATCAACTAGAATGTCATTGTATGCTGTAGCGCTAAGATTTCCCTTCAATGGAATCAAGGAGCCCGAACAATGATAAACAATCACAGAACATTATTCCTCCTCCACTAAACTTGACAGTTCTTTTTGTATATATTTTTTATTTAACCTTTATTTAACTAGGCAAGTCAGTTCAGAACAAATTCTTATTTACAATGACGGCCTACCCCGGCCAAACCTGGACAATGATGGGCCAATTGTGCGCCGCCCTATGGGACTCCCAATCACAGCCGGATGTGATACAGCCTGGATTCAAACCAGGGACTGCAGTTGGCACTATGCATTTGGGCAGGTAGCGTTCTCCTGACATCCACCAAACCCAGATTTGTCAGTCGGACTTCCAGATGGTGAAGCATGACTCATCACACCAGAGAAAGCATTTCCACTGCTCCAAGAGTCCAATTGCGGCGAGCATTACACCACTCCAGCCTACGCTTGGCATTGCGCATGGTGATCTTAGGCTTGTGTGTGGCTGCTCGGCCAAGGAAACCCATTTCATAGAGATTCTGACGAACAGTTCTTGTGATGGTGTTGCTTCCAGAGGCAGTTTGGAACTCGGTAGTGAGTGTTGCAACCGAGGACAGACATTTCAGCACTTGGCAGTCCCATTCTGTGAGCTTGTGTGGTTGAGCCGTTGTTTCTCCTAGACGTTTCTGCTTCACAATAACAGCACTTACAGTTGACCGACTAGTTGGAAAGGTGGCGTTCTATGACAATGCCACGTTGAACGTTTCTGAGCTCTTCAGTAAGGCCATTCTACTGCCAATGTTTGTCTTTGGAGATTGCATGGCTGTGTGCTCAATTTTATACACTTTTCAGCTACAGGTGTGGCTGAAAAAGCCGAATCCACTTATTTGAAGTGTTGTCCACGTACTTTGTATGGCCTGTAAAGGGGACACTTGCATTCAGAAAGTATTCAGACCCCTTCCCTTTTTCCACATTTTGTTACATTACAGCATTATTCTAAAATGGATTAAATAAATACAAATCCTCATCAATCTACACACAATATCCCATAATGACAAAGCGAAAATCGAATTTTTTGAATGTTTGAAAATGTTTTAAAGATGAGAAACAGAAATACCTTATTTACATAAGTATTCAGACCATTTGCTATGAGACTCGAAATTGAGCTCAGGTGCATCCTGTTTCCATTGACCATCCTTGAGATGTTTCTACAACTTGATTGGAGTCCACCTGTAGTAAATTCAATTGATTAGACATGATTTGGAAAGGCACACACCTGTCCCACAGTTGACAGTGCATGTCAGACCAAAAACCAAGACATGAGGTCGAAGGAATTGTCCGTAGAGCTCGAAGACAGGATTGTGTCGAGGCACAGATCTGGGGAAAGGTACCAAAACATTTCTAGAGCATTGAAGGTCCCCAAGAACACAGTGGCCTCCATTATTCTTAAATGAAATAAGTTTGGAACCACCAATACTCTTTTTAGAGCTGGCCGCCAAGAACAATCTGGGGAGAAGGTCCTTGGTCAGGGATGTGACCAAGAACCCAATGGTTACTCTGACAGAGCTCCAGAGTTTCTCTGTGGAGATGGGAGAACCTTCCAGAAGGACAACCACGTCTGCAGCACTCCACCAATCAGGCCTTTATGGTAGAGTGGCCAGACGGAAGCCACTCCTCAGTCAAAGGCACATGACAGCCCGCTTGGAGTTTGCCAAAAGGCATCTAAAGGACTCTCAGACCATGAGAGACAATATTCTCTCGTCTGATGAAACCAAGATTGAACTCTTTGGCCTGAATGGCAAGTGTCAAGTCTGGAGGAAACCTGGCACCATCCCTACGCTGAGGCATGGTGGTGGTGGCATCATGCTGTGGGGATGTTTTCTCAGCGGCAGGCACTGGGAGACTAGTCAGGATCGAGAGGAAAGATAAACAGAGCAAATTACAGAGAGATCTTTGATGAAAACCTGTTCCAGAGGGTTCAGAACCTTATAATGGGGAGAAGGTTCACCTTCCAAAAGGACACTGACACTAAGCACACAGCAAAGACAACGCAGGAGTGGCTTCGGGACAAGTCTCTGAATGTCCTTGAGTGGCCCAGCCAGAGCCCGACTTGAACCCGATCGAACATCTCTGGAGAGACCTGAAAATAGCTGTGCAGCGACGCTCCCCATCTTACCTGACAGAGCGTGAGAGGATCTGCAGAGAAGAATGTGAGTAACACCCCAAATACAGGTGTGCCAAGCTTGTAGCATCATACCCAAGAAGACTCGAGGTTGTAATCGCTGCCAAAGGTACTTCAACAAAGTACTGAGTAAAGGGTCTGAATACTTATGTAATTGTGATATTTCCTTTTTTATTGTTAATATATTTACAAAAACTTCTAAAAACCTGTTTTTGCTTTGTCAGTATGGGGTATTGTGTGTAAATTGATGAAGGGAAAAAACGATTGAATCAATATTGAATATGGCTGTAACGTAACAAAATGTGGAAAAGTCTTGGGGTCTGAATACTTTCCGAATGCACCGTACATACTCCAAATATAAATATATTTTTTTGTAAAAGATTCATGCTATATTTACATGTTGTGTTAAAGGCATAGAATAGGATACACTTCACCCTATCAGAGCAAATACCAAGGCTATAGGGCAGGGTTCCCCAACTTGCGGTTCATGGGCCACAAGTTTTCTGAGCAAAAATAAATAAAACACTTTTATTTTGATTGTTGGACATAAAAGACTGTAAAAACACCAGCAAATCAGCTCCATGCGGTTTTAATTATGGAAATCTGTTCCAAAGTATTCCCACGCATAATATAATAATATGTCAACGTATACAAATGTATGCAAGGTTTAAAATTATTATGTTTTAGTCAAAGATCAAATCAAATTATATTGGTCACATACGCATGGTTAGCAGATGTTATTGCGAGTGTAGCGAAATGGTTGTGCTTCTAGATCCTACAATGCAGCAATATCTAACATGTAATCTAACAATTCCACAACAACTACCTTATACACACACATCTAAGTAAAGGAATGGAATAAGATATATCCATATATATCCATATAAATATATATATTTTTAAATTTTACCTTTATTTAACCAGGCAAGTCAGTTAAGAACACATTCTTATTTTCAATGACGGCCTGGGAACAGTGGGTTAACTGCCTGTTCAGGGGCAGAACGACAGATTTGTACCTTGTCAGCTTGGGGGTTTGAACTCGCAACCTTCCGGTTACTAGTCCAACGCTCTAACCACTAGGCAATGACAGAGTAGCATAGGCAAGATGCAATATTATATCTGTTTGGGCTTATTGCGTTCAATTTACAGCCTACAAATTGTTTTGTTTTTATGTTCTGGCCCCCTCACCATCCATTCAAGAAATAATCACCCTGGGGCTGAATGTAGTTGATGATCCCTGCTATAGGGCCAATCATAGATAGATGTTGAACATTTAGGAGAATTCCACCTAAAGTAAGCTACATAGTTATCCCCCCTGAGCCTTAAGGTCAGCAACAAGTGATACCATATATACTGTAATTTCCAGTTTAGATGAGATCAACAAACAAGTAGGCCTAATTGACATGTGGTCATTGTGGAAGTTGTCTAAATATTGTCTACAGTCGCCCTCCAGTGACAAGCAACAGGAATGACAGGCGAATATTGCTTGGCTAGTTCTCTTTTCTAAGCATTGTTTTACTATTTAGAGATAGAAAAAACAGAGCAAACTAGAATGCTATTTGGCCCTACACAAAGAGTACACAGTGGCAGAATACCTGACCACTGTGACTGACCCAAAATTAAGGAAAGCTTTGACTATGTACAGACTCAGTGAGCATAGCCTTGCTATTGAGAAAGGCCACCGTAGGCAGACATGGCTCTCAAGAGAAGACAGGCTATGTGCTCACTGCCCACAAAATGAGGTGGAAACTGAGCTGCACTTCCTAACCTCCTGCCCAATTTATGACCATATTAGAGAGACATATTTCCCTCAGATTACACAGATCCACAAAGAATTCGAAAACAAATCCAATTTTGAAAAACTCCCATATCTACTGGGTGAAATTCCACAGTGTGCCATCACATCAGCAAGATTTGTGACCTGTTCCCACGAGAAAAGGTCAACCAGTGAAGAACAAACACCATTGTAAATACAACCCTGGCTGGAACGAATTTGCAAAAATCGCTGAAGTTGGAGACTTTTATCTCCCTGACCAACTTCAAACATCAGCTATCTGAGCAGCTAACCGATCGCTGCAGCTGTACATAGTCTATTGGTAAATAGCCCACCCTTTTTCACCTACCTCATCCCCATACTGTTTTTATTTATTTACTTTTCTGCTCTTTTGCACACCAATATCTCTACCTGTACATGACCATCTGATCATTCATCACTCCAGTGTTAATCTGCAAAATTGTAATTATTTGCCTACCTCCTCATGCCTTTTGCACACAATGTATATAGACTCCCCCTTTGTTTTCTACTGTGTTATTGACTTGTTAATTGTTTACTCCATGTGTAACTCTTTGTTGTCTGCTCACACTGCTATGCTTTATCTTGGCCAGGTCGCAGTTGCAAATGAGAACTTGTTCTCAACTAGCCTACCTGGTTAAATAAAGGTGAAATAAAAATAAATAAAAAATAAACCATATTTATGCGTATTTATTTTATATTGTGTCCTTTAAACATTTGTACATTGTTAAAACACTGTATATATATACATATAATATGACATTTGTAATGTCTTTATTGTTTAGAAACTTCTGTATGTGTAATGTTTACTGTTAATTTTGGTTGTTTTTCACTTTATATATTCACTTTGTATGTTGTCTACCTCACTTGCTTTGGCAATGTTAACACATGTTTCCCATGCCAATAAAGCCCTTGAATTGAATTGAATTGATAGACCTGTCGCCTATTTTGTGTAGTGTAGACGTTGAAATGTCTCGAAACTATGACTGAAAATAGTGCAGTCCGGTTTATCACCATCCGTGTCATTTCATTTGCCATGGACGTAGGCCTACAACAAATATTTTACACCAACAAATACAGTGTAATGATTAACTTATTTTCTAACAATAAACCGCTCGAGTCTCTGAGTCACATGGTGATTTTTGCTTCTCTCATGCTGCTTGGCATGCGGCCTAAAGGGGATTTTATTTGTCATGTTTCTTGCAGTCGTCTCAACTTCCAACTTCGCGCAGGTTGTCTCGTGACTACATGACTGCTCTCTAGATATCTGGCGAGGTGAACATGAAAACAGCTGTAAACCCATGTGAAAACCCCTGGTCTGGTAGGCTACTCACTCACTGCTCCCGACAGTAGAGTTGCTCAGGTGAGTGAGGCTATATTACCTAAAATCTTGTGGTGTCTTTTGAATTGTGATAGGGTATATTCTTGTAAACTAAATGTGTCTGTCTATATGTCTAAAATAAGAGTAGAGGATTATGCTATGGCAGATTGTTTTTACAGACTGGGCTTCATGCATCATGGTGCATTTGTCACGCAATTGAACTGTTTAGCCTCTGCGTGCTAAGTATTGCTCTAAAAATGGTGATGTATAGGGCTAAGCAGAGACATAGTTGAATAGATGAAGTTAACTTCTCTTTTTTTAATACAGGCAATTTGAGCATGTTACTGCAAATAGGCTCTCTCTCGAGAAAATGTACGTTTGTTTTATTCATTAGTTTGTTAAGAATATTCAAAAGCCAAATCAATTAGGTGGTACAGAAAATATTCAATGATTACCATTACAGAATAATTTTATACAGACATTTACATGTGTCTAAAGAAATCAATAGAGAGGGAGTAGGCCTTCATGTGTTTTACTAATTAACCATTGCCTGCTGCCTCATTTGACTGTTCTTTGCCCTTGTCACACTGTCTGTCAGATACTTCTTCCTCTGGACAGTACCTTCCTGTTTCTGTTATAGGCCCTCGGACCAGTGCATACCAATAACAATGGTATTTTAGTGTAAACAAACTGTAATCCAACCCTGGTTGTCTGTACTCAGTCCTTCAAAACCAAACAGCCACTGGACCCAAAAGCTAGTCCCTCTCACAGGGTATGGGTTGTTTTTTAGGTTTTGATTCTCAGGTTACAGATGTAGGAACTTAATTTTAACCAGTTTGCTACAGCAGGAAAATAATCCTGAAGGTACAGGAAATGTGACTTATTATGTGGATTATAATTAAATTATCATATTCGTAAGGAAAAATTAAGTCTGAAATGTCAAAGTGGAAATTACAAACTTCAGAAACCTTTTAAAACTCAAATACACTACACATTTGATATTTTCTGCATTGCAGGAAAGTTCTCCTGCAACAGGGTGATCAAATTAAGATCCTACATCTGTACCTCTCTTACACATTCATGTCAGAAGTGGAAAATCCATTCTTATCAGTGACTCATGGTAATTGATGATTCTTATGCATATAGGAATGCTACCCTTATTTTTTAACTTGAGGTACTTTGCCAGGTCAGGTTGGTTTCAGACAACTCCTTGCCTGAAACAAGGGACATTCGATGCTAAGCAGAGATTGGGGAACCTGGGGACATGGAGGAGGTGAATGAAGCTCAGTGTTTAGAGGGGGACAGATCCTCGCTCAAATCCACCATGGAGAGGAATGTGAAGACACAACCTGACAGCCCAGTGAAGGAGAAGAAACTGGGGATGATGAAGCAATTCAGGGAGAGCATCAAGCGGGTTGGAGAGAGGAGTCATCTGGCCTCAAACAGCAAAGAGTCAAAGGACAGATCCAATTCAGAACAGGGGGGACACAGTATTGACCCTGAAGTGACCTCTCCAACCCATCAGCTGCCACCCCCTCCCTCACCATGTAAGTTTTCTTCAGATTTGTCCCTTTGTCTAATTAAGTGAGTTATGAAATATGCTCGAGTCAAGAAATGGCTTCTCAAGGTCATGTGAAGAGGACGTCTCAGGAGACACAGAATGACAGTAGAAATGGCAGGAAGGACTCTCTTATGCACTGTATTGGGAATTTCAGCTGGACATGAGCCAGTCTGAGCAGGGGGCTTTCATCATTACTCAATTACTGACATTCCTATCTTAATGAAGTTTATACTAAACTCGGAAACAGCTGCCAACCAAGCAGGATATACACTAACATAATTAACCTTTGTACAATAACACAGATTGTTTTTATGACGAATCTGACAGAAGCTGCTTAACTAGTTGTCAAGGTTGTCTGACTTATTCTGTGTGTGCGTATGCGTTTGTGTGGCTGTGCGACTGTCCATGTGATTGTGTGTGTACGGTCAGCACACCTACTATTACACTGCAAAGTAGTTTAATTACTAGCATTATTCAATGTCATAGAGATCAGCAACTTTATCTTGCTCAGGTTTGAGTGCTGGGTCTCCTATGGCCTCTCCCCTGAAGGGTCTAGGTGGGTCCTTCCAGAGGAAGGAGGGAGGAGAGAGTGCAGAAGATTCACTCCAGAAAAAGCACACCAGAACACGCTCAGGTACACCACTGTTTACCCAACCAACCAGAGCTTGTTCAATCAATGGTTGACAATAAATACTGTTCAAAGACAAGCACAAATACATATAATTTACTGAGAGAATTCTAGAGAGCTCGTTGGGATATTCTGAATCTTTGTAAGGTCTTCGTAATCTGTAATCTGTATTGTCCATCTATAGACCCATCTTTAATTGGGGACTCTCTTCTAAAGAAGGGGGCTTACATCCGACGGAGTTTGCGACTTGTGGGAAATAAGAAAGACAAGGCCCTCAAACAAGAGCAGCTCCAGCCTGTCACTGAGATCACTGTGGATGAGAAGAGAGAGAGGGAGAAGGAGAGGGTAGAGATAAAAGAGTCATACATACTCCCAGAGATACCCCTCACACCCCTCTCAGGTGAGTTTTGTTCTCTCTCTGTCTTTGTCTCTCCCTCATCCTCTTGTCCATTTTTATTTGTTTTAGCAGTAGAGATCACAAAATATATTACTTGTGATGTAAATCACTATGGTTGTGTCTGTGTCTGCAGTATGTGTGTATTAGGTATAACAGCATAAGCTTCTATGCATTAAGGCCTTTACTCTGTTTGCCCTTACACTCCAGTGATGCAGATCAATAAGCTGATTGGGATGGAGGTGCTGGAGGAGGCCTATCTGAACCTCCTCTCCCTGTGCCAGGAGTTCCAGCGGGAGAGGGAGGAGTGCACGGAGGAGGCCTCCTCTATGGAGCTGGCCAAGAAGGAGAAGGACCTGAGGCTCCTTTACAATGCCCTGCTGGACAAGGTGAAGGAAATAGTGCGGGACTCCAGCTCCTTGCCCTCTCGCAACAAGGATCTCTTGGTGCATGTGGCCCGTGTCATCCAGGAGGAGGAGAAGAGGGAGGCAGAGCCTGGGGTCGGGGGCGTGGTTGGGGTCGGGGGTTGGCGGGGGGCCTGGAGAGAGGCTGTGAGCGAGGGTGTACAGGCCACGCTGAAGAGTGTTCACTTGGACAGGCCCGAGCAGAATGCCTCCTGGCTGGCTATCCACCTGGGTATGCTGGGCAAGGCCATCGTGGAGGACTTGAAGAAGGTGAAGGGAGAGCTGCAAGGCTCTTACCCACCCAGCTTTGATGTGTTCAGCACCTATGTGAGCTGTTACCATGGTGCTGTCAGCCAGCACCTGAAGAGGCTTCAGCAGCAGGTGACAGATCTGAAGGACTACTACACCCTGCTGGACTGGATCATCAATCACTATGAGAGGTGAGGAAGACTTAAAGTCATTGTCTTGAGTAAGAAGTGTGTGTGTGTATATATATATATATATATATATATATATATATACACACACACACACACACTTCTTGACTCAAGATGATGAGTAGTATTGTATCTGAGAGACAACATCCCTGTTGAACAGTGAGAAGATAATAGTATTGTATCTGAGAGACACCATCCCTGTTGAACAGTGAGAAGATAATGAGTAGTCCTTCATTGAGACCAGAGATGGAAGCTGAGAACATAGGCCTCTCCCTGGAGGAGGGTTTCCTGGACCAGCTCAAGGGGAAATACTGCATGCGGGCAAAGGTGAGGGATTGAACACTCCACTAAGAGACAGATGGATAGATATTTAGGAAGAATTCAGGTTGAATGCAGGTACCACACTGATGAGAATAATATACGTTTTTTTTAAACTCTTCTAGTCCTTTAGACTTTATTATTTTGCTTTCCATGTCTTTTCCAGGAGGAAATGAGAGCTTCACTGGATAAAATATTAGAGCTTGAAAATGAGGACATGTGGATAAAGAAACAGGCACCAGCGACTGATGATGAACACTTCTTTAACTCTGACATACACATGGATATCTGGACGGTATTGTTTTGTCATGATTTTATATAATGCAATTGCATCATATCTCCATTAGAGGGCAACATTGCCTACTTAGTTACATTTTAATTATAGCGGCAGGCTACTAAGGCTACTATAAATCTGTAAATCTGGACTTGAAACTGGTGTTGTTCTCTGTGTAGAAAGTTAAGAGCAATGCTGTAAACTCCAAGAGGATTGATGCAGACCTGGAGATGGGAGTAGTCTGTTCCTGCTTAGAAGAGTTACAACAGTTTCCCAAGCAGTATGTTCTGCAACAGTCCAGAGTCTGCTCTTTCTATCTCTAACCATTATTCACTGGAACATAAAACTGGACCTTGTCCTTTGCTTGTTAATAACAACATGACATTATCTCTCCTTCACTCTCTCTACATGTCCATAGATTTGAGAACGAATTTAGGTACTGCTGTAACAGTATGGAAAACCCTTCACTTTGGGCTGACTATCAGATAACCTACATCAACAGCTTTAAAGCTCTTAAGTAAGTCAGATTCCTCTCTTCACTACACCTGTTCAACAACCCTCCCCCTTTCCTCTGACCTCAACACACTGTAGACGGGAATGTCCTAGACAACAGTTGATAGACAGTCAGTTCAGCTTTCCAGACACTTTGGGGTACATTTACCAAAGGATGGTGTGAATAAATAAAAAAATAAGGCCGCAGTCTAAAAGGTTGACCTGAGAACAGAAGTCTTGGCTCAAAAGACAAAGTCTCAGCATTAAACTAATTATTGTATCTCAGTCATTTGATGCACTTTTTTGTTTGGACTTGAGCAACCGTATTTTAGTGGCATAATATCAAACTTTGACCTAAATGCTTGATTTGAAGTTGCACCATATTTAACAGTAGTGGGATGGAAAACTGGGACTAGGAAATTACTATTTATTTCACAGGCATTTCCTGGAACCCATACTAGATCATTTAGCCTGCCTGCAAGATTCTGTTCAAGATAAACATAAAAAAAACGCACACCGATAAATGTTGAATTATGATTAAATATGCATCTTATCTATCTTACAAACATATGCAAACACACTAACATGCAGGCACAGTGACACACTATATCATATTACTGTATAAATTACAGTGAAACTATTGAAGACCAAACCCAGCTAGCACATAACATTCTCAGAACCATGTGTTTCCATGCTTCAAGATTGTTTTGATTACGCGGACTGGGATATGTTCCGGGTAGCCTCTGAGAATAATATTGATGAATAAACGGATACGGTAACTGAGTTTATCAGGAAATGTATAGGAGATGTTCTACCTACTGTGACTATTATAACCTACCCAAACCAGAAACCATGGATAGATGGTAGCATTCGCACACCCTGGTTCGAATCCAGGCTGTATCACAACCAGCCATGATTGGGAGTCCCATAGGGCGGCGCACAATTGGCCCAGCATCGTCCGGGTTTGGCCAGTGTAGACCGTCATTGTAAATACGAATTTGTTCTTAAGTGTCTTGCCTAGTTAAATAAAGGTTAAATAAAATAAATACATTTACGCAAACCACCGTATTTAACCATGGCAAGGTGACTGGGAATATAGCTGAATACAAACAGTGTAGTTATTCCCTCCGTAAGACAATCAAACAGGCAAAACATCAGTACAGAGACAAAGGGAAGTCTCAATTCAAAGGCTCAGACACGAGACGTATGTGGCAGGATCTACAAACAATCACAGACTACAGAGGGAAAACCAGCCACGTCGCTGATACCGATGTTTTGCTTCCGGATAAGCTAAACACCTTTTTCGCTCGCTTTGAGGAAGACACGGTGCCACTGACACGACCAGCTACCTAGGATTGTGGACTCTCCTTCTCTGTGGCCGACGTGAGTAAGACATTTAAGTATGTTAACCCTAACAAGGCTGACTGCCCAGACGGCATCCCTAGCCGCGTCCTCAGAGCATGCGCATACCAGTTGGCTGGAGTGTTTACGGACTTTCAATCTTTCCCTATCAGTCTACTGTCCCCACATGCTTCAAGATGTCCACCATTGTTCCTGTTCCCAAGAAAGAGAAAGTAACTGAACTAAATGACCATCACCCTGTAGCACTCACTTCTGTCATCATGAAGTGCTTTGAGAGACTAGTCAAGGATCATATCACCTCTACATTACCTGACAACCTAGACTCACTTCAATTTGCTTACCACCCCAATAGATCCACAGACGATGCTTATTTTCCACCATAATTTGCAAATAAATTCATTAAAAAATCCTACAATGTGATTTTCTGGATTTTTTTCCCTCATTTTGTCTGTCATGGTTGAAGTGTACCTATGATGAAAATTACAGGCCTCTCTCATCTTTTTAAGTGGGAGAACTTGCACAATTGGTGGCTGACTAAATACTTTTTTGCCCCACTCTATTCTATTCTACTGTATTTTAGTCTATGCTGCTCTGACATTGCTCGTCCAAATATTGATATATTCTTAATTCCATTCCTTTAGATTTGTGTGTATTGTGAAATTGTTAGATATTACTTGTTTAATACTACTGCACTGTTGGAGCTAGAAACCTCATTATTTTGATACACCCGCAATAAAATCTGCTAAACATGTGTATGTGACCAATAAAATTAGATTTGATTTTATATACAACTTCCCACAATGTTCTGGAAATGGTACAGGATAGTTGCTTGGCTTTGGAAACTTCTCAGCACATTTAAGAAACTTGGCAAAATAACATTATTTACCTGCTATTTCATTACTTTGACAGAAACATCCAAACATTATTGAATTTAATAAACATTTTGGTAATGTTTTCGGAACATTCTCCAACTGGTTTGACATTGGGAAGGCTCTCAAATAGTTCAGAGAACGTTAAGAAACAATGTTCTCCTGTGGGAATTTCAATACTTCAGCATAATGTTTCCACCAGGTTTCCTCATGGTACTATTTAAAGTAACATTTAAGAAAACATTCTATAAAAAAAACACAAAAACATTAACAGTAGTAAATGTTATTGTAAAACAATTGAAAAACATATACATATCCGTTCTCAGCGTCAACAAAACTCTCTATCCTTTATCTTGTTAAGTGTGTTCAAGTGTCTTGGCCGCACCGACTAATTGGCCATGTCTGATCTTAATAAGTACTTGTTTCCTTTGATATGGGATCTGTTTGAATAGATTAAAATTAACAGATTTGTATGAGTTAAAAAACAAAACAAAGCTTGCTAGCTCCATCCTGTTGGTGCAGTAGACTAATTCAATGGATAGAAAACAGAAGTTCAATGACACTGTCCCACAATTAAAATAAATGTGTTTGCATGATTAATGCCTAAGAAAATGTATTTCCATGGGTCCTATATGTGCTTGGAGTTCAAAACAGTTAACCCAAACGAAGCTAGCAGTGTTCTTAAATGTCTTATTGAAACATTCAATAAATGTTAAGGAAGTTATTAATAAAACTCTAAATAACTAAAAAAATATATAATAATCTCCCAGAAAAACATTCAGGGAACCATAGTAAAAACGTTCTCAAAACCACCCTGAAACAAAAAAATGTACATTACATTCTCAAAAAAAAGAAATCTTCAGTTCTACTGGTCAAGAAATGCATGGCTTCGTTCTCAGAACCAATGGGAAACCAAAAACGTACGTTCCCACAACTTCCAAGGAACCAAATGTGCTAGCTGGGAAGCTGTTTCCAGTCAACAGGCATCTCTGGAGTATAGCAGTGCCTGTCTAAAGAGAGAAACACCACGTGGTTTCCGGGAAACTGTGCTAGTGTAAGAGAATTGCCTGAGTAGTTCAAGCTCTAAAAATAGAATGTCCCCCTCTCTCCATATTCAAAGAGCTTGTAATTTCACTGAAACAAACAACAGCATGTCTCTGTCAGTACGAGGAACGAGGAACACAATATTAGAGATGGGCAGAAACAGTCAAAATTCGCTCCTGCAGATTTTGTTATTCATATTCAAGGAGACAGGAGACTCAAAATAATGATGGTCAGATATAACTTTATACTGTTTGTCCTTATTTCCCCCCCCCAAAAAAATCACATACAGTTGAAGTCAGAATTTTACAAACACTTAGGTTGGAGTCATTAAAACTTGTTTTTCAACCACTCCACAAATTTCTTGTTAACAAACTATGGTTTGGCAAGTCGGTTGGGACATCTACTTTGTGCATGACACAAGTAATTTTTCCAACAATTGTTTACAGACAGATTATTTCACCTATATTTCATTGTATCACAATTTCAGTGGGTCAGAAGTTTTCATACACTAAGTTGACTGTGCCTTTAAACAGCTTGGAAAATTCCAGAAAATTATGTCATGGCTTTAGAAGCTTCTGATAGGCTAATTGACATCATTTGAGTCAATTGGAGGTGAACCTTTGGATGTATTTCAAAGCCTAACTTCAAACTCTCTTTGCTTGACATCATGGGAAAATCAAAAGAAATCAGCCAAGACCTCCACAAGTCTAGTTCATCCTTGGGAGCAATTTCCAAATGCCTGAAGCTACCACGTTCATCTGTACAAACAATAGTACGCAAGTATAAACACCATGGGACCACGCAGCCGTCATGCCGCTCAGGAATGAGACGTGTTCTGTCTCCGAGAAATGAACGTACTTTGGTGCGAAAAGTGCATATCAATCCCAGAACAACAGCAAAGGACCTTGTGAAGATGCTGGAGAAAACCGGTACAAAAGTATCTATATCCACAGTAAAACGAGTTCTATATCGACATAACCTGAAAGGCTGCTCAGCAAGGAAGAAGACACTGCTCCAAAACCACCATAAAAAAAGCCAGACTACAGTTTGCAACTGCACATGGGGACAAAGATCGTACTTTTTGGAGAAATGTCCTCTGGTCTGATGAAACAAGAGTAGAACTGTTTGGCCATAATGACCATCGTTATGTTTGGAGGAAAAAGGGGGAGGCTTGCAAGCCAAAGAACACCATCCCAACAGTGAAGCACGGGGTTGGCAGCATCATGTTGTGGGGGTGCTTTTCTGCAGGAGGGCCTGGTGCACTTCACAAAATAGATGGCATCATGAGGGGGAAAAATGATGTGGATATATTGAAGCAATATCTCAAGACATCAGTCAAGAAGTTAAAGCTTGGCCACAAATGGCTCTTCTAAATGGACAATGACCCCAAGAATACTTCCAAAGTTGTGGCAAAATGGCTTAAGGACAACAAAGTCAAGGTATTGGAGTGGCCATCACAAAGCCCTGACCTCAACCTATAGAAAAGTGTTGGGCAGAACTGAAAAAGCGTGTGCGAGCAAGGAGGCCTACAAACCTGACTCAGTTACACCAGCTCTGTCAGGAGGAATGGGCCAAAATTCACCCAACTTATTGTGGGAAGGTTGTGGAAGGCTACCCGCAACGTTTGACCCAAGTTAAACAATTTAAAGGCAATGCTACCAAATACTAATTGAGTGTATTTAAACTTCTGACCCACTGGGAATGTGATGAAAGAAATACAAGCTGAAATCATTCTCTCTACTATTATTCTGACATTTCCCATTCTTAAAATAAAGTGGTGATCCTAACTGACTTAAGACAGGGAATT
Organism: Oncorhynchus kisutch; assembly: GCF_002021735.2. NCBI lineage: Eukaryota > Metazoa > Chordata > Actinopteri > Salmoniformes > Salmonidae > Oncorhynchus > Oncorhynchus kisutch. The sequence continues at coordinate 24,438,745 of NC_034187.2, forward strand.
ATTACTAGGATTAAATGTCAGGAATTGTGAAAATCTGAGTTTAAATGTATTTAGCTAAGGTGTATGTAAACTTCCGACTTCAACTGTAGTTACACAAGCAAAACATCACATTGTTAACATTCTTACAACCAATGTTCCATCTAAACTGCGCACGTGCTCAGGTGCGCAGCTCCCCCGGGACTGCCTCGCAAGAAGAAATATCAGCCTGTGCAGAGAAGCTCGAGATTGAACTTTACTCAACTTTCTAGAATTTCCCCCTTAGTTTACACAATCAACGTTTCCCTTTTTCTGTGGGAATTGTGATTGAATCAACGCAATATTAGTATGTAGCCACGTGTGCACATTTGTACATATTCTTTGCTAGTTAGTGAGTTATTAGCCCAGTTATAGATCATTTGTAGTCAGCAATGGGGGAGTGATTGCTTCTAACAAGAGCACAAAACGTTTACATTTCTAGACATCTTTGAAAAGCGAGTCAGGTCAAGATGTACTTTGAGACAGGCTTCAATAAGCTAAGTAGCCATTAGGCAGAGGGTAGCACAATTGGTCTGATTCTCTGTAATAATGGTATGGTAAAAATAATGCATTTTATTTTGTAAAGTGGATTCTAGCATCAAACATCACCTAATTTTCCAAAGGACAAGTGGATGAACAGTTTAATGTCAAGCCCTGCATGTTTATTTCAAAAGTCTCATGGAATGTAAGCCTACATTGAACACCACACATTGGCTGCTACTGTAGGCTGAATGATAGAACAGCTGTTTCCATGTTATGGCATGATAACCTGACCTAACCTCAGACCTGTTTTATTTCCCTCTTTTCTCTTCCTCCAGGGAGCACATGGAAGGTTATAGGGAGTGCTGCCCGACACAGGTGGACCATCTCAGCAGAGAGGTGGATGGCTTGGTCCATAGACTGGTCCAGGGCCTGGAGGACCAGTTTAAGAATGATGTCAGGGTACGTGAGGGGGAGAAGTTTGATTGACCTTTGGTCTTGTCCTCATTCTACAAATGTCCCTATGTTGAGCAGTGTGTTAAGGTGATTGACATATTTCCTACTTGTCTCGGGTGACCTGGAAGTTACTTAGTTTGGTAGTCTACTGATTTCTTTGCACACATTTCTGTAAAGGCTTTCTCTCAATCGCTCCTGCTGTCAATGTTATGGATGGGTGAACAAACAAATAAATTAATGAATGAACAAATTAGTGAGTGAATAGATGGGTTAATATGTGTCTGTTGCTTTTTCCAGCCTTACCTCAGGAGAATGATGACGAGGAAGTGGCTCTCCACAGATGAGGACTTCCAACAGCTGTTGAGCAGGACAGAGAAGCTGTCCCAGCACTGTTCACAAATGAGACATCCATATGTACAGGTAAGTAATGGGTAAGTGCTGTTCATATTGTTTTAAATGCAGGATGTACTATACCAGTCAAAAGTTTTAGAACACCTACTCATTCAAAGGTTTTTCTTTTTTTCCCTATTTTCTACATTGTAGAATAATAGTGAAGACATCAAAACTATGAAATAACACATATGGAATCATGTAGTAACCAAAAAAGTGTTAAACAAATAAAAATATATGTTACATTTGAGACTCTTCAAAATAGCCAGCCATTGCCTTGATAATAGTTTTGCACACTCTTGGCATTCTCTCAACCAGCTTCATGAGGTAGTCACCTGGAATGCAGTTCCATTTACAGGTGTGCCTTGTTAAAAGTTAATTTGTGGAATTTTTTTCCTTCTTAATGCGTTTGAGCCAATCAGCTGTGTTGTGACAAAGTAAGGGTGGTATACAGAAGATAGCCCTATTTGGTAAAAGACCAAGTCCATATTGTGACAAGAACAGCTCAAATAAGCAAAGGGAAATGATAGTTCATCATTACTTTAAGACATGAAGGTCAATCAATACGGACAATTTCAAGAACGTTGAAAGTTTCTTCAAGTGCAGTCGCAAAAGACCCAGAGTTACCTCTGCTGCAGAGGATAAGTTCATTAGAGTTACCAGCCTCAGAAATTGCAGCCCAAATAAATGTTTCACAGAGTTTTTAAGAAGCAGACACATCTCAACATCAACTATTAAGCGGAGACTGCATGAATCAGGCCTTCATGGTCAAATTGCTGCAAAGAAACCACTACTAAAGGACACCAATAAGAAGAGACTTGCTTGGGCCAAGAAACATGAGCAATGGACATTAGACCGGTGGAAATCTGTCCTTTGGTCTGATGAGTTCAAATTTGAGATTTTTGGTTCCAACCGCCACGTCTTGGTAGGAATCAGAGTAGGTGAACAGATGATCTCCACATGTGTGGTTCCCACCGTTAAGCATGGAGGAGGTGTGATGGTGTGGCGGTGCTTTGCTGGTACCATTAAGCATGGAGGAGGTGTGATGGTGTGGCGGTGCTTTGCTGGTACCGTTAAGCATGGAGGAGGTGTGATGGTGTGGCGGTGCTTTGCTGGTACCATTAAGCATGGAGGAGGTGTGATGGTGTGGCGGTGCTTTGCTGGTACCGTTAGGCATGGAGGAGGTGTGATGGTGTGGCGGTGCTTTGCTGGTGACACTGTCTGTGATTTATTTAGAATTCAAGGCACACTTAACCAGCATGGCCATCACAGCATACTGCAGCGATACACCATCCCATCTGGTTTGTGCTTTGTCGGACTATCATTTGTTTTTCAACAGGACAATGACCCAACACACTTCCAGGCTGTGTAAGGGCTATTTGACCAAGAAGGAGAGTGATGGAGTCCTGCATCAGATGACCTGGCCTCAACATTCACCCGACCTCAACCCAATTGAGTTGGTTTGGGATGAGTTGGATCGCAGAGTGAAGGATAAACAGCCAATAAATGTTCAGCATATGTGAAAACTCCTTCAAGACTGTTGGAAAAGCATTGCAGGTGAAGATGGTTGAGAGAATGCCAAGAGTGTGCAATGCTGTCATCAAGGCAAAAGGTAGCTACTTTGAAGAATCTCAAATATAAAATATATTTAGATTTGTTTAAGACTTTTTTTATTACTAAATGATTCCATATGTGTTATTTCATAGTTTTGATGTCTTCGATATTATTCTACAATGTAGAAAATAGTAAAAAATAAAGAAAAACCCTTGAATGAGTAGGATGTGTCCAAACATTTGACCGGTACTGTACACTCAAGGAAGCGAAGGAAATCATGCCCCTGATGATCCATAGGAAGTTGGAGTTACTGGAAAAGACCTGATAATTTGCTGGCCTTACCATACTGGAGCTTGATCATACATAGAATGGAACATTATTTGAGTTGATGTGGCAATAGGAGTAAATGGCAGGAAAAGAGAGGGAGGATGGGTGTCACTCAGATGATTAGTCATGCCAGTCACTTGAAAGCGAAAGAATAAACAGAAGACTTTCATGTCTATTTGTAATCCCTTTCTCTGGCCTCCACTGTGCCTGACCTGTGTTCCTCTGCATCAGATGTTTGTGAGCAGCTTGCACTACTATGTGGTGAAAGAGTATGTCTCCCAGCTGATGAAAAACAACTACTCCTGTAAGAACAGGAAGCATGACAAAGCAGCCACCAAGATGAGGGTGCAGTGGGATGAACTCAATGATTTGTTTGAGGAAATGGTAACACTTCTTAATCCTGAACTACAAACTGAATTTTGGCCAATTTACATCCACACAAATTGTACTTTTCATGTTCATTCAACATTGTCTAAAATTGTAAATACTACAGTACATAAATTTGGCTCAGCGTTATGCCTTTGTGCTTTGAGGAATGCTACTTCGAAAATTCAGTGCTGTCATAAACAAATTACATGTGTTATTACCATTCATGACTAGTAGACACACTCATAATAATTTCCTCTTGTAGAAGACAACCCATGACTGGCTCCACCCAGTAGGAGACCACCTGAGTAACATAATTGGGGAAAAGAACAAGAGAGACATCAAGAACCACCTGAAACATTTAGTAGCGGACTACCCAGACATCAGGTAATCCTGCATCTTCCTGTGGCCACATTTTGTAACTGTTGATTTTGGCGATTTTTTTTTACAAAATATAAATCAGAGTAAAAACACATCATATGAATTCTACTCTGACTGTTATGGCACTGAGAAGAACAGCAGTGAAAGATAAAGACGGCAGTGTTCATCAGACAGGGGAAGGGTGTTGACTAGGCACTGACAGATTGAGAGCCAGATAGTGCTGCTCCAAATATGATAGAGAGCCGTGTTGATTCTCAACAGCAGGATGTAGGAGGGGTATGACCAGCCGGGAGAGATAGAGAGACAGAGGTGGGAGACCCCCGATGAGGTGTGAACACTTGCACCTGGTTTCTCGGAATAGGGCTTTAAGTGCTGTTCTTTCCCAGGCAATTTCCCTGGTCTGGGTTTTTTGTGAACCATTTAATTTGATTTTTTATTTGAACTCTAGTTAACTTCTCCAAATCAAGATTGACAGATAATATATATATATTTTTTTATATATTTTTTTAAATGTTATCTTAAAAAATATATATATATTATTATTTGTCATTTTAACAAAATTGAGTAGCTATCTGATTTGATTCTGGGTGTTGAGATTCTGGAATTTTAGACCAATTAATTTCACAAAACATTTGACGGTTCATTTCTCCTGCTGATTCTCCAAGAGTGATATTCTGTACCCTCTCTCCCCTCTGTCTGCAGTAAGAAGCACCTATCGGCCGTGCTGTACTTCAGGGGCTTGGTGCGGGGCAGGGAGAAGCGGGTAATCCTGCAGTGTCTCACTGAGCTGAAGAAGAAACTAGGAACTGCAGGGAACACTGGAGATAAAAAAAGAGGCCTCTTCATTGATATGCAGGTCACCATCGCCAATACAAACTGTCTGGCTAATATGCCTTTCTCCTGCCTCTCCTCTCTTCTCCCAGAGAGCTAATCTACAGGCCTAGATACAGAAGCCTACCACAGAGATGGTAATCTAACCAAGCTGTCTGAGAAGGCCTGAGGAGGCTTATAAAGGACATACTGTATGATTACCAGTATGATCACTACGCAAAAAGCAAACAGTCTAATGATTATTTAAATGTGAATGGACCTTTACCTGGTAAATCTTGTTCATGCAGTCAGAGGTTATTTAAGACACCTCATTGATTAAGCCTTCTTTTTTTCTTTTTTATATATTGTCACTTTAGCCCACTGTTGTTGCAAAAGAAAGCTGAGAACATAATTAATAATGGGCCTAATGCTAAATGAACTCCATGGTAGGGCTCAAACTGTATGTTCAGTGTTGAATGAACTTTACCATTGATTTACCTATTTTCAAGCTATTCAAATGTGTCGCTGCAGTGCACATATTACTTGTCAACATAGAAAAGACTCCCTTAGAAAGTCCCACAGTCCACGGTCCTGTTGTTTTGTGGTCAGAACAAGGTTTCAAAATATCACATCTGATAATGTCATTAAACCACAAACGAATACAAGTTTCTCCCGTTGTTAGGGATGTGTGAGTTTTTGTTCCCCTATAATAATTTTTGGACACTTTGACAGGACTGGACTCCTTCACCTTGTTGATTGCCCCATCTATATATGTCTGTTCCTCCGTTCGTTCCGTGTCAGCATTATTGTCGTTTACGTTTCCCCTGTCCAGACGCTGTCCATGTTCTGTTTCATGTCTGTGTTTTCATTAAATGTTCGCTCCCTGTACTTGCTTCTCGTCTCCAGCGTCTGTCCTTACAGTTAGTGAGCATTTCTCCTTTGCCAAGATAATCCATCCACCTGATAGGTGTGGCATATCAAGAAGCTGATTAAACAGCATAATCATCACACAGCACCTTGTGCTGGGGACAATAAAAGGCCTCTCTAAGATGTGCAGGTTTGTCACACAACGCCACTGAAGTCTCAAGTTTTAAGGGAGCGCACTATTGGCACGTTACTGCAGGAATGTTCACCAGAGCTGTTGCCAGAGAATGTAATGTTAATTTCTCTACCATATGCCACCTCCAATGTCGTTTTAGAGAATTTTGTCAGTACGTCTAACCAGCCTCACATGTAACCACGCCAGCCCAGGACCTCCACATCCGGCTTCTTCACCTGTGGGATCGTCTGAGACCAGCCACCCAGACAGCTGAGGAAACTGTGGATTTGCACAGCCAAAGAATTTCTGCTCAAACTGTCAGAGACCATCTCAGGAAAGCTCATCTACATGCTCGTCATCCTCACCAGAGTCTTGACCTGACTGCAGTTCAGTATCGTAAACAACTTCAGTGGACAAATGCTCACCTTCAATGGCCACTGGCACACTGGAGAAGTGTGCTCTTCATTGATTTTGAAGTTTTTTACTTAACTAGGCAAGTCACTAAAGAACAAATTCTTATTTACAATGACACCTATCCCAGGCTAAACCCGGATGACGCTGGGCCAATTGTGTGTCGCCCTATGGGACTCCCAATCACGGCCGGATGTGATACTGCCTGGATTCAAACCAGGGACTGTAGTGACGCCTCTTGCACTGAAATGCAGTGCTTCAGACTGCTGTGCCTCTCGGAAGCCCATGGATGAATCCCGGGTTCAACTCTATGGCATCTATTGGGCAAGCGGTTTGTTGATGTAAATGTGAACATTTTTGTTGTGGTATGAGCAGGCATAAGCTACAGACATCGAACACAATTGCATTTTATCAAGGGCAATTTGAATGCATAGAGATACCATGATGAGATCCTGAGGCCCATTTGTTGTGTATTTCATCTGCCGCCGTCACCTCATGTTTCAGCATGATAATGCATGGCCCCATGTCGCAAGGATCTGAACACAATTCCTGGAAGCTGAAAATGTCCTAGTTCATCCATGTGTAAGGATTCTCGTCCTCCTCTTCTGAGGAGGAGTAGCGAGAAGGATCGGAGGACCAATACTCAGCGTGGTAAGTGTCCATAATATTTAATCAAAATGAACACTGAAATACAAAATAAACGTGAATCAACGACACAAACGAAACAGTCTCGTGTGGCACAAACACTGACACGGAAAATAAACACCCACAACTCAAAAGTGAAACCAGGCTACCTAAGTATGATTCTCAATCAGGGACAACGATTGACAGCTGCCTCTGAGAACCATACTAGGCCGAACACAGAAATCCCAAATTATAGAAAAACGAACATAGACAACCCATCCAACTCACGCCCTGACCATACTAAAACAAAGATATAATAACAGGACTAAGGTCAGAACGTGACAGTACCCCCCAAAGGTGCGGACTCCAGCCGCAAAACCTAAACCTATAGGGGAGGGTCTGGGTGGGTGTCTGTCCGCGGTGGCGGCTCTGGCGCGGGACGTGGACCCCACTCCACCATAGTCCTTCTCCACCTCTCTATTCACCTCCGTGGCCTCTTAAGAGCGGCGCCCCTTGCCGCCGACCTCGGACTGGGGACCCTCACCACGGGTCCGAATGGACGGGAGATTCCGGCAGCGCTGGACAGGCGGGAGACTCCAGCAGCGCCGGAGTGAAGGACGGAGGGAGGAGACAGAGACAGCCTGGTGCGTGGGGCTGCCACAGGGCCCACCAGGCTGGGGAGACCTACAGGAGGCCTGGTGCATGGAGGAGGCACCGGATGGACCGGGCTGTGGGGGGAGCTCTGGTGCGCAGCCTTGGCACCACTCCTCCAGGCTGGATGACCACTTTAGCCCGGACCCTCCCGAGTGCAGGCACAGGTTGAACCGGGCTGTGGGTAAGCACTGGAGCTCTGGTGCATACCACTCACACCTCTCCCTTCGGCTCAATACCCACATTCGCCCGGCACGGGTGGAGCGCAGGCATAGAACGCACTGCACCCTCCCAGCGCCTTGGAGACACAGCACGCAGCGCCGGCGCAGGATACCCTGGACCAAAACGGCGTACTGGAGACCAAACACGCTGGGCTGGCACAACACGCCCTGGCTGGATGCCTACTCTCGCATGGCACTTGTGGGGGGCTGGCCTATAGCCCACCGGGCTATGAGCGCGTACTGGCGACACCGTGCATTTGACCGCATAATACGGTGCCTGACCAGTAATGCGCTTCTTCCAATAAGCACGAGGAGTGGGCTCAGGTCTCCAACCTTACTCTGCCCCACTCCCCGTGTGCCCCCTCCCCAAAAAATGTTGGTGCTGCCTCTCGTGCCTGTCGCACTGCCATGCTGCCTCCTCATATCGCCGCCAGTCAGCTTTCGCTGCCTCCGGCGATATTCCCCAGCCTGTGCCCAGTGTCCCTTGCCGTCAAGTATCTCCTCCCATGTCCAGGAGTCCGGAGATCGCTGCTGCCCGCTACCACGCTGCTTGGTCCTTGGTTGGTGGGTGTTTCTGTAAGGGTTCTCGTCCTCCTCTTCTGAGGAGGAGTAGTGAGAAGGATATGAGGACCAATGAGCAGCGTGGTAAGTGTCCATAATGTTTAATCAAAATGAACCTTGGAAATACAAAACAATAAACATGAATCAATGACACAAACGAAACAGTCCCGTGTGGCACAAACACTGACACGGAAAATAAACACCCACAACTCAAAAGTGAAACCAGGCTACCTAAGTATGATTCTCAATCAGGGACAACGATTGACAGCTGCCCTTGATTGAGAACCATACTAGGCCGAACACAGAAATCCCAAATTATAGAAAAAAGAACATAGACAACCCACCCAACTCACCATACTAAAACAAAGATATAATAACAGAACTAAGGTCAGAACGTGACACCATGGCCTAAATACCCACCAGACATGTCACACATTGAGCCAGTTTGGGATGTTCTGGAATGATGTGTACGACAGCGTGTTCCAGTTCCTGCCAATATCCAGCAATTTCGCCCAGGCATTTTAGAGGAGTGGGATAACATTCAACAGCTTGTCGTGCTGCGTGAGGCAAATGGTCACACCAGATTCTGACTGGTTTTCTAATCCACCCGCTACATTTTTCAAGGTATATGTGACTAACAGATGCATATCTGTATTCAGTCATGTGAAATCCAGGTATCTAACTTTTGCTTATCACAATATTGATTGATTGAACTGGGACTTTTTATGCCTGTTTCTGGAATTTTTAATAAACTATTGTTCTGAAACCCTATGTCATCAAATAGTCTTACAAGTGCATGTCGTTTTACTCTAGGTTTCTGAGATTGACTTGATTGAATGAGGATTTTTAGCATTGGTTAATTTGTCCATTGTGACCCCGAGTTGCTGGAATAAAAGAACCTGAGACCGAACTATAGGTACTGAGTGCATTTGTCAGCGTCATAAGAGGGGTGATTCTGGGCTTAGTCAATCCACGAAATAGTGGCCTCTCATAGTGGGCTACGGTGGAAGCTCTGGCCTGGACGATCCTGGTGGAACGAGAGCGAGGCAGCATAGGCACTAGGGATAGCCCACTTTACCATATGGCCCTTACTGTTGAGTTTGAGGAACAGTCCCTAGCTGTAAACTAGCTCAGTGGTAAAGCAGAGTGGCATCAATCAGATCTGGGGGATGAATGACAAGGGATAACTGACTGCTATTGGGTAGGCAGGGTCAAGTTGAGTTGTTCATTTTGTAGAGGTGGTATTTTAGCTTTGCCACTCCAACAGCACCCTGGTGAGAGCACTGGGAATGGACAAGCAAAATATTTTGCGCCCCTGTCTTTTACAAAGTGGGCACTGCTTATCTCAGGGCGGCATCAGCGCTCACCTAAAACCCCCATATGCCACTGGTTGAGAGAAATTGTCATTGTTTTGGGGCAGAATTGTGTGAGGTTTTATGTTTTGTTGATGGAGGTGCGTCTTATTCAGTTTACCTCAGACAATGTCTCCGCCTAATCCTGCCTAATGAGCGGGTCGGCCGTGGTCTTATGCAACCATAACAAACATAACATATCATAATGATGTGAGTATCCTGGATTTAAGTGTACTATGTTACGTCTAGTCTATGAGACCAGGCTGCCACGCGAGCCCACCCTGTCCTGCTGCAGCCTATAAATGGAAGTGTTTTTACGATATGCAGAAGTGATCTGTACTGTCATGAGAGTAGATCGATTCCTTTCCGTTCACACATATTTTTCTATCTGGCTTCAGCAGGTAGGTCTTTATGCATGCTTTATTTTGCCTCTGCATACTGAAAGTTTACTTATGATGTCAAATGTTTTCATTTACAAAATATACTTGGCAATTATATATATATACAGATATGCCGACTGTATTTCTAACCTTTTACCCAATTTTTGTTAATGGTAGATAGAGATAATGTGACATAAAAACGCCTTTAAATATTGTAGAGTACCCGGCGGGATGTGGCCAGACCAAGCCTCGAACCATGGTCAAGCGATAGTCAAACCAATATTTCAACCGTTATGCTAAGAGGTCCAAACCTCTTGCTGAGGTCGCTAGGTGTTGGGTTAATATCGCTACAATATTTAACAATGCAGCAGATTGAACACAATCAGTTTAGAACACATTGCAAATGCAGTAAGTGACCATCTGTCTCTTTGTAGCAATGAGGACCCTGCGGACCAGCAACACCCCAGGAATAGGATCCACTAAACCAGAATCTCCAGTGGAACACAGTGGAAAGACAACACCAGCTGGAAGAAAGTTTAAACATTTTACACTGCCCCCTATCCTTAGACGGAATTCCAAGAGCAACAGCCACGTCTCCTTTCCAGATGTACCCAACACATCCAGTCTTCTAGCTGCCCCCCAGAAGGGTGAGTGAAACCTACAACGAGTTCTCCCCTTCTCTATCTGTAATTCCATGTTTAAAAAAAAAACATTTTATAATTCCTAGGTTATCATAAAAATCCCAGATATTAAATGTACATTTTTCTCATGACTGATTTATTTGTTTATACCACATCTGTAGATAGTTCTAACCAATGATGTAAAAGTACTTAGTAGTTTTTTGGGGTAGCTGTACTTTACTTTACTATTTATATTTTTTGACCATTTTTACTTGTAATTCACTACATTCCTAAAGAAAATGTACTTTTTACTCCATACATTTTCCCTGACACCCAAAAGTACTTGTTACATGATTAATGCTTATCAGGACAGGAAAATTGTCGCCCTTATCAAGAATACAGGTGGTCATCCCTACTGCCTCTGGTCTGTCATACCTACTAAATATAAGTGCATTGTTTGTAAATAATGTCTGAGCGTTGGAGTGTACAAGAAAATGGAGCCATCTGCTTTGCTTAATATAAGGACTTTGAAATTTATGCTTTAACTTTAACTTCTGATACCTAAGTATATTTGAGCAATTACATTTACTTTTGATACTTAAGTATAGTTTAAAACAAATACTTTTAGACTTTTACTCAAGTAGGTAAGTATTTTGCTGGGTGACTTTCACTTTTACTTGAGTAACCTAATATTAAGGTATCTATACTTTTATTCAAGTATGACAATTGGGTACTTTTTCCACCACTGGTTCTAACACGTCATACATTCGTATGTACATGTTTTATGGCAAATAGTTTAGACACTGTAAACACAACACTGTTTTTGTTGTCTTTTCCCTCAGAGTTGCTGACTTTTGAGCAGAACCTTGAGAGAAATCGCCTCTCTGCTGCTGGCCAACAGCTGATAGACAGAGAGGAGCATCTATATGGACGGATCTCAGAAGTAGTTCAGCCGACCACAGAGAGGGAGAAGGAGAAAGAGCAGCTCGCCAGAGATCGCAAAGGCCTCCTCAGCCACATAGACCTGGCTGTGAAGAGTTCTCTCAGTCCGGACAAAGACCGTCTGGAAGCTCTGAAGTCTGCAGTGAAGGCTATCCTACAGGAGGAGGAGCAGGATAGGCGATGGCTGAAGCAGGAGAGTAAACAGCCTTTCTGGAGGCCCAGTGAGTGTAGACGTCACCACGACACTGTCATCCAGAGCCTGGTGGAGGAGTGTATGGTCAATGCCGAATTGCCCCCCAAAGAGAGCAACAAGCTACGCTCCTCCCTGCAGAGGGACATCTGTGGGAAGGGCAGACGCCTGCAGGAGGACCTGCTGATGGTGGTGAAGGATGTGAAGGGCTGTTATCCAGAGGACATGGATATCTGCAACCTGTATGGAAAAATTTACCACCAAGCCTTCAGTGCAGAGATGAGAAAGATTGCAGAGTATGGACTGGGCATGATTGACTGTTCTTACCTCCTGCATTGGGTGAATGTTGCCTACCCAGAGTGAGTGATATCTTATTTTTGTTTGCTTATTCAAATACTATATAAGGAGGTTAGGAGATATGACTGACTAACATAGTAACTCCTGGTTTTTGTCTTAGGATTCTACAAAATCTGGAACTGACCAAGGCGATAAACCCTGAAGCGTTGGGAAAGCTGTTGACTGAAGAGTTAACAACACACCTGGAGAATCAATATCTTACTCACCAAGAGGTAAATATTATTTAATATAAATGTGTCCTGCAAATTGGAGCACAGCTTTCTGACCCATGTGTTTATGTTTTCGAACAGAAAAATATTAGCTTTAATTAGCTTTTTTTCCACCTAGATGTGAATAATTGATTGTAGATCATTTAAAAAAAGTTACATTTTCAGTAGTTATCCCAGAGATAAATATATCCCTTGTTAGATAATGCATGGTTTTGTTTATGCTCTATTTTCAGACAGAGGTGCAGACATTGATCAACAAAGTGCTGAATGTAGAGGAGCAAGCCTGGAGGGAGGGATCTGTGCCAGAGCTCAGAGACAACTGTTACTTTAGCCCCTTGGCCATTGATGTCATTCAGGTAGATATCATATAGGAAATATTTGGCATCTTCAAGCCTATATTGCTCTTACTATTCAGTTAGTCACAAATTACGTTGTTTATTTCAACAGAGATTCATTTCAAATGGAAAGGTCACTTATTCTCCATCTTTAATTAACCAGCTCACTTTCTATTTCTCTGTCCCTTGTCGTGGTAATTTCCTGTATTACAAAGTGATTGGAGAGTTTACAAACCACACACAAGTCAGAGTTATACTTTAAACTTCATATTTTAATAATATGAGCTTCACCATAGCCCTTTTATTGTCAGATCAATTCAGTGTCTATAAATGAATTCTGAGAGTGTCAACATAATGGCAACTGAGATCTTTTATAGCAAAGATCCACCCCCTAGTCGACATGACAAACCATAGGTCTTAGGAAAACTGCACAAAGGAAGACTTTTACTTGAGAGAGGAGTATCCCATAGCCAGACAGCATTATCTATACATTATTGTTCAGTTTGCTCTCTAAGATAAGGTTCTAATCTCGTTCTTGGTACTTCATATTACCAAAACATTACCTCATCCAATGGCATATAATTGTCAATTCTAGATACACCCATCTCAAATACACCCCCCTCCTGGACAAGCTCACAGAGGAGAGTGAGCCTCTAGGTGTTATGCTAGGTCAAGAGAAGGGCAACATCAGAGGGGACATACAATGGTTCCAGACACTGCCATACTCTTCCCCCAAATGGGAAAAGTAAGGAGTGACTGGTATACAGACATTGTGGAGCCAACTAACTGGTTCCCCATTAATCATGCCATCCCTTCACATGGTTTAGGAATAGTTAGACACATTCACAGATAAGACAAGCCTGACCTCTCCCCTCTCTGGGCCCCAAGTAACTGAGCCCTAGCTGGGAAGGGATAACTGCAAACTGCCAACCCTATAGTCCAAAGAGATACATTCTAATAACAAATATCTCACAAGCATATTGTTAAAATAAAACATCTTATCTATGTTACCCAACTAATTCTGATTCATCCCCAACACCCTTTAGTTTGTTCATGCTGCATTCGAATCAGTAGAGACAGTTTTGGGAGACACGTCCAAAGTCCAGATGATTGCGTGCCTGTTGAAGGACTTCTTGAATAGGTAATATAAGCTATTTGCAGGACAGAATTGCATGTTATGAATCATGAAGTAACAATGCATTGTGTTGTATTCTACTCCAAATACTATCAAATCAAGATGATCTATTACTAATGTACCAAATTACACACTTCCAGCTACAAGAAATTCCAAGAGAAAGTTCTCAAGGGAAGCAACAATAGAAACAGCGGAACTGTGATAATGGCCAATCTTTCCTGTGTTGAACAATTTAGGTATGTTTTATTTTCTCTTTATGTGATGTGATGTCCAAATTGATAGGACCACCATGACATAATCTAGTCATCTAATTTGATCAAATCAAACTTTATTTGTCACATGCTCCGAATACAAGTGTAGACATTATCGGGAAATGCTTCTTTACATGCCCTTAACCAGCAGTACAGTTCAAGAAGAGTTATGAAAATATTTGCCTAAATAAATGGGGGTAGGGGGGTCAATGTAATAGCCTGGTGGCAATTTTATTAATTGTCCAGCAGTCTTATGGCTTGGGGGTAGAAGCTGTTAAGCAGTCTTTTGGTCCTAGACTTGGCACTCCGGTGCCGCTTGCCATGCAGTAGCGGAGAAAAAAGTATATGACTTGGGTGACTGGAGTCCCTGACAATTTTATGGGCTTTCCTCTGACACCGCCTATTATATAGGTCCTAAATAGCAGGAAGCTTGGCCCCAGTGATGTACTGGGCCTTACACACTACCCTCTGTAGCGCTTTACAGTCAGATGCCGAGTAGTTGCCATACCAGGTCGGTTACGCAACCGGTCATGATGCTCTCGATGGTGCAGCTGTAGAACATTTTGAGGATCTGGGGACCCATGCCAAATCTTTTCGGTCTCCTGAGGGGGAAAATGTTTTGTTGTGCCCTCTTCACGACTGTCTTGGTGTGTTTGGACCATGAAAGTTCATTGGTGATGTGGACACCAAGGAACTTGAAACTCTCGACCCGTTCCACTACAGCCCTGTTGATGTTAATGGGTACCTGTTCAGCCTGCCTTTTCCTGTAGTCTCCGATCAGCTCCTTTGTCTTGCTCACATTGAGGGAGAGGTTGTTGTCCTGGCACCACACTGCCAGTTCTCTGACCTCCTCCCTATAGGCTCTCATCGTTGTTGATGATGATCAGGCCTACCACTGTTGTATGGTCAGCAAACTTAATGATGGTGTTGGAGTCGTGTTTGGCCACGCTGTAGTGGGTGAACAGGGAGTACAGGAGGGGACTAAGTACACACCCCTGAGGGGCCCCAGTGTTGAGGATCAGCGTGGCAGATGTGTTGTTGCCTACCCTTACCACCTGGGGGCGGCCCGTCAGGAAGTCCAGGATCCAGTTGCAGAAGAAGGTTTTTAGTCCCAGGGTCCTTAGGTTAGTGATGAGCTTTGTGGGCACTATGGTGTTGAACGCTGAGCTATAGACAATGAACAGCATTCTCACATTGATATTCCTTTTGTCCAGGTGGGAAAGGGCAGTGTGGAGTGCAATTGAGATTGTGGGAGCGATATGTGAATTGGAGTGGGTCTAGTGTATCCGGGAGGGTGCTGTTGATGTGAGCCATGACCAGCCTTTCAAAGCACGTCGTGGCTACCGACGTGAGTACTACGTGGTGGTAATCATTTAGGCAGGTTACCCTCGCTTCTTTATCCGTGTCTTCGTTCAACCACGACTCAGTGAAACATAAGATATTACAGTTCCTAATGTCCCGTTGGTAGGATAATCGTAATCGTAGGTCATCAATTTCATTTTCCAATGATTGCATGTTAGCAAGTAGAACGGAAGGCAGTAGAAGTTTACTCGCTCGCCTACGGAATCTCAGAAGGCAGCCTGATCTGCGTCCTCTTTTCCTCTGTGTTTTCTTCACGTAAATGAGATTTGGGCCTGTTCACGGGAGAGCAGTATATCCCTCTCGTCGGTCTTGTTGAAGGAAAAAGCTTCTTCCAGTTCGTGGTGAGTAATCGCTGTTCTGAAGTCCAGAAGATATTTTCGGTCCTAAGAGACGGTAGCAGCAACATTATGTACA
This sequence comes from Oncorhynchus kisutch, assembly GCF_002021735.2. Classification (NCBI taxonomy): domain Eukaryota; kingdom Metazoa; phylum Chordata; class Actinopteri; order Salmoniformes; family Salmonidae; genus Oncorhynchus; species Oncorhynchus kisutch. Next base: position 24,454,578 of record NC_034187.2, read on the forward strand.
AAATAAATTTAAAAAATAAGTTACAAACAACGCAAAAAAGCTAACAAAATAGCACAATTGGTCAGGAGCATGTAAAATGTCAGCCATTCTCTTCAGAGCCGTCTTATTAAGTCATTCTACCTGTATGATTCCACACAGGGACTATATTGTGAAGAAAGCAGATCTCTTCCCAGTGGATATAAAGGAATGCTGTTTGTCCATAGTAGCTGATATGAAAAATTGTGGCTACAGATATTTAACAAGCCCCATACACAAAGACCTCAAGGTATTGCTGACTTACACATCTAAAATCCAGGCTTTGTGAAAAGTTTGACTTTGCATCTGAGAAAAGGAAGTCATATAAAGTGGAATGTACCTACTAGCCTGTCATTGGTCTTGATATTGATCTGTTGTCTATCTGCCTCTTCCTCTCCCCCCACACACACACACACACACACACACACACACACACACACACACACACACACACACAGTCTCAGTACAGAAGTCTGGGAACGCCCATATGGTTGGAGAAGAAACATGTGTTTGAGAAGCTGTTGGAAGGAATTAACAAACACACTCAGGATGTTACGGGCTTGACTGACTCCTGCCATCAGGTAAATTGATTGACAGATCGATTGAAAGATGTAATGGCTGATTTATTGACAGATTGAGAAGTTGATTGATTGAATGGCTGGTTATGAAGGAGCTGCTGAGCCAGCTGCACTTGGAGGTGACAGTGGAGTACGTGAGGAGGCTACTGAAGAGGAAGATCAAGCTGAGAGACAAAGAGATGCAGGAGCAGGCTGCCAGGTCGGTGTGGGAGGATGGCCAGAGACTAAACCAACTTTTCACTGAAGCGGTGAGAATACACGTACACGGACGCGCACACACACACACGCACACACACACTGGAAATAACATTGTGACTGTTTTCACAGGGTTCCAGGGAGGAGTGGCTGAGTGACATTCTGGCCAGGATTGCTGAAGTGCTGAAACTCCAAGACATTTCCTCCATACAGCTGGAAATAGTAACTCTGGGGCAAGCTTACCCTGATCTCAGGTTGAACTGTCATACTTCTTACTCACATAACTGTTATTACACAACACTGTCGCTATGTGATTTTGTATCTCCTTTGCATACTATGTAGTGATGGCTGATATTGATACAGAAATAATTCAGGTCATAATGCTAAATTCAGTTAAAGTTCATTGCACAAGGCCAATAACACACTGCAGATGATTCTGTGTTTAAATTGAACAACAGATGAGCTCACCCTTTTCCCCTTTGACCCACAGTGACGTCCAGGTGACCGCCCTGCTTAGCCTCAAGTCCAACCTTTCTGCCTCAGCTGTGAAGACGATAAAGAAGACCCTCCTGGATATCCAAGACTCCACCAGCTCCCAGGATGGCCCATCCTTTTTCTCCAAGGTATTGGGTTTCCACTAGTCACCACTAGCGTTTTGGTCTTAATTTAATGTTAGGGTTAGTCATGAGGTTAGCAGTGTGGTTAGGGTTAAGGTTAAGGCTAGAGTTTTAAAATCATATTTTGACACGAGAAATTGTAAAAATGGGTATGGTTTATGATTTTGTGGCTGTGGGAACTAGTGACAACAGGTCAAATGATTGTTGAACATTTTTGAGTCAAGTCTGTAGTGTATTAGATTGTTGCACAATAGCTTGCCTTTTGTATATGGGCATTCTTAAAGGGACTTATTTCACATTGCTGTGTCTTATGAGCCTTTGAGGGTGCTGTGAAAAGTAGACATTTGTTATATTGTACAATACGGTTATTTTAGGTTACTGCAGTTTTTTCCTCCATGAGAATACTGTGTTCTTATTGCTTCTTATAGATTTGTATGTTGTATTTTGCATGTTTAATTATTTATGTAATAAAAAAGACTACGCATTACATCTGTAAGGCACCTCTGTATAGTTCCCTGTCATTTCTTCTTCATGGATTCAAGAAGTACGAGTTTATTGAGTGTTTCCTTCCTTACTCAAGGATTTCCCTCAAATTGGCTAGGCAACCATTCTAAGTCATTGTTACTATTTTGTCAACGACAAAGGGAAGTGTACACCACTAAGTACTTGTGATTTGTTTTGTGTATCAGTTCCAAGGTAAATGCTCACATTACCAGTAAGCTGCCTATTACTTTGGAAAGAGGAAGGAAACAACATTAACAGGATAGGCTGCCAATACTTCCAGGTTAATGTCTCTAGCTCCCCTGGAAGACTGTCAGTGTTTTGATAATATGTTGTGATAAGGATTTAAGGGGAAACACCAGACCTTGATGATAATATCCCCTGGGATTCAATTGAGGAAGCATGCAGTTGGTGGCTTTTCAATTTAAAAAGATAAGCTAAATTCCATCCTATGTCTCTAATGGGGCCATCCAAAACGCATTCAAATTGAGTTACTGATTACTGTATGTGTTGTGAATTACTATACGTTTTGGAATTTACAATATTAGATAACTACTCCCACAAGCCAAGCAGACTGTTCGGGGCTTCTCCTTCTCAGGAGAAGAGCAATGACCAATAGCCTTACTGCCTATCTCCATCTACAGGACACTATTGGTTATACACTCATTGCACATGAACAAGTCATTCCACAAGGCATGTTTTAGGATTAAAACACTTGACCTCAAAATGAAAAACTTGATTTTATCCAATTTCAGATATATCTTATTATTTATCTTTGATACATTAAAAATAATAAGTACCTTTACATATTTTGCCAACTTTTTAAACAGAGCTCCAAATATTGTGCGGTCGGTTGCGAACTTGAAGGTCATGTTTAGTGCGGTCATCCACCTGAGGCGTCCCACCCTCAGCAACAGAGAAGGCAGCCGTACCAGGTTCCAGACCTTGTTTGGGACAGGTAAATCAGGTACACCTCCTGGCTTGCCTCCAGCACCTCCCGGGTCTGTGTCCGTGACAGGCCTCCCTTCCAACGCAGCAGGGCTGGCAGGTGCTCCGTACTACAACGAGATAAACATTGATCAATACATAATACTGTATATATCAAGCATGTACTCAAGCTAATCTCTATGTAATAAATCATGCAGACTTTGGAAACCCTGTGGTATACTCAGTGTTAGGAGGGGCTGTTTTACCTTGTCCTGGAGCAGTCCCTCAGTATCTCACTGACTGTTATCTTGAGACTTTCAACATCGCTGCTCTCCAGCACTTCTCTCACTTCCAGCTGTATGAGGTTACACTGTTCAACATCACAATTCTGATTTAAAAAATGAATGTCAGAAGAATTTTGGCCCTTTTCTGTCATTACACATTCTGAGATGAACCAGCTGTATCTGATCAGGTAGAGAGAATAAATGTATAGTAACTGGTGTACAAGTCTAGCTATCTCACCAGGCCTGAGAATATGGAGTAAAAGAGCTCGGCATCATGCGTCATTCTTTTGCCCACGTTAATCCCATCTCTTCACCGGCTTCCCATGGTTGCTCTGCACCAGATGTTGAAGGTACAGAAAGGCTTTGTTAATCACAATCTGCAGAGAGAAGGGAAAAAATATGTATAATACAATATTCCCAACAGAACAAGAGACAAGTGTTGAGTACCTCACTTTACAGTTTTGTTATAAGTGCAATAGTAATGCTCTCACACCAGATGTGAACAGTAAACACACCTTCTGCATGTCCTGGTCTTTGGGAAGGTTCTGGAACATTTCTTCAATCTCTTTCATTTGATTTTCCATTTGTTCATCCTCTCTTTTGAAATACTTCTTCAGGAAAATCTGGGGATCATAAAACATTGTAACATCGTCCAGTTTCTCTTAATGTTTTCAATATCATTAAATAAGAAATTACAATGACAATATTAATGTGTTTCTAGGATGGTCAAGAGTGCACATTGAAAGTGGGGAATTTGTTGATTTTTAACAGAGGCGAACTGCTAATTGCTATATCATTTATTTGCAGCTGGGGGGGGGGGGGGATGCACCTGTGCAAATTGAATTGGTCTTTCCAGGAGAAACTTCAAAGCAAGAGCTTCCATCCCCTCAAGTGTTGAAATGGTTTTAACACAGTCAAAACTTGTGTCATCTCTGGAAATCATTGGAACATACTGCCTGCAAAAGAAACATGATAATTTATAATCATAATGATTACCATGATCCAACAATGATACATGAGATTTGATTTTATGTCATGCTCATTGTAATGAAAAAAAATAATATCACTACTGATTGCAAACAGCGTAAGAAGAATAGAGAAACTCACTTGAGTTCATTGCAGGTGTTGAAAGTCTTGAAGAAGTGCATTGTACCTGACAAGCCCATTCTTGCTTGTTTCTGAAGGTGTTTATTTTCAACATTGACATACCTGCAAAGTTTAGCACATTAATTCAACATTGTGCCTAGTCAAACAGTTATAGACCATGAAACAGTTGTGGTACTAAGAAAAAGCGAGACCTACCTTTTTATGAAGTCCTGTAGCTCTTGCCAACAGACTATATGTGCCATGAGCATCAGAGTTTGGCTCATCATCTTTGCTCTTTGGAGCACAGAATTGATGCACTACGCAGAGGAAGAAAAGAGACATGGAGAGAAATGTCTTAGTATAGACTTATAGTGATACACGGTACATTCTCTGTGCACATCCCTGCTGGTTGAAGTACCTGAATGACATCCTGATGCAGGTGGTTGAAGGCATCTTTCCCAGACACATACGCCTCTCTACCTGACTATTCATTACTCAGTGTTGTAGAGCTGTCTTCCTACAGTGGGTCAGAAAGAAAGAGAGAGAGACTCAGGAGGTGTACTGATAGACCGAAATGAGTTAAATATTATATTCACAGGAACTGCTTGGATTATTATCACAAATATATGTTTAAAACTCGATACATGTTAGAAATCTAACCCTCAAGAAGTAGGACACCTGTACTGATTTGTTAGTTTTGAGATGACATTAACGATCCTATACGTGATTCACCTGCACAGTGGCCAGTAGCCAGTAGTCTGTCAGAAGGAGAAGGTCAACTGCTTGGAGAGCCTCATTCCAGAGGTCAGGGTATCCTAGCAGCTCCTGACTGGAAAAATAACCCAAAACATGTAATTGTTAGACTGAGTACCTGTGTAGAACACAGTAAAGACCTCCTTTATTCTACTAGGTAAGACAGTTAAGAACAAATTCTTATTTCCAATGACAGCCAACCGGTGAACTGCCTTGTTCAGGGGCAGAACAACAGATGCTTACCTTGTCAGCTCAGGGATTTGATCCAGCAACATTTTGGTTACTGGCCCAGCACTCTAACCACTAGGCTACCTGCTGCCCCATTGTGTCAACAGGCTGGAAGATCCGGTGTAGACAGTCAAACGTACACAGATGATAGCAAGCAATCAAATGCCTCAGCATAGTTGAGCTCCCCCAGCATAGTTCTTTGCACCTCCGTTAGGTAGCACTCCAGTTGATTCATAGTGTCCTCTGCTGGCAGTTTAGGAAAGTGTTTGTCCACAGACGCCTCCATATGGTGAAAGTACCTTTATTATACCGTACATGTACTCTAAGTCGATTCAATATAAATTGAATACTGATTGTTTTGGTCATAATACATTACATTAAAATAATGAATTGATCCCAAGCAATGTAGACATATCTTCTTGCTTTTGGAACAAACATGATGAATGACAAACAATAGGTAGACCATAGTAAGAATCTGGATCTCACCATCTGCAGGTAGTGTACTGTTCCTCATCAGAGGACTCTCATCCTTCCTCCTTACTTTTTCTGTTCATCAAGATTAACCTCTTTATGGTTCTCTTTTGGGTTGATTGTCTGACACACCGATTGCCACAAGAAGTACCAATGCTGAACCCAACTGGTCTTCAGTCAGAATCCAAGAAGGTAGATATTAGGACGTAATATATTGAGGGGATGGAGCAGGTGCATGTACAGTAGTACAGATGAGGAATACTGGAAGTCACAGTTTGTCAACCAACCACCAATGTCCATACAAGAGGCTGTCTGCCGAACTATGTACAGTAGAGCTGGAGCAGGGAATTCCCCCCTTTTCCCATTAGTGACACTCCACAGTCATGGTGTTGCTTTCAGTTTCTGTGGCTGCATTGTATTGGATGCCTGCCTATATAACATTTAATTTTGTAACAATATACTCATTGTGAGGACTGTTTTTTTTAACGATAATCCTGTTAATAGTTAATAGGACTGATGAAAGGACACAATACATTTAAAATGTGTTTGAAAGATAAACATGCTGGAGGTTATTTAACTAGGCAAATCAGTTAAAGAACAAACACTTATTTACAACAACGGCCTACCCTGGCAACACTGGGCCAATTGTACACCACCCTATTGTACTCCCAATCACAGTCAGATGTGATACAGCTTGGATTCAAACCAGAGACTTTAGTGACAACTCTTGCACTGAGATACAGTGCCTTAGACCACTGCGCCACACAGGAGCCTATTACAGTGTAGAACTTTCCTATATGAGTGAACACGGTCTACCCTTTTGAATTTTCCCAAACTTTCCTAGGTCTGGAAAAAATTCAAGGAGTGGGGGAATAGTTACAACTGCTCTACCTGGTTGTTTCAGTCCACACTCATACAACTAAATTCCCCAAACATTCTTCCTGGGATTATTGCTATCCACTCATAACTGGCCCTGACATGCTGGTGGCCTGGTTTCATAGAGAGAAAAAAAGAAGAGGAAAAGTTCATATATTTGTGTCTGCCACAGTAGAAATATATTGATTGACTGTGAAATATAGTACCAAACCAAAGGCTTTTTGTTTTACAACAGCTAACCAGAGATGGTGTTGGCAGTGGGTGTGGTAGTGGTTGTGTATAAAGGGAATTTTACCAAGTGAGCTCGAAACTTTTCCTTTTTGTTAGCATGACAATCATGATTATTCAAAGCTGAACTAATGATGATGCAATACTTTTATCAGTACCAGAGAGGAAGAGGGAAGCCATATGGCTATCTTTGTCCAGCCTGATCTCATAGACTAGACGTAACATAGTAAATGTAAATCGTGAAATCTTAAATTAGTACAAAATGTTATGTTTGGTATGGTTACATAAGACATAAGGTTACTTATGGCAAAAACTAAAGTAGGGTGATTGGTCGGGGGGATGGGTAGACGTTTAGCAATTTTGCAACCACTTACTGCTTTTTAGCTACTTTGCAATTACTTAGCATGTTAGCTAACCCTTCCCCTACCCCTAACCTTGATCCTTTAACCTAACTCCTAACCCTAACTTTAACTCATAGCCTAGCTAAATTGGAATTCGTAACATATCATATGTTTAGCAAATGCGTAATATATTGTACGAATTGCAATTTGTACACAAATTGCAATTCGCAACATATGTTACAAATTGGAATTTGTAACATATCATACTAATTGTATTGTCCATGTTTACTATGTTACATCTATCCGTCAGTACTAATCAGAAGGGAACATGCTTTTGAGGGCACTGAGCCATACATATTTGGGTTGGAGGACTGCAGGGAGTGATATGAGGGAGGGCCCTTCATCTGTGTGTAAATATAGAGAAATCTGGTGAAATCAACAGTTTTGTCATCATTATGACTGCCAGTGGCACCATAATGTACAAATACATGTAGAACAATTAATCAGAGAAGGTGAATTTGTCCAATGGGTGATAGGGGAGGACAGGGGTAACCAAAAAATTGTGCAGACAGTTCACGCAAAAACTGGTTTAGAAACTGGTTCACGTTTTGGAAGCGCATGAAGCGAGAGGGTGGAAGGTGGTTGGAAGAGCGTGCTTGTTTGAAATGGAAAAGCGTTGCGGTAGCTTTTGATAAAGAAGAACATCAAGATGAAGTAGCTGCATTATAAGTGGGATGCACTGTTGAGTGCTACATCCCGAGGGGTTCGTGCTGATTGTACGAAGATTGTGACAGCCAATTAAATGGCGTCCTTTGAGAAGGCAAGAACACGATGTATGTCAGGAGAAGTGCAGTATTATCATAAGGAGACGTATACTTGGAAAACGGAGAAGGAATGGATGGAAAAAGAGAGGCATCTAAGGTCTAAGGTCTAAGAGAGAGAGGGAGGAAGAGGTTAAAAATGGCAGAAAAAAGGGAGATGGTTTGTCGTCGGGATGGGGCCACAGTGTCTCCCGACCCCTCCTGTCTCAGCCTCCAGTATTTATGCTGCAGTAGTTTATGTGTCGGGGGGCTAGGGGTCAGTCTGTTATATCTGGAGTCTTTCTCCTGTGTTATCCGGTGTCCTGTGTGAATTTAAGTATGCTCTCTCTAATTCTCTCTCCTTTCTTTCTTTCTTTCTCTCTTTCTCGGAGGACCTAGAGCCCTAGGACCATGCCTCAGGACTACCTGACCTGATGACTCCTTGTTGTCCCCAGTCCACCTGGCCGTGCTGCTGCTCCAGTTTCAACTGTTCTGCCTGCACCGGACGTGCTACCTGTCCCAGAACTGCTGTTTTCAACTCTCTAGAGACAGCAGGAGCGGTCGAGATACTCTGAATGTGATCGACTACGAAAAGCCAACTGACATTTACTCCTGAGGTGCTGATCTGTTGCACCCTCTTCAACCAATGTGATGATTATTATTTGACCGTTCGTCATCTATGAATATTTGAACATCTTGACCATGTTCTGTTATAATCTCCACCCGGCACAGCCAGAAGAGGACTGGCCACCCCTCATAGCCTGGTTTCTCTCTAGGTTTCTTCATAGGGAGTTTTTCCTAGCCACCGTGCTTCTACACCTGCATTGCTTGCTGTTTGGGGTTTTAGGCCGGTTTTCTGTACAGCACTTTGAGATATCAGCTGAAGTAAGAAGGGCTTTATAAATAAATAAATAGATTTGATTAAAGAAGAATGGTAGAAAATGTAAGCAGAGTGAGCTGAAGACTGGAGAATAAATTAAAGTGAATGAGGACGAAGTATCGGAGGTGGTAGGTGTGGTGAAGTTCTCGGAGCCTGAGGCTTGCACCGAGGGTCAGTATAAAGATGAGTCTGTGAAAGTAAATGTAGAGGTTTGGGAAAAAGTGGACCATTGGCTGATCCATTTGTGGTTTCAGGGTGGGTGAAAACAGAGTTGGGTGCTGTGGAATCGGTGAGGGTAACCAGAAGTGGTCTTATGATAATTGTTTGTGTTTCTGCTGGTCAGAGGGAGAAGGCGCTCTGTGTTAAACAAATGGGGGGCAAGAAATGTTATTTGTTTTGCTCACAAGAAAAGGGCACTATTGAAAGGAGTGATTACTGGCGTCGCTGTAAATGTAAAAGTTGACCAACTGAACGGGAAGATTCCCAGCGTTTGTGATGCTCATCATTTAGTGCGACACAGACAGGGTGGTGTGAGTGGTGAAACAGAAGAGTCATTGTCTGTTCTTTTGAGTTTTGATGTTGATTCTTTGCCTGACAAAGGGATGTTAGGATATATAAGTTATCCTGTACAAGCTTTTGTGCCGAATACATTACGTTGTTACAGGTGTCAAACTTATGGGCATGTGACAGCAGTGTGTAGGAGGGAGATTCCTAGGTGTGAGAAGTGTGCATAAGGGCATGAGACAAAGGAATGTGTAGCATTGGGAAAGTAGTGGTATGTGTTAATTGTAGGGGTGCCCATGGGGCTGGGGATCAGAAATGTCCCGTGCGAGAGGCAGGTTGAGGTTTCCAGGGTTAGAATAGTGCAGAAGTTTTCATATGTGGAGGAAGTGAAGATAGTAGAGGAAGATGGGTCAAGGGGGAGGGATCCTAAGAGGAGTGGTGTGAGTAGTAAATTTGTACCAGTACAGAAGGATAGGCCAACAAGTAATATATGTTTCAGTAAGATTGGATTTTTAGCATTTATAGCAATGGTTATCAACTGTACTGTAAGGTTGGAACGTAAGTTTCAGAAAATTGAGGTTGTAGTGTCAGCTGCAGAGAGGTATTTGGGTGTTCGAGACTTGACATCATACGAGTTCCTGGGTGTGTTAAGTGGTGCTGTCCCATCCTTTCAGCTTGTTGACCTAAGGTAGGACTAAATAGATTTAAATAGTGGAGTAAGGGGGGGGGGGGGTCCTTTTTTGTGCGTACAGTGTTAACTTAGATGCTAGGGTTATTTGTTTCTTCAAGCAAAGTATAAGGGAGTTGTACTACAGTCTAGTAGTAGGTGGCGGTAATGCAACATTTATAGGGTGCCAACCGCCGTTAAACTTAATCGAAGAAGAAGTTCACGTTTTGGCTACAGAATTAATCATCCTGTCTGAGAGAACGTTCGAGAGGTAGCGAATCAATTTTACTATCGTCCATCTGATAGCTAGGTGTCTAGCTAGCTAACTAATAATTGTTGTATGATATGTCTGGGCTGAGTCCATGTTGTATTTAGCCAAAGCTAGTTAGCTAACGGCAACATACAAAAAGCTAGCTATCTAACGTTAGCGCGAGTGTATCAAAACGTGTTTAGCTAGCTAACGTTAGTCGCTGTATCGAACTAGTTTCTGCTGACTAACTCATTTTTGTTTTTTCTTAGACACCCCAACTCTGACGGCGTCCCGAATATTTTCACAACAGGGGCAAGAATCTGCTAGATCGTTAATCACCTCCGAAATTCTGCCACCTTGCATCATTGAATTACAATCCCAGCAACACACCAGCTATTGGCAGCAGCAGTACTAGGCAACACTTCACTGTGCCTCTTGGACGACCATCGTTGTTTATGTCTTTGTTTTACGAAAACGGTGAGTGCATAACGACCAGCTATAGAATTATGCAGCTGACGTCAATATATACGCTTTGTTTTTGTATGTATATTTCGATGTAGCTACTTTTTTCTAGTGAAATTCGTGGCGTAGTTATGTCTCGGCTAAATAAGAATATCAAAATGGCGTCTCCCATCACTCGTGCCATCTGATAAATCATGACGCACTCTGCAGCGCAAACTTACCTAGATTCATCAGTCTGGCTTCCCGGTTGCTAATCAACCCGATCTCTTTGTATATCGAAGTGAAAGAATGCGTATTCATACATGTGTTAACGTTAGACACGTTTGCTGTGTTTTAGCTCACGGCAAAGCGAGATCAGTTGGCTATCTGTTAGCTAGTGCATACGTTTTCGTACTGGCCTCCTGTGGGAATCGAACTCAACATAGGCGTTGCAAGCGCCACCAACTGAGCCACACGGGGTCTCGTAATTGAGTTTGACAATGTCAGTGGTGACATTTCACAAGAGCCACAATAACTTTTGACACATTGGGTAGCTAGCTACATACCCAACAACTATACATACAGGTTGTAACTAAAAGGTCAAGTCAGATAATTATATAGGCTACTTAGGTATTCAATAAAAGCCATTGCCATCAAGGAAGTTATCAATCTCTGTGGAACTAGAGTTGATGTCCATGCTTTTCTCCCCTCTTTTCAGAGCTGTTGCGCAGCTGTTGGAACCTGTGTGGAGGAAACCTAGTCTACGATCAAGGCGCTTGCGGCCACAGTGGCAAACTATTTTTCATGTCAGAGACTGAGCACGCTTGCAGTCGTTTATGTCATCCCCTCTTTTCCAGACAGAAGATTCCAAAAAATCCCCATTCAAGATCTTTTTATCTTACTGATAGTGCTAGTAGCCAGTCAAAATGTCGGTCAACGTCAACCGCAGCGTGGCAGACCAGTTCTATCGCTACAAGATGCCCCGTCTGATTGCTAAGGTGATTATCTGGTATAATCTTGTCATGATCCTGTCAGGAAAATAGCATTGTCATTCAACATTCTTGATATTCGCATGCTTGGTCAGTTGTATGTTTTCCAATTAAATGTGCATGACTCAATGGTGGTCCATTTGCAAAATGATTCTGTTAAGTTATTTATGGTTTTTGTGGTTTGATTTGTGTCCAGGTTGAGGGCAAGGGAAATGGAATCAAGACGGTCATTGTCAACATGACTGATGTTGCAAAGGCACTGAGTCGGCCTCCAACATGTAAGTTGACCTCCCCACTACCATAGTGTTGATTCTAAAATGGTTATGTTGACTCGCACCATACATTGATATGTTACCTTCACTAAATGTTAGGTATCTGTTGTGTGCATAACCATCCATTAGCTGAATGTTGATTGCAACTCATATCCTCTTTGCAGATCCGACCAAGTTTTTTGGTTGTGAGCTTGGTGCGCAGACCCAGTTTGATGCAAAGAATGACCGCTTCATCGTCAACGGATCCCATGAGGCGAACAAGTTGCAGGACATGCTTGACATATTTATCCGTAAATTTGTGCTGTGTCCTGAGTGTGATAACCCTGAAACCGATTTGGTAAATATTTGATGAACATATTTGTCCTCTGTGGTGGGTGTTTGAGTAGTGTTGTCAAGAGTGGGACAGGAATTAAATGTGTTGAGTGCATTTATATGTGGGACTTTGCAAAATAATTTGAATTGTTTTATATATCAAAGCCACAGATGTTGGTCAGTTATTTTCCTGGTAGTGTTTCTTCCTTTTTTAAAATCATGTCTTTTAATTCACTCCCGGTGTAGTGCGTTATGTCCTTCCTGAGGCATGTAGATATAATAAAGACTTGGTTTTATGTAGATTTATTTGACATCCTGCCAACCTTGACTTGTGCTACATCTGCCTTTGTGGGTCCTGCTTGTGCTACATCTGCCTTTGTGGGTCCTGCTTGTGCATGCCCCAGCCATTTGGGATCGAGTGGCTTTTTCTCCTGCAATGCAGTTATGGTCTGTTTTGGGTATGTGATTCTGTTAATAGGTTGGTTGACCTTTCATTGCAGCATATCAATCCTAAGAAACAAACCATTGGTAACTCCTGTAAGGCCTGTGGGTACCGTGGCATGTTAGACACTCGACATAAGCTCTGCACGTTTATCCTCAAAAACCCACCAGGTAAGTACACAATAAGAATTTGCCCATGACCGGTTTGTTTTTCTTATCTTAAAGTCAAGTCTGATATGTGGCCTGTTGACTGACAAAGCGCCAATGGTTTTTCTCAACAGAAAATGAACCTGGATCTGTGAAGGAGAAAAAAGAGAAGAAGAACCGTAAGAAGGACAAGGAAAATGGCTCTGGCAGCGGAGAGGCTGGGAACCATAACGACGTAGATGCCCCTGTTGTCGTGGTGAGTATCCTCATTAATGTGTGCATGCCATGTCAGTTTAAGTTCTTAATGCTAGTGGTTGAATAGGGGGAACCAACCTCCATCACCCCCCCTCCAAGCTATTATTGTTCTGAAGGACTAGTCTGTCAGTAACCCAAGCCTGTCTGTCTAGCAGCTATTGATCCCTTGAGAATGTGTGTTGTGTATCAGGACGGTGATGATGATGACGAGGATTGGGCAGAGGAGACCACGGAGGAGGCACAGAGAAGAAGAATGGAGGAGATCAGTGCCCATGCCAAAAACCTGACCCTCAGTGAGGACCTGGAGAAGACCCTGGAGGAGAGGGTCAACATATTCTATAACTTTGTCAAAGTAAGTTGTGCCTGAAATCAATTATAAGGACAATGAAAGTCGGTGATCCATTGTGAAAATCTCTCATTGATATAGGGGTACAATGAGTGAATGTTTTATGATGGTGACCTAGAAGTTTTGACTTGCCATAAATCATTTTTTCCCAATTCAACACAGCAATCTTTGTGCTTCTTAGGGGCTATTTTGAAAATCATGTTAAAAGCTTTCTCTGGTTATTTTTTCCAGCAAAAAAGGGAGGATGGCGCTATTGATGCAGCAGATAAGGAGATCTTGGCAGAGGCAGAGCGTCTGGATGTGACGGCCATGGGACCGCTGATCCTGAGCGAACTACTGTTCGACGAAAACATCCGTGACCAGATAAAGAAATACAAACGCCATTTCCTTCGCGTGAGTCTTCAAACCCCCATTGTTACAGTTGACCTCAGTCATAACCTCTTACCACTGTGGTAATGTGTTCAAGAGGGGACAAAGTTGACCAAAACCTTCCCAAATTGATTGTGGTTTTGTTACTTTTTATCTTTAGTTCTGTGTGAATAATAAGAAGGCCCAGAAATACCTCCTGGGAGGATTTGAGTGCCTGGTAAAGCTGCACCAAGCCCAGCTGCTGCCCCGTGTGCCTGTCATACTCAAAGACCTGTATGATGCTGATCTAGTGGAGGAGGATGTAATACTGTCCTGGGCAGAGAAGGTGTGTGTGGTTAAACTTCTACATGCTCTAACACACTGTTCAATACAGCTGCATGTCAGACTGATCACCCTAATACCTAGTTTCTTTTAAAATATAACTTTTTGTCATTAAAATTTGTCATTGCTCATTACTTTATATATTTCAGGTGTCTAAGAAATATGTCTCTAAGGAACTTGCCAAAGAGATCCATGTGAAGGCAGCTCCTTTCGTCAAGTGGCTGAAGGAGGCGGAGGAAGAGAGTGAGGGCAGTGAGGAAGAAGAGGCAGAGGACGAAAATGTGGAGGTACTGGTCAGACTGTCCACTGATATATTTTCATAGCTTGCACAGTTTATACTTTGTGGTTTGAGTTGGGCTACTAGGATATGCTTAGTGAACACTGGCCAAACCCGGACGACGCTGGGCCAATTGTGCGCCGCCCTATGGGACTCCCAATCACGGCCTGTTGTGATAGTCTGGATTCAAACCAGGGTGTCTGTAGTGATGCAGTGCCTTAGACTGCTGCGCCACTCGACTGATGAGTGGCTGAGGGAGATTGATGATTGTTAGACTTCAGTGCGGCTTTTGACATTAACGAACGTAGTCTGCTGATGGGAAAAACGCAAGTTTTGGCTTTACAATCCCTGCTATATTGTGGATAAAGATTTTCTTGTAACAGAACAGAGGGTGTTCTTTAATGGAAGCCTCCAACATAATCCAGGTAGAATCAGGAATTCCCCAGGGTAGCTGTCCAGACCTCTTACTTTTTAATATCTTTACTAACGACATGCCACGGGCCTTGAGTAAAGCCAGTGTGTATATGTATGCGGATGACTCAACTCTACACATCAGCTACTACAGCGACTGAAATGACTGCAACACTCAACAAAGAGCTACAGTTAGTTTCAGAGTGGGTGGCAAGGAATAAGTTAACCCTAAATATTTCCAAAACTAAAAGCATTGTATTTGGGACAAAACATTCACTAAACTCTAAACCTCAACTATTTCTTGCAATAAATGTAGAAATTGAGCAAGTTGACTGTCATGGTCAAAACATGTTGATGCAACAGTAGGTAAAATAGGGAGAAGTCTGTCCATAATAAAGTGCTACTATGCCTTTCTAACAACTATCAACAAGGCAGGGCCTACAGGCTCTAGTTTTGTCACACCTGGACTACTGTTCAGTCGTGTGGTCAGGTGCCACAGAGGGACCTCGTAAAATTACAATTTGTTCAGAACAAGGCACCCCGGCTGGCCCTTAAATGTACACTGAGCGTTAACATTAATATGCATGTAAAGCTCAAAGTGGTGGTGAGATTGACTTCATCACTACTTGTTTTTGTAAGAAGTGTTGACATGTTGAGTGCACCGAGCTATCTGTCAAACTACTAGCACACAGCTCGGACATCATGCATACCCAACAAGATATGCCACCAAAGGTCTCTTCACAATCCCCAAGTCAAGAACAGACTATGGAAGGCGCACAGTACTACATAGAGCCATGGCTACATGGAACTCTATTCCACATCAGATAAAATTAAATGATAATTACCGAGTGGCGCAGCAGTCTAAGGCGTCGCTACAGACCCAGGTTCAATCCCAGGCTGTGTCACTACTGACCGTGACCGGGAGACACGTGAGGCGGTGCACAATTGGGCTAGCGTCGACAAGGTTAGGAAGGGTTTGGCTGGCCGGGATTTCATTTTCCCATCCTGCTCTAGTGACTCCTTGTGGCGGGCCGGGCACCTGCAAGCTGACTTTGATCGCCAGCTGGACAGTGTTTCATCAGACACATTGGTGCGGCTGGCTTCCAGCTTAAGCAAGCAGTGTGTCAAGAAGCAGTGCGGCTTGGCAGGGTCGTGTTTCGGAGGACGCATGGCTCTCGACCTTTGCCTGTCCCGAGTCTGTACTGGAGTTGCAGGGATGGGACAAGACTAACTACCATTTTGGATATCACAAAATTGTGGAGATAAAGGTTTGAGTTTTGACGCCAGTATAATACACAAATAAACGCTCTTATTTTCCATCCTGCTCTCTCAGGTTGTATATGATTCTTCTGCTCGGGAACTGAAAGTGGAGACCGTAAAACCAGACAAGCCTGACGAGGAAGAGGACTACTTTGATATTGATGCAATTTAAACAAGGAGGCCATTTTGAGAAGTTGTAGTTTTGAATCACATTTTCTCATCCTGCCAAATTGCCAGCCCTACTCTCCTTTTCCCATAACTGCTTTTGTTAACATAGCGCTATTAGTCACTGCACATTAACGTTGTAATTTTGAGACATTTGATTTATGCGATATTGGTGTATTTTGGGAATTTACTTGACTGTGTTATTTTTGTAGTTTCTGTTGTATTTTTTTCCAGTCATTAAATAATGTTTTGCTATCCACAACTGTTACATTTTTTTTTCAATTTAGTCACAGATAAACAACCTTCGGTTAATTGTTAATGGGATTCTTGAACTTGTCTGAGATAAGTGGTGTATGTGTAAACTACATGCCCACTAGGGATGTCACTAAACACTGCATTGTTATTCCCTCCTTGACAAGTCAGCAGTGCCATCTCGGCAGATATTGAATTCAAAACTGTTTTGAAAAAGGAGAGCACAGAAAACACTGGAATTATGACACATCAGGGTGACTCCTTATCCCAGTTGTTTTCAGTATGTTGTATATTGCAACAGCCCATCCAGTCATAACAAAGCTAATTTTGGAAGCATGAGCTTCTGATGGTTTCTGTAGGTAAGGCATAAACTTTAATTCCAATCTGTCATTGTGAATCACTGAGCAGTGATAGTGCTACCATCACTGTCTGCTGAGCGCCAAGGGGTCGCTTGTTTCCTCACGTCTGCCATTAGACATTAGTGATCTCTGAGGCAGTGATGGCATTCCGGACCAAGTATTTTCGGTGAGCTGCATCCTTTGGCTCCCAAACGGCTCTTCGATTAAATGCTTGAAAATAGCACAAGAACCAGGGGAAAACGTGCACATAAAACCAAAAAAGGCGTCTACCATTGTCAGGTCGTGATATGCACGTTGAAATAAAATTTTACCTGGACAAATTTTGATCGCCTTCATTTGTTTGCCAAATGGACTAGATTGACGTGCTCACTTTGTTTCTGCAATGAATCCTCTTCAGAGAATGATTTTGTAATTTATTTGCAGATTATTGCAAGTTTGCAGTTTTGACGCTTAAAAAAGCAGTAGCAGTACGCAAATCGGGGAGCCAAATAAAAGGCCCTTTAGCCGATGCGATTCGGTTCCTAACGTTCGCCAAAAAGAGCCGTTCGCGAACGACCCATCACTATCAGACAGGATTTGGGCCGATCCAACAGAGCCCGTGAGTGGTAGCCATTTTGCTCCCACCTAAAACACTAGTTTCATTCGGAATGGAAGAAATAGAACCGACAGCAAGTCCAAAATCTCAACAATTCTGAAACCCAGGAATACAGACAGATATCAAGGCACACACGGATAACATCATAACAAAATTGCGATTTTGGGAGCGGTGACATCCGAACCATCCGCAGTCCACTCTGAGTAGCCTAGATTGGAGTCGATCAGCCTCAGCTTAGTTCAATTTAACAGCTAAGGTATTGTATTTTTTTGCAATGAAAAATAGTTAATACTTAATTCTGAACATAAAGAACGATAGGGCGAATGCCCTGCTGCCGAGGAGCGTTATAGGGAAATGTCATTCAATTCTGTCTGCGTCTTCGGGACATCTTGAGACACATTTGGATTGGATGGACCGATGTTGAGACAGTTGCCGAATTCATGGTTTGTGTCCAAATGCAAGAATACAATCGCCTCCCCTCGTATTGCCAAAGGAGGTGCAGAATATAGGGAAATAGACAACATTTCAACGAGAAAATGTCAACAAAAACTCCTCTACCTACAGTCAATGAGAAAGAGACGGAGAGCGTAAGTAAACTGTTATTATTAGCCAGTTAGAGGTGTGTTGTCTCTGACAATAGAAAGTAGGCCTAACCACGAAACTATTTCTCTTACATTGTATCATATGGTTTTACATACTGGTTACATTGTATCTGAGTGTTCGATACATTGTGTCACGCGGGAGACAGGCACAAACAAAATCCTCTACCGTGCACGCCCTGGCTGTAATCTTATATGTTACCTGATGTCACGCCAGATGCTCTGTTTGGACTGTGGATAGTGATAAATAGCCTACTCATTTGAATCTCCATCCAAACAACCTTACCTGTTAGACTAGGTTCTGACTGGTTTTCAAGTTCAATTGCTTGCTATCAATGATATAGGCTTACACTGATATTTCCCACCACTTTAGTTCAATGACAATCGTCTGACAGTTTTCATTCTTGCTCAGAGTATCCGGCAAGCAATGAAAAGACACCCCATCAGTGTAGTAAGTAAGGAAATGTTAATAAAAATCTCAGTAGGCTACCAGTAATTTTAATTTAGCCAAATGAGGATGATGCCTCTCTTGGAATGTATTTTTGTTAATTAGATTTTGATGTCATGCAGTTGTATCTAGATGCTCTAATACTCTGTATCCTGTCATCCATTCTGGTTTATAAGAAAGGAATATTATATTGAAACATATTCCCAGGGTATATATATATTTTTAAAGTGTGACCTACTTAATGCAGTTTATAAGAGGTGAATTGTTCTCACATTTAGATAGGTTGTTAGTGGATCACAACATAAAATAAAGCATCCCTGGCATTCCCTGCGAGTGATAACACCACTGTAACCCAGTGTTATAGTTGGCTATACTGGAAGTCTAGCCTTGTCCAACAGACTGAGGAGCGCAGCGTTCTGCTGAATCTAATGCGTTCTTACTGATAACATCCTAATCAATGCAAACATCAGAATCATTTTAATCTATGTTTTTCCTTTTCATCAAGTTCAGCGCTGTACATCTTTCCCACAACTCCAACTGTCTGTGGTGTAGCTGTGCGGCCAAGTAACCACTGATGCTCAGGTTAGGGGTGGGGTTGTTAGGGCGGAGTTAGAGAACAGAGCAGGCCCTGCTAATGGAGCTGACCCGGGGTGGGCTGTTGTGGGCTTTTAACCAGGGTCAGAACATCAGTATGCTGTACATACACTTGATAATCAGGCTGCATTAGTCAGTCACCTACACTAACCTTTCTTTACCCGCTTGGTTAGCTTGATTATAAACTGTTCAGTAAAGATTTAATTAATAGGAGAGTTGTTTTGGAACCTTACAGTGGATGGAATCCCAAGCATGAGCCACTGCTAGTGCAGAGATGTTCCACTCCTTTGTCTGTCTGTCCGTCCTTGAGTCTATCCACAGCGCGATGTTCTACTCATGTCTGTCTGTGTATGTCCACAGCATACGTCTCACAGCAATGGGCGCCAGGAGGTCACCGCTCGCTCTGTCCGCTCAGGGGTCCGCACCCGGAACTCTGGTGCCGACGAGCAGCCTCATGTGGGGAACTACCGACTCCTGAAGACCATTGGGAAGGGCAACTTCGCCAAGGTCAAGCTGGCCCGTCACATCCTCACTGGCAGAGAGGTGAGAGGAGAGACTAGGGCTGCAGCAGGACAGGCTGCTGTAGCCCCTTTCTGGTTTACCTAGCTTCACTAGTCTATTCTTTCCCCTCTCAATAGCATTGTTCTTGTTGTGCAAATATGAATTGTATCTTGTTCATAAGTGGGGGACATAAAAATAAAAGATAAGTTATGTATGTGTGTGCTGTGTTGATCCCAGTGAAGGGTCCTCAGAGCATAATTGTTTATACACTTTGTTTTTGCTCTCTCCTCAGGTGGCGATAAAGATTATCGATAAGACACAACTGAACCCAAACAGCCTTCAAAAGGTAAGGATCCTCCCTGTGTGGCTGTGATTCCCAGTACACTTATTGAGGTTGTGTGGCAAACTAGATCATTTTTTATCGTGGCTGTGTAACCACTGACCTGTGTAGTTTTGGCCCTGTGCCTGTGCCCTGGTGGTGGTTTTTGCCAGTCAGAGGGCATTATTGATATGACTGATGTGCTGCAGCAGGCAGGGTTTGACAGACAGACAGAGAGCATGACCAGGGCTTACCCAGGGTGCTGGGGTGGTCGTTGGTATTCTGCCTGCCCCACTGAGACTCAGAGTAAGCATCTCTCTCACTCGCTGCTTAGCTGTAGTTTCCATCTGTTTTTCCAAAGCACCATTGATTTGGTGCTTTGTATTTAAAGACAGATCCTTTGACATAGGCTGTGCTAAGTCAACAGAAACTCTGAGTAGGGCCCTATAAAATCAGTGTTGTGGACAGTCATGGAATCCAGACATTAAAATGGAATTCAACAATGTAAAAAAGTTATTGAACTTCAGTAGGAAATCAACCACTGAACAAAAATATAAACTCAACATGCAGCAATTTCAAAGATTTTCCTGAGTTACAGTTCATATAAGGAAATCAGTCAATTTAAAGAAATTAATTAGGCCCTAATCTGTGGATTTCACATGACTGGGCAGGGGCGCAGCCATTGGTTCGCCTGGGAGAGCATAGGCCCACTCACTGGGGAGCCAGGCCCAGCCAATCAGAATGAGTTTCCCCATAAAAAGGGCTTTATTACAGACAGAAATACTTTTCATCAACCCACCCCTCCTCCGACATCCCGCAGGTGAAGAAGCCTGATGTGGAGGTCCTGGGCACTGCGGTGGACATTCCTGCAGTCAGTATGCCAATTGCACACTCCCTCAAAACTTGGGACATCTGTGGAATTGTGTTGTGTGACAAAACTGCACATCCGGGATCGTGAATACAGCCTCAAGCTCATTACCATAACGCAACGTTAACTATTCATGAAAATCGCAAATGAAATGAATATGCTAGCTCTCAAGCTTAGCCTTTTGTTAACAACACTGTCATCTCAGATTTTCAAAATATGCTTCTCAACCATAGCAAAACAAGCATTTGTGTAACAGCTAGCGTAGCATTTAGCGTTAGCATTAGCTGGCAACATTTTCACAAAAACCAGAAAATCATTCAAATAAAATCATTACCTTTGAAGAACTTCAGATGTTTTCAATGAGGAGACTCTCAGTTAGATAGCAAATGCTCAGTTTTTCCTGAAAGATTATTTGTTTAGGAGAAATCGCTCCGTTTGGTGCATCACGTTTAGCTACGAAAAAAACCTGTATCCAGGAGTGTAATTATCCCCGCAGCTCATTAGCATAACACAACGTTAACTATTCATGAAAATCGCAAATGAAATGAAATGAATATGCTAGCTCTCAAGCTTAGCCTTTTGTTAACAACACTGTCATCTTAGATTTTCAAAATATGCTTCTCAACCATAGCAAAACAAGCATTTGTATAACAGCTAGCCCAGCTAGCGTAGCATTTAGCGTTAGCATTAGCAGGCAACATTTTCACAAAAACCAGAAAATCATTCAAATAAAATCATTACCTTTGAAGAACTTCAGATGTTTTGAATGAGGAGACTCTCAGTTAGATAGCAAATGCTCAGTTTTTCCTGAAAGATGATTTGTTTAGGAGAATTTGCTCCATTTGGTGCGTCACGTTTGGCTACCCAAAAAATACGAAAATTCAGTCTTCAAAACGCCGAACTTTTTTCCAAATTAACTCCATAATATCGACTGAAACATGGTAAACGTTGTTTAGAATCAATCCTCAAGGTGTTTTTCACATATCTCTTCATGAGATATCATTCGTTGAAAGCCTCCTCTCTCCTCTCAATCACTGGATGACTGCGTACAGCTTGTAGATTACGCACCAATTTAGACAAAGGACACCGGGCGGGACCCCTGGTAAATGTAGTCTCTTATGGCCAATCTTCCAATGATATGCCTACAAATACGTCACAATGCTGCAGACACCTTGGAGAAACGATAGAAACGGCAGGCTCATTCCCGGCGCATTCACAGCCATATAAGGAGACAATGGAAAACAGAGCTTCAAAAATTCTGCCCATTTCCTGGTTGAAGTTTCGCCTGTAGCATGAGTTCTGTGGCACTCACAGATAATATCTTTGCAGTTTTGGAAACCTTAGTGTTTTCTTTCCAAAGCTGCCAATTATATGCATAGTCGAGCATATCTTCCTGACAAAATATTGCGCTTAAAATGGGCATGTTTTTTTATCCATAAATTAAAAGAGCGCCCCCTATATCCAAGAAGTTAAAGTGGCCTTTTATTGTCCCCAGCACAAGGTGAACCTGTGTAATGATCATGCTGTTTAATCAGCTCCTTGCTTATGCCCCACCTGTCAGGTGGATGGATTATATTGGCAAAGGAGAAATGTAAACACATAATTTGAGATAAATAAGCTTTTCGTGCGTATGGAACATTTCTGTGAATTTAATTTTATTTTTTTCAGCTCATGAAACATGGGACGAACACTTTACGTGTTGCGTTTATATTTTTATTCAGTATAAATATATTGAATTTATTCTAAAATTCATTAATTTGCTCATGTTAGTAATAAGACAAAATGCATCAGTGATTCGTCTTTGTCCTGCAACTTTTTGAAACAGCACAGGAATGCCCCTGTGTGTGTGTATATATTTCTACATTTTTTTAATGATGCTATTGATGACCTTCTGGTAGAGATAGAAAGTCTTTCCCAAAGACCTTCTCAATGAAATGCTAACTACAAAGTGGCCTATCCCTACCTGGCAGAATGATATGATTATTTGCATCAATCCAATGGCTATTTGTTTTGCAAACTGCAATCACATGAGCGCTACAGAAACATCATTAACCAAACAACGGTCACTGGCTGGTGCGTACTTGAAATAAAGGTTAACTACACCCAAAAATCTAAATTTCATAGATTTTTCCAGACCTCAAAAGTGGTCTCCTGATGTGGTTTAAGCATTTGTGTGGACTTAGAACATCCAATTTTGTTGAAAACCTGGAAAAACAAAACGGAGAACAGAAGCGTGCAAAGATTACAAAAATCTCTTACAATGGCGCCAGAGGGGATGGCTGCCGTTTTACGGGCTTCTAACCAACTGTTATTTTGTGTTTTTCTTTTGCATTGTTTGTAACTTATTTTGTACATAATGCTGCTGCTACCGTCTCGTATGAACAAAAATAGCTTATGGATATCAGAACAGCCATTACTCACCCAATGTGAAGGATAAAATGTTTCTCCGAGACCAGGCCCAAATCCCTGTCAGTCGTGTGAAGAAAATACGGAATAACGGGGTGGTGATCAGGGTGCCTTGTTAGAATTTGTCGGCAAGTGGGTAACCCACCTCTACCATCCGTTCTATTGGCCAACATGCAATCACTGGAAAATAAACTGGATATCCGTTCGCGACTATCCTACCAACTGGACATTAAAAACTATAATATCATGTTTCACCGAGTCGTGGCTAAACGGCGACACGGATAATATACATCAGTTAGTGCATCGATGATTGATTTGCACTTTTCACACAAAAGTACGTTCATCTCTAGGAGACAGAATGTGTCTCCTTCCTGAGCGGTATGACAGCTGCGTGGTCCCATGGTGTTTATACTTGCGTACTATTGTTTGTACAGATGAATGTGGTACCTTCAGGCATTTGGAAATTACTCCTAAGGATGAACCAGAGTTGTGAAGGTCTACAATTTTTTTCTGAGGTCTTGGCTGATTTCTTTTGATTTTCCCATGATGTCAAGCAAAGAGGCACTGAGTTTGAAGATTGGCCTTGAAATACATTCACAGGTACACCTCCAGTCAATTAGCCTATCAGAAGCTTTTAAAGCCATGGCATCATTATCTGGAATCTTCCAAGCTGTTTAAAGGCACAGTCAAGTTAGTGTATGTGAACTTCTGACCCACTGGAATTGTGATACAGTGAGTCTGTCTGTAAACAATTGTTGGAAAAATTACTTGTCATGCACAAAGTTGAAGTCCTAACCGACTTGCCAAAACTATAGTTAATTAACAAGTAATTTGTAGAATGGTTGAAAAATTAGTTTTGACTCCAACCTAATACGGAACCCAATCCGGCTGTGCGCATGCGCTATCGTGCATACATTTATTTTGTCCCCCTACACCAAATGCCATCACGACACGCAGGTGAAAATGTCAAAACAAACTCTGAAACAATGACATTAATTTGGGGACAGGTCGAAAAGCATTAAACATGTATGACAATTTAGCTAATTAGCTTGCACTTGCTAAACTGATGTGTCCTATTTAGCTAGCTTGCTGGTGCTAGCTAATTTGTTCTGAGATATAAACATTGAGTTGTTATTTTACCTGAAATGCACAAGGACCTCTACTCCGACAATTAGTCCACACAGTCAACTGAATCGTTTCTTGTCATCTCTCCTCCTTCCAGGCTTTTTCATCTTTGAACTTATATGGTGATCGCATCTAAACTTTCATAGTATTACCATGACGACCGGCAAAACAGTTCGTCTTTCAATCAGCCACGTGGGTATGACCAATGAGGAGATGGCATGTGGGTACCTGCTTCTATAAACCAATGAGTAGATGGGAGAGGAAGGACTTGCAGCACGATCTGCGTCAGAAATAGAAAGGACTTCTATTTTAGCCCTTGGCATCGCAGACGCTCGTTGGCGCGCACGAGCAGTGTGGGTGCAATAATTGAATAACATGGATTTCTAAATTTATTTTGCGACGTGTTCGGTCTGATCAGCATGTAAGTGTATGTAAACTTCCGACTGCAACTGTATCTACTAGGCAGTGTCAGAGAAAGGCTCCAGAAATGGTCAAAGACTCCAGTCACACAAGTCATAGACTGTTCTCTCTGCTACCCCACGGCAAGCGGTACCGGAGCGCCAAGTCTAGGTCCAAAAGTTTCCTTAACAGCTTCTACCCCCAAGCCACAAGACTGCTGAACAATTAATCAAATGGTCACCTGGACTATTTACTTTCTTGAACTGCGTTGTTGGTTAAGGGCTCGTAAGTAAGCATTCCACGGTAAGGTCTACACCTGTTTTATTCAACGCATGTGACAGATAAAATGTGATTTGATTAAAACAAATTTCATTGAGCCCTATCTGAATCATGAGGCTCTTTATGAGGTGGCTTGTCGGAAACACACAACACATGGAGCTTCTGTTAACAATTTAGTAATAGCCCCTAGGAATAGTCATGTTGTGTTGGGTACCTGATGTAACTCATTTTTAGTATTACAAAGCTATCAATATCTTCTTTAAATGTTGCCTTTGCCTATTGAAATCCCCTTGTCTGACTTAGGCGATGATTTGTGAACAAAAGGAACTCTACCTCTTCAGCACCAACAAATCTAAGAGGTCCAGGTACACTGAGAAGAGGAGACTGCAAAATGTGTGTGGTTCTGTTATTGGGACAGTAAATAAAAAAATGGTCTTAAGCCGAAATCTTTGTTTTCATCCTCGGTTTTTAATAGTTTGGAAGAGCTCACATCCGTGACAAGCTCATTGTAATCTTTTCACCTCCATTCCTCCCTAACTCACTCCCTCTCTTCGCTGAAGGTCACATGACCAGGCCAGGCTGTTGTTGCCCAGTTTAGAGGGCAATGGTTAGGGAAATGGCCAAAGCCTTTGATTAAATGTAAACAGTTGATTCTCAGATGTTTGGAGTCTGGTGTGGCCTCTTCTTCTACTGCTCTCCTACTCCCTTCTCATAAAGTTACCACAGAGCAGCACTAAACCTGTTTTAAGTTCAGTATAGGCTAATGAGAGCAGAAGCAGTGCTCACAAATAAATGTCGAACTGACTGTTGAAATGGGACCTGCTATGACAATTAGCCTTGTAGCATAAGTATAGGTTACTGATCCTTATATTAGTGCACTGGTAAGTAGTGATGGGGGAAAAAATCCATACAGTTTATGACACTATATTGTATAGTTTTGACAATATTGCAATATTGTTTTTGACTGGCTGTACCTGCACCAAAACTCCAGTATTTGTCCTTCATAGATTGTTCGCCATCTTTTTAAATAGGGAGCCAATTTGTTTTCAGCACTTTTAATTCCATGACTGACCAAAACTAATTTTCTCTTGTCCCTCTGCAGAAGACGTATGGTGAGCAATATGTTTGGAACATCGAAATGTAATAAAATCACAATATCGAATTGCAATAGATATAGAATCGTGAGAAATGCAATACATATCGTATCGAAACTGAAGTATTGTGATAATATGGTATAGTGAGGTCCCTGACAATTCCCAGCCTTACTGGTAAGCCTGGATTGTTGGCAACACAATCTACATAGAAGTGTTGTGTCTATTGTGATGTTTTGTTATGGTGCCTTAGCCTGGTGGTTCCCATGTGGTCTGTTTGTGTGTGTGTGTGCAAGAACTGACCGGTTCCATTCTTTATCACTACATAAGCCTGTCAATACTGCTGTAAGGAATAGTGTTGTCTGTTCCCTATGGTTTTCTCTAGAGAACACCACGAAACCCATCCAGCAACCACACATAGGGGAACTCAGTTTTTTACGAAACAATGATAAGTCTGTCTGCCTGCCTATCCATGACATGGAAAATGGTCCAGAACAGACTATGGGAGGCGCACAGTACTACATAGAGCCATGACTACATGGAACTCTACTCCACATCAGGTACAGTGCATTTGGAAATGATTCAGACCCCTTGACTTTTTCCAGATTTTGTTACCTAACAGCCTTATCCTAAAATGTCTTAAATTGTTTTTTTTATCCCTCATCAATCTACACACAATACCCAATAACGACAAAGCAAAAACATTTATTAGTTATTCAGACCGTTTACTCAGTACATTGTTGAAGCACATTTGGCAGCGATTACAACCTTGAGGCTTCTTGGATATGACACTACAAGCTTGGCACACCTGTATTTGGGGATTTCCCCCATTCTTCTCTGCAGATCCTCTCAAGCTCTGTCAGGTTGTATGGGGAGGGTTGCTGCACAGCTATTTTCAGGTCTCTCGAGAGACGTTAGATCGGGTTAAAGTCCGGGCTCTGGCTGGGCCGCTCAAGGACATTGAGACTTGTCCCAAAGCCACTTCTGCACTGTCTTGGCTGTGTGCTTAGGGTCGTTGTCCTGTTGGAAGGTGAATCTTCGCCCCAGTCTGAGGCTCTGAGCACTCTGGAGCAAGTTTTCATCAAGGATCTCTCTGTACTTTGCTCCGTTCATCATTCCCTCGACCCTGACTAGTCTCCCAGTCCCTGAAAAACATGATGCTGCCACCACCATGCTTCACCGTAGAGATGGTGCCAGGTTTCCTCCAGATCTGACACTTTGCGGTGGTGTTATACATTTTGTATTGTAGTGGTGTAATAATGTTATATCATGTACTGTTTTATCTTTTTGTTTTGTGTGATGTAGTTGCCTTAATGTGTTTGGACCCCAGGAAGAGTAGCTCTAATGGGGATCCCTAATAAATGCAAATGCAACACTTATTTCTCTATGTTTACGCAGCACTCTGAGAATATTTTGCTATAAAAATGGGTAGATGGGTATAATGGGAAGAGTGTAATGAAAGTGAGCTAGACCTCAAGCCAAGGCTAAGACTTCTCTTCCACTAGCAAGGAAGAACCAAGTCGAATCTACGCTTGTTTGTTACTATCGTGTTCAGAGTGTTTTTCTGTTGAAGTTTAATGAACCCTTTAGTATTTTAGCTAAACCGGAAATCATACTATTCAGTTGAGAGACTTGGAGATGAACGATGTTCAGGTTGGGTTTCAATGTGAACACTACCCTGGTCTGTCATCCTCCAAACATCCTGGCTTCCCCAGAATAGAGCGTGTCGTGTCTGTGTTTCTTGATGCGTGACCAGTTAGGATGGCATTAAGCTGTATGTTCCAGACATGGTGATATATTTCCTCCTATGCATGGACTGCTGCAGCACCTTGTATTGGGTAATGCCAGGAGGCACAGTAGAAGATAGAAAGGCCAGTACATGGCACAGCATCAGGCACGGCTCCTGCTCTTTTAAATATGGATGACTTTTATTATTTTATGGGCGGAAGGGGGGATGGGAGCACAGTGAGCTGTCGTAAAGGAGGATCAATAATAAATAGCACTTAGTTATTTTATTCCCACTGAGATTGAACCCTAAAGAGCATTTTTGGCTCTGACACAACTCAGATCACTCTCTAATGGTTATGGAGCATTTGTCTTGTTTCTGTGTGTGCAGGTGTCTTGCTCAAATAATGTTGATACCGGTAAAGTCTAAGGTTCTGAAAGATAGGTGAGGACAATAATCGTAACTTCACTTCAACTTCTTTAATAGCACAACAATGTATTCTAGATGTTTGTAAAAACCAGACTAGTGCTTCGGAAATATTTGGGCAGAGATACATTTTCTCAGAGAACTGCTCTTTAAGCGAAAACCACATCAGTGTCTGTCATCACGTATCCCAGACATGTTCCATATGCACAAAAAGCTTATTTCTCTCAAATGTTGTGCACAAATTTGTTTATCTGACAGGTGTGGCATATCAAGACACAGGTACACCTTGTGCTGGGGACAATAAAAGGGATCTCTAAAATATGACATTTTGTCTTAACACAATGCCACAGGTGTCGCAAGTTTTGAGTGAGAGAGCGTGCAATGGCATGCTGACTGCAAGAATGTCCACCAGAGCTGTTGCCAGAGAATTTAATGTTAATTTCAATACCATAAGCTGCCACCAACTGCGTTTTAGAGAATTTGGCAGTACGTCCAACTGGCTGCACAACCGCAGACCACGTACGTATATGGCGTCATGTGGGTGTGTGATTTGCTGATGTCAACGTTGTGAACTGAGTGCCCCATCGTGGGGTTATGGTATGGGAAGGCATAAGTTACACAACGAACACAATTGCATTTTATCGATGGCAATTTGAATGAACAGCGATACTGTGACGAGATCCTGAGGCCCATTGTCGTGCCATTCATCCACCGCCATCACCTCATGTTTCAGCATGTCGCAAGGATCTGTACACAATTCCTGGAAGCTGAAAAAGTCCCAGTTCTTCCGTGGCCTGCATACTTACTAGACATGTCACCCATTGAGCATGTTTGGGATGCTCTGGATCGAGGTCTACGACAGCGTGTTCCAGTTCCCTCCAATATCCAGTAACTTCTCACAGCCATTGAAGAGCAGTGGGACAACGATCCACAATCAACAGCCAGATCATCTCTGTGAAGGAGATGTATAAGGCAAATGGTGGTCACAACAGGGACCGACAGGTTTTCTGATCCACGCCCCTACTCTTTAAGGTATCTGTGACCAACAGATGCATATCTGTATTCCCAGTCATGTAAATCCATAGATTAGGGCCAAATTAATTATTTAAATTGACTGATTTCCTTATATGAGCTGTAGCTCAGTAAAATCTTTGAAATTGATGTATTTATATTTTTTTCAGTGTATGTGTGTGTGAGAGATATATAGGGTGGAGAACAAGTATTTGATATACTGCCGATTTTGCAGGTTTTCCGACTTACAAAGCATGTAGAGGTCTGTCATTTTTATCATAGGTACACTTCAACTGTGAGAGACATTGTGTGATTTTTAAGTAATTAATTTGCATTTTATTGCATGACATAAGTATTTGATACATCAGAAAAGCAGAACTTAATATTTGGTACAGAAACCTTTGTTTGCAATTACAGAGATCATACGTTGCCTGTAGTTCTTGACCAGGTTTGCACACACTGCAGCAGGGATTTGGGCCCACTCCTCCATACAGACCTTCTCCAGATCCTTCAGGTTTCGGGGCTGTCACTGGGCAATACGGACTTTCAGCTCCCTCCAAAGATTTTCTATTGGGTTCAGGTCTGGAGACTGGCTAGGCCACTCCATGACCTTGAGATGCTTCTTACGGAGCCACTCCTTAGTTGTCCTGGCTGTGTGTTTCGGGTTGTTGTCATGCTGGAAGACCCATCCACGACCCATCTTCAATGCTCTTACTGAGGGAAGGAGGTTGTTGGCCAAGATCTCGCGATACATGGCCCCATCATCCTCCCCTCAATACGGTACAGTCGTCCTGTCCCCTTTGCAGAAAAGCATCCCCAAAGAAGGATGTTTCCACCTCCATGCTTCACGGTTGGGATGGTGTTCTTGGGGTTGTACTCATTCTTCTTCTTCCAAACACGGCGAGTGGAGTTTAGACCAAAAAGCTCTATTTTTGACTCATCAGACCACATGACCTTCTCCTATTCCTCCTCTGGATCATCCAGATGGTCATTGGCAAACTTCAGACGGGCCTGGACATGCACTGGCTTGAGCAGGGGGACCTTGCGTGCGCTGCAGGATTTTAATCCATGACGGCGTAGTGTGTTACTAATGGTTTTCTTTGAGACTGTGGTCCCAGCTCTCTTCAGGTCATTGACCAGGTCCTGCCGTGTAGTTCTGGGCTGATCCCTCACTTTCCTCATGATCATTGATGCCCCACAAGGTGAGATCTTGCATGGAGCCCCAGACTGAGGGTGATTGACCGTCATCTTGAACTTCTTCCATTTTCTAATAATTGCGCCAACAGTTGTTGCCTTCTCACCAAGCTGCTTGCCTATTGTCCTGTAGCCCATCCCTACCTTGTGCAGGTCTACAATTTTATCCCTGATGTCTTTACACAGCTCTCTGGTCTTGGCCATTGTGGAGAGGTTGGAGTCTGTTTGATTGAGTGTGTGGACAGGTGTCTTTTATACAGTGGGGATGTACCTACTGGTTGGTAGGTGATCAAGTACTTATGTCATGCAATAAAATGCAAATTAATTACTTATAAATCATACAATGCGATTTTCTGGATTTTTGTTTTAGATTCCGTCTCTCACAGTTGAAGTGTACCTATGATAAAAATGACAGACCTCTACACGCTTTCTAAGTATGAAAACCAACACTGAACAATTAATACATTTTCTCTCCCTGCAGCTCTTCAGAGAAGTAAGAATAATGAAGATTTTAAACCACCCAAATATAGGTAAGCAGAACACACACACATACACCTCCATACACCACACAATACCATACACTACACACCACCATACACTACACACCACCTTACAGATGGAGACAGGATACGTTGTTAATTGCGTTTAATTTTGTACCCCGCGTACGTCATGATTTCCTCTGCTCAAATGTGGTTATAATTAAATGTGCAATGATAACCATTTAGAAGAGCGAGAGGGAGCCTCTTCTCCATCCCACCTCCACTATATATAGCCATGGAGCTCTCAGCCACTCATCCAGAGACTGTTAGAACAGCTCACTGAAAAGACTGCAGGGAGGCTGATTTTACACTGTATACCCAATAAGCACGAGTGCCCTGTTTAATATGCCCACATGTGAGAAATGGTAGGCCAGAGAGTGTATGCAGCAACACACGCACCATTCTAAGATGAGGGAGTGGAGAGGTTAGTTGGAGGAGTGATCAAAGGAAATGAGAAATACATTTATTCAGTTTCCTCAGGCTCTTCAAGGCTACAGTTGAAGTCGGAAGTTTACTTACACCTTAGCCAAATACATTTAAATTCAGTTGTTCACAATCCCTGACATTTAATCAGAGTAAAAATTCCCTGTCTTTGGTCATTTAGGATCACCACTTTATTTTAAGAATGTGAAATGTCAGAATAATAGTAGAGAGTGATTTATTTCAGCTTCTTTCATCACATTCCCAGTGGGTCAGAAGTTTGCATACGCCCAATTAGTACTTTTGGTAGCATTGCCTTTAAATTGTTTCACTTGGGTCAATCGTTTCGGGTAGCCTTCCACAAGCTTTCCACAATAAGTTGGGTGAATTTTGGCCCATTCCTCCTGACAGAGCTGGTGTAACTGAGTCAGGTTTGTAGGTCACCGTGCTCGCACACACTTTATCAGTTCTGCCACAAATTTTCTATGGGATTGGTCAGGGCTTTGTGATGGCCACTCCAATACCTTGACTTGGTTGTCCTTAAGCCATTTTGCCACAACTTTGGAAGTATGTTTGGGGTCATTGTCCATTCGGAAGACCCATTTGCGACCAAGGTTTAACTTAACTTAACTGATGTCTTGAGATGTTGCTTCAATATATCCACATCATTTTCA
The DNA here is from genome assembly GCF_002021735.2 of Oncorhynchus kisutch. Lineage (NCBI taxonomy): Eukaryota > Metazoa > Chordata > Actinopteri > Salmoniformes > Salmonidae > Oncorhynchus > Oncorhynchus kisutch. The sequence continues at coordinate 24,486,610 of NC_034187.2, forward strand.
TCCCTCATCCCTCCTGCAGCAAAGCACCCCCACAAAGCACCCCCACAACATGATGCTGCCACCCCCGTGCTTCACGGTTGGGATGGTGTTCTTCGGCTTGTAAGCCTCCCCCTTTTCCCTCCAAACATAACGATGGTCGTTATGGCCAAACAGTTCTATTTTTGTTTCATCAGACCAAAGGACATTTCTCCAAAAAGTACGATCTTTGTCCCCATGTGCAGTTGAAAACAGTAGTCTGGCTTTTTTATGGCTGTTTTGGAGCAGTGTCTTCTTTCTTGCTGAGCGACCTTTCCGGTTATGTCGATATAGGACTCGTTTTTACTGTGGATATAGATACTTTTGTACCGGTTTCCTCCAGCATCTTCACAAGGTAGCTGTTGCTGCTGTTGTTCTGGGATTGATTTGCACTTTTCACATCAAAGTACGTTCATCTATAGGAGACAGAACGCGTCTCCTTCCTGAGCGGTATGACAGCTGCGTGGTCCCATGTTGTTTATACTTGCGTACTAATGTTTGTACAGATGAACGTGGTACCTTCAGGCATTTGGAAATAGCTCCCAAGGATGAACCAGACTTGTGGAGGTCTACAATTTTTTTTCTGAGATCTTGGCTGATTTCTTTTGATTTTCCCATGATGTCAAGCTGAGTTTGAAGGTAGGCCTTGAAATCCATCCACAGGTACACCTCCAATTGACTCAAATGATGTAAATGATGTAAATTAGCCTATCAGAAGCTTCTAAAGCCATGACATAATTCTCTGGAATTTTCCAAGCTGTTTAAAGGCACAGTCAACTTAGTATATGTAAACTTCTGACCCACTGGAATTGTGATACAGTGAAATAATCTGTCTGTAAATAATTGTTGGAAAAATTACTTGTATCATGCACAAAGTAGATGTCCTAACCGACTTGCCAAAACTATAGTTGGTTAACAAGAAATTTGTGGAGCTCCAACTTAAGTGTATGTAAACTTCTGACTTCAACTGTATCAGCAGTAGAACATGTGAATGATTGTAAACTGGATTCCTTGCTCTAAACTACGATCGTTTGCTCTGGATACTGAGGAACATAAACTCCCTAGAACCATCTTTCTTACTTACTGACTTTGTTGTCCGCATGGGGAAATGTTGTTGTTGTAGTGTCATGTACACGTTTAAAGATCAGTTTAAATACAAAACAGAATTGACAATACCACTTTCTTAACAGTTACATACCAATAAACTTTTAAAAAAATAAAAAAGATTATAGACTAGCCTGCTGGCCTTACTGAGTCGATAGGAACATTAGCCCAAGCTATTTAGGAGGGATATCACACCTGGCACAAATTATTGTCTAGTTCTATTTTTCCTGCTGAGGGTTGCCCTATACCTGCGCCCAGAGGGGAGTAGTTCAAAGTCCGGGTACAGGGGGTGGCTTTGGTCTAAAATGATTTTTGTGAGCCTTGCGGAGGGCCCTGATCTTAAAGATCTCATCCAGGCCTGTCTGTTTGACTTGCTGTGGTGATAATCCTTCTCAGCATATTTCTCTGGCTGACAGTGGCATTGCCAAACCAACAAACAATACAAAAAGTTAAAATACTCTCAATTAAATATTTGTAAAACAGGGTCAGTATAGTACAGTCTACATTAAAAGATCCCAGCTTTTTGAGAAAGAGAGCAGAGCAGGTCTTTGTAGAGCAGGACTGTACATTTACTCCACTGAAGCTTATTGTCCAAGAGGACACCCAGGTATTTGTATTCCTCTACGATCTCCATATTCTGACCACTGATAGATGTTGCAGAGGTGTTGTACACTTCCTGAAATCTATGCACATCTCTTTGGTCTTGATGGTATTGAGGACCAAGTGTGATTCCTCACACCACTCTACAAAGCCACCTAGGACCGGGCCATGATGTTCCTCGTCATCATGCAACAGGCTGATCAAGGCAGTGTCATCAGCGAACTTAACGAGGTGTCTGTCAGGATGGCAACTAGTACAACTATTAGTGTACAGGAGTAGGGACAGAACACATCCCTGAGGAGAGCCTGTGTTGCTATTGCGTATCTCCGACACATGGGGACCTAATTTTGACTCGCTTTCTTCTTGCCACTCTTCCATAAAGGCCAGATTTGTGCAATATACGACTGATTATTTTCCTATGGACAGAGTCTCCCACCTCAGCTGTAGATCTCTGCAGTTCATCCAGAGTGATCATGGGCCTCTTGGCTGCATCTCTGATCAGTCTTCTCCTTGTATGAGCTGAAAGTTTAGAGGGATGGCCAGGTCTTGGTAGATTTGCAGTGGTCTGATACTCCTTCCATTTCAATATTATCGCTTGCACAGTGCTCCTTGGGATGTTTAAAGCTTGGGAAATCTTTTTGTATCCAAATCCGGCTTTAAACTTCTTCACAACAGTATCTCGGACCTGCCTGGTGTGTTCCTTGTTCTTCATGATGCTCTCTGCGCTTTTAACGGACCTCTGAGACTATCACAGTGCAGGTGCATTTATACGGAGACTTGATTACACACAGGTGGATTGTATTTATCATCATTAGTCATTTAGGTCAACATTGGATCATTCAGAGATCCTCACTGAACTTCTGGAGAGAGTTTGCTGCACTGAAAGTAAAGGGGCTGAATAATTTTGCACGCCCAATTTTTCAGTTTTTGATTTGTTAAAAAAGTTTGAAATATCCAATAAATGTCGTTCCACTTCATGATTGTGTCCCACTTGATGTTGATTCTTCACAAAAAAATACAGTTTTATATCTTTATGTTTGAAGCCTGAAATGTGGCAAAAGGTTGCAAAGTTCAAGGGGGGCGAATACTTTCGCAAGGCACTGTATGTGGGGGGCACTAGCCATGGATTTAATCCCTTGGCCAGGCCACCCTTGCGTTTCCTGAGGAGAGAAACTTTTGTTATTGACCAAATACTTATTTTCCACCATAATTTGCAAATTAATTCATAAAAAATCCTACAATGTGATTTTCTGGATTTTTTAAATCTCATTTTGTCTGTCATAGTTGAAGTGTAGCTATGATGAAAATTACAGGCCTCATCTTTTTAAGTGGGAGAACTTACACAATTGGTGGCTGACTAAATACTTTTTTGCCCCACTGTATCTGTCTTTTGATCTCACATTGTACATCTCTTAAAGCCTGTCTATCACCCTTGGCATAAAGTGCCTTCTTCCTATCAAGTAGTGATTTTAGATGTTTTGATACTCGAGGCTTATTGTTGGGGAAGATTTTACAGGTTTTAGTAGGCACAACTGACTCAACACAGAAGATTACATAGTCTGAAACAACATCTGTGAGTTCATCAAGATCAGAGCTGCTGTCCTCAAATACCTCCCACATAGTACAGTCAAAACACCCCTGGAGACCAAATACCTCCCACATAGTACAGTCAAAACAGCCCTGGAGACAAGTGATACCCTTGTCATTCCAGATCTGGACAGTTTTTTAACTGTGGGTTTCTCCCTCTCCAAGAGCTGACAGTAGGTTGGCCTGAGGTAGACTACATTGTGGTCTGATGTCCCCAGGGGTGGTCTGGTGGTGGCAGAAAATGCATTTGGTATTGTCCCATAGCACAAGTCAAGAGTCCTATTTTTCCTATTGTGACATTTCACATACTGGTGGTATGTGCGCAGGACTTTGCAAGGTACAGTTGTTAAAATCACCTAAAATAAATTTGGATGCATCGGGGGAGATGGATTCCAGTTTCTGTGACAGATTATAAATTATCTCTGATGCCTTTGTTATATTAGCTTTAGGTTGAATGTACACAACGGTAACAAACAATTGCGGGAACTCACTGGGCAGGTAGTAGGGTCACAGTGACACAGAAAGCAGGTCAGTGTCGGGCGTACAGAGTCTCTCTCTTACCAGGATCCATTTACACCGCTGGTCCCTGACAATGCCGTCAGCTATCCAGGACACCCATTTTTACACAGTTGAGCCAGAAATATGAAATTCTTAATTGTTTTTGAGTGTGGGCCTGAATTCAAGGACAGATCTTTCTCTTTTCTACATAGTCAAGCTGTTTGAGGTGATCGAGACAGAGAGGACGCTGTACCTGGTGATGGAGTATGCCAGTGGAGGTGAGTAGTATGTTATGCCTCGGCTTCTCAGCCCCCGTAACTGCTGTGATGGCATAGGGCATGGTGAAGAGCCATACAGGAAACTAGGGCTGTCCCCGACTGAAAAAAAACATGGTCGACTGAGAGTCATCTCGGTTCTATCGACCCATCGATTGGTCTACATTTTCACAAGTGTATTTTTCCATATGTAGACACATCCTATGTGTTTAATCAAATCAACTACAGTACATTCACTGAGCTTGTCTGATGCGTTAAGTGCACTGTTTGATTAAATAATTAAGACACACATGACTAGAGGGAGTCTGACCGCAATTGATTTGATTGTGCCGAGCCGGGCTCAGACTTGATGTGTTAAAAAAAAATGGCAGTGAGTGACTGTGTGACTAGCATCCATTGTCACTCTCTCCTCCCTGCTGCAGCGACCACCACAGTGGTTATTGAGCTGTTCGTGCTGCTAAAGCTGCAACATAATTACAGCCTTTCTTAAAATCAATACACAGAAGTATATATTTTTAAACCTGCATATTTAGCTAAAAGAAATCCAGGTTAGCAGGCAATATTAAGGTGAAATTGTGTCACTTCTCTTGCGTTCATTGCACGCAGAGTCAGGGTATATGCAACAGTTTGGGCAGCCTAGCTCATTGCGAACTAATTTGCCAGAATTGTACGTAATTATGACGTAACATTGAAGGTTGTTCAATGTAACAAGAATATTTAGACTTAGGGATGCCACCCATTAGTTAAAATACCGAACTGTTCCGTATTTCACTGAAATAATAAACGTTTTGTTTTTGAAATTATAGTTTCCGGATTCAACCATATTAATGCCCGAAGGCTCGTATTTCTGTGTGTTATGTTATAATTAAGTCTATGATTTGATAGAGCAGTCTGACTGAGCGATGGTAGGCAGCAGCAGGCTCGTAAGCATTCATTCAAACAGCACTTTTGTGATTTTTACCAGCAGCTCTTCGCAAGCACAGCGCTGTTTATGACTTCAAGTGGTATAGAGAGAAATAGTCCTATAAATACTATATTAACTACAACCTAAAACCTCTTACCTTGGAATATTGAAGTCTCATGTTAAAAGGAACCACCAACTTTCATATGTTCTCCTGTTCTGAGCAAGGAACTCAAACGTTAGCTTTTTTACATGGCACATATTGCACTTTTACTTCTCCAACACTTTGTTTTTGCATTATTTGAACCAAATTGAACATGTTTCATTATTTATTCAAGGCTAAATTTATTTTTTATTAATGTATTATATTAAGTTAAAATAAGTTTTCATTCAGTATTGTTGTAATTGTCATTATTACCCTTACCACCTAGGGGCGGCCCGTCAGGAAGTCCAGGATCCAGATGCAGAGGGAGGTGTTTAGTCCCAGGGTCCTTAGCTTATTGATGAGCTTTGAGGGCACTATGGTGTTGAACGCTGAATGAATAGCATTCTCACATAGGTGTTCCTTTTGTCCAGGTGGGAAAGGGCAGTGTGGAGGACAATGGAGACGGCATCATCTGTGAATCTGTTGGGGCGTTATGCAAATTGGAGTGGGTCTAGGCTTTCTGGGATGATGGTGTTGATGTGAGCCATGACCAGCCTTTCAAAGCACTTCTTGGCTACAGACGTGAGTGCTACGGGTTGGTAGTCATTTAGGCAGGTTACCTTAGTGTTCTTGGGCACAGGCACTATGGTAGTCTGCTTAAAACATGTTGGTATTACAGACTCGGACAGGGAGATGTTGAAAATGTCAGTGAATACAGTTGGTCAGCGCATGCTTGCAGTACACGTCCTGGTAATCCGTCTGGCCCAGCTGCCTTGTAAATGTTGACCTGTCTAAAGGTCTTACTCACATCGGCTGCGGAGAGGGTGATCACACAGTGTTCCGGTACAGCTGGTGCTCTCATGCATGTTTCAGTGTTATTTGCCTCGACGCGAGCATAGAAGTAGTTTAGCTCGTAAGGTAAGGAGCAAGCGCTCCGTGCATATTATGTGTGCCAAACAGGTTCTGTTAGATTACAATATAATTTCTCTGACTGTTTGGAACAATGTAAACAACTATTTTTTTTGTAGTTTTTATTACAGCAAAATGGAACGGTTTATTTATTGTTCACGCTAATTATTCAAGGGTCAATGCTTGATTGCATTTCAAATCATGAATGACTCATGCTGTGTGATGACATTAATGAATGAGTGATTGATTGTTACAGTACTGTAAGTTATATATAGACCAAAGTAAGTTTCAGTATTAAGAATAAACAGGATGCACTCTTAGGCCTACAGCTCAATGGCGGTTATGCGATGCAGCTATACTAAGCCTACTAATGATAATGACATGACTTATTATTATAACAATGATAATCATAACAATAATAGTCACAACAATAATGAAATCAAGAAAAAGGAGGGTTATTATAAATATTTTTCTGACAATTTGGAACAGTGTAAGTAACACTAAATAAATGATAAAAAATACCCGACAGGCTGTTCTAACGAAAAACAAGATAAAGCCTTTTATAGTATAGCAAACAGACGAATTTGTGAAATTGCTTATCCGACATGTTGTGTGTGGTTTGGTGCTTACGAAGGCTTGGTGCTCATGGAATCAGTAGGCTATTAAACAAACAGGCAACAGAAGCAGGATCTGTCTTATTTCTGTAGATATATTGATGATTTATAAAGCCAGGCACATTTAACAGTTAGGCTACTTTTCTTAGACAATTAAGTCAAAAGGCTGTTTCTGCCTCATTCTGCTGCTGCCTCCACAGCATTGTTCTCAACACCAATATGCTGGTTAACTTTGCTATTATGCACAAAGCAACATGGTCTAGGCGCCAACAGTGCACTGATGTGTTTCAGAACCACTGACAGCGACTGCTATCCAACGCGGGAGAAAGCGCACATCTGTTATAAAATATTATTTTTATTAGTGTTGCACCATTGTTCCAACGTAATATAACCATATACAAGTTCAGTAGCACATGTCTTAGAGTGATGGACTGTGCCACCCCCACGGCCTCTATAATGGATTAGTCCACTCAGGCAGGTGCCAATTAGACAGGTGTCTTGTACACCATGAACATTTAAAAAAAATGATGTACTACTTCCTGACTAAAGAAATCTCAGTCAACCAGAAGCCTATTGACCAAACAAATGACCAGTCAACAAAACGGGGTCAGCCCTACAGGAAATATATCATATTCAGTACATTGCAACAGTGGCCATTGGCAACCTACTTCTAGGAAATCTGAAATGTGTGTTGACACGTCCTGCATTTAGAGCAGAGTTGGAGGGCACTGGTGACTCTCTCTTTCGCACACACGCTCACTTGCTGCCACCGCAGATCAACACTGATTGTGTGTGGGAGGGTTTTGGGGATGCAGAACAAAAGGTTTTATGGGGCAAGTTGTTAATGCTGGACCCCCCCCCCTTCTCACCCCCTAACCTCTCAGCTGCTGTTAGCACACGAGAGAGCTGTGTCACGTTTTAGCATGGACGGGTTTGAGAGAACACAACACAGCTGCGTGGGCTGAAGAAAGAATCTGATGTTGTTGCCATACTCAGAAGCTTGTGCCTTCAGGACAGTACTACAGTAAAGGAATTAGAGTTCTGTGTCTCTCTGTAGGTGTGAGGAACAGTTAGGTTCACATCCTCCTCATACTGTGTTTTAAATTAGTTCTTGATTTGATTTGGATTATTCTCTAAACTAGGGCTGTTCAATGTCAGTCCTGGAGGGCCGAAACACTTCTGATTTTCATCCTCTCCTAATAAGGGTTTAATTCAGACTTGGGACACCAGGTGTGTGCCATTAACTACCAGGTAGAAACAAGACACAGAAGTATTTTGGCCCTCCAGAACCGGAATTGAACAGCCCTGTTCTAAACCTTGACCTTATTTGATGTACAAAGTGTTTTCGTACCGTTTTCCCTTTGAAATACACAGCCTTCAATTTAATATCCTTACTGTTGTCTTCTTTCTCTTGCAGGAGAGGTCTTCGACTACCTTGTTGCACACGGAAGGATGAAGGAAAAAGAGGCCAGGGCTAAATTTAGACAGGTAGGTACAGGACTTTACCCGCAGTGTTCTGGATTCTCACCCTGCCTTGCCTGTCTGCCTGCCGATTCCTCACTGGTCAGTGTCCTAAACCACCCAGGATAGTCTGCTGTTACTGTAAAGTTATGAGAAATGGAAAAACACAGAGCTTATCTCTCTCCCACTGACAGTGATACACTGGGGATGTGCTGCCTCCACACAGCGCTCTGCAGTGGGAGGATAGGCAGGCACACTCAGCAATGTCGAGGCTATAGCTAACTACTTCCCTGGTCTGACCGCAGAGTTTCATTGGGAGCTCTGATAAACCTCGAGCAGATGCTCACACAGGAAGAGGAGACTCAGTTTTCTCCAAGCTTCATGTCTACACTCTGTTTCTTAGACATGGTTTCTTTTTAGTTGTATCTGTCTTCTCACTCGACACCACATCTCCTCACCACAACCTTCACCCAGGGGGGTTGTACACCACATCTCCTCACCACATCCTTCACCTAGGGGGGGGTTGTACACCACATCTCCACACCACATCTCCTCACCACATCCTTCACCTAGGGGGGTTGTACACCACATCTCCTCACCACATCCTTCACCTAGGGGGGTTGTACACCACATCTCCACACCACATCTCCTCACCACATCCTTCACCTAGGGGGGTTGTACCCCACATCTCCTCACCACATCCTTCACCTAGGGGGGTTGTACACCATATGTCCTCACCACATCCTTCACCCAGGGGGGTTGTACACCACATCTCCTCACCACATCCTTCACCTAGGGGGGTTGTACCCCACATCTCCTCACCACATCCTTCACCTAGGGGGGTTGTACACCACATCTCCTCTCCATATCCTTCACCCAGGGTGGTTCTACTCCACATCTCCTCTCCATATCCTTCACCCAGGGTGGTTGTACTCCACATCTCCTCTCCATATCCTTCACCCAGGGTGGTTGTACTCCACATCTCCTCTCCATATCCTTCACCTACTGGAGGTGTGAAAACTGCCAGGTGGAATACTAACTGTATCACTCTGTATGTGTATTTCTCTGTAGATCGTTTCTGCTGTGCAGTACTGCCACCAGAAGCACATTGTTCATAGAGACCTGAAGGTAAGGACCCAGTGAGGGTGGGTGTGGTGGGGGGGGGGGTGAACTAAAGTGGCCAAAGGCGGTGCTTTTCCCTGCTCACATGTTTTCCATTGCACCACATACTCACTTAAAATGCCATTCCATTTAGCCAGCTTTTGATATGCTGCCACATATAGAATAAATATTGATGCTCCTGTATTTTTATCTCGGTTAGCGTGAGGGGGTCGACCTCAGTGGGAGTTACTCTGTTCAGAGCTCCCATCTCCTTTCCATCAGCAGCGTGTCCATACAGTGTTTACGCTGTAGAGCTTCATGAATGATCCATGAGGACTGAGATGTAAGAGCAGAGAGCAGCTGTCTCCCCCTGTGTGTTTGACACTAACTTTGACTTGTAGAGCACTTTGTTTTGTGAGGGGTTTTTCTGTGGAGGGATCAGTAGATATTTGTTGTGCCTTTGACATCTCTACCTCTGATTGGAACTCTACTGTCAGCATGGATCTTTGTGGGTTATTCAAATGTGTTATGCTTTTACCTGTGGCCTAGGTAGTCTGTTACCTCTGTCTTTCAATCTGACGTCCCAGCCATCTCTCACCTCATCACCCCATTCTTCTCCAATTCCCCTCCTGTGTCTCTAGGCAGAGAACCTGCTGCTGGATGCAGACATGAACATTAAGATAGCGGACTTTGGCTTTAGTAATGAGTTCACCATGGGGAACAAGCTGGACACGTTCTGTGGCTCCCCTCCCTACGCCGCCCCGGAGCTGTTTCAGGGGAAGAAGTACGATGGGCCCGAGGTGGACGTCTGGAGCCTGGGGGTCATCCTCTACACACTGGTCAGCGGCTCTCTGCCCTTCGACGGGCAGAACCTTAAGGTATGTAGTAAGACTCATAGAAATACTTCCATACTCAGTTCCTTTGTCTGTGGGAGATTCATAGTCAGTGAAACATAGGGGTAAAACTTGAGATAAGATGTCCTCACTCACTCTTTCTCCCTGTCCGTCTCTCTGTAGGAGCTTAGGGAGAGAGTTCTGAGGGGGAAATATCGTATCCCCTTCTACATGTCCACAGACTGTGAGAACCTCCTCAAGCGCTTCCTGGTGCTCAACCCGGCCAAGCGGGGGACTCTCGAGGTGAGGGAGGACAGCGAAAATGTAAATATTCAACACTTTATTCTCTCCATCCATCTGCCATCTGTCGATTCGCCTGCCTGCCATCTGTCGATCCGCCTGCCTGCCATCTGTCGATCCGCCTGCCTGCCATCTCTCCATCCGCCTGCCTGCCAACTCTCCATCCGCCTGCCTGCCATCTCTCCATCGGCCTGCCTGCCATCTCTTCATCTGCCTGCCTGCCATCTCTCCATCCGCCTGCCTGCCATCTGTCCATCTGCCTGCCTGCCATCTGTCCATCCGCCTGCCTGCCATCTGTCCATCCATCCACCTCTCCATTCCTTGGGCCGGCATCTGCTCGACACTCATCACACTGCTCTCTTTTTGTGCTGATTATATATTCTCCATTCTCTTTCTCTCCTCTGTTGGCACAATACATAATTCATGCTCCCTCTTGTTTTTATCTTTCTTTTAGGCAGAGCGAAATGCAGGCACAGCACATAGTTGTCTTGGTTTCTGTATGTTCACATTATGTGCTCATATCCATCCTCATCCCTCTTCTCACTAGAAGTTCAGATTACATACAGTCCTGCATTGAAAGATGTCATTTAGAACAGATATCGGCCTCGTGGTTGAACATTTCCTATTATCATTATCTTGTAAACCCATCGTACACGACCGCCCAATTGATTGGTGAGTTTGTTTGAGAATTAGATTAGACTGACTTTAAATGACGATTCAGCTTTCAAACAGTGTAGCATTGATTCAAATCAAAATCTCTTTTCCAATTCTTATTTTTAGGGGAAATCACAATTCAATTTGTTTTTTGAGTGCAATGAGGTGAAATAAGTGAACCTTTAAGTGGATTTAAGAAAATAAACCCCCCCACCCCCACCCACCCTGTGATCATGAGGATAGGACCCTGTAGTAAAAGGACCCTGTTCTATGAGGACTCTTTTTTTAACATTTTATTTCAGCAAATCATGAAAGACCGCTGGATCAATGCGGGATCGGAGGAGGACGAGCTCAAGCCTTTCGTAGAACCAGAACAGGACATCGCAGATCAGAAGAGAATAGGTACTAAGAGGAGAAAACTAACGTGTGTAGGCAGCAGCACTGCAACATAATCACTCTCAGTATTTAAGCACTTTACAGTTTTCAAAAGGAAAAGATCAAACGCAGCATAAAAACTACTTCTGCAGGAGCCTCCGAGAGGGAGAGACACGAGACAGAGAGAACCTCCACATCTTGGCCTAGATAAAAGCACTAAGGGGTAGAGGGAGGGGGAGAGAGGGTGTACATGCTGAAAGATGTCCTCTGAGTGTGGGGGTATTGCATAACAGCAGCTGGGATCTCTGTCAGAGCACGTTGGTTAGAGGGAGCTGCCAGTCACCTAGCACAAAGAGAAAGAGAGAGAGCGGGCGGGAGGGAGAGATGAAATGGAGCACATGTTTCACTGAGGGCTCTGTAGTCTAGTGGAGAGAGATCACGTTTCAGGGCGTTCCCCATCTCGTTCACCCAGTGGAGAAGCACTGACTCCTCGGTGGGTTTGGTGAAGCCTGATCTGCCTGAACACATTGATTGTGGAGCACTGTATAGCGGGGAGATGGATAGAGGGAGCTGATGTATGGTGGAACTGCCGCTCCGGGAGCTTCCCCACCTGGCATGCTCCTCTCAATGTGATGCAAGTAGCGCAGTGGGGGTGTAATCACTCCCCATCTTCCTCTGCCTCCCAACCAATCACTTCCACCCCCGCTGTGCTGCTTGCATCACCTGTCCTCCTCTGCTGACGGATGGGGCGAGAGGGAGGAGGGGGGCCCGGGTGATGACACCTGAGCTAGAATGCAATGACTCACTCGCATGATGAGGTTGCTGCTACATTTATTAAGTGGTGAAAGATCTCTTGTCGTTATGGTGAAAAAGGAAGATATAATATGTTTGCTTTAAATGAGTCAGAGGAGCAAGTGTGCATAATTGCTTATGAATTGTTTATATCTATGTAGAACACACTAAGGATGTGGGCTGCGATTGGTTGCTGATACTGGCGAATAAAGACCTTTCTGGTATTATGGCAGCCATTTTGGGCTGCAGGATTGGGGTCAATTCATTTAAATGAAAGGTCCCTTAAAATAAGACAGTTGTTGACAATGCTTGTGGAGGCCAGGGCTGTATATGTGAACTCATGTCTCTGTACTGTTCCAGATGTAATGGTGGGGATGGGCTTCTCTCCAGAGGAGATCCAGGAGTCTCTGGCCAAGATGAAGTATGATGAGATCACTGCCACCTACCTACTGCTGGGGAGGAAGTCTTCTGAGGTCAGAGCAACACTATGGATAGTTGTGGTCTAGTGCTTAGTATATCCATTAGTGTCCAATCTTTTTAATGTGTGTGTGTGTGTGTGTAAACTTTGACCTAGCTGGAGCCCAGTGTTTCAACCTCCAGCAGCAACCTGTCCCTGGCTAAACCCCGGCCCACCAGCGAGCTCAATGGCCAGTCCCCCTCACACCTCAAAGTCCAGCGGAGCGTCTCCTCCAACCAGAAACAGAGACGCTACAGTGACCAGGGTGAGACACTCTCAGTCAGTCATTAACAACCATTTAGAGGGAATTGTCATCTTTGACAAATGCGTTTCAGCTCTACCATTTCCTCTCTTCCTCGTTTTCTCTCTCTTCTCCAGTGGGTCAGAATGTTCCCCCAGGTTCAGGACACCCTAACAGGAGTCAGACCAGCACGGCCGAAAACAACATCAAAGAGGAGGGAGGGCGCAGTGTCCCCGGGGGGCGCTGTGTCCCCCCACCCAGCCCCTTGCTGGGGAACGCCAACAACCCCAACAAGGCTGATATTCCCAATGGCAGGAAGGGGGTTACCACTGTTCCCAACGTGAGTGTCTGCTATTCCATCCCATTATCAATTGTATAACATATTCTTACACTTGAAGTGGGGATGAATCCTCCATTCCGATTTGATGATTTGTGATTTCAGAGTTTCTGTTCCACCCTGCAGAATAACACTGGCTCTGACGGGATGACGAGGAGAAACACGTATGTGTGCAGCGACAGGAACGCTATGGACTGTCTCTCTGTCATTCCCAATGGGAAGGAGAACAGGTAAGGAACTGTGTTCCCCGTGTTTTCCACATGGAATCAGCATTCAACACAGCACCTTCACTGTTCCTCCCCCCAGGGGCACAGAGGAGAGAACAATGTGTATCAATACTGATAATATTGAGAGAAGTTATTGAAGAAAAATAAGACCAGGCCTCCAGGGGAGAAATATCCTCAATGTTGTGCTCTTCTTCTACTTCCCCCCATCGCTTCTCTACATCCCCCCTATCGCTTCTCTACTTCCCCCCTATCGCTTCTCTACTTCCCCCCCGTCTCAACTTCCCCCCGTCGCTTCTCTACTTCCTCACCACCGCTTCTCTACTTCCTCACCACCGCTTCTCTACTTCCTCACCACCGCTTCTCTACTTACTCACCAATGCTCCTCTAATTCCTCACCACCGCTTCTCTACTTCCTCCCCATCGCTTCTCTACTTCCTCACCACCGCTTCTCTACTTCCTCCCCATTGCTTCTCTACTTCCTCACTACCGCTTCTCTACTTCCTCACCACCGCTTCTCTACTTCTCACCACCGCTTCTCTACTTCCCCCCATCGCTTCTCTACTTCCACCCATCGCTTCTCTACTTCCCCCCATCGCTTCTCTACTTCCCCCCCACCGCTTCTCTACTTCCCCCCACCGCTTCTCTACTCCCCCCCATCGCTTCTCTACTTTCCCCCCATTTCTTCTCTACTTCCCCCCATCGCTTCTCTACTTCCCCCCCCATCGCTTCTCTACTTCCTCCCCATCGCTTCTCTACTTACTCACCAATGCTTCTCTACTTACTCACCAATGCTTCTCTCTACTTCCTCACCTCTACTTCCTCACCACCGCTTCTCTACTTCCCCCCCATCACTTCTCTACTTCCCCCCCGTCGTTCTCTACTTCCCCCCGTTGCTTCTCTACTTCCTCACCACCACTTCTCTACTCCCCCCCCCCCCCCTGTCGCTTCTCTACTTCCTCACCAACGCTCCTCTAATTCCTCACCACCGCTTCTCTATTTCCTCACCACCGCTTCTCTACTTCCTCCCCATCGCTTCTCTACTTCCTCCCCATCGCTTCTCTACTTCCTCCCCATCGCTTCTCTACTTCCCCCCATCGCTTCTCTACTTCCCCCCCATCGCTTCTCTACTTCCTCACCACCGCTTCTCTACTTCCTTCCCAACGCTTCTCTACTTCCTCCCCATCGCTTCTCTACTTCCTCACCACCGCTTCTCTACTTCCTCACCACCGCTTCTCTACTTCCTCACCACCGCTTCCCCACTTCCTCACCAATGCTTCTCTACTTCCTCACCACCGCTTCTCTACTTCCTCACCACCGCTTCTCTACTTCCTCACCACCGCTTCTCTACTTACTCACTAATGCTCCTCTAATTCCTCACCACCGCTTCTCTACTTCCTCCCCATCGCTTCTCTACTTCCTCACCACCGCTTCTCTACTTCCTCCCCATTGCTTCTCTACTTACTCACCAATGCTTCTCTACTTCCTCCCCATCGCTTCTCTACCTCCTCACCACCGCTTCTCTACTTCCTCACCACCGCTTCTCTACTTCCTCACCACCGCTTCTCTACTTCCTCACCACCGCTTCTCTACTTCCCCCCCATCGCTTCTCTACTCCCCCCCCATCGCTTCTCTACTTCCTCACCACCGCTTCTCTACTTCCTCACCACCGCTTCTCTACTTCTCACCACCGCCTCTCTACTTCCCCCCCATCGCTTCTCTACTCCCCCCCATCGCTTCTCTACTTCCTCACCACCGCTTCTCTACTTCCCCCCATCGCTTCTCTTTTTAGGCCCCTTTTTCCTATCTTTCTGGTTTCTTCGTGGTCTGGTCGTGTCCCAGTATGATTGAGACGTATGCCTGTATGATGATTAGCCCGCCCTCTGGCTTTGCCCCCGTGTTGACTGGCTCGCCCTCTGGCTTTGCCCCCGTGTTGACTGGATCGCCCTCTGGCTTTGCCCCCGTGTTGACTGGCTCGTCCTCTGGCTTTGCCCCGTGTTGACTGGCTCGCCCTCTGGCTTTGCCCCCGTGTTGACTGGCTCGCCCTCTGGCTTTGCCCCCGTGTTGACTGGCTCGTCCTCTGGCTTTGCCCCCGTGTTGACTGGCTCGCCCTCTGGCTTTGCCCCCATTGTTGACTGGCTCGCCCTCTGGCTTTGCCCCCATTGTTGACTGGCTCGTCCTCTGGCTTTGCCCCAGTGTTGACTGGCTCGTCCTCTGGCTTTGCCCCCGTGTTGACTGGATCGCCCTCTGGCTTTGCCCCCGTGTTGACTGGCTCGTCCTCTGGCTTTGCCCCTGTGTTGACTGGCTCGTCCTCTGGCTTTGCCCCTGTGTTGACTGGCTCGTCCACCTCGGTCCAGCTGATGTACCAGGCCTCTGACCCCCTGTCTGCCTTCCCCTCAGACTCAGACTGGGCCACTGCCCCACTCCCACTGCACTCTGGACTTCTGTAAGATGGCAGGCAGGGCCTCCAACTGTCTGTCTGACCTCTCACCTCTCATGTGTAGACCTGTCTCAGGCCCTCTCTAACCCACGACAAGGCTCCCACATGCATCCCGTTCATGAACTCCATCTCTAACCGTTGTGATGATGTCATCTCTCCCTCTCTCTAACCTCTTGTAGGAGACAGCCCCACCCTTTATTATACACACTCCTCTGTTCCCCAATTTTTACTTCATCATCTGCTTGGACCTGTGATCCCTGGTCTGGTCCTGGTCTGGCCCTGGTCCTGGTCTAGCACTGGCAGCTCTACTACCTACCTCTGGCTTGACTATCCAAACCTGTATTAGTCACTCCATGTTTCACCAAACAATATTCTATCTGGATATTAGGACTCCAACTCACTTCAACAATATCACACTATAGTGAACTACTAGAATAACTCTAAATTAACATTATTGACACAGATCAGATGTCATTTTAGAATTTAGGACTTGAAGGTAAGGTTCTGTTGATATGATAATGGCCCAGCTGGTGATTCTATTTATAGAACTGGTATGTACAGCCAGGTGTTTGTCTTTCTTCTCCGTCTGATCTCTTCCCTCCGTCCTCCCTGCAGTGTGGCCGTGTCTCCTGGCCAGCGGAACCCCGTGGCATCCACCCACAGCATCACCAGCGCCACCACGCCAGACAGACTACGTTTCCCACGAGGCACGGCGAGCCGCAGCACCTTCCACAGTGGTCAGCTGAAGGAGCGCCGCACGGCCACCTACAACGGGCCCCCAGCCTCACCCACCCTGTCCCAAGACACAGCGCCACTTTCCCAAACCCGCAGCCGCGGCTCCAGTAACCTCTTCTCCAAACTCACCTCCAAACTCACACGCAGGTAGGTGTCAGGGACTACAGCTCCATGCCACTCAATTCAACTATGAGTCCAAGCCCCTAAAATATACTATGACTATATCTAGGTATATGGTTCGTTTTTAATCCTTCTGAGTGGGCTTTGAAATGTGTGCTTTTTAGTATCATGAGTCACATTGAGTGGAACATCCACAGTCCTACTAACAATAGATTGTTCCAGAAGCACTGATAACGTAGCCTGAGTGTCAGTCTGAGAAAGACATCAAATAAACATACCTCAAGTGTAAACCAGCAGGGAAAACCCACTTGAATTTTTGTCCAGACGGAGTAGATTGAACACATCTCAGACAGGCAGCCAGGCTACTGTCAACAATTCGGGGTTGTCCCGAGACTAACCTGACATGAGGAATATAAATCAACATCTGTCATTTGAACCTTCTCCTCCTCGCCATTGATTCCAACCACCCTGTTTCTGTTCACTCATTTCAAGTTTCAACCAATCATCTTCTTTCAGTTTCTTGCCTCATTTCACTGTTTCTGTGTGTTTGCTGATTCTGTTGTAGAAACATTTCATTTGGGTTTACGAAAAGGTAGGACCCCCTATTACCTTCAGTGTGTGCAATTAATCAACTAAAACCAGTACTAGGACAAGCTGGAGCTGACATACTGCTTAGAACCTCTGTTTTGTGACAGTGATTGGCCTTCGGCTTCTGGAGTTAACGATGGGTTAGATTGTAAGGGCAGTGTTGCCCTCTCGATCGGTCAGTTAAATCCATCAACAGCCAACAGAAAGCTTGACACTAATCAATTTCCAATGCATGCGGTGGGGACGGTCCTGTTGATTCGGATTCGTTTTTCACAAAGTAATGATTGATCTGTATTGAACTGTTGTTCCAGGTAAGTTTGTGTTTTTTATGTAGACAGATCTGTGCTTGAAAGGTAGACAGATTATATTTGTCTATTCTAACTTGTCTTTATGTCCATAATTGGATTTTGCTGTATCTTATTAGTTGTGACCAATGCTCCCGATAATAACTTTGCTGGCTGGTAGGAATGTGATCGACTTTGTGATGTGGCGATGCAGGATATAGAGTGTAAAGATAAGAATTATTGTTTATAAGGCTTTGGGAACTTCAATTTGTAATATTGGTTTGTGGAGTCGTGTTCTCTTGTTGGGAACCGAGAGGGTTGTGAAATACTTTTTGTGAACCAGGCGTTCTGATGAGCAAGATCAGAGGGATTTATGTCTTGATACATCAATTTGTAAACATTTACAAGCAGATGGTCTGGCAGTTCAGGATATGTTGTTTACAAAGCTGGGACAAAAGGCAAAGCTCTCCCACCATACCACCTCTTCAGACATAACCTTCTGTTCTTCAGTCTGATTAAGTGACACACTGACATCTAGTGGCTACCAGGAGTTCTACATCTCGGGAAGTTGTCACCTTTTGCAACCCTTCCATATTTCTTCATTCGCCAGGTCCTTGTCACTCATTTCATTTCTCTGTTGATTCTTATTTCTGCACAGAGTAACATCTTGGAAACAATTGGTTTAAGTATAGGGAAGGAAGTCTCTTGTCTCAGTAGTAGGCAATGTGCTTTGGTCTCTGTTCCCTCCCTTCACTCTTCTCCTCACTATTGTACTGCTGTGTGCCAATGTTTCCCTGACCTTTCTGTGCCCTTTAACCTTGGACCTTTTCACTGCTCTTCCTCCCTTCAGGGTCAGTATTGACCCGACCAAACGGCAGACGGCCAAATCAGGGCCTGCCGTCCCTTCTGCCCAGGGAGCAAAGACTCTTAGTAAGTCTTCTGTTCACCCACCTCTCCCCCTCTTTTCTCCCCCTTTTTCTTCTTCCTTGTCATCCTGGCATCATCGGCCTGTGATCATGTCGTACATCAAGTTTCTTTCTCTTTTCATGTATCCGTAAAAAAATACAAGCTTTTTTCAGAATCCATTTTTTCTTCCAGATTCAGCAGCGGAAGATATAGAGAATTGTAGGAAGTCGCAGATGGAGACATAGAGTAAGGGATCATTTCAACCCTTATGTCCCCACAAGAGTTAGTGTGTCAGAGTTCTGTGTGGAAAGAAGGAATTTGTATACACACCCCAACATAGTCACATTCCCTTCTCTCCAGTATGTGTATGTGACAGACACTGCCATCCCCTCTCCCTGTCCCAGATAAAGTCTCAGACCTTTTTGTGTCCCTCATCCCCCTGGCTTGAGGCTGCTATCTTGCCCACTAACTAATACC
This sequence comes from Oncorhynchus kisutch, assembly GCF_002021735.2. NCBI lineage: Eukaryota > Metazoa > Chordata > Actinopteri > Salmoniformes > Salmonidae > Oncorhynchus > Oncorhynchus kisutch. The sequence continues at coordinate 24,505,583 of NC_034187.2, forward strand.
CCTCCAGGAATCTAACTTCCTCTACCCTCCTGTAGAATCATTTCAAGGCTAGTCTGCATGTGTGGAGCCCAAAACTCATTAGAGTCGGTGGACCTGGTATGCAGTCCCTGTCTACAATGGCCCTATGACTGGTTGCCTGATTGTCTTTTTAACCAACCCCCCTCTTCTTTGGGGTGGCAGGTAGCCTAGTTGGGCCAGTAACCGAAAGGTTGCTAGATCGAATCCCCGAGCTGACAAGGTAAAAATCCGTCGTTCTGCCCCTGAACAAGGCAGTTAACCCACTGTTCCTAGGCCGTCATTGTACATAAGAATATATTCTTAACTGACTAGTTAAACAAAGATAAAAAAAATACAAATATGAATTATTTTAACATATCCAGTGTCACGCCGAGAGAAGAAACAGGACTGTTCTGCTGTCTGTCAACCTCTAGAGTAGACCGCATGAGTCCTCCCACAATAGCCCCAGTCTGCATGCACTGACCCAAATGCTGTGTTCGTAACAAAATGGAATTTACCAGTTGTGAAGTCGTAAACAGTTGGATCATTCACATGATTTTAACTCATTGAGAAACACTGATTGGCTAATGGCCAACAAGCTGTGTAAATCATTAAAAAATTATAGTGTTAAAAAAACATAGCTTTTTATAAATAATGTTTTGTTGCATTTAACTGCTGTTATCGAGGTCATTTATTTGGAAGGTGATGTCAGAATGAGAGAAGGTACCTCAGGATGATAGACGAGTTTCCCACTAGTAATTTCCAGTTTGAGGTCTGTTGAAGTGGATATTTTCCAGTCGTATGTGGTAAATTCCCACTTCCCACTTGGCTACGAACACAGCATAATTGTGTGTGCAAACGTGTGGGTGTGTGGAATGTAGTTCCACTGTATGATTTTGTTTTTGTCGTGTTGGGGTGAATCTCTTCACGTCACCAAGCTGTCATACCATCATTCAACACATTTCCATTCCTGTATCCCCTTGCTCTGTCATCCATTCCTGTATCCCCTTGCTCTGTCTTCCATTCCTGTATCCCCTTGCTCTGTCTTCCATTCCTGTATCCCCTTGCTCTGTCTTCCATTCCTGTATCCCCTTGCTCTTTATCCGTTCCTGTATCCCCTTGCTCTGTTATCCATTCCTGTATCCCCTTGCTCTGTCATCTGTTCCTGTATCCCCTTGCTCTGTCTTCCGTTCCTGTATCCCCTTGCTCTGTCTTCCGTTCCTGTATCCCCTTGCTCTGTCTTCCGTTCCTGTATCCCCTTGCTCTGTCATCTGTTCCTGTATCCCCTTGCTCTGTCATCCGTTCCTGTATCCCCTTGCTCTGTCATCCGTTCCTGTATCCCCTTGCTCTGTCATCCGTTCCTGTATCCCCTTGCTCTGTCATCCGTTCCTGTATCCCCTTGCTCTGTCATCCGTTCCTGTATCCCCTTGCTCTGTCATCCGTTCCTGTATCCCCTTGCTCTGTCATCCGTTCCTGTATCCCCTTGCTCTGTCATCCGTTCCTGTATCCCCTTGCTCTGTCATCCGTTCCTGTATCCCCTTGCTCTGTCATCTGTTCCTGTATCCCCTTGCTCTGTTATCCGTTCCTGTATCCCCTTGCTCTTTATCCGTTCCTGTATCCCCTTGCTCTGTTATCCGTTCCTGTATCCCCTTGCTCTGTCATCCGTTCCTGTATCCCCTTGCTCTGTCTTCCGTTCCTGTATCCCCTTGCTCTGTCTTCCGTTCCTGTATCCCCTTGCTCTGTCTTCTGTTCCTGTATCCCCTTGCTCTGTCATCCGTTCCTGTATCCCCTTGCTCTGTCATCCGTTCCTGTATCCCCTTGCTCTGTCATCCGTTCCTGTATCCCCTTGCTCTGTCATCCGTTCCTGTATCCCCTTGCTCTGTCATCCGTTCCTGTATCCCCTTGCTCTGTCATCCGTTCCTGTATCCCCTTGCTCTGTCATCCGTTCCTGTATCCCCTTGCTCTGTCATCCGTTCCTGTATCCCCTTGCTCTGTCATCCGTTCCTGTATCCCCTTGCTCTGTCATCCGTTCCTGTATCCCCTTGTTCTGTCATCCGTTCCTGTATCCCCTTGCTCTGTCATCCGTTCCTGTATCCCCTTGCTCTGTCATCCGTTCCTGTATCCCCTTGATCTGTCATCCGTTCCTGTATCCCCTTGCTCTGTCATCCGTTCCTGTATCCCCTTGCTCTGTCATCCGTTCCTGTATCCCCTTGCTCTGTCATCCGTTCCTGTATCCCCTTGCTCTGTCTTCCGTTCCTGTATCCCCTTGCTCTGTCTTCCGTTCCTGTATCCCCTTGCTCTGTCATCCGTTCCTGTATCCCCTTGCTCTGTCATCCGTTCCTGTATCCCCTTGCTCTGTCATCTGTTTAAGCACTTTTTTTGTTCCTTTGCTCTCGTTTTTATTTTGTGTTAAAGAAGCAAGAAAGTTTGAACACCAACGAGACTGATCAGTGCACAGGTTTCATGTCAATACTTCCATAATGAGGTTATAGTAACCTTGGTGGCTTTCTTGTTTTTATAACTCCGTATAATATACATGTTATATATCTTTCAATATATATTCACACTATATATCAGTGTTATCTGTTGTTCTTGAAATGACAAAATACTCTCTTTGGAAGTTCACGTTTAGTGTTTTTTTTCTCACAGAGTCTCAACCGAGTTTGAAAGAAACGGGAGATTTGAGAGCTCAAGGTGAGGTGTAGGTTGTTGCTTTCTCAGCCTGATATCACTTCACTCCCAGGCCCAGCTCTGTTCACTCTGTCAATTCATAGGGTTTACCCATGCCTCACCTTTTCCCCATGGATGTGGTTATTTCAGATCATTATGGTTTCCTCATTGAGTGTTGTGCTACTCCTAATGTGCATGGTGCTTCATGACCATCTGTTTATTGCATGCTCTGCTAATTGACCCTTTGATCAACACCTTGCATATTCATGGAAGACCCTTTAAAGCAGATTGAAGTAAATACTGTTATACAGATAGGAAACTGCACAGCTTTAGTGAATTCAACTTTTTCCTATCTCCTTCCTACCAGTCGCCATGTACCTGGGGATCAGAAAGGGGAAAGTAAAGACAGTGAACCCCGCTCCCTCAGATTCACTTGGAGTATGAGGACCACCAGCTCCATGGAGCCTTGTGATATCATGCGGGAGATACGCAAGGTGCTCGAGGCCAACAATTGTGACTACGAACAGCAAGAGAGTTTCCTGCTGCTCTGTGTCCATGGCGATGCTGAGAACCTGGTCCAATGGGTGATGGAGGTGTGCAAGCTGCCCCGTCTCTCCCTCAATGGCGTGAGATTCAAGAGGATATCAGGCTCATCCATCGCTTTTAAAAACATTGCTTCCAAAGTCGCCAATGAGTTAAAGCTATGAACAAAAAGGGTAAAACTATATCTAGAAAGTAAAGCTGTACAATCTTTTTTTTTTTTACAAAATACTGAGTATGTATTGAATGAGTGTGTCAATAATCACTGAATTACTAATAACTACGGTATATAATCTGGTCATCAGGAGTTGTATATGGTTTGTCATACTGAGAAAATTGACCAAAATAGCATTTGTCTTTGTTATTATTTGTCATCTCATGAAAGTTAACCTTTTCAGAGTAAATCATGAATCTGACTTTCAAGACAGCTACACATTGTTATACACAACTTCATTAACTTCAAAGAATATATAAGAGATAGAGTTCATGTAAATGCTCACATGGTAAGATCACCAGTGTCTCAATAAAATTCTGTAAACTTGACTCGTGGCATATTTAAGTTCTAATCTGAGGATGTGCAACTTCATCAAAGATGGGAAAGAAAGAAACATGGATTGAAAGTTTTTTTATTTTCAGATCCACTATCACAATGATAGAGGACCTTGTGAGAGAGTAAGTGCATTCTGGGATAGTGTCACACATTCATTCAGATGGCAAAGGGAAGCAATCACAAGAGTTTTCACTTCTGGGCGGGCATGATGTTGTCGATAGACTGGCCTTTCTCCAGCTTCTTCTCCATCTCAACCAGCAGCTTGACTCCATCCACAACCATCTGCACCAGCTCCACCTCGGAGAAGCCCAGGCGATCGGCATTGGAGATGTCGAAGGTGCCACCCACGGCTGCGGTGTCCACTCCACCTGAAATAGAGACATCAGAAGAGGGACTGAAGATTCACCCATTTTGAACATTGTATCGTTTTGGTGCATCTGAGCAATGCTCTATCGATTCCTGGGATCATTTCATGTTTCCATGTGTATCGGAGCCATCACTGTGCAAGCAGGCAGAAATACAGCCGGTATGATGAGTTTTCCATCATATGAGGACATACAATTCAAAATGGGTGAATATTTCCTCCTTTAACATAGCTATAATAGTCCTTTTAGAGGAATGCTATAACTATTGCTAGTGTTGGTCATTTTACAGTCTTAATGTGCTTGTAAGTTACCCTGAGCAACAGAACAGCAAACACAATTAGGTATCTGGTTCAGTAATGAAACATTTTCTGTACCTGTTCCACGTTTCTGAAGCCTTAGCCTCTTGAGTACCTCCTCGAATTTGGCGTGCTTGCTCATGTTGGGGATCTTGACATGGACTCCAGCACGCAGCCCTGTTCCCAGGTTGGATGGGCAGGTGAGCACGTAGCCTAAGTGCTCGTTCCACATGAATGAAGTGCCCTTATCTTTGAACAGGGTTTCAATCTGAGGAAGAGATTTGGGGGTCAAATTAAGAAGAAAAAATACAAACATTGATTGATCATTGCCAGCATGTTCTCACACATGAATATGGCAAATTATGATTCATATTTCATTATCAAAGCCTTATGAATGTATTTCTCAGATATTCCCTCTCACCTTTGTGAGGCCAGTACAGAAACGGTTGAACACCTCCTTCATGTTGCCACCCTTCTGCATGGAGATGACACGCAGGTGGTCCTCCTCGTTGACCCAAACCAGGAAGGTCTTGGTATCATTGTGCCTTGAAGATTAGTATAAATAAATGTTCTATGGTCCTCTGACAAGGTCATGGACAGTGGCTTATGAAGCCACCGCCAGCATATAAACTATTAGGAACTTTTTCCCTTCGACTTAGCAAAGATTTAGGAACACCTAGTTTGAGGGGAACTACATTTCCTATCCCTTTTGGCAGTCATGTACTTGAATAGGTTGGAGAGGGTAGAATGTAAGAATGACTTCAGTGAGTAAGAACAAAACCAAATTGTAATGCCTTTGAGGACATCAGGTTTGGGAATGGGAAATTGCTGTCTTACCAGATCCCCCTGCCATCGGGCCAGTCCCGGGCCATGCCAGAGGCCAGCAGCAGAGGAGACACTGGCTTATCAAACAGGAAGTGGTCATCAATCAGCTGCTGCTGCTCGGCATCTGTCATGTTTTTCAGGGCGTAGTACTTCCCCTTCAGGTCACCGGACAGGGAGTCCAGAGCTGCAGAGGAACAGATGACAGATACATTGTCTGAGGTTACTGGATGAGACTCCATTACATGGCTTTCACGAATCTGGTGATCACGTTACAACCATACAACTAGCGATGGGGTCCAATCCGGCCCACGGGTGGTTTGAATAAAACCACCTGCGGGTGGGGAAAACTAACCAAATAGAAATGACAGTGGTCTGAGACTGTGTCCAGCTCGCTAATATTCACCAAAATTGAAGCTAAACATTCATTCAGGGAGCATCAAATTCCAAAAACGATAGAGGACCAATTTTTCCAAATGTTGACGGCTGGGAAATATAACCAAATGCAGCTCCCGGGCAAAATGACGGACACCCCTGGTCTAAAGCAATCCTTTCCGGTCAGTAACAGATGTAAAAATACATTCACATAGTTCACCACTAGAGGGGACTCTTTACGCAGTAATGTTGCATCAGGGACCAGGCATCGTTCTAGAATGGCATCCACTCAGAGCCCCAGCCCCCTTTGGGTGGGTTTAGGTGAGTACCTTCAACAGACATTTTCTCAACGCCCCTTCGCTCTCCACGGCTGCAGTGTGGGGGCAGACAGAACCCCCGGATGCTCCTTCCTGTTCGGACACGGGAGCTAAGGACGTAGTTGGGGTCCAGGTCATCTCCACCCTGTGAAAACAGACACCAAAGTTGAGTTCTGAATTCTCTGTGACTTATCAATACTGGTCAACTTCCCTGCAGTGTACACTGTTGAACATGAGTCTCAAACCACTGTCAACCAGGGACCCATTTAAAGGGCAGTACCTTCAGGTTGTTTGGGTTGAGGTCGGTCTTGTGCTTGTCTGTAGGCTTGTATCCTCCATGTCTGTCCTCAATGATGGGATCCAGCAGCTCCTTGAAGACCTCGTATGTCTCCTCATCTCCAGCCACACATCCCACAGTCATGATGAAGGGATGGCCTGGAATGGGGGGAGAAAAATTAATCCGGGATGGATTCAATTAGGAAACAAATTGTAGAGCATGACAGATTAAACAGTGACAAACTCACTCAATAGTTAGCATTTCATCAAGCTCTATACAGGCGCAGTCGATAGACTCCGGATGGGTTAGTTTTACCAGGAATATCAACCCCCGTCTGAATGACACCATCTATGGTGAAGCCGTTGGCGGTGGCACGGTCTCTGAGTTTGGTGAACATGTTCTGGGTTAAGACCTTGGCTATATGGTTGTTGTGCTGGCCTAGGTCAGGGAACTCATCAGGCGACAGACAGCCTCTTGATGGTCTGTTTGACCATTTTATCATTGCTGAACAATAACAAAACACATTCTACAGGGTAAGGGGAAGCCACCTGCTATGCTTAAAAATGCATATGGACACTACTCATTTCCCCTCAAAAATGGTTAGGCTATACTATCAGTTCATATGGAGTCACCATATGAAAGCTGCTTGGGTCTTTACCTGGGTTATCAATCCCGGTTTGAATGACATCATCCAATGTAAAACCACTGGGCGTTTGTTTGCTCCTCAGACGCTCGTAGATGGCAGGAGTCAAGATCTTGGCCATATGATTATTGTGCTGGCTGAGATCTGGGTACTCCTCACTAGAAGCGTACTTCATCTTTAGCGCGTTGTGGGTGTTTCCGAACGGCATGGCTGATCCCTGGACGCAACACGGAGTGGCGTAAAAACTGGTGAATGTGATCTTGAAAATACTACAAATAGGCATACGACATAACTCAGTCAAATACTTGGTTTTTATCAGGTGCGTGCGAGTGCAAGGCTGAATATGCGCAATGCAAATTAGCGACCGCACCAATGATGTCCGACCGCAGTCACCGCACTGAACGACAATCAGACGAGTATAGGCAGATGTCGACAGGCAGTTGATAAAGGACAAATTATGCTTTGTCCTCTGGAGAGGTGGAGTGATGGAACTCCAGTCAAATGCCAAAGATTGCGCAGTATCGTCATTCCAATCCGAATAACTATTTTATAGAGCTCTAGACTGGAGTGGTAAATGCGTGTGATCATGTTGGAAATCATAACCAAATCACTCAGCCCCTGAGAGAAGAAAATGTAGGGTAGGCTATGCGAGATTGTAACAGACCAAAGCAAAATATTCAAAATAACGGGGTCTCGCGCTCGAACACGGCTACAGGCGTTATACAATAGTTTTCATTGTCTATTGTTATCGAAATGTTCACGGAATATGAAAAATATATATGGATGGCCACAAATAGCCAATAAAATGTAGCCTCTGTTAAAAACCAAGTACTTGCTTAGTCACAATGAGCTGATTTGGGGTTTATGCCATTCTGATCAATGAATGTCATCCTGAACGAGTAGAAATAGTGGTCCTACCTGCTGCCGAGGCTGGTCACTACTAGGGGGGAAGACACAACGAGACCTATTTTTCCGACCGTGTCGAGCAATCACTGACGTTATTTGGCTCTCCGGTGGAAAATGTTCTTGGAGATGGTTCTTTATAGTAGGCGAACTCTGCTCCCATTGGTCAGTATTTGTAGTCCATCTATTTGTCGATTATTAGGCTATACGAGATTGCAGTTTTCATATGTTCCTTTGATCTTTCTTTACTAATGATGTAGCCTATATCTACCCTGGTTTGCTGCTGATGCTATGTCTTGGCCATTGAGAGGTTTTGAAGCCAGCGGTCGGCCATATTGGCACTTCAGAATGGTCAGAATGGCCTCCATAGGAATGAATGGAATTCTACAGTATTTCAATTAAATGGACAAAATTGCACGTATTTAAGTATTTATTATTTGTATAGTGGGGACAGTAACATTAGTAATCTAAAAACTAAATACTTTAAGGAAAATATTTTGTATTTGTTATTTTTATGTTTAGCTCACATAATATAATTTTTAAGTATGCATTAAGGTGTCTGTAATATATTACATGTGGCAAAAACAAATATGTTTTACAACGGTGTAGAGGAGGAGTGCGGAGATGGTGGTGCGGTGGCTTCAACATAGCGCCCCTTATAAGTAATCTAGTGTGTATATAAATCATTGGTAATTACAAATGTTCTCTTATTGTATAGACTGGCTACGGATATCATATAACAACAGTTGAATTTAAATGTGGGATTTTTTCCACAATGTTAAATTATATTAACTTCTTTGGCCTAACTAGAGCCATATATATTTTTACATTTTACATTTTTTATTTCACCTTTCTTTAACCAGGTAGGCTAGTTGAGAACAAGTTCTCATTTGCAACTGCGACCTGGCCAAGATAAAGCATAGCAATTCGACACATACAACAACACAGAGTTACACATGGAATAAACAAAACATACAGTCAATAATACAGTAGAAAAAATAAAACAAAAAGTCTATATACAGTGAGTGCAAATGAGGTAAGATAAGGGAGTTAAGGCAATAAATTGGCCATGGTGGCAAAGTAATTACAATATAGCAATTAAACACTGGAATGGTAGATGTGCAGAAGATGAATGTGCAAGTAGAGATACTGGGGTGCAAAGAAGCAAGATAAATAAATAAATAAATACAGTATGGGGATGAGGTAGATAGATGGGCTGTTTACAGATGGGCTATGTACAGGTGCAGTGATCTGTGAGCTGCTCTGACAGCTGGTGCTTAAAGCTAGTGAGGGGGATATGAGTCTCCAGCTTCAGTGATTTTTGCAGATCGTTCCAGTCATTGGCAGCAGAGAACTGGAAGGAAAGGCGACCAAAGTAGGAATTGGCTTTGGGGGTGACCAGTGAGATACCGGCTGGAGTGCGTATATACACAGACTCTGGGCCTAAATAACTGTTCTTTGCTAAAACTGTTTGCAATTCCTAGGGATTCATAAACAAATGTAGGACCATCGTGTGAAAAATTATGATTTACAGTAAATTGATTGTTTGGCCTTTCTTGTTTTTTCTTTTCTTTTACACATATATACCCCCCCCCCCCCAAACCCAAAGAGACAAAAACATAACAACCAAACATACACAGAAAAAAAAATCCAATAATAAAAATACATTAAAAGTATAATATGCAGTCACAGATAATTAAGCAATAATGCAGATTATGTTCTGTCTTTTTAAGAAATGCCCTACGTCATCAACTGGAGCCTGCGCATCTCAGTTTGAGAATAATTTAAAGCGCCGCATTTGCGCCTTTTCACAGATTTATATATCATCTAAACTGCCTCATTCATTGCAGGATTCATGATTACTGTGAAGGCGAATAGTTTAAATGTTTGTGAACAGGAGCCTCGTCTGGTCAGTCTGATGACAAATCCACACGTGAGCTCTGCAGCATTTGAACAGCAAGTAACAAGTCTTAACTGATCCTCAACCTCTCAAAATAGCTAGAAGTTACTTCTCACAGCTAATTCAATTTAGCTTTTATAGTTTCAAGTACCTAGCTACATTTGATAAGGTATGTCAACGTTTGCTCGCCGTGACTGTTCATTGACTAACGAATGGGGTCCGATTTAGCGTCCAACCGTGTTTCCATAGGTAGCTAGCTAACGTAGCGAGCTAGTTAACCATTGAGATACGTTTTCCACAGTGAAGTTGCCGAATAGCGGACTTGCAAAATCAAGATTAGCTAGGTATATTTGTTGTTGTTAAGTTAAACTATCGGTAACTTACTTGGTTAACGTTAGCCACATTGACTAACCTTAGTTTGCTAGTTAACGGTTTAAAATGTATCTAACGTTATCTAATTTATCTAACGTTAGCTAGCTACAGTAGCTACCTAGATTGATATGTTAACTTACTAGCGAGCTAACAAAGTTTCATAACTAACGTTATATATTTAAAAATTCACAAACGACTTTCCACTTAGTTTCTCCATATTATTGTCCGCCAGTCACACTTAAGTGTCTCCCTACTGTTTTTATTCGACAATAAACAAACCGTTTAGAATTATTAAATCATACTTGTTTTCAAAACAAATAACAAACGCCGATACAGTGCACGCACATCGAATCGCAGTGGTCACATAAAAAACAAATATTTAGCAAATGTTATTGCTGGTGTAGCGAAATGCTTGTGTTCCTAGCTCCAACAGTGCAGTAGTATCTAACAATACACACACATCTAAAAGTAAAAATGAGCATTTGAATGAGTATGAAAGTAAACAAACCCATTTGGAGTTTGGTTTGGATCATATTTGACAGACCACAAGTGTCCATTTAAAAGTACATTTACAACTCGCATAGAAGAGGCAGGTCTGATCTCACCTAAACTATAAGCTAATGTAGCCCAATACATTGATCAAACTTGTATTTGTATTAATTTGTGAAAAGGATGTTCTGGTTGTCATATGGGAAATCTTCACTAGTTTCCACTCCTTTTGACTTCATTTCTTTGCAGAGAAAACACCTGAAACTTTTCACTTTGGTTCCCTCTTGTAGACCCCCGTGATAGGAGTCAAACCAGGCCGGCCATGAGTTTTGTAGAGTATTCAGAGTTCATCCAGGAGGGCGACGTAGCAATTATCTTCCTGGGTCATGACTCAATGATGCCGGTCAAGGTGCAGCAGGGTGCCCAAACACAAACACGCTACGGAGTCATCCGCCACTCCAAAGACCTGATAGGCCAGCGCTTTGGCACCAAGGTCACCTGCAGCAAAGGTGGCTGGGTCTATGTGCTGCACCCCACTCCTGAATTGTGGACCCTCAACCTGCCCCACCGCACCCAGATCCTCTACACAACAGACATTGCCAACATCACCATGATGCTGGAGCTCAAGCCTGGCTCTGTTGTCTGTGAATCAGGTGAGAGGGACAAAACCAGGTGTTTTACAACTTTATGTAAGCTACTTTATCTGAGGACATGAGTCATTTGAATCTTTCCATAACTTCACCCATTGCACTGAATAATTGCTTAACATACTCATAAAGTAGAAATATTACATGTTCCCTGTAAGAGAGGGACACAGATAATGAGAAAACATCTGGAGGAAGTATTTGTCATAGACTAGTGGTAAGCCACTTAAAAACAAAAGGATAAATGTGACACCAATTATTCTTCGAACAGAGGTCGGTAAGCAAAAGCTCCCGCTCAAGAGCCGAGGGAAGTGGTTGGGACAACAACACACTTGGCTTTTGGTGATGCATGCCAAGTTGTCATGATTATCAAGAGTTTATAAAATACGTCTGTTTTCATTGGGTCACAGCATCACATTTACATTGAGGCCTGTTGAAGTTATGCTCTTTTAAAGCAGAGAGAAATTAATATTGTGGTTTTACATCCCATTATTAACCTATTCAGTTAAGCGGTCAGTAATTTATGACAATAACCTGATCTGAACTAGACTTGAGATGGAACACCGCAGTAGTACCATCTAGAAATATTCCCCAAGTAAGGAGGGTGAACTGGTTGAATTCAATGCAGAATTAAAGTGATTGTGTGTGGGTGGTTAATGGATGTTGACGCAGCCTGGGCTGTGTACGTGTCTGGCTTGGAGGGTCTGGGGTCAGATGGCTGCTTTTGCTGCAGTGCTTCATCATGTTTAACTGCTGTGCTGTTCATTCCTTCCCGATTCACGGGTTATAGATGGAACACCAGTAAACTTGTGCGAATTCCCAGATGGCGTATCGATGAACAAAACTGCTTGGTCAGCCCCTGACATAATGGGGAGCTGCAACATGTCTGCAGTGTTGTCACATTTATTAGCCTCTTCATGTGGGTGTTTACTTTGCTTTGAAAAAGGTCTGGTTCCCAAACACATACACAGGGAGCAAAAAGCTGAGGCATTACTACAATGCACCATTGAATGCTGAGTCATTTTTGTTGGTTGGTTTTGAACTTGTGTAATATAGTGTAATATAATGTAGCCTAATTTGAGTGATGAAAAACCCCTAATGTACCAACCTGAGTATCACCTGCCCTCTCATTAGATTTTCATTCTTTTTTTTGACATTGAAACCATGTTTCACTCTGTAGAAAATAAATACTTATTGGATGTCTGGTCAGATGTTATTCCTAAATGTTGATTTATAATGGCTGACAAGACTGGAAGCTTATTAACTGATTATATGTAAAAATCTACTTTATTACCTGCTAATACATGAACACTGGATGACGACAATAAGCATATCTAAGCGATTACTTGTCCATTCTCAGGGGTGACTTATATTTTGTGTCCTGAGTGACTTTGAATGAGCTATGTAAACAGGCAGTGATTTATCAGTTGGCTGTCCTGAGCACACCATGTGTTGTAGGGGAAATGCACAGTCACATAGATGAATCATCTAGATTGTGCTGAAGGTCGCCATTCTAGCCCCAACCCTAGCAGAAGGTCTCATGTTCTGCTCCTTCACATGTCATTGTTTAATTTCTTCGCTGACCAGGCTCCATCCTGCTGCCAGGAATAGATTAGAACTTTTGATAGGAGTCCCAGGTCAGGGCTGTTTTCATCAACGCTGGCTTTATGGGAAAGCTAATGGGTTCTCACTGCTCAGAGCCTCTGAAGAACATGCCAAATGCAGCTGCCTTGTTATCCAATCAGGTGGCACCCTCGTGATGGGCTGAGTGCCAGTGCTAATGGCCGTTTTGTGAGATGGGGAGAGACTTTGGGCTCTTGTCCTGCCGCTCATCCTCCTCAGCAGCAGAAATGTGCAATGTCTCTTCATTTACATTTTAGTTATTTAGCAGACGCTCTTATTCAGAGTGACTTTGTGCATTCATCTTAAGATATCTAGGTGGGACACCCACATCACAGGCATAGTAAGTACATTTTTTTCTCAATAAAGTAGCTATCAGCAAAGTCAGAGCTAGAAGGGTGTGGTGATTATTTAAGATACTCTGTGAAGAGGTAGGGTTTCAGGTGCTTTCGGAAGATGGGCAGGGACTCTGCTGTCCTAGCTTCAGGGGGAAGCTGGTTCCACCATTGTGGTGCCAGGACAGAAAAAAGCTTGGACTGAGCTGAGCAGTAGCTGCCCTCCCATAGGGGTATGAGGGCCAAGAGACCAGCGGTGGCAGAACAGAGTGCTCAGTTTGGGGTGTAGGGTTTGACCATAGCCTGAAGGTAAGGAGCGGCAGTTCCTCTTGCTGCTCCGCAGGCAAGCACCATGGTCTTGTAGTGGATGCGAGCTTTGACTGGAAGCCAGTGGAATGTGCAGAGGAGCGGGGTGACATGGGTTCTGCGTTCTGGATAAGTTGCAGGGGGTTGATGGCACAAGCAGGGAGCCCAGTCAACAGCGAGTTGCAGTAGTCAAGACGGGAGATGACAAGTGCCTGGACAGTCAATTTCACACATCAGCAAACCATACTCACAGATGGTGCTCTATCCCTCGGTCCTGACCTCTTTCGCTCTCATTCAGTCTTTGTCTCTGGCTTTCACATGGCAGGCTTATTAAATTAACAAGGCCACTCTCAGATTCTGAATAAGCTCTTGTAACCAGTGGAAGATAGAAATGGCATGTCCTCAGTGCATGCCATGCTACAATTTGCAGAACAAATAGGCCTTCACATGTACTTTGTGAGGAATGTTCCTGCTTGGTAGTACCATGGAAGGTGACTAGATGTTTTAGATATTTGCGATTTGAAGCACCTTAGTGCGTAAGAATTGTCATAGTACATCACACACACACTTGAATAGGATTTGAGCAGAGTTGTGAATGAAATTAGGCAGTAAACTACACTGAACAAAAATATAAACACAACACATGAAGCATTGGTTTCACGAGATGAAATAAAAGATCCCAAAAATGTTTCATATGGAAGAAAAGCTTATTTCTCTCAAATTTTGTGCACAAATTTGTTTACATCCCTGTTAGTGAGCATTTCTCCTTTGCCAAGATAATCCATCCACCTGACAGGTGTGGCATATCAAGAAGCTGATTAAACAGCATGATCATTACACAGGTGAACCTTGTGCTCGGGACAATAAAAGGCCACTAAAATGTGCAGTTTTGTCACACAACACAAGCCACAGATGTCTCATGTTTTGAGAGAGTGTGCAATTAGCATGCTAATTGAAGTAATGTCCCCCGGAGCAGTTGCCACATAATTTAATGTTCATTTCTCTACCATAAGCTGCCACCAATGTCCTTTTACAATTTGAACCGAGTGCCCCATGTTGGGTTTATGGTATGGGCAGGCATACAGTGCCTTTGGAAAGTATTCAGACCCCTTGACACATTTTATGTTGCAGCTTATTCTAAAATGTATGCAATTTTTTCCCCCTTATCAATCTACACAATACCCCATAATGACAAAGCAAAAATAGTTTTTGTAGGTTTTTTTGTTTGTTGTTGCATTACTTTGTTAAAGCACCTTTGGCAGCGATTACAGCCTTGTCTTCTTGGGTATGACGCTACAAGCTTGGCACATCAGTATTTTGGGATTTTCTCCCATTCTTCTCTGCAGATCCTCTCAAGCTCTGTTAGGTTGGATGGGGAGTGTTGCTGCACAGCTATTTTCAGGTCTCTCCAGAGATGTTTGATCAGGTTCAAGTCTGGGCTCTGGCTGTGTCCCGAAGCCACTCCTGCATTGTCCTGGCTGTGTGCTTAGGGTTGTTGTCCTGTTGGAAGGTGAAACTTTGCCCCTGTCTGAGGTCCTGAGTGCTCTGGAGCAGGTTTTCACAAGGATCTCTCTGTACTTTGCTCTTTTCATCTTTCCCTCAATCCTGACGAGTCTCCCAGTCCCTGCCGCCGAAAACATCTCCACAGCACGATGCTGCCATGGATGGTGGCAAGTTTCTTTCCAGAAGTGACGCTTGGCTTTCAGGCCAAAGAGTTCCATCTTGGTTTCATCAGACCAAAGAATCTTGTTTCTCATGGTCTGAGTTTCCTTTAGGTGCCTTTTGGCAAACTCCAAGCGGGCTGTCATGTGCCTTTTACTGAGGAGTGGCTTCCGTCTGGCCACTCTACCATAAAGGCCTAATTGGTGGAGTGCTGCAAAGATGGTTGTCCTTCTGGAAGGTTCCCCCATTTCCACAGAGGAACTCTGAAGCTCTGTCAGTGACCATTGGGTTCTTGGTCACCTCCCTGACCAAGGCCGTTCTCCCCAGAATGCTCAGTTTGGTCGGGTGGCCAGATCCAAGAGTATTGGTGGTTCCAAATTTCTTCCATTTAAGAATGATGGAGGCCACTGTGTTCTTGGGGACCTTCAATTCTGTAGACATTATTTGGTACCCTTCCCCAGATCTGTGCTTCGACACATTCCTGTCTCGAAGCTCTATGGACAATTCCTTCGACCTCATGGCTTGGCTTTTGCTCTGATATGCACTGTCAACTGTGGGACCTTATATAGACAGGTGTGTGCCTTTCCAAATCATGTCCAATCAATTGAATTTACCACAGGTGGACTTCAATCAAGTTGTAGAAACATCTCAAGGATGATCAATGGAAACAGGATGCACCTGAGCTCAATTTCGAGTCTCATAGCAAAGAGTCTGAATACTTATGTTTTTTATAAATTTGCAAAAATGCCTAAACCTGTTTTCACTTTGTCATTATGGGGTATTGTTTGTACATTAATGAGGGAATAGGCTGTAACTTAACAAAATGTGGAAAAATTCAAGGGGTCTGAATACTTTCTGAATGCACTGTAAACTACGGACATCAAAGACATTTTATCGATGGCAATTTGAATGCACATAGATATGTGACAAGATCCTGAGGCTCATTGTTGTGTCATTCATCCACCTCCATCACCTCATGTTTCAGCATGATAACGCACAGATATGTACACAATTCCTGGAAGCAGAAAATATCCCAGTTCTTCCATGGCCTACATGCTCACCAGGCATGTCACCAATTGAGCAAGTTTGGAACGCTCTGATTATCGTGTATGACAGCGTGTTCCAGTTTCCGCCAATATCCAGCAACTTCCCTAGACATTGAAGAGAAGTGGGACAACATTCCACTGGCCACAATCAACAGCCTGATCAACTCTATGCAAAGGAGATGTTGGGCTGCATATGAGGCAAATGGTGGTCAAACCAGGCACTGACTGGTTTTCTGATCCACACCCCTACTTAAAAAAAAATTAATAACATTTTTTTTAAAGTGTTTCTGACCAACAGATGCATGTCTTTATTCCCAGTCATGTGAAATCCATAGACTAATGATTTCATTTAAATTGACTGATTTCCTTATGAACTGTAACTCAGTAAAATCTTTTGAAATTGTTGCGTGTTTTATATTTTTGTTCAGTATACAAAGCCTTGGAAATGGTTTACCATGCAGCACTACCCACACACAGCATCATCGTAGTATCCTTTCCTTCAGACCCTTCATATACAGTTGTTGTTTAGACCAGACACTTGTGATCCAGTTGAAGGTCCAGGAGAGACTCGGTAGTACAGCTCTCAGCCCCTCTGCTGTGCCCCTGGCTCTGTCAGTCATCCGGTTAGTCGACTGCTGTGGCGTTAGCAAGTCAATGTACCGCTGTGGGGTAAACATTGCCCCCATTGTTGCCATGAGAACAAAAGCAGCAGTGACGCAATTTCAGCAGCACTGTAGCCCATCGCCATGTTCCCCTCCCTTGTCACATGATCACTTCAGATGTGATCAGACACAACTGCAGTTGTTGTGGTTATATGACACTCCCAAGGTTTGATTACACTTTTGATGCTTGCACACTGTACTACTGTACATCAGACACGTTGATTGAGTATAATGACATGAAAATGGAAGCACTTCTGTATCGATCTGTTTTCTACATTTTTCTCAGTTGTTGTGAACGCCCCAGTCATCTATAACAGGATTTCCCAAACTCAGTCCTGACCTTTTGCCCTAGCACTACATAGCAGATTCAAATAATCAAAGCTTGATGATGAGTTGGTCATTTGAATCAGCTGTGTGCTAGGGCAAAAACCAAAACGTGCACCCGGGAGGGGGGGGGGGGGGGGCAGGACTGAGTTTGGGAAACCCTGATTCATGACACCACCACTGCTACTAGTCTCAACCCATTCCCTGTATGTTTTGTTTGTAGGCACAGGCAGCGGCTCTCTGTCCCACGCCATCCTGCGAACCATCGCTCCTACTGGTCATCTACACACTGTGGAGTTCCACCAGCAGCGTGCTGAGAAGGCGGCTGAGGAGTTCAGGGAGCATCGCGTAGGCCACCTGGTCACCGTCCGCAACCAGGACGTCTGCAAGGAGGGCTTTGGAGTGACGGGGGTCGCAGACGCTGTCTTCCTGGACATCCCCTCCCCCTGGGAGGCTGTCAAACATGCCAAGAATGCCATGAAGAGGCAGGGTAAGAAGGGGTGTGCGTGTGTAGAAGCAGCCAGGAACTTGGTCCAGAGAACATGACTTTGGCTTGTCCACTCATGAATCCCAGCCAGCCTTTGTTCTCTGGCTGTGCAATGTAGTACAGTCAGTGCCATATTGGATATTGATCCGGGTCAGCAGAGCTCTCATTAAATGTGCCCTTGGCTCAGCTCATGCTTGTTCCTCTCTGTTACTTCCTTGTCACATGGATGCAGAATAACGTGACCTGACTAAAGAGCATGCAGTGGTCTCCATAGAGATCAGGACCCATGTGCAGTGGGGACAAGCCTGGGCAAGTTGGCAGCTTTGTGGGGTGGTCAGTATGTGTGCGTGTGTGACTGTATAGGCTAAAGGTGGGACATGGTTAGAATACATCCTTAGGTTATGAAGTATTCACATAGTGCCCTAGGCTAGTACAGTTACTTACTTAGGATCACTGGTTTATAAACAGCTTTATAAAATATTTGTATAATCCCAAGGTGCATAAACAGATGGAATGTGGGACATGGACTAGTAACGGTGCAGAGAGACTCCAGCACCCTTTCCTACCTTCTCTCCTGTGGTAGACTGTTCAGTCCTCCCTTCTATGGTTTTCACGTCTGCGTTTTCCTCTCTAGCTATCTGACTCCCCCTTACACACAGAGCCACAAGCAAACAGACAGATATCTGGATGTAGAATCAGTCTCATGACCATACAGGGTTATGTGCTGCAGGGAGGTAGTGTGAGCCTCCTTTAGGCAAGGCACAATTTTGTTCCCTCTCTTCAGGGCTGAGACACTGGAGTCCCAGTCTCTCCCACACTCCTCTAGAGGACTGGACACTATGGAGCCGTCTCTCTCCATGCTTCAGCCAAGGGCATCTAGCATTTGACCTGTCAATTATACCGCCCTTGTGAGCTTCACATGCTCCTGTACAGTCCTTGTGTAACCACTAATAAAGGAGATTTCCGTGCATTTTCCTTTCCCTGCTTTAGATTTGGTCTGTAGTATCTGGGAACCAGGGTAAGGGGAAGAATGTGGAGCATGGAGCAGAGGAAATGGCTGCCTTTTTTTTCTCTAAATCTTTTCATTATTTGGCCAGTGGCCTGCACCTTTTATTTAGAGAAGCTGTGCTCAGAGGACCCTAGATCCTGGCACAAACCCTCCTGCCCCCCACACACCCCCTCTGTTTGCCAAAGACATGGGGCTGATTGGGGCTGTGTTTTGAGCTTTCCAGAGAGAAGTGCTGCTCCTATTTGTCAATGGAATGTCTTATCTGAGAGATCCCAAGTTTCCAACACTAGACATTGGCTGTGTCTGTAATCTGGCTTGTCTATTACATACTTAAACTGCGTACTGTACTAATCGTACTACATACCATTTAGAACGTACTGTTTAGTGAAATCGAATGCAGTAAGCAAGGAATATCAGCATACTAGGCTCATCCTTCTGAGAGTACGTCATCTTATACCCTGACTACACGACGCAAAATACATTTCGAAATCTGTTACTCAATTATTGCACCCACACTGCTCGCGCGCGTCAACAAGCATCTGCGATGCCAAGGGCTAAAATAGAAGTCCTTTCTATTCCTGACGCAGATCGCGCTGCAAGTCCTGCCTCTCCCATCTCCTCATTGGTTTATAGAAGCAGGTACCCACGTGGCATCTCCTCATTGGTTTTACTCGCGTGGGTGATTGAAAGACGAACTGTGTTGCCGGTGTTGTGGTAATACAATGAAAGTTTAGATGCCAATCACAATATAAGGTCAAAGATCAAAAAAGCCTGGAAGGAGAGATGACTAGAAACGATTTGGTTGACCGTTTTATGTGTGGATTAATTGTCGGGAGTAGAAGACCTAAACAACCTAATGTTTATAACGCAGGACAAATTAACTAGCACCAGCAAGCTAACTAAATAGGACAAATTAGCTAGCAAGTGCAAGCTAACTAGCTAAATTGCCATAAATGTTTCATGCTTTTCGACCTGTCCCCAAATTTAATATAAATGGTTCAGAGTTTGTTTTGATATTTTAACCTGCGTGTCGTGATCACGTTTGGTGTAGGGGGACAAAATAAATTTAGTTGATTCCCGCCATTCGTTGATTTTTAGTACAGTGTAACCCCTCAGCTGGTGTCAGACACACATGGGTCTCGAAAGACAATTCTCTTCCTCAATAGTGTGCAGCAAATTCTCAATAGTGTGCAGTATGACATCCTGGCATTTAAAGCATACTACAGTTTCAGAATTTCACATACCCTAAACATTTATGTTTTTGCATATCCAAAATGCCTGCTATTTGTAATGCAAGTACAGGTATTCAGACGCGGGCACTAGTTTTTGTAATGGCTTGTCTAGTAAGGCATATCTTACTTTACTTCGACTTTGGTGTGTGTGTGTGTGTGTGTGTGTGTGTGTGTGTGTGTGTGTGTGTGTGTGTGTGTGTGTGTGTGTGTGTGTGTGCTTGGCACATACTAGTAAATGTCTGCATGTGTTGCTTCCTGGACTCATTAGGCTAAAAAGCCACCTCACTTTGTCGATTTAACGATAAATTCTTTGATTTTGGCTTCTGTAATAGATGTGTGATTTAGACAACATTCTTTCCTCAAGTCTGTCAAGGTTCTTGAAGATATTTAATGATGTGTGTAGGCTGTTTCTCTGGATACTTTAGCCCAGTGGAAACGCATGCATAGTCTTGTGTGTTTGTGATTCTACCCACTCGTATTGCATTCTGCTTCATCTTTCAGATCTGTGTATTACAACACTGGTCCTGTGACTGATTTCTTGTCACCATAGAAGCAAAACATGCGCACAAACTCAATCTCCTCCCTGGAGCCTGAGTGTTGCACGTCCAGGTTTTGGCCAGAGAGGAGGAGGAGGTGGTGGAGGTAGACTAGAGAGCAGGAGGAGGAGACGATTCTAGTGATCCTGGGTTAAGTGGATCTGCTGTGATCCTGTTAAACTACACTAATGAGTGGCAGGGCTGTCCCTCTCTCCCACTCCACCTGTCCTAGTCCTGCTCCAACTGCTTTACTCCATCTGTCCTTACACAACCCTCTGTTATCCTTATTAGGCCTGGCCACACAGAACGCACACAACGTCCCTGTTTAATGATGAGGCCACTTGACAATTCCTGACAGTCTCAGGACTGCTCGGACTATTGGGGCTTTTAAAGCAGGCCTTAAAGCTGAAAAGTCTAAGCAGAACATTTGTTTTTTTTTGTGCGCCATTTCTATGTTTCCCATTCCTAACTTTAGTTTTTACTTCTTTTACTTTCGGTTTTGTACACCAGCTGAAAAGAAAATGTTTTATTGAAAATATATTTCACCGCGGTTTAGATGGTACAATGATTCTCTACACTCTGGGTGCTTATTTTGTCACATAAACTGAAATCAGGTGAACTGTTAGAATTTTAGCAACCAGCAACCATTGACTCATCTTTATCGGCTGGCCTACCCTTCCTTGAAGACTTTTATGAGATAAAATATAATGTAAAAAAATATATATTTATTTTCTCTTATTTAAATGCACTTTGAAATTATTTTTGTGTTGCTATGGTGATGACCCTTGTTGACCAGTGGTTGATTGAGAGAAGCAGAAGAGGTGGAGCTAGTGGTGACCAGGTTGTCGACAACACAAATCCAGAAAGTGTGTGATAGCTATTGTTCAAGGCATTCGACAACTAGCTAGTCAAAATATCTGAGAGAGCCTTGCATTCTGACCAAGGCTGCCTAGCCTCAGATGTTTTGACTAGCTAGTTGTTGAATGCCTTGAACAATAGCTATCACACACTTTCTGGATTTGTGTTGTCGACAGCCTGGTCACCACTAGCTCCACCTCTTCTGCTTCTCTCAATCAACCACTGGTCAACAAGGGTCATCACCATAGCAACTACAATGACTTGAGCAACCAGTGGAACATTTCAATGTGTTCTTCTTTAAACTAAACACAGGTCATGTGTATAGCATTTTACCTCTTGCTTTTAAAATGGTTGACTTGCTTCTTCGGTGTTCAACATAACACACAAGAACAATAAGATGTTTATGATTAGGCCAATATCTCATTGTTGTGGATATCAAAAATCTTTGGCTTTGTAAATCTCTTGACGTGTTTGATGTCAGCATTGGAATCCAATTCACCAGCCGAGTCTGTCTTCTGAATCACAATATGCCTCTTAAAGGTGGCTGGAGGAGTGTCCAAAATCTCCATTAGGGATGAATAAACCAAACTCTGGAAGTTTACATAGATACTGCCAAAAGTAAAGTGTGTGAGATTGAAACAGAATAACTGACTCAATAACTGGCTCTCCTTTTCTCTGCTTATTTGTCCTTTCTCTGTCCCCACCCCTTTCTGTATCCTGTCATCTCCTTCTGTCCCCACCTCTCTCTCTCTGCAGGGGGTCGTGTGTGCTCCTTCTCCCCGTGTATTGAGCAGGTGCAGAAGACTGTTGAGGCGCTGGCTAATGAGGGTTTCCAGGAGATCAGCACTCTAGAGGTTCTGCTAAGGGTGCATGACGTGCGCTCAATCACACTCCCCTTGCCGGACTTTGGGTCCGACCAGCCCTTGGAGACCCCGACTGACACCCCAGTCCCTAGCAATGCTTCTGTTCTCTGTAAGACAACCACGCCGCCCAGGGACATGGCAGGGCACACTGGCTACCTTACCTTCGCCACCAAACCCTCTGTGTAGAGGACTGACTGCTGGAGGTTGGAGTGGGCAGAGACTGTTGTCTAGGAGACTATGGCTGGGGAACTACACAAGGTCTAAATGCAGTGCTGATGACTTGAGACCTGACCTGACTCGGGTGGAAAACCTGCTCAGACTGATATACTGTACTTTACCTTCCTCTCCACTGCTCAGCTAAAACTCTACATTTCAGTCGACAGCTGACATCCTTTTGGAGAGAGACATGATTGAGAAATTGCTGCTGTTTTAGGCTATTTCCGGTGTCTTTCGTAGACTTTGATGAATGTATACACACAAACCCACACATCCCTAACACACTTTAACAGAGGGAGGAAGAGCGGGCTAAGTGGGATTCTATAAATAGGCTGCTGATTGCTGAGGGTCTCTACACAGGGCTGTGAAGAGCTGTCTGAGAGGTTCGCTCTTAGTCTGTACAATCGCTCTAATCACGCTACTGATATGTTCTTGCATCATTCATGCTTGAAATAATAGTATCTTATCCCCCATTGTTACCCAGTTTCTCTCTCTCGAGGACAGTTTTTTGTTGCAATTTTTACATTTGTAGAATGGTGGGAGAAATTGTGTTTTGTCTCAGCTGAGATGGATGCTGTAACAAGGCTAAATAAACACCTTACCGTTCTTCCTACTGCCCTCTGCTTGTGACGTTTTCTTTAACTATGGTCTGCTATTATCATCATTGCTGGATGGCCGGTGGCTCCAGACCAAAAAAGGCAGAGAAGTGGCAGCCGTTCTAGGCTGGGAGGAGGAGATGTTCTCCACTGCTCTTTCTCTTTGTGAGGGACTGTAAACCTCACTCTTTGATTGGTGGGATATTTTTTTATTGAACCTTTTATTTTTAATGCTGAAACCAAGGTCTCTTTTCCATATTAGCCCAGTATAGCGCCACAATACACAAACATTAAACTACACATTCATATATACAAAATACATGTTATTATACACGAAAAGCAAAACACAATCATAAAAAATACATTCTTCTGTAAAAAGGTCCCCTAACAACCTGAAATGCCCTAGAGGCAATATTTGTATTGTAGATCATTCCAGGAAATTGAAGTCTGATTTGCCTAACTCATCTAGACACCAAGGTGTCTCTAGAGTTAACCAGCCCTTTGAACGGGTTTGGTAACTTGACATTTTAAATCTTAACAGTGATGTTAGGTTAATCGGAAGTTTGTGGAGCAGGACTTTGAAACAAAAAGAGAGTGATGTGATCTACATGACTTCAAAGAGGTCCACCCAACCTTTATGTAAAGAATACAGTGATGAGTAATAAAACTCCTGTGATAAAATGAAGGGCGCTATGAAAAACAGCTGCCAAGTGTTTAAGCATAATCAAGAACATATAGAAAGGTTGGCGGCACAATCTGCTAACTAGAGAGAGGCTAAATCTGTTTAAGTAAATCTTAATTTCTTATTAAGCTCAGTCATATGTTTTTTTATTTTTATAAATCATTGTCAATCCAAATGAGAGCATTGTCTCACCGGCAGTCTGGTGTCATCAGCCTGTCCCCAGCTAAAGAAGGTCTAATCTGGAGGACAGAAACTGGGAATAGCAGCTCTGAGCCCCTGGAAATCCTGCCCTTAATCAGCTTGTCGTTTGCCCTGCTGTGCTGAGTTGTGGTACTAACTAATCGGTTACATTACCAGCTAAAATATTGTATTCGGATTACAGATACTTCTGAAAAACACTTTTTTTTTTTGGTTTTCATTGAAATGTACAGCGGTGTGTCATCCGCATAGAAGTTAAAGTTAACATTATGTTTTTGAATGACATCGCCAAGAGGTAAAATATATAGTGAAAACAATAGTGGTCCTAAAACGGAACCTTGAGGAACACCGAAATTTACAGTTGATTTGTCAGAGGACAAACCATTCACAGAGACAAACTGATATATTTCCGACAGATCAGATCTAAACCAGGCCAGAACTTGTCCGTGTAGACCAATTTGGGTTTCCAATCGCTCCAAAAGAATGTGGTGATCGATGGTATCAAAAGCAGCACTAAGGTCTCGGGGCACGAGGACAGATGCAAAGCCTCAGTCTGATGCCGTTAAAAGGTCATTTACCACCTTCACAAGTGCAGTCTCAGTGCTATGATGGGGTCTAAAACCAGACTGAAGCATTTCGTATACATGGTTTGTCCTCAGGAAGGCAGTGAGTTGCTGCGCAATAGCCTTTTCTAAAAATTTTGAGAGGAATGGAAGATTCGATATAGGCTGATAGTTTTTTATATTTTCTGGGTCAAGGTTTGGCTTTTTCAAGAGAGGCTTTATTACTGCCACTTTTAGTGAGTTTGGTACACATCCGGTGGATAGAAGTTCATGAATTTATTACTGCTGAAGTGAAAGCCTTCCTCACTTGTGGAATGCTGCTTTTTAGTTAGCTTTGCGCCAGTATCAAAAATAAATTTCAGACTGTTCTTATTTTCCTCAATTAAGTTGGAAAAATAGGATGATCGAGCAGCAGTAAGGGCTCTTCGATACTGCATGGTACTGTCTTTCCAAGCTAGTTGGAAGACTTCCAGTTTGGTGTGGCGCCATTTCCGTTCCAATTTTCTGGAAGCTTGCTTCAGAGCTCGGGTATTTTCTGTATACCAGGGAGCTAGTTTCTTATGATAAATGTTTTTAGTTTTTAGGGGTGCAACTGCATCTAGGGTATTGCGCAAGGTTAAATTGAGTTCCTCAGTTAGGTGGTTAACTGATTTTTGTCCTTGGGTAGACAGAGGGAGTCTGGAAGGGCATCAAGGAATCTTTGTGTTGTCTGTGAATTTATAGCACGACTTTTGATGCTCCTTGGTTGTGGTCTGAGCAGATTATTTGTTGCATTTGCAAACGTAATAAAATGGTGGTCCGATAGTTCAGGTTTATGAGGAAAAAATTTAGATCCACAACATTTATTCCATGGGACACAACTAGGTCCAGAGTATGACTTTGACAGTGAGTAGGTCCAGAGACATGTTGGACAAAACCCACTGAGTCGATGATGGCTCCAAAAGCCTTTTGGAGTGGGTCTGTGGACTTTTCCATGTGAATATTAAAGTCACCAAAAATGAGAATATTATCTGCTATGACTACAAGGTCCGATAGGAATTCAGGGAACACAATGAGGAACGCTGTATATGGCCCAGGAGGCCTGTAAAACAGTAGCTATGAAAAGTGATTGAGTAGGCTGCATAGATTTCATGACAAGAAGCTCAAAAGACAAAAAACGTCATTTTTATTTTGTAAATTTAAATTTGCTATCGTAAATGTTAGCAACAGCTCCGCCTTTGCGGGAGGCACGGGGGATATGGTCACTAGTGTAACCAGGAGGTGCGTCCTCATTTAACACAGTAAATTAATCTGGCTTTAGCCATGTTTCAGTCAGGCCAATCACATCAGGATTATGATCAGTGGTTAGTTAATTGACTATAGTTCATTGACATCACTCTCCTTCTTGGTCAAATACACAGCCTAGAGGTGTGTTTGGGGTCATTGTCCTGTTGAGAAACAAATGATAGTCCTACTAAGTGCAACCAGATGGGATGGCGTATCCCTGCAGAATGCTGTGGTAGTCATGCTGGTTAAGTGTGCCTTGAATTCAAAATACATCACAGACAGTGTCACCAGCAAAGCACCATCACACCTCTCAATGCTTTACGGTGGGAACCACACATGCGGAGATCATCCGTTCACCTACTCTGCATCTCACAAAGACAGCGGTTGGAACAAAAATCTAAAAATTGGACAAATTTCCACCGGTCTAGTGTCCATTGCTTGTGTTTCTTGAAAGTTTCTTCAAGTACAATTGCAAAAACCATCAATGCTATGATGAAATTGCCTCTCATGAGGACCGCCACAGGAAAGCAAGACCCAGAGTTACCTCTTTTATTTATTTATTTTATTTAACCTTTATTTAACCAGGTAGGCCATTTGAGAACAAGTTCTCATTTACAACTGCGACCTGGCCAAGATAAAGCAAAGCAGTGCGACACAAACAACACAGAGTTACACATGGAATCAACATGTGTAACTAAAGAGTGTAAACGTGTAAATAAAGAGTTCAAGTCAATAACAATATAGAAGAGTCTATATACAGTGTGCAAATGAAGTAAGATTAGGGAGGTAAGGCAATAAATAGGCCATAGTGGCGAAATAATTACAATTTAGCAATTAAACACGAGTGATAGATGTGCAGAAGATGAGTGTGCAAGTAGGGATACTGGGGTGCAAAGGAGCAGAAATATATAATAAATAACAATATGGGGATGAGGTAGTTGGGTGGGCTATTTACAGATGGGCAATGTACAGGTGCAATGATCTGTAAGCTGCTCTGACAGCTGATGCTTAAAGTTAGTGAGGGAGATATGAGTCTCCAGCTTCAGTGATTTTTGCAATTTGTTCCAGTCATTGGCAGCAGAGAACTGGAAGGAAAGGTGGCCAAAGGAGGAGTTGGCTTTAGGGGTGACCAGTGAAATATACCTGCTAGAGCACGTGCTACGGGTGGGTGCTGCTATGGTGACCAGTGAGCTGAGATAAGGCAGGCTTTACCTAGCAAAGACTTATAGATGACCTGGAGCCAGTGGGATTGGCAACGAATATGAAGTAAGGGCCAGCCAATGTTGGTAGAATGTTGGAGGCTATTTTGTAAATGACATTGTCAAAGTCAAGGATCACAAGGATAGTCAGTTTTACGAGGTTATGTTTGGCAGCATGAGTGAAGGACGCTTTGTTGCAAAATAGGAAGCCAATTCTAGATTTAATTTTGGATTGGAGATTGGAGATTAATGTGAGTCTGGAAGGAGAGTTTACAGTCTAACCAGACACCTAGGTATTTGTAGTTGTTCACATATTCTAAGTCAGAACCGTCCAGAGTAGTGATGCTAGACGGGCGGGCAGGTGTGGGCAGCGATCTGTTGAAGAGCATGCATTTAGTTTTACTTGCATTTAAGAGCAGTTGGAGGCCACAGAAGGAGAGTTGTATGGCATTGAAGCTTGTCTGGACGTTTGTTAACACAGTGTCCAAAGAAGAGCCATAAATATATAGAATGGTGTCTTTTGCGTAGAGGTGGATCAGAAAATCACCAGCGGAGGATACTACTGCAGAGGATAAGTTCATTATAATAACTGCACCTCAGGATGCAGCCCAAATACAGTGCCTTGCGAAAGTATTCGCCCCCCTTGAACAAATTGAATAATATTGCACGCCCAATTTTTCAGTTTTTGATTTGTTAAAAAAGTTTGAGATATCCAATAAATGTCGTTCCACTTCATGATTGTGTCCCACTTGTTGTTGATTCTTCACAAAAAAATACAGTTTTATATCTTTATGTTTGAAGCCTAAAATGTGGCAAAAGGTCGCAAAGTTCAAGGGGGCCGAATACTTTCGCAAGGCACTGTAAATGATTCACAGAGTTAAAGTAACAGACACATCTCAACATCAACTGTTCAATTGCCTGCAATGGTCCAATTGCTGCAAAGAAACCACTACTAAAGGACACCAATAATAAGAAGAGACTTGCTTGGGCCAAGAAACATGAAGAAGGATGGAGGAGGAGATGTGATTCTGCAGCGATACGCCATCCCATCTGGTTTGCCCTTAGTCGGACTATCATTTGTTTTTCAACAGGACAATGACCCAAAACAAACATCCAGGCTGAGTAAGAGCTAATTGACCAAGAAGGAGAGTAATGGATTGCTGCATCAGATGACCTGACCTTCATAATCACCCAACCTCAACCCAATTTAGATGGTTTGGGATGAGTTGGACCGCAGTGTGAAGGTAAAGCAGCCAACAAGTGCTCAGCATATGTGGGAACTCCTTCAAGACTGTTGGAAAAGCATTCCTCATGAAGCTGGTTGAGAGAATGTCAAGAGTGTGCAAATCTGTCATCGAGGCAAAGGGTGGCTACTTTGAAGAACCTAAAATCTAAAATATGTTTGGATTTGTTTAACATTTTTTGGGTTACTACATGATTCCAGATGTGTTATTTCATAGTTTTGATGTCTTCACTAATATTCTACAATGTAAAAAATAGTAAAAAATAAAGAAAAACCCTTGAATGAGTTGGTGTGTCCAAACTTTTGACTGGTACTGTATGTATACAGTCTGTGTGGGTGGACCACTTCAGATTGTCAGTGATGTGTACGCCGAGGAACTTGAAGCTTTTCACCTTCTCCACTGTGGTCTCTCGATGTGGATGCGGTCGTGCTCCCTAGTCTCCTGAAGTCCACGATCAGCTCCTTCGTTTTGTTGAAGGTGAGGGAGAGGTTATTTTCCTGGTCCCATTCCGCCAGGACCCTCACCTCGTCTCTGTTGGCTGTCTCCTCATTGTTGGTAATCAGGCCTACAACTGTTGTGTCATTTGAAAACTTGATGAAAAAGTTGGAGGCATGCGTGATCACGCAGTCATTGGTGAACCGGGAGTACTGGGAGCACGCACCCTTGTTGGGCCCCTGTGTTGAGGATCAGCTTAGTGGAAGTGTTGTTTCTTACCTTCACCACCTGGGGGCGGCCCATCAGGAAGTCCAGGACCCATTTGCACATGGCGGGGTTTAGACCCGGAGCTTAATGATGAGTTTGGAGGTTACTATGGTGTTGAAGGCTGAGCTGTAGTCAATGAACAGCATTCTTACATAGGTATTGCTCTCGTCCAGATTGGATAGGGCAGTGTGCAGTGCGATGGGGGTTGAATCGTCTGTTTATCTATTGGAGCGTTGTGCAAATTGAAGTGGGTCTAAGGTGTCAGGTAAGGTGGAGGTGATATGATCCTTAACTAGCCTCTCAAAGCACTTTATGATGACTGAAGTGATCAGCTTCTTGATATGCCACACCTTTAATCAGTTTCTTGATATGCCACACCTTTCAGGTGGATAGATTGCAGTGCCTTCGGAAAGTATTCAGACCCCTTGACCTTTTCCACATTTTGTTCCGTTACAGCCTTATTTTAAAATGGATTAAATAAATAACAATCCTTAGGAATCTACACACAATACCCCATAATGACAAAGCAAACAGTTTAAAAAAAACATTTTTGCAAATGTTTTAAAAATAATAAACAGAAATACCTTATTTACATAATTAGTTTTGCTATGAAACTCAACATTGAGCTCAGGTGCCAGACCAAAGTGCCTGGCCAAAGTGAGCAATTGGGGGGAAAGGGTCTTGGTCAGGGAGGTGACCAAGAACCCGATGGTCACTCTGACAGAGCTCTATAGTTCCTCTGTGGAGATAGGAGAAACTTCTAGAAGGACAACCATCTCTGCAGCACTCCACCAATCAGGCCTTTATGGTAGAGTGACCAGACGGAAGCAACTCTTCAATAAAAGGCACATGACAGCCCACTTGGAGTTTGCCAAAAGGCACCGAAAGACTCTCAGACCATGAGAAACAAGATTTGGATGAAACCAATGATGAAACCAAGATGGAACTCTTTGCCCTGGCACCATCCCTACGTCGAAGCATGGTGGTGGCAGCATCATGGTTCTTCAGCACCATGGACTGGGAGACTAGTCAGGATTGAGTCAAAGATGAACGGAGAAAAGTACAGAGAGATTCCTTTTGAAAACCTGCTCCAGAGTTCTCAGGACCTCAGATTGGTGCGAAGGTTCACCTACCAACAGAACAACGACCCTAAGCACACAGCCAAGAAAATGCAGGAATGGCTTCGGGACAAGTCTCTGAATGTCCTTGTGTGGCCCAGCCAGAGCCCGGACTTGAACCTGATTAAACATCTCTGGAGAGACCTGAAAATAGCTGTGCAGTGACGCTCCCCATTCAACCTGACAGAGCTTGAGAGGATCTGCAGAGAAGAATGGAAGAAACTCCCCAAATACAGGTGTGTCAAGCTTGTAGCGTCATACCCAAGCAGACTCGAGGCTGTAATCGCTGCCAAAGATGCTTCAACAAAATACTGAGTAAAGGGTCTGAATACAGATGTAAATGTGATTTTTCACAAAAAATATAAAAACCTGTTTTTGCTTCGTCATTAGGGGGTGTGTGTATATTGATGAGGGGAAAAAACAATGTAGTACATTTTAGAATAAGGCTGTAACCTAACAAAATGTGGAAAAAGTCAAGGGGTCTGAATACTTTCCGAAGGCACTGTATCTTGGCAATGGCGAAATGCTCACTAACAGGGATGTAAGCACATTTGTGTACAACATTTGAGAGAAATAACGTTTTTGTGCATTTGGAACATTTCGGGGATATTTGATTTCAGCTCATGAAACATGGGACCAACAATTTACATGTTGTATTTATGTTTTTGTTCAGTATAGTTGGTCATAATGGTCATAATACTAACACTAAGCCTGATACTGTATCTGAAAAGTGTTCCATAGATTTTCAAAAAAATACGGTGAACACCTCCATGAAAAAGCTGTATGATTTATATTACAACTTTGCATACAATAACAATAAGTCCTGAGCCCTTTGGTGCTGGAGGGATAGGGGGTTGCTTAAGGGCAGTGCTTTCCAACCCTGTTCCTGGAGAGCTTTCGTCCTGTAGGTTTTCACTCCAACCCCAGTTGGAACTTACCTGATTCAGCTTATCAACCAGCTAATTATAAGAATCAGGTGCGTTCGATTTGAGTTGGAGCGAAAACCTACAGGACGGTAGCTCTCCAGGAACAGGGTTGGAAAGCACTGCTTCAGGGTCTATTTTTGTGGCGAATGCCAGAGGGGAACTGGACCATGGTTGTAGAGCAGCTTTTTCCCATAGATAATTATATAAATATGGTCCAAATAGCAGATACAGACATTGGATCATTGGTCATAGGAACAATCCAAACAAAATATAAAATAGGGAACTGCTTGGTCACTCATCTCATAAGACAATTAGTAAGTGTCATACGACCATCTTACTACTACTATTTACTTACAGTGAATGCCTGTCAAATCCACAGATCATAAGCCACATTATTTCTAAATGTGAAGTATGATTGATTTATGAATTCTTACATTTCTCACTCAATTGCATATTTTAAATGGAATCAGAGGTGATTTGTGAGTGGTCTCTCAGTTTGAGGATGTCAAACACTCCTGGTCACTTGATTAAATAAGCCTGACTCCAACAGTGCTGCAGTGTTCTTCCTGCTGATTAGCTCTCCCAACAGGCAAACACGTGGCCTCCGTACATCCATATTTTGTATGCGAGGTGATAGGAATTTTAGTTCGGAAAGAGATTGATTTTCAAGCCCTCTGTAAGTTATAATTGATTGGTTTTGTGAGGAAAAGCCAATAACTGTTTGCCCCGGCCCAAAGGCCATTCACCAAGGATGATAGCCAAACAGGTACAGTAGAAACTATTCCTATATCTCTGTTGTAAAAACATCCCGTCAGCCAACCTTGTTGCCATTTCTCTTTCAATCCCCATTATCTTTGTTTTTCTCTTACCAGTTAGTGTCCACTAAGTGTACTCCTAACCCTTTCCCAGATTTAAGTTCCATCCATGATGAGTTATGGCTGCCTATATAAGAGCTGTAATAGAAAATAGATTTTTGCAGCTACTACGAGTGTCCCGTACCGATTCCCAAACACATTATCAGTTCACTAACATCATTACACAGCCATTATAAAACAACTCAGCTCCTCCCCTTCACACACTGCTGCACACACAGCAGGGCATCAGGGTCGGGTGCTGCTGGTGACCTGCAGATATAAAGAATGCGAGAGAGATGCTATGGTATGATCTCATGCAGCTGAACGCTGATAGTAATCTCAGATCTTATGGACCCTCTTCCAGCTGAGGGCTCTGAGGCCTCCAGGACACATCCAAGCAGGGCAGGGATAATACACTGGGTTAATACGCAGGGCTGCATTATATTAGCTCAGTGATCAGGGAGGGGCACCGGCTTGGCGGAAATGTGATAAGATCATGGCTCTGCAGCAGGAGGGACATGGTGGTGGTGTGGTCTGTGAGGCTACCTGGTGACAAAGGTGAAGGGGAGGATTGGCAAGGTGGTGCTCCTGATTCTGCAGAGAACTGCAGTTATATTTCACTACATTCTTATCGCTCTATCATGATGGGGAGCTCACACATGCACCCACATATTTGAGAGGTGAAATGGCGATTGGGTTGTCTGTGTGTATTATCAGTAGTAAATTCTCAAGGGTTGTCAGTTTTTCTCGAGGTCAGAGTCGATGCTTTGTTCTCTGCGGCACAGACGTCATGGCTAGCCTGTCAGCTGAGCAGGATGGCGTTGACTCTGTTTTCTACTCAGAAAATGTCACATTTATTCTCCACAACTGGAATGTTGCCAAAATGTGCCCATTGTAATATACAGTATTCGTTTACTGCGGATCAAGAATAGCAACAAACTTTTCCTTTTTATTAAAATGATTATTAAAATGATCTATGTTACTGTAACAACTGAAAACAATGAAACTGACCATCGTGGTCCACCATTTTACTTTTGTTTCCAGGAGCACACCACAAAACTTCCACACGCTGCCTGTTCCTCACCACAAGAATAGAAAGCCATATGACTTATTAGCCATGGGTTGTATGGAACATTTGTCTGCAATAACTTTGGAAATAATGTGAAAGATTTGAAGTATAAACAGGTCACACAGAGGAGCTCTTCTATAGAGGACTACTGGGCAGTCATAATCTCAATGAGCCCTAATGAAAATAACAAGACATTTCATTGAGTAGGGCTATAAAACATTATGGTGCCCTGTTTTGGACAAACATATCTGTTATTATATGTACTCTGGCTGCCTGGGCGTACAGGCTACCCAGTCATACAGTTTGGAAAGATAATACACTGCTCAAAAAAAGAAAGGGAACACTAAAATAACACATGCTAGATCTGAATGAATGAAATATTCTTATTAAATACTTTTTTCTTTACATAGTTGAATGTGCTGACAACAAAATCACACAAAAATTATCAATGGAAATCAAATTTATCAACCCATGGAGGTCTGGATTTGGAGTCACACTCAAAATTAAAGTGGAAAACCACACTACAGGCTGATCCAACTTTGATGTAATGTCCTTAAAACAAGTCAAAATTAGGCTCAGTAGTGTGTGTGTCCTCCACGTGCCTGTATGACCTCCCTACAACGCCTGGGCATGCTCCTGATGAGGTGGCGGATGGTCTCCTTAGGGATCTCCTCCCAGACCTGGACTAAAGCATGGATGGAGCAAGACATGATGTCCCAGATGTGCTCAATTGGATTCAGGTCTGGGGAACGGGCGGGCCAGTCCATAGCATCAATGCCTTCCTCTTGCAGGAACTGCTGACACACTCCAGCCACATGAGGTCTAGCATTGTCTTGCATTAGGAGGAACCCAGGAGGAACCCAGGGCCAACCGCACCAGCATATGGTCTCACAAGGGGTCTGATGATCTCATCTCGGTACCTAAGGGCAGTCAGGCTACCTCTGGCGAGCACATGGAGGGCTGTGCGGCCCCCAAAAGAAATGTGCTCACAAGTGCTCAGGGTGAACCTGCTTTCATCTGTGAAGAGCACAGGGCGCCAGTGGCAAATTTGCCAATCTTGGTGTTC
This sequence comes from Oncorhynchus kisutch, assembly GCF_002021735.2. Lineage (NCBI taxonomy): Eukaryota > Metazoa > Chordata > Actinopteri > Salmoniformes > Salmonidae > Oncorhynchus > Oncorhynchus kisutch. The sequence continues at coordinate 24,539,382 of NC_034187.2, forward strand.
TCTGGCAAATGCCAAACGTCCTGCACGGTGTTGGGCTTTAAGTCCAATGGAGTCTGTTTCTGACCGTTTGAGCAGACACATGCACATTTGTGGCCTGCTGGAGGTCATTTTGCAGGGCTCTATCAGTGCTCCTCCTGCTCCTCCTTGCACAAAGGCGGAGGTAGCGGCCCTCCTACGGCCTTCTCCACGTCTCCTGATGTACTGGCCTGTCTCCTGGTAGCGCCTCCATGCTCTGGACACTACGCTGACAAAACTTCTTGCCACAGCTCGCATTGATGTTCCATCCTGGATGAGCTGCACTACCTGAGCCACTTGTGTGGGTTGTAGACTCCGTCTCATGCTACCACTAGAGTGAAAGCACCGCCAGCATTCAAAAGTGACCAAAACATCAGCCCTGGAAGCATAGGAACTGAGAAGTGGTCTGTGGTCCCCACCTGCAGAACCACTCCTTTATTGGGGGTGTCTTGCTAATTGCCTATAATTTCCACCTGTTGTCTATTCCATTTGCACAACAGCATGTGACATTCATTGTCAATCGGTGTTGCTTCCTAAGTGGACAGTTTGATTTCACAGAAGTGAGATTGACTTGGAGTTACATTGTGTTGTTTAAGTGTTTCCTTTATTTTTTTTTAGCAGTGTATATTACCAGTGTATTTTTCCTTTGGTTCCTAGGTCAGTGTTTTACATGACATATTTGACTATCACACATAAACAGGAAACATGTTATTATAAAGGCTTCATGCCAGGCAAATAGCTTGCCAATGATGTCATAGGAATTATGGTTGGACGTTGTAATTTTCAGGAGGAAAAGTCATAAAGCTCATATCAAACATGAGCCTTGTGTCACACCCACTCACTATCAGCTTAATCACCAGGTTTTAAAAGCTTTGTTTGAATGTGACCAACCTTCAGACCACTACTGTGGTCGCCACTGGTCTTTATAAAAGGGCATTTGCGTTTGCCCTCCTAACTTCTAACTGGTAAGGTCTATGATTATTTGTATGCAAGGACATTGGTACTGTTCTATACCCCCTGACATCCATATAGCTAGCCTGTGGCTGTGGCAGCCCATTCCTCTCTGATGGATGTTGTGCACTCGGTTTACTGTGTGCCTGTTTCAGAGCTGGACAGAGTCTCATGCTCTGAGGAGTATCCAACCCCTGAGGAAAATACAAATACTTACATTGGGGAATAAGACGCCTCACAAGTCTTTAACTGGCACCTTCATTAAATATTACCCAGAAAACACCAGCATCACCTCTTCACTGTTGACTTTGAGACTGGTGTTTTGCGGGTACTAGTTAATGAAGCTGCCAGTTGAGGACTTGTGAGGCATCTGTTTCTCAAACGAAACACTCTAATGTACTTGTCCTCTTGCTCAGTTGTGCACCGGGTCCTCCCACTCTTTCTATTCTGGTTAGAGACAGTTTGCGCTGTTCTGTGAAGGGAGTAGTACACAGCGTTGTATGAGATCTTCAGTTTCTCGCATGGAATAGCCTTCATTTCTCAGAACAAGAATAGACTGACGAGTTTCAGAAGAAAGTAGTTTGTTTCTGGCCATTTTGAACCTGTAATCGAACACACAAATGCTGATGCTCCAGACTAGTCTGAAGAAGGACAGTTTTATGGCTTCTTTAATCAGAACTACAGTTTTCAACTGTGCTAACATAATTGCAAAATGTTTTCTAATGATCAATTAGCCTTTTAAAATGATAAACTTGGATTAGCTAACACAATGTGCCATTGGAACACAGGAGTGAAGGTTGCTGATACTGAGGCTCTGTACACCTATGTAGATATTCCATTAAAAATCAACTGTTTCCAGCTACAATAGTAATTTACAACATTAACAATGTCTACGCTGTCTTTCTGATCAATTTGATGTTATTTAATGGACAAAAAATGTGTTTTTCTTTAAAAAAACAAGGACATTTCTAAGTGACCCCAAACTTTTGTATGGTAGGGGCCCAAAGCAACTACTTATGTCGCTTATGCCTTAAGCCGGCCCTGGTCGTCCTCCATACAGTGACCCTTGTCCCCACTTACCTACAACTCCCGGCTGTCACAAGATCTGTTGATATGATAAGACAGTGGTTGGTGGACTTTAGCCTGCTGTTTTAATATAGCATTAGCTCCAGGCAGCTCTCTCCCTTGCTACTGCATTTATGAGAAAGTCTACCACAGGTGAAGGCTGAAGGGTATCCACAAACTGCACGTAACGGTTTTAAATACTGCTTCATACAATAAGTCAGGTAACCAGTGTGGTCCACCCAGCCTTACACATCTCATCTGAGACAGCTATGTAGACATGAATGTGTAAGTCACTGAGTCATAGGAACTTAGAGCATCAGCCACTTCTCTGTTCTCAGAAAAGAGACACATAGAGACAAACTCTGACAGATTCCATACTGAGACAGGTAACCCCCTGCTAAGAACAGAACCACCATTTGTCTAGCATGAGGGTTGGGCTGAAGGATTTTATTTTATTTCTCCATTTGAACAGAAAGCAAGGTGTGTCACATTCCTCTAAGTATTCCTAGGCAGACAGCAGGCTATGACCGTGTCCAGCAGAATGTGCTGGAGGGCAGGCGAACACAGTAGAGGGAAGAGGATCTGAAACCATTCCATATCTTTTGAGACAATTGAGAACATTTCAGGTTCGGGGAACAATGGCCCATGACATACAGTAGCTAACACATCAAGACACTGTTGCCTTCTCCATTCCAAAGCACTCTCTGTCCAAGGTGAAAGGGTTGCCCTGGCCTGACAGTCATAGGGATGCCACGATGATCGACTGCCACCTAGAGCATGAATGAAGATAAGACACTGCTTAAATGCCAGTTAGTGTAAATAGGTGTGGCATGTCTTGTATGTGCTCTCAACCTTGAGCATGTGTTTTAAGGGAACTGAGAGTGTAGGGCTTGGTTTAAGTCTTGCTGCTAAAACCAGGGGAAGTTCTATTTACAAATGTTTCAAACATAGATTGATGCTCACCAGAGTGTAAACACAGCAAGACATGCAGTAGAAGCAAGACAGGCTGTGTAGAGCCACTGAGAGAGTAGAGTGTTTAGTCCACTCTCTACCCTATTACCTCACAGGACAGTTATGCTGTGGTAGATAATGCCAAGCTCTTTTGTCAAGTGGAATAATGCATAGTTCATGCTTGCTCTGTTTTGAAGGGGGAATTAATGATGTGTGTAATGATGTGTTTAATTTGATTCCTTGAAATGGGGGTGATCGAGGGATGGGCAGAAGTACATTTGTGGGAGTGGAAGAACAGAACCACATCCACAGTGCAAACAAGGCCAGCTTCCATGGAGGAGTGAGTCATTCTCATTGCTGTGGCAAGCAGCCAACTGCTGCACTCCCATCATTTCAGGGACTAGCAGTTCTGTCCGGAGATTACTCCGATCAGTGAATTGAACCGGGATCCAACAGACATCAGCAGTCCCAGTGGTTCTAGATAGTGTCTGGCTGCCCTGCTGCTGGGTGGGTTATGTACATTTTATTTTAAATCAGAGCAGAATCTCTTTCCTCTGACTGTCTCCCTCCAGCTCCCCCCACGCTCCTCCAGTCTGTTCGCTGTGTAATCATCTCTGTAAACCCACAGAATTTCTCACAGGGACCATGTGGGGGGGTGAATGAATTTCACAGCTGTCGTCCTTGAGTTACGTGTTTATTTGGCGAGGTTCGGAGAAAACTCAACTCACCATTACCTACTTACAGACAGATGCGGCGCAGACCCGGGCCAATGAAGAGAATTCACTGGATGATCATGGAACCTCGTTACCCAGGGACCTCCCTGGCTGTCTGCCTATACAGAATCAGAATACATTGTATCTATATAGCTAGCCAAGCGCCTTTCTCAATTTGTTTATAAACACAGAGAGCAAACCAACATAGAGCACCCACACACTACCCATCCAAGTTGAATACAAAAGGATGGATAGAAGAGCTGAGACAAACAGTGATGAAGGGGGAAGGACAATGTGTTTATGTGTGGATGGTTATGTCATCCAGCAGGGTCTCTATGTAAGCATGAGTAATGGTGCAGAAGGGAAGAATGTTATGTAACCTGGCCTTCCTACAAAGAGCCCACCACTAGGAGAGCACTGACCCTTTAATGCAGGTTTATAGGCACCTAGCACTATTGTTTGATTAGCAGTGTTTCTGTAGCACATGGGAAGTTGTTTGCAAAATAAATGGCCACTGGATTGAGCAAATAATCATGATAGCATCCATGATAGCTAGTTAACATTTATTATACAATGGGTGGGTCTAATCCTGAATGTTGATTGGTTAAAATTGCATTCCAGCCGGTGTCTATTCCACAAGTTAACACGGGCTAAATCTATGACCTTAAAATGCCTATTTACTTTGTTCTATCTGACTGTGCAATCCACTGTCTCATCAGCCCAGGCAGGGAAGTTATACACTTAATCTCCACTATAAAAAAGCATCTAGACATTAACTCACATTTCTTTTAGACTAAAATGTATTTTTCAACAGCGGAGATTTGTATAAAACCTTACTGTCCATCTCCCCGACATTTGCAACATTGTTTCAAAATTCAAATTAGACTTCCTCTCTGGCCTAACACCACCATGCCAATATATCCTCCAAACACTGGCATCTCAGGCATTATCACTTAAATAGTTTTTTTTTGGAAAGCCTTCCATTCTACCAAAAGATGGTTAGGCCTAACATTAGCATCACTAGATTTTTCCTGGTCCTTAAATGTTTGAAACCTGGATGTTTTACTTCATATTATGAGGCATATTTTACCTTGCTTCAAAGTAGCCTATAGCCAAAATCCCACCATAGAAACGCGGGGGCAAGTTTTTGCTATATAAAGACTCATTATGTTTTCCTCCCTCTTCTATTGGTATTCTTTCAACATTCTTTCATTGTCTAGCAGTAAAAGCATTGTCCTAATCATATTAGCAACCCATGATAGTTGTTGCATTTTTAATCCCCTCCCCTTTCTTACGGATATTTCCACATTTTAGAATGGTGTTTTCCCGCAAATTGCATTTTGGAACATTCACGCGTAGGCTTACTGCCATGTGTATATTGCTGTGGCTAAATTGTGAAAAAATGTAACATAATTTACATTTTAAGCTAAACATTACGATCTGTTTCATCAGTCATATTAATTGATACAGCGTATACCTCCACTACACTACTTTGATACGTATCAGTGGGGATTAGGAAGTGAGTATATGCAATGTCCACTGACAAATGTGTGGGTATACGGCATCTACCTGCATATACCCTCCACAACCATTGGACACAGGGATACTCATGAGCAGATATCAAAAGGTGCATGTAAACATCTTATATAAACGTTGTCATTAATAGGTTACACAGTGTTCACCTGTAGCAGCAGTGATCCATGTTGTGAGGCACCGCAGGGTGCAATCGATGTGTGAGAGGGCCTCGCTCTGATTAACAGCACACACACACACTCTCTCTCTCTGGACGTTGACAGGGTCAGTGTCTGCGGGGCCTGTTATCTAGCGCTCTCTAGTGGTCATACGTAGGAACAGCTGTGCCTTATGGCCACAGCTCACTGTAATTACAGTGGAAAGATATAAAACACTTGGCACACTACCTATGAAATAACCCAGTGTTGAAGCTGGCAGGAACTCTCAACATGCTTGCCTTGCAGAACAAATAGTAAACACTGTACTGCAGGTGATAGAGCGTGAGCTCATGCTGAGAGAGACCCTGTCATGTGAAGGGTCATGACTTTGATCAACTGTTCTGGCAGTCAGTGCTCTGGGACAGATGGACAGGGTCCAGGGGTTTACGTTTTGAAGTGTTCCGTGGCCAGTCTCTCTGTTCCTCTCAGAGTTCTGCTTTCTGAGTCAATGCTCTGAAAAAGCCTCTATTTTATGGACTTTTAATATTGACCTCTGGGGACTTTCCTGAAATCCAACAACCAGCCTCTGTGTGTGTGTGTTGGGGTCAAAGACCCTGACGTCTTGATGAAGTGTTGGGCTGGGAGGAATTTCGTACTGGGGTTGCTCGGATACTCTGGGTTTATGTAGAGGTCATTGCTAGCTGAGGCAACAGGCACTTTAGAGCTCCAGAGCTCATACCACTCAACTGTCTACACTTCAACTCTTAGCTTCTCTACCCATAGCTCCTATCTCAGTCTTTATGGAAAGCTATGCTATATGCTGATGGAATGTGACCATACCAGTTCGTTCGTTCGTTCGTTCATTCATTCATTCATTCATTCATACATACATTCATACATTCATACATTCATACATACATACATACATACATACATACATACATACATACATTTGGATGGCCTTTCAAATCTGTAGAAGACATCAGATAAAAAGTACATTTGCATTAGAGTACTTTGTGTAGATTGTTGACAAAACAAATGACAATTAAATCCATTTTACTCTCACTTTGAAACACAACAAAATGTGGAAAATGTCAAGGGGTGTGAATACATTCTGAAGACTCTGTATATCCAGCTAGATTTGTACTGCCAATGTACATTTTATCTGTTGTCTTCTACAGATTTGAAAGTCCATCTAAATAAAGCCCTCTGTATCACCCAAGTACTGTATGTACAGTGGGGCAAAGAACTATTTAGTCAGCCACCAATTGTGCAAGTTCTCCCACTTAAAAAAGATGAGAGAGGCCTGTAATTTTTTATCATAGGTACACTTCAACTATGACAGACAAAATGAGAAAATAAATTCCAGAAAATCACATTGTGGGATTTTTAATGAATTTATTTGCAAATGATGGTGGAAAATAAGTATTTGGTCAATAACAAAAGTTTCTCTCAATACTTTGTTATATACCCTTTGTTGGCAATGACAGAGGTCAAACGTTTTCTGTAAGTCTTCACAAGGTTTTCACACACTATTGCTGGTATTTTGGCCCATTCCTCCATGCAGATCTCCTCTAGAGCAGTGATGTTTTGGGGCTGTTGCTGGGCAACACGGACTTTCAACTCCCTCCAAAGATTTTCTATGGGGTTGAGATCTGGAGACTGGCTAGGCGACTCCAGGACCTTGAAATGCTTCTTACGAAGCCACTCCTTCGTTGCCCGGGCGGTGTGTTTGGGATCATTGTCATGCTGAAAGACCCAGCCACGTTTCATCTTCAATGCCCTTGCTGATGGAAGGAGGATTTTCACTCAAAATCTCACGATACATGGCCCAATTCATTCATTCTTTCTTTTACACAGATCAGTCGTCCTGGTACCTTTGCAGAAAAACAGCCCCAAAGCATGATGTTTCCACCCCCATGCTTCACAGTAGGTATGGTGTTCTTTGGATGCAACTCAGCATTCTTTGTCCTCCAAACACGACGAGTTGACTTAAAAAGTTATATTTTGGTTTCATCTGACCATATGACATTCTCCCAATCTTCTTCTGGATCATCCAAATGCTCTCTAGAAAACTTCAGACGGGCATGGACATGTATTGGCTTAAGCAGGGGGACACGTCTGGCACTGCAGGATTTGAGCCCCTGGCGGCGTAGTGTGTTACTGATAGTAGGCTTTGTTACTTTGGTCCCAGCTCTCTGCAGGTCATTCACTAGGTCCCCCCGTGTGGTTCTGGGATTTTTGCTCACCGTTCTTGTGATCATTTTGACCCCATGGGGTGAGATCTTGCGTGGAGCCCCAGATCGAGGGAGATTATCAGTGGTCTTGTATGTCTTCCATTTCCTAATAATTGCTCCCACAGTTGATTTCTTCAAACCAAGCTGCTTACCTATTGCAGATTCAGTCTTCCCAGCCTGGTGCAGGTCTACAATTTTGTTTCTGGAGTCCTTTGACAGCTCTTTGGTCTTGGCCATAGTGGAGTTTGGAGTGTGACTGTTTGAGGTTGTGGACAGGTGTCTTTTATACTGATAACAAGTTCAAACAGGTGCCATTAATACAGGTAACGAGTGGAGGACAGAGGAGCCTCTTAAAGAAGAAGTTACAGGTCTGTGAGAGCCAGACATCTTGCTTGTTTGTAGGTGACCAAATACTTATTTTCCACCATAATTTGCTAATAAATTCATAAAAAATCCCACAGTGATTTTCTGGCTTTTTTTTCTCATTTTGTCTGTCATAGTTGAAGTGTACCTATGACAAAAAAATTACAGGCCTCTCTCATCTTTTTAAGTGGGAGAACTTGCACAATTGGTGGCTGACTAAATACTTTTTTGCCCCACTGTATGTATGTATGTATGTATGTATGTATGAATGAATTGGTATGGTCACACCCCATCAGCATAGCTTTCCATAAAGACAGATAGGAGCTAAGGGTATTGTTTACAGACAGATTATTTCACTGTATCACAAATCCAGTGGGTCAGAAGTATACATACACCAAGTTGACTGTGCCTTTAAAAAGCTTGGAAAAGTCCAGAAAAAGATGTCATGGCTTTCGAAGCTTCTGATTGACATAATTTGAGTCAATTGGAGGTGTATCTGTGGATGTATTTCAAGGCCTACCTTCAAACTCAGTGCCTCTTTGCTTGACATCATGGGAAAATCAAAAGAAAATCAGCCAAGACCTCCTTGGGAGCAATTTCCAAACACCTGAAGTTACCACGTTCATCTGCACAAACAACAGTACGCAAGTATAAACACCATGGGACCACGCAGCTGTCATACCGCTCAGGAAGGAGACGCGTTCTGTCTCTTAGAGATTAACGTACTTTGGTGCGAAGTGAAAATCAATCCCAGAACAACAGCAAAGGACCTTGTGAAGATGCTGGAGGAAACAGGTACAAAGGTATCTATATCCACAGTTTAACGAGTCCTATATTGACATAACCTGAAAGGCAGCTGAGCAAGGAATAAGCCAATGCTCCAAAACTGCCATAAATAAAGCCAGACTACGGTTTGCAACTGCACATAGGGACGAAGGTCATTATTTTTGGAGAAATGTCCTCTGGTCTGATGAAACAAAAATGGAACTGTTTGGCCATAATGACCATTGTTATGTTTGGAGGAAAAAGGGGGATGCTTGCAAGCCGAAGAACACCATCCCAACCATGAAGCACGAGGGTGGCAGCATCATGTTGTGGGGGTGCTTTGCTGCAGGAGGGACTGGTGAACCTCAGAAAATAGATTGCATCATGAGGAAGAAAACGTATGTGGATATATTGAAGCAACATCAAGACATCAGTCAGGAAGTTAAAGCTTGGTCGCAAATGGGTCAATGACACCAAGCATACTTCCAAATGGACAATGACCCCAAACATACTTCAAAAGATGTGGCTAAATGGCTTAAGGACAACAAAGTCAAGGTATTGGAGTGGCCATCACAAAGCCCTGACCTCAATCCCATAGAAAATGTAAAGGCAGAATTGAAAAAGCATGTGCGAGCAAGGAGGCCTACAAACCTGACTCAGTTACACCAGCTCTATCAGGAGGAATGGGCCAAAATTCCCCCAACTTATTGTGGGATGCTTGTGGAAGGCTACCCGAAACATTTGACCCAAGTTAAACAATTTAAAGGCAATGCTACCAAATACTAATTGAGTGTATGTAAACTTCAGACCCACTGGGAATGTGATGAAAGAAATTATTCTCTCTACTATTATTCTGACATTTCACATTCTGTGATTCTAAGACAGGGAATTTGTACTAGGATTAAATGTCAGGAATTGTGAAATACTGAGTTTAAATGTATTTGGCTAAGGGCATGTAAACTTCCGACTTCAAATGTATGCTGAGCACTTGTTAGCTGCTTTTCCGTCACTCTGCGGTTCAACTCATCCCAAACCATCTCAATTGGGTTGAGGTCGGGTGATTGTGGAGGCCAGGTCATCTGACGCAGCACTCAATCACTCTCCTTCTTGGCCAAATAGCCCTTACACCGCCTGGAGGTGTGTTGGGTCATTGTCCTGTTGAAAAACAAATGATAGTGGGACTAAGTACAAACCAGATGAGAGGGTGTATCGCTGCAGATTTCTGTGGTAGCCATGCTGGTTAAGTATGCCTTGAATTCTAAATAAATCACTGACAGTGTCACCAGCAAAGCACCCCCACATGATCACACCTCCTACTCCATGCTCCATCCGTCTAGTCTGCGTCTCACAAAGACACGGCGGATGGAACCAAAAATCTCAAATTTGGACTCAGACCAAAGGACAGATTCCCATTGCTCGTGTTACTTGGCCCAAGCAAGTTTACTTCTTAATGGTGTCCTTAAGTCGTGGTTTCTTTGCAGCAATTCATCCATGATGGCCTGTTTCATGCACTCTCCTATGAACAGTTGATGTTGAGATGTGTCTGTTACTTGAACACCGTGAAGCATTTATTTGGGCTGCAATTTCTGAGGCTGATAACTAACACTATTGAACATATGTCTGGGTCTTCTTTTCCTGTGGCGATCCTCATAAGAGCCAGTTTCATCATAGAGTTTGAAGGTTTTTGCGACAGCACTTTAAATAACTTTCAAAGTTCTTGACATTTTCCGAATTGACTGACCTTCATGTCTTAAAGTAATGACAGACTGTCGTTACTGTAATACGGACCCACTTTACTGCCACCAAAGCACCCCAAGACTATCACATCGTCTCCACCATGCTTGAGATGGCATCAAGCACTCCTCCAACATATTTTCATTTTTTTCTGCATCTCACGAATGTTCCTGTGATCCGAAGACGTCAAACTTAGATTTGTCTGTCCATAACACTTTTTTCTAATCTCCTCTGTCCAGTGTCTGTGTTCTTTTGCCCATCTTAATATTTTATTGGCCAGTCTAAGATATGGCTTTTTCTTTGCAACTCTGCTTAGAAGGCATCCCGGAGTCGTCTCGTCACTGTTGACGTTGAGACGGGTGTTTTGCAGGTACTATTTAATGAAGCTGCCAGTTGAGGACTTGTGAGACGTCTGTTTCTCAAACTAAACACTCTAATGCACTTGTCCTCTTGCTCAGTTGTGCACCGGGACTTCCCACTCTTTCTATTCTCGTTAGAGACAGTTTGCGCTGTTCTGTGAAGAGAGACGTACACAGCGTTGTACGAGATCTTCAGTTTCTTGGCAATTTCTCGCATGGAATAGCCTTAATTTCTCAGAACAAGAATAAATACACTGACGAGTTTCAGAATTAAGGTCTTTGTTTCTGGCCATTTTGAGCCTGTAATCGAACCCACAAACGCTGATGCTCCAGATACTCAACTAGTCTAAGGAAGGCCGGTTTTATTGCTTCTTTAATCAGAACAACTGTTTTCAGTCGAGGCAAGTAACACTGAAACATGCATGAGAACATCAGCTGTTCTGGACGACTGTGTGATCACGCTCTTCGCAGCCAATGTAAGACCAGGACGTGTACTCCGAGCATGCGCTGACCAACCGGCAAGTGTCTTCACTGACATTTTCAACCTCTCTCTGACAGAGTCTGTAATACCAACATGTTTCAAGCAGACCACCATAGTCCCTGTGCCCATGAACACTAAGGTAACCTGCCTAAATGACTACCGACCCATAGCACTCACATCTGTAGCCATGAAATGCTTTGAAAGGCTGGTCATGACTCATGACCCAAAGGCTGGTCATGACATCAACACCATTATCCCAGAAATCCTAGACCCACTCCAATTTGCATAACGCCCCAACAGATCCACAGATGATGCAGTCTCTACTGCACTCCACACTGCCCTTTCATACCTGGACAAAAGGAACACCTATGTGAGAATGCTATTCATTGACTACAGCTCAGCATTCAACACCATAGTGCCCTTAGAGCTCATCACTAAAGCTATGGACCCTGGGACTAAACACCTCCCTCTGCAACTGGATCCTGGAATTCTTGACGGGCAGTCCCCAGGTGGTAAAGGCAGGTGACAACACATCCGCCAAACTGATCCTCAACACGGGGGCCCTTCAGGGGTGCGTGCTCAGTCCCGTCCTGTACTCCCTGTTCACTCATGACCGCACGTCCATGCACAACTCCAAAACCATCATTAAGTTTGCCGATGACACAAGTGGTAGGCCTGATCACCGTCAACAATGAGACAGCCTATAGGGAGGTTGAGATCCTGTGTGGTGCAAGGACAAAAACCTCTCCCTCAATGTGATTAAGACAAAGGAGATGATTGTGGACTACAGGAAAAGGAGGACCGAGCACACCCCCATTCTCATCGACGGGGCTGTAGTGGAGCAGATTGAGAGCTTCAAGTTTCTTGGTGTCCACATCACCAACAAACTAACATGGTCCAAGCACACCAAGACAGTCGTGAAGAGGGCACGACAAAACCTATTCCCCCTCAGGAGACTGAAAAGATTTGAAAAGGGTCCTCAGATCCTCAAAAGGTTTTACAGCTGCACCATCGAGAGCATCCTGACAGGTTGCATCACTGCCTGGTATGGCAGTTGCTTGGCCTCTGACCACAAGGCACTACAGAGGGTAGCGTGTACGGCCCAGTACATCACCGGGGCCAAGCTTCCTGACATCCAGGACCTCTATTCCAGGCGGTGTCAGAGGAAGGCCCTAAAAATTGTCAAAGACTCCAACCACCTTAGTCATAGACTGTTCTCTCTGCTACCGCACGGGAAGCGGTACTGGAGCACCAAGTCTAGGTCCAAGAGGCTCCTAAACAGCTTCTACCTCCAAGCCATAAGACTCAGCTAATGAAATGCATTTTACCTGTCTACTCATATGATAGTGCTGTGACGTGCATATGAAAGCACGATCCAGAAATAAAATTAAGGGGAAAAAAGGTCTTTACACAAATAGACTCAGGACATCGCCCCTCCAAAATAAAGAGGGTAATAAAAGGTCTAAGAAACCTATTATTGCAGCACTCACACATCATTTCAACCTCAGTGTGCTTTTCTACACGTGCATCTTGTATGAACAACACAGCAGTCTGCCACAATCAACTTAGTCAAAGGAGACTGGAGAAACAGATAGTCAAATGAAAACATTTAATACTGTACCTTAGACACATTGCTGCCATATGCAAAGTAGGCAAACAAAAATGTTCCACACAGTGAGAAACCCAAAATGTATTTATTTTATTTCACCTTTATTTAACCAGGTAGACAAGTTGAGAACAAGTTCTCATTTACAATTGCGACCTGGCCAAGATAAAGCTAAGATAAAATATGTGCTATATATATATAACAAAATATAGGTTAAAAAAAATAATAATCTGCTTTGGTAAGTAATAAATAAAACATTGTTTGACAAAATTGTACATTCTACCCCTAAAATTGTATGTAATTTGTTGTTTGCTCAACCAACACTGAAGTCATGTTCACATGGATGTAACTGATGCATATATAGTTCAGATAGAAAGCACTACTTTCAGATAAGAGCACTGTTCTATTTTTGCAAAGTTGGGCCCGACAGCTGACACTGATAATGAAGTTGCAGGCAAGGCTACCTCATCACGTTACCATGAGCAACCATGACTGACTCATGTCCGCTACACAGAGAAAGAGGACTAGAATTAGAATAGACAGTGTTAGCCTACGATCTGGCCTTCTACTCTTAAAAAGGGGTTTGGCTGACAAATGACCCCTTCACAGAGGGGTTCCCATCTAACACAACAGACCGCATTGATAGAGCAACAAACAATAATATACTGAAGATACTATAGATATCTTAGTAAATTCACATCGATGTACAGTGCATTCGGAAAGTATTCAGACCCCTTACCCTTTTCCACATTTTGTTGTTAGCCTTATTCTAAAATGTATTAATTATATTTTTTCCTCAATCTACACACAACACACCATAATGAAAAAGTGAATAGGTTTAGACATTTTTTCAAATATATAAAAAATAAAAAACAGAAATACCTTATTTACATCTGTAATTAGACCCTTTGCTATGAGACTTGAAATTGAGCTCAGGTGTATCCTGTTTCCATTGATCATCCTTGAGATGTTTCTACAACTTGGAGACCACCTGTGTTAAATTAAATTGATTGGGCATTATTTGGAAAGGCACACACACACACACGTCTATATAAAAGGTCCCACAGTTGACAGTGCAAGTCAGAGCAAAAACCAAGCCATGAGGTCAAAGGAATTGTCTGTAGAGTTCCGAGACATGATTGTGTCGAGGCACAGATCTGGTAAGGTGTACCAAAAAATTTCTGCAGCATTGAAGGTCCCCATAATTCTTAAATGGAAGACATTTGGAACCACCAAGACTCTTCCTAGAGCTGGCCGCCCGGCCAAACTGAGCAATCGTGGAAGAAGGGCCTTGGTCAGGGAGGTGACCAAGAACCCGATGGTCACTCTGAAAGAGCTCCATAGTACTTCTGTGGAGATGGGAGAACTCTCCAGAAGGACAACCATCTCTGCAGCACTCCAGAAAAATTAGGCCTTTATGTTGGAGTGGCCAGACAGAAGCCACGCTGTGTGGATGTTTTTCAGGGACTGGGACTAGTCAGGATCGAGGGAAAGATGAACGGAGCTAAGTAGAGAGAGACCCTTGATGAAACCCTCCTCAGGAGGGACAAAGGTTCACCTTCCAACAGAACAATGACCCGAAGCACACAGCCAAGACAATGCAGGACTGGCTTAAGGACACGCCTCAATGTCCTTGAGTGGCCCAGCCAGAGCCCGGATTTGAACCCAATCGAACATCTCTGGAGACCTGAAAAGAGATGTGCAGCGACGCTCTCCATCCAAACTGACAGAGCTTGAGAGGATCTTCAGAGACGGATGGTAGAAACTCCCTAAATACAGGTGTGCCAACCTTGTAGCATCATACCGAAGAAGAATCAAGGCTGTAATGGCTGCCAAAAGTACTTCAAAGTACTGAGTAAAGGGTCTGAATACTTTTATATACATTTGCAAAAACGTCTAAAAACCTGTTTTTGCTTTGTCATTATGGGGTATTGTGTGTAGATTGACGATGAAAAAAACAATGTAATCCTTTTTAGAATAACGCTGAAAAAGTCAAGGGTCTGAATACTTTCCGAATGCACTGTACATGCCTAGGAAGGAAAGAGATTGTATGGTTATTGGCAAAGAACATTACTTCAAATCAACAAAAATTGACAGAATGGTACCTTATTTTGTATTGGTTAGTTTGAGAGAGCATTAAGCTTGCTGTGTGAACACCCCTCCATTGCATGAGTGCCGCACTGAACACAAGTGTAATCGAATAATCTCACTTCAGATGACCCATGATTGTGATGCTGGATTTCCCTGTTTGTATGCCATATGTTTTTCTATAGCAGCAGAGAAGGTTTGAATAACCTCTGTCATTTTGAGAGTGTGCGAGTTTGTGGGAGCTATCCGAGGACTGTTCAAGCTTTGTTAGACCTATGCACTATCTGCCAGACATTCCATGGTCAGTTTACAAAGAGCTGTCAGGTGCAGCGCTGAGAATCAGTAAAAAGTGCACATCTCAGAGTGTAAGTGCTCGGGATGGTGAAAAATATGATGAAAAGAAAGGCACAGATTTGGGCTTTTTAACTAATAGCTTCCTAACTCTGCTGCAACTCTGCAGAAGTTTTAGACTGCTCTGTCCACTGTGAACACTGTCACCAGCTATAATAATACACGCAACACCAAATCAGTGACCCTCTACGGGGCTCTCAGACACATTCCTCTGACAATAGAAAGCGACAGACAAAAATGAAACCTAAACCACCTTCACACTATTTTTCCCGTTCACTAGCCTCGCAAACACACATTCAACATTTAGCTACAAATTACAAACAGGGCAATTATCGTGTCCACAAATGTTCATTCTATACAAGGTCTTTAATAACATACCATCCTATTGACAAATGTTTTCACAGGCCCTTTAACTCTACATCCTCCTTCTCCTCATTATTGTAGGACAGTGGTTAAAGCCGTAAAGAAGCTCTCCTTTTCATTTGTCATCTGAATGGTTGCCAGAAACAGCTGTGTACGTCCAGGGTTAGGGTAGTTTGCGCCAGAAGTGTTGATTAAAGCATTACCAGGAAGAGACACAGAGCAAATGGAAGTGGAGAAGCAACATGAATAGAGGAAGATCTTGTCTCATAGTACTGATGTAAACTCGGTTCATCTCAGTAAAGAAGTATTTTGAGACATCATGTACATCATTTGGCTGAGTAAATTTACAACTGACCTCCAAAGTAATCAAGCTAAACATGGATGCCATCGAGATGTAATTACTCTAGTCCCACTCCTGCATTTGAAAAACAGACAAAGTGACCATCTTAACTACTCTGACCACCACTATAACAGGCTTCAGTGCTTTTGGCCGCAGGCTTTGCAACCACAACCCAACAACAACACTGATCAAAACGCACACACATACAGTAGATTTCAAAAAGATGCTCTGTAAACTTTAAAAAGCACATTGTATGTCAGAACACTATTCTCCAAATTCTATTTCACAAAAATGTTATTGGGTTGTTCCCCCCACCCCCCACAGGCCAGCAACAATGACAAAGAGACAAAAGCGCTGCTGCCGTGCATTCTGGGATTTAGACAATATTTACACACCCCAACTCTCTTAGAGTGATGATGCACCAGTTTATATACAATTCCATTGGGCATCCTACAGCTACGTCCAGTCTTTTCCAGTGGATCAGTATTCCCACTCATCTGTCTTCATGTCCAGAAAGCTGAGGATGTTCTGGGCAAACTTGACTGCTTGCTTGCGGGCCACCTTGGTCATCTCATCGCCCTGTGGGTCAACTGCGTCCAGAGCCAGCAGCTGTTTGGTCAGAAGCTCCTCCAGCAGCCTGTAGCTCTTGTCGGCCTGCTTGCCATTGAAGCAGAGTACCTGGGCCTGGAGGTCTGACAGGCTGCCCAGGACTATCCACACAGCCCTGTGTTGTGAGGGCTCGTTGGGGCTGGGCTGGCGGCAGATCAGGGCCTCACGGAGGTCCAGGAAGGTGATGACAGCCTGGACCTCCAGCACGGCACGCCGCCGGGCTTCACGGATACAGGGGTTACGGGCTGTGTCTACCTGGTCCAGATGTGTGAGGAGACTCTGGAGCTCAGGCTTGGGCCTGAAGAGGTCACCCACCCCACAGTGTCGAAGGACCTCCCCCTGCAGCTGGCCCACCCGACCACGCACCGCCTCAATCTGACGGATAGAGTCATTTTGCCCCAAGTCATACCTGAGAAAAGATATATACAACACAATCACATTTTTGAGACAAGTTGTATCTGAAAGCATGTAAACACATGCATACTGTATTTCCCTTCTGTATTATTACTCCAGAGCGTTTGTAATTCTAGTAAAGCTGAGTACCTGCGCGTATCGTCTCCCTCTCCCTCCAGGTCCAGGTGTTTGAGCAGGCTGTTGATCTCCTCCACCACCTGTTTCCGGTAGTTTCTGACCGCTGCGTTCCCCGACACGTCCAGGGCATCCAGCTCCACTAGGAGCTCAGTGAGCACACGGGAGAGGTGGGCACAGCTATCCCTCCCACTCAGCCCCATCAGCAGTGCCACCAGCTGGCTGCGTGCCCCACTCACCTGCACCATCACCTGGTTGATCCTCTGCACGGCCACATGTGTGTCTTCCGAAAGGGGAAGGGTCTGCTGCCGCGTGCGACCCTCGATCACGTCCTGCACGGCACACAGTCGTGTCAGGGCCCGGTAGCGAGCCTTGCGGAGGGGCACCCTCCCTCCTGTCTTTACCTGGGTGAGCCTCAGTATCAGCTCCTGCACGGCATCCACCAGCTCATCACTGATCTCTGCTGTGCCCCCAGCCTGCTGAGGCTCCACCACACCCTGCTCCACCAGCCTCTGGGCCTCCCTGCTCAGCTCCTCGATGGCCAGGCGGGACGGGTGGGTGGCGTTCTCCTCCAGGTAGCGCAACAGCCCCTCTACTTCTTGGGCTGCTCTCTTGCGTGCCCCCTGTAGGTCTGCCCTGCCCTCCGTGTCCACCTGGTCCACTTCCAGGAGCAGCTGGGTCAGCTCGCGCTCCAGCCGCCGGTACTCCCGCTCGTTCTTTAGCCCGCTGAAGGTGCACACTTGAGGGCCCAGAGACTGAACCTCCCGCTGGACCTCATAGAGCCTATTCATGGCTGGGTGCTGCTGCTGGCTGCCATTGTCCATCCTCTTCCCACCATCAAAGGGCTTCCCAAACAGGCTGTAAATAAGGCACAGCACTAATACATTAACAAAAGTTCAAAGCTAAAAAAACACATTGATCTATAGTCTGATTGGTTCAAACACATTAAGGAAATAAATTACACAAATGAACTTAACAAGGCACACCTGTTAAGGTCGCAATTGTAAATGAGAACTTGTTCTCAACTTGCCTACCTGGTTAAATAAAAGGTAAAATAAAAAAATTGAAATGCATTCCAGGTGACCACCTCATGAAACTGGTTGAGAGAATGCCAAGAGTGTACAAAGCTGTCATCAAGGCAAAGGGTGGCTGCTTTGAAGAATCTAAAATATATTTTTACTTTTTTGGTTACTACATGATTCCATATGTGTTACTTCATAGGTTTTGATGTCTTCACTATTATTATATAGCAAAAATAAAGAGAAACCCTTGAATGAGTAGGTGTCCAAACTTTTGACTGGTACTGTGTGTGTAAAAAAATATATATATATATATATATATTTTTTTTAATTGTTCATCCTTAAAATAGGAAAATATTAAGAAAAAAAACAGCGCTCCAGTATGAGGCTTGTCCAATTCCATATGTTAGGCCAGGTGTCCTTGTTTCCATTATGTAAATGTTGACCTAAGGCAGTGGCGGTCAGTGCATTTTAAGATGAGGACAATATATTTTTTATGAGCATGACTGTCATTCATATTGCATTCACCCAGCGCAATGTAACACGGCTAGGTTTAGGCTACTACATGATACTCGAATTGTCCCTACACCCATCATGAGGTTGCTACAACCTAGCCTATGATTGAAAGTTTACAACATGGGTACATATGTTGAGAGAAATGTGACAGACATTGACACATTCAATACCGCTTTGCACACTCTTGCCTGCATCTAGCTGATCTAGGGTGTAATCATTAGTCCAACAGTTGCAAATGAGAGTTTCTATTGGACAAATTCTGGTATGTTTATCCTCGTTTTGTTTGTTTCCGTTTAAGAAACGTTTTTCAACAGAATCAGCGGAACGAAGACACCCCTGATCACACACAAACACAGTTCACTTTCATAGCAGCCACATACAAACAGCATGATCCCTTTGATCGTTGTATAATTCCTTCACACATCTACATGCTAGCCTCCTCTCACCTTTTTCCTTCACTTGTGGAGTTCAGTGCACAACACATCAGCGGTCTGTGACCAGGCCAAACCTTCATATCATAACTGCTACACCGTTGTCACCATATTAGCTAACGTCAACACAGCTACCAGAACTAACGCGTTAGTAAACCCACTACAATCATGTAGTAGTGTACAGTCTGCAAGCAGTTTCAAATCAAACCGAATACAACAAGTTTTGACCTTACCGTGAAATGCTTACATACAAGCCCTTAACCAACAGTGCAGTTCAAGAGTTAAGAAAACATTTACCAAATAAAATAAAATAAAAAATAATTATAAAAAGTAACAATGTAAATGTCAATTTAAAATAGTCCGGTGGCCATTTGACTAATTGTTCAGCAGTCTTATGGCTTGGGGGTAGAAGCTGTTAAGGAGCTTGTCACGCGGTAGCAGAGAAAACAGCATGACTTGGGTGACTGGAGTCTCTGACAATTTTATGGGCTTTCCTCTGACACCGCCTATGATATAGGTCCTGGATGGCAGGAAGCTTGGCCCCAGTGATGTACTGGGCCGTACGCACTACCCTCTGTAGCGCCTTAGGGTCAGATGCCGAGCAGTTGCCATACCAGGCGGTGACGCAACCGGTCAGGATGCTCTCGATGGTGCAGCTGTAGAACATTTTGAGGATCTGGGGACCCATGCCATATCTTTTCAGTCTGAGGGGGAAAAGGTTTTGTCGTGCCCTCTTCAAAACTGTCTTGGTGTGTTTGGACCATGATAATTCGTTGGTGATGTGGGCACCAAGGAACTTGAAACTCTCGACCCACTCCTCTACAGCCCCATCAAATGTTAACGGGGGCCTGTTCGGACCGCCTTTTCCTGTAGTCCACGATCAGCTCCTTTGTCTTGCTCACATTGAGGGAGATGTTGATGTCACTGGTACTTCCTGCTTTAGTTTTTGCTTGAAGCAGGAATCACGAGTTTAGAATTATGGCCAGATTTGCCAAATGGAGGGTGGGGTGTGTGTGGAGTAAAGGTGGTCTGGAGTTTTTTTCCCCCCCTCTGGTTGCACGTGACATGCAGGTAAAATTTTTGTAAAACTGATTTAAGTTTGCCTGCATTAAAGTCCCCAGCCACTAGGAGCGTCGCTTCTGGATTAACATTTTCTTGTTTGCTTATGGCCTTAAACAACTTTTTGAGTGCGGTCTTAGTGCCAGCATCGGTCTGGGGTGGTAAATAGACGGCTACGAATAATAAGGATGAGAACTCTTGGTAGATGGTGTGATCTACAGCTTATCATAAGGTACTCTACCTCAGGCGAGCAATACCTTGAGACTTCTTTAATATTAGACATTGCGCACCAGCTGTTATTGACAAATAGACACACACCCCCACCCCTCGTCTTACCAGACATAGCTTCTTCTCTGTTCTACCGGTGCATGGAAAATCCCACCAGCTCTATATTATCCGTGTCGTCGTTCAGCCACAACTCGGTGAACATATGATATTACATTTCTTAATGTCCCGTTGGTAGGATAATTGTAAGTCATCAATTTTATTTTCCAATAATTGCATGTTAGCCAGTAGAACGGATGGCAGTGGGAGTTCTCGCTCACCTACAGATTCTCAGAAGGCATCCTGACCTGCGCCCCCTTTTTCTCAGTCTTTTCTTCACGCAAATGACAGGGATTTGGTCTTGTTCCCGGGAAAGCAGTATATCCATCTCGTTAAAGGAAAAAGCTTCTTCCAGTTCATGGTAAGTAATCACTGTTCTGATGTCCTGAAGTGATTTTCGGGTCATAAGAGACGGTAGCAGCAACATTATGTACAAAATAAGTTAAACAACACAAAAAAACGAACAAAAGAGCACAGTTGGTTAGGAGCATGTAAAACGTCAGCCATCCTCTTCGGCAGCATCTTTTATCCATAAAACCAAAAGCTTACCTTGACTTGGAAGAGTACCAGTGTTGGATAGCCATAACTAGCTAGCTAACATAGCATCCCTCTCTGTTTGAGTAGGCTAAACTAGCAAGCTGCATTCGCTAGCTAAGTGAAAAAAATACAACTAAATATCTCTTGCTTCTCCTTCATTTTTTAAGAAATTAACTTGTTCAAAACTGTTCAACTATGCACTGCAGTGCTAGCTAGCAATAGCAGATTCATTCTCAGATCATTTGATTAGGTGGACAACATTTGAATATTGTATTATAGTTTTATCTATAAAGGATAACTTTAATATTTCACTATTTTGTAAACTATTTATTATATTTGACAAAATAAAAAAAGACTTGAACAAGCAGCCTTTGTCCACTTATTTCCTCCAATGAGCTACTGGAAGTGTACAATCCTAATTTGTTAGTGACCGCTTAACCAACAAGAACCATGCAGGCATGTCCTAAAAACAGGCAATAAATTTATTCAACTTTCAATGATAACACGAGCAGGACAATCATTCAACTCATTACTGAACGTAGGCTATAGATCTAGGCTCAGTGCCGGCTACTATTTCAGCTGTCCAAGACTGTCTAATGAACACCACTGAACTAAGTCTAATTACTGCAACGACAACAAAGCGGTCTTAACACCCCAGGTCAGAAATAACCATAATCGAGTTACATTCTTCAGAGAAAGTCTGACCTGACAAAAAAAGGGCACCCCACAGAATGAAATCCCTCACTCAAAGATGACTGTTGGCATAATTGTATCAAATAGTCAACATCATTACTTACAAAAACTCCAGAGGGAATTAGTAATATCAAGCTGGCTCCGGTAAGAGAACACACCAGTAGCCTAAATTCTGTGCCATCGGCATCCAGGCTCCAGACACAGCAGATTGGGAGGCTCTCAAAATATTTACTGCTGCTGTTCCACAGTGATGTGTCTGTGATGTCACAATATACAGGGCATTCTTAAAGATGAAGTTTGTAAACTCACTTGGTCTATCTATTCCGATTTCAGAATAACTGATTACATTTACGAACGAGCAACATCCGACCGGGGTCAGTAAACGTCAGCAATTATTTTTAATTTAATGGTTGCCTGTAGCACAGTTACAGTCACCAACGCTCTAGACATAAAAACCACCTAACCAGCCCTGCTGGGGCGAGTAACATGGTCAGAGTGAGGTGTTCTCATTTGTGTCTGAAAGTAGCTAGCCAGTTAGCTTGGGTGCTTGACTGCCGTTGTGAGGTCAGAACGCTCGGATCAACCCTACTCTCCAGCCAGAGAGTCCAATGTGTGCTCTGAACGGTCCGAGAACAAAACACTCTGAATTTACAAATGGACAATCTGAACTCTGGCACTCCAGAGTGAATATATGAATGCACCCAGTGCGTAAATGTATATTGGGGATTTTCCAAAGGGGATTATGGTGAGAAAGTCTGGATTGAGTAGTCATTATGGGGTTACTAGGGTCCATTTAAACCATATTCAGACAGAAATGTTTTAATTCGGACTATTGGTAACATTGCAATACCATTCAGAAAATAAACCCAAATTAGAAGCCTAAAATACTGTCGGTGTGACAGTTTATAGCAGGTGTGGGCAAATGTTTTTTAAATTGTTTTAATCAATTTGCGGGGGCCTCCTGCGTCACTACAGACCCGGGTTCGATCCCAGGCTGTGACTGGGAGACCCATGAGGCGGCGCACAATTGGTCCAGCATCGTCCGGGTTAGGAGAGGGTTTGGCAGGCAGAGATTTCCTTGTCCCATCGCGCTCTAGCGACTCCTGTGGTGGGCCGGGCACAATGCACGCTGACACAGTTGTCAGGTGTTTCCTCCGACACATTGGTGTGACTGGCTTCCGGGTTAAGTGGGCATTGTGTCAAGAAGCAGTGCTTGTTTCGGGTGACGCACGGCTCTCGAACTCCGCCTCTCCCGAGTCCATACTGGAGTTGCAGTGATTTATTTATTTTTTTTACCTTTATTTAACCAGGCAAGTCAGTTAAGAACACATTCTTATTTTCAATGACGGCCTGGGAACAGTGGGTTAACTGCCTGTTCAGGGGCAGAACGACAGATTTGTCGTTCTCGGGGGTTTGAACTCGCAACCTTCTGGTTACTAGTCCAACGCTCTAACCACTAGGCTACGCTGCCGCCCCGTGATGGGACAAGACTGTAACTACCAATTGGATACTACAAAATTGAGGAGAAAAAAGGTGTAAAAGAATTTGAAGTGCCCGGCGGGCCGTACTTTGCACCCCCCTTGGTCTTTAGCCTAAATCTTTAGTGTTACCTCAGGGGAGCCATTGGAAAAGGTTGAGACAATTTAGGCCTAGGGTCTGTAGTATTACCCTATTCACACACATTTGTCAGAAAGGACAACAAGCAGCCTGTAACCGAGGGTTAACAGAAAAATTAAAGACAACAGGCCTCATGGGAGAATCAGACACTTAGCCACTAGGTTACTTGTCTTTTGAATTAAAGGCCAATTGCAGTCTAAATTCATTTTTTCATGTGTTTTATGTCATATTGTACAACAGGTAATGAAACTAACACTGTAAAAGTGTGAAACTATTTGATCAGTGTTATTTCCTGATAGTTGCTGGTTGAAAAACAATCTACACAGGACCTTCGAATCAGCCTGTTTGCATGGATGGGAATCTCAGGTTCTGGTGACAGGCAATTTTTGTACATTTTAAAAATGAAAAAAATATAACAGTAAGATACTTAATTGTTAACCACAAAGGGAGATGTGACATTGTGATACGACATTGATATAAAAACAGTTGCATTGGGCAATAACAAAGAGGTTTCCAAACCTCTCTGCCATAACCGCTAGTTGTTATTTTTCCCCATCCCCACTCAGACCACTCCAAGTCAGTCAAGATAAAAAATAATTTTGCTCAATAGCTCATTATAATGGACATCCATTATAATGAGGAACTTAATTGTTACCCAGAAATAGCTGCATTGGGCCTTTAATATGAGACACAATAGTTAGAAAGACCATCTCAGACAATACTGTGTTGCTATTGTACTTCTATCTAAAAGAATGGTGACAACCATGGGCTGAATCCACTCAATTGACAAGTAGACTTTCATAACAAAATCCTATTGACAGGAGTGCATGGTTACACATTACACAACCACCAAAAACATTGTTTATGCTTGGAACGTTGAATAAAACTGCCTACATTTAATTTTGTTGTCAGTTTAGGATGCCTAAATAAAACTAAAATGGCTAGTCAAGCCTCCCAGATGTGTCGGGAGTAGACATATATTGTTATGGCATCCTGGATTTAGAGGGCTTCAATCCAGGATGCTACCAGCGAATGCCCCTTTTCTGGACACAATGGGGCAAGGCTACCTGTGAGGCCAACAGCTTACAAATAAAACATTGCCTGACAGAGATCGCGATCCGAAAGAACACATCAAAATTGATGTCTCCTTAGGGCCACCAACTTGACTTATACGTTTACGTAGTGTATTTATCTATTGATACCTGTAGTCTAGAATTGATTAACATAGTGTATGATAATGCTCCTTGTCTGAGACCCCATTCTCCAAAAAGCGTTCTAGAACAGTCCCTCTTCAAACGCGTAGCAACCCACTGAGCAAATAAATACTGTTCATTCATAATAGTTCTACATACCTACAAAAGGGCTTTAAGCATTGTCATTGTAAGCAGACACTCTAATCATTTAGGCTTGCAATGCTGCCACTATCTCTCAAACAAAACGCATTTTCAATCTGCCAGTTGCTAGGTTCCTGTTTCAATGTAACAAACGCCAGCAATGTCTCACTACCTTCCCAGCTGCGCATGAAATGTCTCACCTTTTCAAAGCGCCAAAGACTTTTGCGCACATTTCTAAAGATGTCCGTTTCCATCAGCTAACCAACTATGATCGTACGCGCTGTAGTGTGTAATCCAAATTAATATTGTTTGTCTTTATGTAGCTATGCCGGCTATTTCGTTTTCAATGGCTGATTCACCTCGGTACAGTACTGTCGTACAGCATTAAGCACTGCGTGCTTTGTCGCCCCTCCCAAGCACCAATTCAGAGGGTTTGTTCACGCGCGTCATAAACTAGGCTTCAGTGAACTGTAAAACGGGATCGTGGCCATATTTTAGCAGTTTGATAGTCTGCTATTGTCAACATGATACGTTGTAACTTGTAATCACTATTAAACCCAATTAAAAATACATTCTATTTACATTGAACTACAAAAGAAGATCTCTAATTGGCACCTGGCAGCAAGTTGAGACCAACTGCTGCTGCTAGAATACCACTATGACAAAGATTCAATTTTCACAACTGTATCATACATTGCCAACTTCCATATCCATGAAGAGTATTTGGGAGATAAGCCTGCCTATGCACAAAATTGATTAGTTCAGGGGCTTAAACTCATGAGAATATAACATTACAAAATATTCAGACAGAAGTGTATAGCCCTAGAACAGACAAAAATAATTTAGTGATGGTCAGCCATGACATGTACAATCTGGAAATTTGACCATGATTCATAACCAACAGCTGGCAACGGTGTTCGTGGGGACTGTGGAGGATGGTTGGTCACTGAATAAACCAATAACCTGGGTCCCCTACTTATGCAGGTGTCGCTTTAGAGTTTAGAAATCTGCATTTTCAAAATGCAAACCATCAAAATATTTGCATTTTAAACACTTTCACTTGAGTTTCATATTGAAAGTCCGCTGTTTTGCTTCAAGAGTAATCAGGCGCATGCAACTATAGTATTCCTTCACAGAAAATACATTAGAAAAGGTTGGTGACTACTGCACTAAGTCAAGCTCACGGAGTCAAAATGCAAGCCGATATCTACCGCTAAGATTTTTTTAAACATGACTTTAAAAAAAAAAAACGTAAGCCTATGCAACATTAACCTATTAAAAACAGTACTGTACCAATGTGGTCCATGCAGTAGACTATATGCCCAATACATTATCGACACCTATTGGCTTTGCATGAATTGCCCTGCCATTTTTTATATTCAATTTCAAAATTTGAGATTGGCTCTATGATTTCACCGGTAATAGATCAGTTGTTGTATTACTTGTGAGGCACAGCTGAGTGAGAATACATTTAAATAATTAGCTTTTTATTTTACTGGGCTGATGGTGCTTGCATCTGATGGTCAGTCTCAGCGGAGGGCAGCAGACTCAGGGTTCGCGTCTAAATGTCCCTCCACTCTCCCCTTCTTTAGCTGACATTGACCAAAAAGGGACAATGTCTTCCAGGTGATAGCTTAACTCAAGTCGCACTGCATTATTTCTGCCTCATGCAGAAATTCATGTTCTCACAAGTGTGAACAGAGAAAGTGAAATATTCCTAGATATATATTAAATAAATAAAAAATAAGACTCAAGCCGCTAATAATAACAGTGCAAGCCTATAGATACACTTTCCTACTAATTCATTATAGCTGCAGTGCGGTTTGTAGCGCAAGTGGAAGAAAGAAAATGCTAATTGTATGGCTTTTTTTTTTTTAAGTTATGGTAATTACATATTTAGCCAATATTTGTAACATGTTGAGCCTGAATAGGCCCCGGGTGTCTTCTTCATTGGCTGCCTACTGAATGTGAGATGGTGTGACCCTGGCCAATGGACATATTTGTAAACACTATGACCGGTGGTACAGTGGAGGGTAAATGCACCACGGTCAGCACCTATTTTTCTGCAACTACATCACTAACTGTGACCTTATAGCTAGCCCCTATCTCAAAAGGATAATCTACAGGCCTATTAGACCTCAATCTGAGGAACCTGGGGGGGGGGGGGTCGTGTTCAGTAGTGGGTGGTGTTCAGTAGTACAATACAGCCAACTATATTTTCTTATTGGACAAGTTCATGTAGTTGTGAGCAAAAGGTCGCAGCGCTTTCATATTGCCGAGTCAACATTTAAAAGTCACAGGGCCCCATTCGAATTCCTTTAAAAAAAGTGCACTTTCCTTCCTCAGTAATCACTGGTAAACGCAAGGGCTCCACCAGATGGCTTTCACTTGCCCAGTCATTTCGAAATTCGAATCAGTAAATGAAGAGGAAAGGAAATACTACTTTTTGTAGAGTTCCAACGGGGCCCCAGTTGATGGAGGACAATGAAGCCTCTTTGTGGGCCAGGGACACTGCTGGTTAACAAGGGACTCCCAGTCACTTCAGCCGAAGTGCAATAAATCCACATATATTAATGAAATCATCAATGTGGCGTCAACATTTTTTGGTATTTTATGTACAAGCTAAATGTAGGCTAGCTAACGTCGTAGAAATCCAAACGGTGCTAGGTAAATAAAAACATTTGATAATAAATACACATAATAAACTGTACGGAATATGTGATAAGCTTACATGCCCGTATTCTTACCTGCATAACCAACGTACAGCCATAGTAGTGAAGAGATGGATACAATACTAAACATTACAACGCACAACCACAAACTGAGGTGTAGATAGCTACTAGCTGGCTAGCAAGACATTTTCACAGGGGGTTGGAATGGGAAGAACGTCCCGGGCGTGACAGGCTGGCCAAGCGGGATCGTAATGACCACATTTTTTGAATATGAACAGGCTTGTTAGGCGTTTAATTCGATACACATGCGGACAATGCAAACAGCTAATATTACACTAGTGCTGCCGCAGACAAAGGGTTCTGTTACAGAATTTGACAAAGTAATCAGAGAGCATTGTTGAATCGGTGTTATACGTTGTTCGTCCAACCTAATTTCAATGCAGGAAGTACGTGGACCGTCCTCAGTCACGTGGTATCTTTGCAAGTTGGCCACACCTATAGCTCAGTAGTCACGCACACGAACTAACACTAACTTCGAGTTGGACAGTCGGAGCTCCAGACAGATGCCCGAGTTTCCGCTTTGAATTTAGACTTGGATGACCATTCAAAACGATTTTTCCCAGTTGGAGCTCGTTTTTTCCCTCTTTTTCTCAGTTGTCTTGAATGCACTGAAGTCAGAGATTTCCGAGTTCCCAGTTATTTTGAACGCGGTCTAACGCCAACTATGAAACAAGGGTTGATACCAGTGGAGGCTGCTGGGGGGAGGATGGCTCATAATAATGGTCGGAATGGAGTTAATGGAATGGTAGCAAACATACCATTCCATTCACTCCATTCCGGCAATAATACTCTGTTCCAGCAATTATTATGAGCCGTCCTCCCCTCAGCAGCCTGCACTTGTTGATACCTAACTCTTATACCTAAACCTGGTAAAGACAAGATATACACTATATAGACAATCTGTGCCCTGAGACATTACTTAATGTAGATTGCAATGTGTTTACCCATGTGATTGCTAACAGAATGAAAGAGGACATGCCACATATAATAAGTAACACTCATCTGGATTCCTTGAAGACAGGTCTATACATAACATTAGTCTTGTCCTGGACCTATTATTACATACATGATTAATTATGATGTTTTTGGTGAAAAATGTGTAAAGGTGATTGGAATGTTACATGATGGTATAAATAGATTTAAAGTGAAGAGAGGAATTTGTGTCGCAGCTCACTATTAATGTTCATGAATTCCTTATAAAGGCTAGTCCGAACATCCAACCTTTAAATGTCTATTCCTCAAGAACACAGCACAGATTCCAGCAGTATTAAACATTATTATTATAAAAATTGTAAAAAAGCTTCTGGTTTACATTTAAATATGACACATTTCCACAGTCTAGCAATGATCAACAAACAGTTTGACAGAGCTTGAAGAATTTGAAAAATAATGGGTAAATGTTGCACAATCCAGGTGTGAAAGCTCTTAGACTAACCCAGAAAGACTCACAGCTGTAATCACAAAGGGGCTTCTACAAAGTATTGACTCAAGGGTGTGAATACTTACAGTACCAGTCAAAAGTTTGGACACACCTACTAATCCAAGGGTTTTTCTTTATTTTTTACTATTTTCTACATTGCAGAATAATAGTGAAGACATCAAAACTATGAAAAAACACATCAAGGCAAATAAAGTGGTGGCTACTTTGAAGAAGCTCAAATATAGCTTATATTTTGATTTGTTTAACACTTTTTTGGTTACTACATCATTCCATATAACAACTTTGCACACTCTTGGCATTCTCTCAACCTGCTTTATGAGGTAGTCACCTGGAATGCCTTTCAATTAACAGGTGTGCCTTGTTTACAGTTAAATTGTGGAAATTCTTTCCTTCTTAATGCGTTTGAGCCAATTAGCTGTGTTGTGACAAGGTAGGGTTGGTATACAAAAGATAGCCCTATTTGGTGAAAGACCAAGTCCATATTATTGCAAGAACAGCTCAAATAAAGCAAAGAGAAACGACATTCCATCATTACGTTAAGTCATGAAGGTCAGTCAATCTGGAAAATTTCAAGAACTTTTAAAGTTTCTTCAAGTGCACTCGCAAAAACCATCAAGCACAATGATGAAACCATCAAGAGCTGTGATGAAAATGGCTCTCATGAGGACCGCCACAGGAAAGGACACCTCAAGAGTTAACTCTCCTGCAGAGGATAAGTTCATTAGAGGTACCAGCCTCAGAAATTGCAGCCCAAATAAGTGCTTCACAGAGTTCAAGTAACATACATATCTCAACATCAACTGCAGAGGCCTTCGTGGTCGAATTGCTGCAAATAAATCACTACTAAAGGACACCAATAATAAGAAGAGACTTGCTTGGGTCAAGAAACACGAGCAATGGACATTAGACCGGTGGAAATCTGTCCTTTGATCTGATGAGTCCAAACTTGAGATGTTTGGTTCCAACCGCCGTGTCTTTGTAAGACGTGGAATTGGTGAACGGATGATCTCCGCATGTGTTGTTCCCACCATGAAACATTGAGTAAGAGGTGTGATGGTAAGAGGTGTGCTGGTGACACTGTCAGTGATGTATTTAGAATTCAAGTCACACTTAACCAGCATGGCTACAGCGATACGCCATCCCATCTGGTTTGCGCTTAATGGGACTATCATTTGTTTTTCAACAGGACAATGACCCAAAACACACCTCCAGGCTGTGTATGGGCTATTTGACCAAGAAAGAGAGTGACGAGTGCTTCATCAGAAGACCTGGCCTCCACAATCACCCGACCTCAACCCAATTGAGACGGTTTGGGATGAGACCGCAGAGTGAAGGAAAATCAGCCAACAAGTGCTCAGCATATTCCTTCAAGAGTGTTGGAAAAGCATTCCAGGTGAAGCTGGTTGAGAGAAAGCCAAGAGTATTAGTAAATAATAAAGAAAAACCCTTGGTACTGTATGTAAATGAGATATTTGTGTATTTAATTTTCAATAAGTTTCCAAAAATGTCTAAAAACGTGTTTTCACTTTGCCATAATGGGGTATTGTTTGTAGATGGGTGAGAAAAAATATATATTTAATCTATTTTGAAATCAGGCCGTAACACAACAAAATGGGGAATAAGTCAAGGGGACACCCCTTCAAATTAGTGGCTATTTCAGCCACAACTGTTGCTGTCAGGTGTATAAAATCGAGCAGACTGCCATGCAATCTCCATAGACAAACATTGGTAGTTGAATGGCCAACACTGAAGAGCTCAGTGACATTCAACGTGGCGCCGTCATAGGATGCGACCTTTCCAACAAGTCAGTTCGTTAAATTTCTTGCCACCATTGGACACTGGAGAGGTGGAAACGCGTTCTCTGGAGTGATGAATCACGCTTCACCATCTGGCAGTCCAAACGGCTTCTCCTATAGACATCCCCGATCAAACTTGTAGGCAATGTCATGGCAATGTTGGTTAGATAACACGTCATCAGGTCTAACGGTCGACTCGCGCCGAACTGTGCATGTCCTCATATAAAGTTGTTTTTGACGAAAATGAAAACGTGTCAGTTTGTCACTCTCATAAGATTGGAGTGATAACAATTTCAACGACTTAAGGCTCTAATCTAGGTTGGCGATTAGATTGATAAAATTAACAATTATGGAAGAATTGTTCACTTCTCTCATTGACTTTTCAAACCCTTAACCCCAGGCTGATCTGTTTGGTCTGTTTCGCAAGCGTTCCGGGAAGTCTTCCGATGTTGCAGTTTGTTTGTCTCCCAAACGGGACATACTGGCGATGTTAGAGTATCTAAATGACTGCAGTCGACTGCCGACTGACTTGATCTACAAATCATCTTGCATCATAAAGACACCTTGTCCTAGAGCAGCCTTTCTTACAGTATGGGTTTGGGTCGCGGACCTGTTAATGGTGGGTCGCGACGTGTCACAGTAAATGTATAATGAATTAATGAATTGATTTGGCCAAGTGCAACTGCGGTATCTGTTCAGTTCGCTCTCTGCTCAGTTTGGCAGCTGCGTGAGGGAGATGCCTGTTTGCTTCGCGGTTTACCAGATATTTTTCTCTTGAGTTTTCTTGAAGATCATTCCGCTACACACGCTGTCGTTGTGATGCAGATGATGCGCTGTGCAGTGTTGCCAACAAAGCGACTTTGTCGCTATATTTAGCGAGTAATTCAGACCCCTCTAGAGACACACTCTAGAGACACTCTAGAGACACAATTTTTTAAAAGCGACTAGCGACAAATCTAGCGACTTTTTCTGGTGTTCTTGGAGAATGACGTGAAAGCATGTATCGTTCTTACTCTTCTCAACGAGCAGCGGGTGCCAATGAGCAGCGGGAGCAGCGGGCCCCACCCTGGGCCCCACCCCCGTCCCAAAGCACTCACTGGTGGCCCAGTCCTCCGCAGCAGTCCCTACCAGCTGCAGTCAGAGCAGGAGATGCTCATCCCTCCGCGTCCAGACTGCAAATGAATCGAGGATGCCGCTGCTGGCTGACCCCACCCTGGCTTACATTCAGGGCGGGATGTAAATGTTTAAAAAAAAAAATAAAAAAAACGAAGTAACTCTGCCAGAGTCTTTTGGCCCACTTTTGCCGGTCCCAAGCCCGGATAAAGGAGGAGGGTTGGAATTGTGACATAAACAAAAACAAGAATCGACAGAAGAAAGTTAATTTGTAGTTCTAAACATATTTAGCGTGTTTTTTACTCACCTTTTGACTCTCCCACGACGTTATACAGCGTCCATCACAATTACATGAACATCCTATTATGCAAATTGGGTTATGGCGTCATTTAGCGACTTCCAGCGACTTTTAGGACAACCAATAGCTACTTTCCTTACTGAGGAGTTGGAAACAGTCTGTAAGCCACTGACTTGTCATTCCCACTCGCCAAATGGACCCATGCTCGCAACAACTTCTGACTGAGCTCAATCGTCATAGAAAGCCAATACACCAATGAGTTTCTCTCTTTCATACAAACTTTGAGAATTAACGAGGAACTCCCTCAATGTGTTTTTTGCGGGGAAGTGCTTAGTAATGAGCCAATCAAAATGAACAAATTCATATAACGACACGTCCTGACCAAACATCCACGGCATGACATATACACAGGGAATGCTTCAGGAAACACTGCTTCGACAGTGGAAAAGTAAGCCAGCTAGCAAGGCATTGTTGTCATTTTATAAAAGGCAATGATAAGCAGAAATAAGGGAGTACTATCTCATAGTAGTATATGTGAGTTTCTCTTTCAAACTATTCCCTGGTCTTGTACACAGCTAATAGCTAACGTTAGCCAAAGCAAGCTAACTAGCTACTGATGCAACCCTAGTAACAGTACAGATGAAGATGACAAATGATCAGGCCTACTGTACATCTTACTGTAGAAGTTCTTGTTGAAAACAAGTCTAGGTTGGAACCGTTGCTGTTAAAATACAAGTCATTTTTTATTCTGAACTGGAATAAACTGAAGCAAGATACTTTTTGAGGCAAACACACACAGTTCTGGGTTGCTCAACTACAGCAGGAAGCGGTATCCTGCCTGACTGAGAAAGCAGTAGATGTTCTGGTCCTGTTTGGCACCACGTACCTATGTCCGTCAGGGTTCTCAATTCTAGATTACTTAAAAAACAAGTACAGAAACAGTCTCAATGCTGAGCATGACCTCAATGTTGCACTGTCAAAAACTGAGCCCAGAATAGACATGCTTGTTGAAAACTTCAACCAGCCGCACACCTCTCATAAGGACTGTGTGTGTGTTTTCTGGTCTACATCCATCCGTGTGATTTAAAAAAAAACTTTTTTCAAATTGAACCTATTTTAACAAGACAAGTCAGTTAAGAACAAATCATTATTTACAATGACGGCCTACCCTGGCCAAACCTGGACGACGCTGGGATAATTGTGTGCGCCCTATGGGACTCCCAATCACGGCCAGATGTGATACAGCCTGGATCAATCAGTTTATTCCAATTTATTCCATTTTAACAGCAACAGCTCCAACCTATACTTTCTCTCGACAATAAATTCTACAGTAAGATGTACAGTAGGTCTGATCATTTTTCATCTGTACTGTTACTTAGGGTTGCACTATCAAAAAGCCTGTCTGTTTTGTTATGCATCTGTGTGATGTGATCAATCAGTTTGTTCCAGGTCAGAATTAAAAGTATTGATTGAATTTTAACAGCAACAGTTCCAACCTAGACAGATATGTAAGAGTTTTTAATGGGGGAAATAAACATGACTAGCTATTATATTTCATTGTTATTTGTTTTGTCGATATTGCGTTTGTTTTAGGCATAAGGGCAATGAAATGTACCAATATTTACGTATAGTTGCATATGTTCCTAAACTTGGGTCCCAGGAAAACACAGAATTTCTAATTTGGGTCCTAGGCTGAAAAAGTTTAAGAACCCCTGCCCAAGAGGGATGGTGGAAAAACGATTGGAACCATTTCTCTGTTTGACCGCTAGTTTTGGGTCACTTTTCCATTAGAATTTCACATTGTTTAAAGAGAGATATCATTCATGCAAAGTAAGGGACTGTATAGGGAGTCTGCCTCCAGGATAATATGGTAAAGTTGACCTCATGTATAGGCCATGGACAAACAAATAAGACCAAGGATATCCAAAATCCATCAGATTAACCGTTTTTAATGAAGCTAGCAACGCTGATAGCAAATTCATTTTATGAAAGAAAAACATTATCACATTGGGAGAGAGCGCTTCATCAACTTTTCAGGTTGTTTAGAAAAGTGGTTCCCAAACTGTATTTGACATTGTGTCGTTATTTTGCTGGACACTAGATGGTTGGAAAATAGAAATTGAGTGTTTGAAAATGTGAAGAAAAATATATATATATGTTTCTATTTTTTTTAAATAGAAATATATACATATTTTTTCTTCACATTTTCAAACAGTCCATTTATATTTTCCAACCATCTAGTGTTCAGCAAAATAATGACACAATGTCAAATACAGGTAGCCTAGTCAAATAATTAACATCCAATCACATTAACCGTTACTCTCTCGCAGCAATTCCACTAACGGTCCTTATGTCGCCAAACGTTGCTGCTGTTCATGTTGGTATCTGTACTGATGGCGCAAAAGCCATGACAGGGAGACATAGTGGAGTGGTAACGCTCGTGCAAGCAGTTGCTCCCGAAGCCACTTGGGTACACTGCAGCATCCACCGAGAGGCTCTTGCTGCCAAGGGAATGCCTGACAGCTTGAAAGATGTTTTGGACACAACAGAGAAAATGGTTAACTTTGTTAAAGCAAGGCCCCTGAACCCTCGTGTAGTTGGGTGCGCAATTACGCAGGTATTTTCCCGAAATGGATGACACAAACAACCGGATTCGTTATCCCTTTCATGCCCGGACTTCAGTCCACTTACCGATATCTGAACAAGAGAGCCTCATCGAAATTGCAACGAGCGGTTCTGTGAAAATTTAATTTAATCAGAAACCACCGACAGATTTCTGGATTGGGATACGCTTAGAGTATCCTGCCTTGGAAAATCGAGCTGTTATGACACTGATGCCATTTGCAACCACGCACCTATGTGAGAGTGGATTCTCGGCCCTCACTAGCATGAAAACTAAATACAGGCACAGCCTCCTTCTGCATGACACCTGCTACATGCTGCTTCCTTTGTCACTTGAGCTTCCTGTATGCTTGTGAGGACGACTCTTTCCGCCACCTCTGTCTCATGAGCCTCCTCTTGTATGCTTGTGAGGAAGCCTCCTGCCACCTCTGTCACCTGACAGACCACCTCCTGCAGACCACCTGAACTAAATTCAGCATCTGCTGCTTCCTCAGTTGGAGCTGGGTCTAGAGTGAAGGAGAGGGGCACTCCTCAATGTGCACCTCTCCTTCACCCTCTTGTTCTCTCTGTCTTTCTCACCTAAAACTCCTACATCTGCTTCCCTGTCCTCTCCTTCAAAAATAGCCAATTGAAGACTTTAAACCTGTTGATATAAAACAATGTCGATGTATCTTTAATTGCTACAAACCTTGTGATTGACTTACTTCTTTTTCTACTACACCATGCACCTGAGTCAGTATGTTCGCAGCAGCCACTCAATATTAGTGATGGCTGTTTAACAGTCTGATGGCCTTTAGATAGAAGCTGTTTTTCAGTCTCTCGGTCCCCGTTTTGATGCACCTGTACTGACCTCGCCTTCTGGATTATAGCGGGGTGAACAGGCAGTGGCTCGGGTGGTTGTTGTCCTTGATGATTTTTGTTGGCCTTCCTGTGACATCGGGTGGTGTAGTTGTCCTGGAGGGCAGGTAGTTTGCCCCCAGTGATGCGTTGTGCAGGGCGGAGCAGTTGCCATACCAGGCGGTGATACAGCCCGACAGGAAGCTCTTGATTGTGCATCTGTAAAAGTTTGTGAGTATTTTTGGTGACAAGCAGAATTTCTTCAGCCTCCTGAGGTTGAAGAGGCGCTGCTTCGCCTTCTTCACCACGCTGTCCGTGTGGGTGGACCATTTCAGTTTGTCCATGATGTGTACGCCGAGGAACTTAAAACTTTTCACCTTCACCACTATTGTCCCGTCAATGTGGATTGAGGGCTGCTCCCTCTGCTGTTTCCTGAAGTCCACGATCATCTCCTTTGTTTTGTTGACATTGAGTGTGAGGTTATTTTCCTGACACCACACTCCAAAGGCACACACCTCCTCCCTGTAGGCCGTCTCGTCGTTGTTGGTAATCAAGCCTAACACTGTAGTGTCATCTTCAAACTTGATGATTGAGTTGGAGGGTATTATGGTAAATGCTTAGCTGCAGTCGATGAACAGCATTCTTAGCAACATCCCCCAATAACGGAGAACATATTATAAAATAAAGACCCAGACTTTATCCTGTCCTATGAAACATTAGAATAAAGACCCAGACTTTATCCTGTCCTATGAAACATTAGAATAAAGACCCAGACTTTATCCTGTCCTATGAAACATTAGAATAAAGACCCAGACTTTATCCGGTCCTATGAAACATTAGAATAAAGACCCAGACTTTATCCTGTCCTATGAAACATTAGAATAAAGACCCAGACTTTATCCTGTCCTATGAAACAAAAGGATGATGACCCACACTTTGTCCTATGAAACATTTTCAGTTGCTGCCCTCAAAACCTGATTGATCTTTTGAAGCTCTGCTCTAATGCTGCACATGGTGTATGTCTTTCTTTTTTAGACCATTTTCCTATTGAGGGGATGCATGCACAATGTGCTCTTCCAGGTTGTGATCAAATGCTCTACTTTCATGGGTTCGATATGTTCTATATGTTTCACCATGTTAACAGGCATTTAATAAATGTACAGCCTTTTGAGTTTGATGCATATAATTATAGTAGACTATATTTTGTGGTATTCTTACAGAACAGAACATAAGTAGTTGCCTACAATGTTTTACAGACATCTACCATAATTTAAGAGGTATTTAATGGTGTTCTACAACTCGATAAATTACTTTGCAATGACCTAGTGTCATAAATGATGGCTGCTATTGATTATGCAGCATACCCTGGGATGGCATTGGATGTAATATGGCTGGGCACATTAGTAAACTAACTAGCTAGACATGCTGCCTCATGCTAGTTGTGTTAAACCAATCTATAGATTTGTTTCATTACTGGGAGCTAGCATGTTTTATCTATCAGTGATCATTGCTTTGGTGATTGATTCGATGGGTAGTCATGGATACAGCACACTACTGATTACCCAGCCAGCCAACGACATGCCTCACCATGCAATAATTACTCCAAATGCATCTTCTCATTATTTATTACATACATTTTAACGTCTGTTGGAAACTGGAACAGGGATTTTCCTCCCTTCAATTTTACAGTAAACAAGTTGATTCACAGAAGGAGTACTAGTAGTGGGAAAACTTGCAAAGAAATCGATTTCTAGCTATTTAAGCCAAGTACTTTTTTGTGTGTGAATTAGCTAGCCAGCTAGATATCTACTTGGGACAAGGTAGCTACTGCCAAGAAGAGGATGAAGACCATTTGTGCCTTACTGAATATGCATAACGTTCATTAGGAAAACAGCCACTATCTAGTGCACTCGTCCTAAACAAAATAATCTCTATAAACAATTAGGTAAGTCAAGTCTACCAAACTTAGTGCACTCTGTTTGTTGTAGATTCTATTTTTTGAAACAGTAAACTGTATGGAGATCAAATGTTTCCTTTATGAAAAAATTAGCAGAATGTCAGCCAAAATCCATCTAGCTCAATTTTCTCCCACTGCCGTCCATATGGGAGTGAGAGGAAACGCCAACCGGATGTCTCACATTTATACATCCAGTGAAATATCTGTCTCATCTATCTGTGGCCACGCAATCGTGGGTGAATAGGAAGTAATGAAGAGGGCTGAGGACACACCCCTGGGGGGCACCTGTATTAAGAGTCAGTGTGGAGGAGGTGTTGTTGTCAAACCTCACAACCTGTGGTCTGTCTGTCAGGAAGTCCAGGATCCAGTTGCAGAGGATGGTGTCCAGGCGTAGGGCTCTGAGCTTGGTGTCGAGCTTGGAGGGAACAATCGTGTTGTGATACACTTTTACTGTGTTTCCTGGTTATTTTACTTAATTTCCACAGCATCTGGCTAACATAAGCCTCCTTGGCCATTAAATGAAATATCCTATGTAGCAACAGCCAAGCTAAGCAGGAACCTATTAGAAAATGTGTGTTTTGAGTGAGCTATAATAAATATAGACAACACATTTTACCCAACAGATGGCAGCACTGCACTGTTTCTCAAATATTCAAGTGACTATGTAATACAGTACTGTAGTAGTGTATTCTTTAAAAAAAAACTGTGATGTGTTCTAAGGCTTTTTCTGTTTCTCCATTTAGGAAAAGGATACCTTCATCCTTTCACAACACAGAAAGTCTTGATTGAGAGAGATGAGAAAGGTAAGCTGATATTGTGCTCTGAAAGTATAAAGGATATCAAACTGATTGATGATAAGGGATGGCTGAAATGTGTCTTGATGTTGTTGTTATTTTTCACTGTTTAGAGGCCGTCTTACTAAAACCTTTATTAAGTTGCAATAAGTACGTTAGGAACTATGACTTAGAAATGATCAAACGGGTGCAAAAGGAATATGTGAATATGATAATGAGTTGTCTCCTATTTATTGCTGTATTGTTGTCTTTGTCATCCCTCCCCTCATTGACAGGGACTGGTACAGACGTAACTTCAAAATCACCTAGCTTACGGGCAGAGTGGCTTTCCACGACATCTGGATAAGGCTTACAGAGAGAAGAGGCTGGAAGAAAGGAAGCCTTACCATATGATACTCCTATTTGCCACATCTTCTATTTAAGCCTACTAGAGAGCATGTTCCCTCGGGCCTGGAGGGAAGCTAAAGTCATTCTGCTACCCAAGAATAGTAAAGTCCCCTTTACTGGCTCAAATAGCTGACCAATCAGCCTGTTACCAACCCGTAGTAAACTTCTGGAAAAAATTGTGTTTGACCAGATACAGTGCTATTTTACAGTAAACAAATTGACAACAGAATTTCAGCATGCTTATAGGGAAGGACACTCAACAAGCACAGCACTTACACAAATGACTGATGATTGGCTGAGAGAAATTGTGGGGGCTGTCTTGTTAGACTTCAGTGCAACTTTCGACATTATTGATATTAGTCTGCTGTTGGAAAAACATGTGTTATGGCTTTACACCCCCTCCCTGCTATAATGTGGATAAAGAGTTACTTGTCTAACAGAACACAGAGGGTGTTCTTTAATGGAAGCCTCTCAAATATAATCCATGTAGAATCAGGAATTCCCCAGGGTAACTGTTTAGGCCCCTTGCTTTTTTTCAATTCCTACCAACGACATGTCACTGACTTTGAGTAAAGCCAGAGTGTCTATGTATGCGGATGACTCAACACTATACATGTCAGATTCTACAGCAACTGAAATGACTGCAACACTCAACAAAGAGCGGAAGTTAGTTTCAGAGTGGGTGGCAAGGAATAAGTTAGCCCTAAATATTTATAAAACTAAAAGCATTGTATTTGGAACAAAACACTCACTAAACCCTAAACCTGAACTAGATCTTGTAATAAATAATGTGGTAATTGAGCAATCTTAGCTACTGCTTGGAGTAACCCTAGATTGTAATCTGTCATGGTCAAAACATATTGATGCAGCAGTAGCTAAGATGGGGAGAAGTCTGTCTACAATAAAGCAATGCTCTGTCTTCTTTACAACACTTTAAACAAGGCAGGTTCTACAGGCCCTAGTTTTGTCGCACCTTGACGACTGTTCAGTTGTGTGGTTAGGTGCCACAAAAAAAAATGCAATTGGCTCAAAACAGGGCAGCACGGCTGGCCCTTGGATGTACACAGAGAACTAATATTAATAATATGCATGTCAATCTCTCCTGGCTGAAAGTAGAGGAGAGATTGACTTAATCACTACTGCGACCTGTATGCTCTTGTTGGCTGACCCTCGCTACATATTCGTTGCCAAACCCACTGGCTCCAGGTCATCTATAAGTCTTTGCTAGTAAAGCCCCGCATTATCTCAGCTCAATGGTCACCATAGCAACACCCACTCGTAGCATGCGCTCCAGCAGGTATATTTCACTGGTGATCCCCAAAGCTAACACCTCTTTGGCCGCCTTTCCTTCCAGTTTTCTGCTGCCAATGACTGGAATGAATTGCAAAAGTCACTGAAGCTGGAGAGTTAAACCTCCCTCTCAAACGTTAAGCATCATCTGTCAGAACAGCTTATCGGTCACTGTACCTGTACACAGCCCATCTGTAAATAGCACACCCAACGACCTCATCCCCATATTATAATATTTTTTTTTGCTATTTTGCACCCCAGTATCTCTACTTGCACATCATCATCTGCACATCTATCACTCCAGTGTTAATGCTAAATTGTAATTATTTTGCCTCTATGGCCTATTTATTGCCTTACCTCCCTAATCTTACTCCATTTGAACACACTGTACATAGACTTTTTCTATTGTGTTATTGACTGTACATATGTTTATCCCATGTGTAACTCTGTGTTGTTGTTTTTGTCGCAATGCTTTGCTTTATCTTGGCCAAGTTGCAGTTGTAAATGAGAACATGTTCTCAATGGGCCTACCTGGTTAAATAAAGGTGAAATAAAAAATAAAAATAAAACATGAGAGGTATTGACATGTTGAGTGCACCGAGCTGTCTGTCTAAACTACTGGCACACAGCTCGGACACCCATGCGTACCCCACAAGACATGCCACAAGAGGTCTCTTCACAGTCCCCAAGTCCAGAACAGACTATGTAAGGCACACAGTACTACATGGAACTCTATTCCACATAAAGTAACTGACACAAGCAGTAAAATTAGATTTAAAAAACAGATTAAAAAACAGAATATGGAACAGCAGGGACTGTGAAGTAACACAAACATTGGCACAGACACATGCACACACACACACACACACACACACACACACACACACACACACACACACACACACACACACACACGATAACATACGTACTCTACAAACACATGGATTTAGTACTGTAGATATGTGGTAGTGGTGCAGTAGGGCCCTGAGGGCACACAGTGTGTTGTGAAATCTGTGAATGTATTGTAATGTTTTTAAAATTGTATAACCTGCCTTA
Source organism: Oncorhynchus kisutch (assembly GCF_002021735.2). NCBI lineage: Eukaryota > Metazoa > Chordata > Actinopteri > Salmoniformes > Salmonidae > Oncorhynchus > Oncorhynchus kisutch. The sequence goes on from NC_034187.2 coordinate 24,580,424, forward strand.
ATTTTGCTGGACCCATGGAAGAGTAGCTGCTGCTTTGGCAGCAGCTAATGGGTATCCATAATAAATATAAATACAAAATACTCAATAAATATGGTCTATTCTGTTCCATGATCACCTTAGTGTTCAGTCTTTATTTGGTGTAACAGTTGAGTGAGCGTAGAAACCATAGTTAGGAACACAGCACTCCCAGCACCCGTCATGATAATACTTTTACCAACAGTGATATATTGAGTCACTAGTTCTTATGATCTGGGCTTATAAAAGATCAGAGTAGTGTTAGACATACAGTACCAGTCAAAAGTTTGGACACACTTACTCATTAAAGGTATTTTCTTTATTTTTACTATTTTCTACATTGTAGAATGAAACATGAAATAACAAATATGGAATCATGTCATAACCAAAAAAGTGTTAAACAAATCAAAATATATTTTAGATTCTTCAAAGTGGACACCCTTTACCTTGATGACAACTTTGCACACTCTTGGCATTCTCTCAACCAGCTTTATGAGGAATGCTTTTCCAACAGTCTTGAAGGAGTTCCCATATATGCTGAGCACTTATTGGCTGCATCTCCTTCACTCTGCGGGCCAACTCATCCCAAGCCATCTCAATTGGGTTTAGGTCGGGTGATTGTGGAGGCCAGGTCATCTGATGCAGCACTCCATCACTCTCCTTCTTGGTCAAATAGCCCTTACACAGCCTGGAGGTGTGTTTGGTCATTGTCCTGTTGAAAAACAAATGATAGTCCCACTAAGCGCAAACCAGATGGAATGGCATATTGCTGCAGAATGCTGTGGTAGCCATGCTGGTTTAGTGTGCCTTGAATTCTAAATAAATCACTGACAGTATCACCAGCAAATCACCCCCACACCATAACACCTCATCCTCCATGCTTCATGATGAGAACCACACATGCGGAGATCATCCGTTCATCTACTCTGCGTCTCACAAAGACACAGCGGATGGAACCAAAAATCTCAGAATTGGACTCGTCAGACAAACGACAGATTTCCACCGGTCTAATATACTAGCCCAAGCTAGTCTCTTCTTATTTGTGTCCTTTAGTAGTGGTTTCTTTGCAGCAATTCAACCATGTTTTTTAGTTCGTCACCATTCGACCAGCAGATTTGCCACCAATGCTCCTTATAGGACACATCACTGCACTTTATACTCCTCTGTAAACTGGTCATCTCTGTATACCCATCGCAAGACCCACTGGTTCATGCTTATTTATAAAACCCTCTTAGGCCTCACTCTCCTCTATCTGAGATATCGACTACAGCCCTCATCCTCCACATACAACACCTGTTCTGCTAGTCACATTCTGTTAAAGGTCCCCAAAGCACACACGTCCCTGTGTCACTCGTCTTTTCAGTTCGCTGCAGCTAGTGACTGGAACGAGCTGCAACAAACACTCAAACGGGACACTTTTATCTCAATCTCTTCATTCAACGACTCAATCATGGACACTCTTACTGACAGCTGTGGCTGCTTTGCGTGATGTATTGTTGTCTCTACCTTCTTGCCATTTGTGCTGTTGTCTGTGCCCAATAATGTTTGTACCATGTTTTGTGCTGCTACCATTTTGTGCTGCTGCCATGTTGTTCTGCAACCATATTGTTGTCATGTTGTGTTGCTGCCTTGCTATGTTGTTGTCTTAGGTCTCTCTTTATGTAGTGTTGTCTTTCTTGTCGTGATGTGTGTTTTGTCCAAACGTGGTAGGCCGTGATTGTAAATAAGAATTTGTTCTTAACTGACTTGCCTATGTAAAATTTTTGCTTCCGTCCCTCTCCTCGCCCCTACCTGGGCTCAAACCAGGGACCCTCTGCACACATAGACAACAGCCACCCTCAAAGCATCGTTACCCATCGCTCCACAAAATCCACGGCCCTTGCAGTGCAAGGGGAACAACTACTTCAAGGTCTCAGAGCGAGTGACATCACCGAATGAAACGCTATTAGCGCACACCCCGCTAACTAGCTAGCCATTTCACATCGGTTATACCTAGTTAAATAAATGTTAAATAAAAGGAAAATAATAAATTAAGACCTGATTCACGCAGTCTCCTCTGAACAGTTGATGTTGAGATGTGTCTGTTACTTGAACACTGTGAAGCATTTATTTGGGCTGCAATTTCTTAGGCTGGTAACTCTAATGAACTTATACAATGTAGCAGAAGTAATTCTGGGTCTTCCTTTTCTGTGGCGGTCCTCATGAGAGCCAGTTTCATCATAGGGCTTGATGGTTTTTGCGAGTGCACTTGAAGAAACTTTCAAAGTTCCTGAAGTTTTCTGTATTGACTGACCTTCATGTCTTAAAGTAATGATGGACTATCATTTCTCCTTGTTTATTTGTCACTGTTCTTGCCTTATAATGGACCTGGGGCCTGTTGCACAAAACTAGGATAAGGGATTAAGCCAGGATATCTTGGTGATCCTGGCTCAATTGATCCGTAATCCGGTTGCACTAAAGATGGATAGGGGGCAGGAGGATATGTTATGGTATAAATTACCATGGAGATTTATTCTGTGGAGCTAGCCTGCTCCAGACCAGGCTAAATTCCAGGATCTATTTAATCTCATCCCTAATGTCAGTCAGCAGTCACCACAAATGGAAACCAATAGTTATTTCACTGCTCACTATACATTGTTATCACATATAACTAGACCCACTGTTATTTAAACGTTTGTGATCATTAATTTCAATGATTTTGGATAAAAAATGATTTTTAGATGTTGCTATCATTAGATAATTTACAGTTTCCCATAGACTAAGGCTATATATAAAATGATATAATATTAGGGCCACAGAGGGGAAAAAAACACAAGTCATAATATCGTAACCAGTTGTTTTAAAGGAGGACAGTTGTTAAAATGACAGATGTGGGGCATTTCGTGAAATTGTACTTCAGTATGGTTTCATAAACAAAGACATGCTGATGTGCCAGAATATTAAGTATCACATTGTCATAAGTATCAAAACTGTAAAAACAATATGTAGCTTTTCTGCAGAAAGAACCAGCCTCATACATTTATGACTTTATCCTTTTTCTTCAGTGTGGCCCTAGTACTCTGTCATATAAACAAATACACATTCCATATGAATATAAAAACACAATGTGTAACATTATGTTCCTTTATTGAATAAGGACAAAACAAAGCAGGTAAACCATCAGCTCCTTTCGAAACTGAAGTCACAGTGACTCTACAAGATGGAAAGCACAGAATCCAAGCATATTATACAAAATGATACATACACATTCAAAGGTCTGTATATAACACACCCTGCATGTCTGCACACTAAAATAAATGCAGGACAAATCCATACACATCAACTGAACAGACAAATGAATGGATGCAGTAGCCTCCCTGCAGCCTTGTATTACACACAGTATACCGCACAAACATCATAAGAGGCCAAATTCGTCAAAAAACGAACCCAAAAAAACCCAAATTCCTCTGCCACCGCAGGACATATTTTACCAAAATTGAAAGCACACATACTAACTAAAATAATTCAACACATATTGGTCCCTCAGCAGCCGACCACTGTCGTCATCAGGGAAGATTGCCGGATTGTCCCAGTCCATGGCTGGTGGCACTCTGGGGGCCCTCTCCTTCCTCAGGCAGGCCACATTGTGGAGGACAGCACAAGCCACAGTAATATCACATGCCCTAACAGGGCTGACCCTTAATTTGTGAAGGCAGTGAAAGCGTGCCTTCAGGAGGCCAAAGGTCATTTCAACTCTGGCCCTGGTCCTGGCATGGGCATGGTTGTAGGCCTGCTGTGCTTCCTGGGGGTCTGTGAAAGGTGTCAGGAGAAAAGGCTGGCAGCCATACCCCCTGTCTCCCAGCAACACACCAGAGAATTCACCTGTCAACACAAAATCTCATCATTACTACCTCATAAACACAGTGATATTCTTGACACAGCCATGATGGTTATAAATAGGGGTTGTGTGGCTTACCTTGTGATAGATTTCAGAGGCCCGAAAGATTCTGGAGTCATGGACTGAGCCAGGCCATTTTGCCACAACATTGCTGATCACACAGTCAGCATTGCAGACCATCTGAAATCATAAGATGAGGAATATTACACCAATCAATGCACATCACTGGCAATGCAGAGTGTTCGTCAATGGACAATATCAAAAAGTTATGTTCACCTGAACATTAATGCTGTGAAAGGATTTCCTATTCACAAAATCGGCCTCATGGGCACCTGAGGGGGCTTTTATCCTTATGTGTGTGCAGTCCACTGCACCAATGACATTGGGGAAACCTGTCACAAAGTAATGAGTATCCTACTATGTGTTAACAGTTGTCCTGTAATTTGTAGATCCTCTTACCTGCAATCCTATAGAACTCCTCTTTGATGTCACAGAGTCTTCTGTGGCCAGGGAAGGAGATGAAGACATCTGCTAATGCTTTGATAGCCAGACACACACTCCTTATTGCGGCAAATTGTGGCCTTGTTCAGCTGTTCTGCATCCCCCACTGAGTACAGGAAGGCTCCACTAGCAAAAAAGCGCAAGGCCACACAAACCATTTGCTCCACACTCAGTGCATGGCTCCGTGCAGTGCGGTGCTTAATCCTGGGACCCAGTAGTCTGCATAGATACCTGATGCCATCTGCAGAAAACCTGTATCTTTCATATAGATGGTCATCAGGGAAGGCCAGTGGGTCCAACCGGTCCCTGAAGACCCTTTCTCGCCTGAAGGCTCTCCTCAGCACAAGTGCTTCTTCATCCACCACATCTCGCACGAATGGGCATGCCATTGTCAGAGCAGAAAGGAACACACAATTTTGGGCCTTCATATAGGCTAGTGGCCACACCTGGTGCTGGGGGGGTGGGCAAAAGAGGGCGATGCCTTATAACGATGACTTGGTTGTACTGATTGCTGGGAAAATTAAAAAAAACTTAGAAAGATGCCACCGTCCTGTGTGCTCACAATAAGAGCTCATATGTCATGGCTCACTTGACTTTACGAGAATATACCTAATTTTTATTTTGAGCTGTGTCATCTTCTTGGAGCTGGGGGAGGAAAGAAAAATAATGATTAATACATTTGTGTTACAGTTAGCATACAGTGTACATTGAAGGCATATCTCACCTCCCTCTCAAGTTTTTTTATTTCAAGGTCCAGTTTCCTAATTGTCCTCTTTTTTATTTCGAACTCCAGTGCAAGATTTTCCATCTTTTTCTTCTTGTACTGAATGTCTATGTCTGCCAGTTCTATTTGGCACCGGAGGTGGTTGCCATACAACTTTCTGATAGCTTGTGAGCTCTGTGAACACAATACAATTAGCGCAGCTGGAATTTGGCAGGATGTGGTGTCCTTTTATTAATACGCACTATGTTGCCAGGCTGGTTTTCCCACTGTATAGCATCTGGGTCCTGTAAAAGAAATTAGATTTTTTGATTTTGATGACTCCTCACCATTGTAGAGTAAATAGTACTTTCACAGTCTTAACATGATACCTCATGCCTTCTGGAATCCAGAGAGATGGTCTCCTCCTCATCATCGTCTCCATCATGTGCTGTTGCTGCTGCACTGGGGCCTTCACCCTATCAGATTTAATCGGATTCATATTGAAGCTAGTAGACAAGACATGCCAGGCCTACAGTATGCCTTTGATGGAGTACTCACTGGATCTGGTCTGGTGCTTGTGCTGGTGGCTCTAACAGGAACACAGTGCTGCCAGACACTGCAAGGCAATAGGTAAACCAAAGTCAGACAGTCCAAATTGATTCAATATGAATGTGGTTGTATCCCATGTAGAGATGGAAGGACATACCTTGAATGAAGCGGGTGGCATCTTGGGAGGAACCTATGCTCGTCTCTTTCCCCCCAGGGATCCCCTCTAAGACGGGCCTGCCTTTATTTAGCTCCAAGGCCATGTCCTCTGCTGGGGTAAGGTCAGCCTTTGGTGACCCACCACCCGTGCCTTGTCTGTGGGTATTCTTTTTCACTGCTAAAACAGTACAGACAATGTGTGAGCAGGCACCTTCTGGGTACAATATATGCTTGTGCTTTGTTAAATATTAGTCAGGGACCATACCATTCTGCAGAATGTTCTTGTATTTGATTTTGACCTGCTGCCATGTCCGTTTTGGCCCGTTCATGTTTAATCTACACACACACACACACACACACACACACACACACACACACACACCACATTTAATGGAGTCACACTGCAAAAAATTACTTGGTATTTTTGTCTTGTTTTCAGTAAAAATATCAAAATTTATCATAGCTTTATACAGTGTGATGGAGTTACTTTACACAATTTCACTCATATCTGCAGTGCATTTCAATAAAAAAAATTACCGTTTCATAATTACAGTACAACTGCATTTTTGGAGATGTGAATTAAATATTTGAATTGTAATTGTGATGTTTCAGCGGAGCGGTGAGTGTGTAATTGTGCACTACTTACGCATTCAGGCGGTCTGCAATACTTTGCCACGCTTTTTCTCTTTGCTTTATCACTGTGGCGGTGTTGCCTTTCTTCTTAATTATATCTTTTACCTCCTCGTATGCCTCCATGAGGATTTGTGCTTCCGACGGGGAAAAGTACGCGGCTCTAGTTGCCATGGTAAATCAGTTAATCTGTGATCTGTGGCGGGGTCTATTTGAGTGAGCCGTGAGCGCGCACCTATCCAGGATTGGTTTCACCTGGCTTAATGAATCCGTGTCTGCTCATCCTGGCTTGGTCTTTGTGCAACCAATTAAGCCTGGACGCACATGTTTTGGCTTCATTGAGCTCAGCTGAGTCATTTATCCCGGATGTCTTAATTCTACTTTTGTGCAACAGGCCCCTGGTCTTTTACCAAATTGGGCTATTTTTGTGTACCACCCTTACCTTGTCACAACACGACTGATTGGCTCAAATGCATTAAGAAGGAAAGAAATTCCACAAATGAACTTTTAACAAGGTGACTAATTCATGAAGCTGGTTGAGAGAATGCCAATAGTGTGCAAAGCTGTCATCAAGGCAAAGGGTGGCTGCTTTGAAGAATCTCAAATATAAAATATTTGTTTAACTTTTTTGGTTACTACATGATTCAATATATGCTATTTAATAGTTTTCATGTCTTCACTATTATTCTACATAGTAGAAAATTGGAAAAATAAAGAAAAACCCTTGAATGAGTAGGTGTGTCCAAACTTTTGACTGGTACTGAATCGAATCAAAATTATGGAGTTGATTGATTGTATGATAGAGCTTTTGTGCATATACATTTTATTAATTCAACATGTCGATGACGACACTTTATTAATCAATATAATATATATATATATATATATATATATATATATATATATATATGTGCTACAGTAAACAATCGATGGCATTGTCGCAATGTTATTGTCGCTTCTCCTTTAAAGGAGCAATCAGTAGTTTATACATCCGTTTTTATTTATGATATGTACCCATTGAGTCTTGACTGACTCATGAGCTTATTTCAACTGTCCTACCAAATCAGAACTCAAAATATAAGTTTTGTTTACTACAAGTTTTATAAACAAAGTAAACGAACACTATAAATCCTCAAAACATGATTAAAACTGTAATTTTGAAATCATGGCTGTTCGGTCCTTGCATCCATAGCTTTGTTTATGAATTTGAGAGTGGTACATTTCTCCAGCGCCATCACTCGTCTTTTTACAAGAACAGTGGCGATTGATACGTTTTGTAATTGTTTCTACTCCTGATTGCCGCTTTAATCTAAATATGATGACATCATGATCAAGGAAGGGAGCTGGGTGGCGAGGAAGGCAACGCCATTTTCGCACAGCGTTAGTCCTACTAAATTAGTCTCTAGTGATGTTAGACCTAGCTGGGTAGTTAAATGAAATTAAAAGTAGCTCGTGTATTTAGCTAACTTGAAAGAGCATGTAACACAGGCGAATATATGTCCTTTTTGTTTCGCAATCTCTTGATTTACTTTGGTATGTAGTCACCGATGATGCAGCGATAAGCAATCAAATTCGCGGCGTGACAGCTATGTTAAGGTTAGCTAGCTAAACTGCATTGGTTTAGGTATCTCCGGTCAGTAAGGAAGACAAGGGCAAGATATTAAATAGTTCGCTGGGTTAGCTGAGCTAAGTTTATAAACCGTTCATAATTTGGTATTTGAGGTATATAACATTTCAGTTTTGAATCAGATTGAAGTCGGACTAACACTTTACTTTGGGGCAACGGATGTTCAATAGAACGGTAAGATTGACTGGCTGGGATTGTCTGTCAGTGGCAGCTAATGTTGACAACCAGCTAACGTTAGCTAGTTAGATACCGAACAGGCTGGTACCGATATCATTGCATCTAGTTAAAGCAATCTTTTTTTCAATTAACAGAAGTAAATTAATCTGAGAAATTATAACATGTTGCGTACAGCATGTGGCTAGCTAGCTACAGTACACTTGTTATTGATTTATCCTGAGATTAGGTTGTTAGGAGTATTCAGGAAGTTTATGCTAGCTAACTACAGTAATTTATCTGTTATAAACAGAAACCACGCACCAAAACTGCAGCTGGCAAGGTTTGAGCACACTTAACAGGTACAACCGATTACTCCATTTATAGAATACGAATAGTTCATTAGATAACCGAGAAGGGGACCTTAATGAAAACAACAGTTCAGTTGGCCAAGTATCTGTGTCTACAGTAGCTAGATATATGTTCTCCTCAACCTCTGAGCTACTGTTTTTTTCTGTGACTGCTTGCCAAGCGTTGATGGTTGTCATTGAAATTCAGGAGGGCTGTTCTGTAGGAGGACTCTTGTGCCCTCTGAAAGTGTGTCTGTGTTGATCAGGAGTATGTAGACGCTGTGGTGACTAGGGATACTGATCCCAGTGTATTTGGGTTGGCAGCTGGGGGTTTGAATGTCAGGTGGCTGTGAATGTGAATTCTACTAGGCTGCGTGGAACTGAGGAACTTGCCACTATCATGGAGTCTCAGAGCTGGCAGATGTTTTGTGTATTTTATTTCATCATTTTTGGATGAATAGTACAGCTGAAGTAATACTATACACACACACACACACACTCACTGTACCTACCCCACCCCATCAGTACCCACCATTAATTTCTTGCTTCTCAAGCAGCATTGGATTTTGAAGCTGATTATGTCCTGGCCTGAGTGTCAGTGTGAGGAGGACAGGGCCAGTGCAGTCAAATGGCCTTGTTAGATTCTGTCCTCAGTGTGAAGATGCCCCAGGGCAATGTAACCATGCAAATCCCTTAGACTGGAGCCCAAGGGAAGCTGCCATCTAAAAATTGTGGATGCTGCATAGAACAATGACACACACACACACACTGAAGGCCCTGCCTGTTGTTTTAGACACTGTTGTGGTCAGTGTGGGGTGGCTGGTTGGGTGGGAATGTTTCTCTCAGTATCCTTGCTCCCTATGAGTAGTCTTACATAATCTCTTCATTTTAATGCAAGAATGTTCGCCAGTACAAGCACTGTGTATGTACCTCTTTTTCACTGTTTGGTTTTTGCTTTCTCTGCTATAGTGGAGGTGTTATAAAACCTAGCTGTCAAGCAGGGAAATGGTTCCAATTGTTTTTCCATCATTACTATTTCCCATAGTGGATTCTAGAAACACTTAAAATAAGGACTGTTTTTCGTGTAGGCTTACCCTGGCGTAATGTTTTGATAACCATATAAAACTCTCTTGGACAAGGGGACTTTTACCAATATATTCAGATCTATTTACTCTCAGATTTGAAAATATTAATTAGCATCTAAGTAGGTATCATGCAAAACTACAAATCCCAGCAAGCTCCTGCACATCCTGCACATCTTCACACCATTGCTAACAGGTATTGTGTCAATTTAAACTTGCACAAGACAGTTCACATAATTGTTATTTTTTTAAGAAATGTAGCCAATTTATTTATTACTACATTTAGCTAACATGAGTTTAATCCAGAGATTTGGCAGTCTTGTCCAGGTCATGGCATTTGTAGTTCTTTATTATAGCCACATTAGAAGCTAATTAGCATTTAATTTTTGGGGTGTAAATACATGCACATATATTGATAAATGTCACCGGCCCATCAACGCGGCTATTTGTAGAGAATTTTAGAGGCCTCCATCTTGGCGATATTGAGACATTTTTGCATTTTAAGCATATTTTCTGCCATTCTATACATTTTTCAATGGAGTTGATTTTTCTGTTGCCGTTTTAAAGCAAATTTCCTGCAGTTCTATGCATTTTTCTATGCCTCATATGGTGTTATTTTGCTTAAACATATACAGTGCCAATCAGATGTTTTATTAAGTTATTGACAGTTGAAGTCGGAAGTTTACATATGTTGGAGTCATTAAAACTTGTTTTTCAACCACAACAAATTTCTTGTTGACAAACTACAGTTTGGCAAGTTGGTTATGACATCTACTTTGTGCATGACACAAGTCATTTTTCCAAAATGGTTTACAGACAGATTATTTCACTTATAATTCACTGCATCACAATTCCAGTGGGTCAGAAGTTAACATACACTAAGTTGACTGTGCCTTTAAACAGCTTGGAAAATTCCAGAAAAATGTCATTGCTTTAGAAGCTTCTGAGAGGCTAATTGACATAATTTGAGTCATTTGGAGGTGTACCTGTGGATGTATTTCAAGGCCTAACTTCAAACTCTGCCTCTTTGCTTGACATCATGGGAAAATTAAAAGAAATCAGCCAAGACCTCAGAGAAAATTGTAGATCTCCACAAGTCTGGTTCATCCTTGGGAGCAATTCCCAAACGCCTGAAGGTACCACGTTCATCTGTACAAACAATAGTATGCAAGTATAAACACCATTGGACCATACATCCGTCATACCGCTCAGGAAGGAGACTCGTCCTGTGTCCTAGAGATGAACGTACTTTGGTGCAAAAAGTGCAAATCAATCCCAGAACAACAGCAAAGGACCTTTTTGAAGATGCTGGAGTAAACAAACGGGTACAAAAGCATCTACAGTGGGGCAAAAAAGTATTTAGTCAGCCACCAATTGTGCAAGTTCTTCCACTTAAAAAGATGAGAGAGGCCTATAATTTTCATCATACACTTCAACTATGACAGACAAAATTGATTTTTTTTTTCTCCAGAAAATTACATTGTAGGATTTTTAATGAATTTATTTTTAAATGATGGTGGAAAATAAGTATTTGGTCACCTACAAACAAGCAAGATTTCTGGCTCTCACAGACCTGTAACTTCTTCTTTAAGAGGCTCCTCTGTCCTCCACTCGTTACCTGTATTAATGGCACCTGTTTGAACTTGTTATCAGTATAAAAGACACCTGTCCACAACCTCAAACAGTCACACTCCAAACTCCACTATGGCCAAGACCAAAGAGCTGTCAAAGGACACCAAAAACAAAATTGTAGACCTGCACCAGGCTGGGAAGACTGAATCTGCAATAGGTAAGCAGCTTGGTTTGAAGAAATCAACTGTGGGAGCAATTATTAGGAAATGGAAGACATACAAGACCACTGATAATCTCCCTCAATCTGGGGCTCCACGCAAGATCTCACCCAGTGGGGTCAAAATGATCACAAAAACGGTGAGCAAAAATCCCAGAACCACACGGGGGGACCTAGTGAATGACCCGCAGAGAGCTGGGACCAAAGTAACAAAGTCTACCATCAGTAACACACTACGCCGCCAGGGACTCAAATCCTGCAGTGCCAGACGTGTCCCCCTGCTTAAGCCAGTACATGGCCAGGCCCATCTGAAGTTTGCTAGAGAGCATTTGGATGATCCAGAAGAAGATTGGGAGAATGTCATATGGTCAGATGAAACCAAAATATTACTTTTTGGTAACTCAACTTGTCGTGTTTGGAGGACAAAGAATGCTGAGTTGCATCCAAAGAACACCATACCTACTGTGAAGCATGGGGGTGGAAACATCATGCTTTGGGGCTGTTTTTCTGCAAAGGGACCAGGACGACTGATCCGTGTAAAGGAAAGAATGAATGGGGCCATTCATCGTGAGATTTTGAGTGAAAACCTCCTTCCATCAGCAAGGCCATTGAAGATGAAACGTGGCTGGGTCTTTTCAGCATGACAATGATCCCAAACACACCGCCCGGGCAACGAAGGAGTGGCTTCGTAAGAAGCATTTCAAGGTCCTGGAGTGGCCTAGCCAGTCTCCAGATCTCAACCCCATAGAAAATCTTTGGAGGGAGTTGAAAGTTCATGTTGCCCAGCAACAGCCCCAAAACATCACTGCTCTAGAGGAGATCTGCATGGAGGAATGGGCCAAAACACCAGCAACCGTGTGTGAAAACCTTGTGAAGACTTACAGAAAACATTTGACCTCTGTCATTGCCAACATAGGGTATATAACAAAGTATTGAGAGAAACTTTTGTTATTGACCAAATACTTATTTTCCACCATCATTTGCAAATAAATTCATAAAAAATCCTACAGTGTCATTTTCTGGATTTTTTTTTCTTCTCATTTTGTCTGTCATAGTTGAAGTGATGAAAATTACAGGCCTCTCTCATAATTTTCAGTGGGAGAACTTACACAATTGGTGGCTGACTAAATACTTTTTTGCCCCACTGTATATAGAAACCCAGTCTACCCCAAACAGCAGCATGACCAAGTGGACTGGGGACAACCACGAGTTATGAGAGAGAGAAAGAAGACTGGCCCTAGCCCCCCGGCACATATACTATTGCAGCATAGATACTGGGGGGGGCCGGGAGACACTGTGGATGATACCCTCTGACAAGGCCAACCAGGCACGATATAACCATACCCACTTTGCCAAAGCACAGCCCCCATACCACTAGAGTGATCTCAACAGACCACCAACTTGCTACCCTGAGATGAAGAGTTCCTCCACCGCACGAGCCCAAGGGGGCGCCAAACCCGTACAGGAAGATCACGTCAGTCACTCAACCCACTCAAGGGACGCACCCCTCCTATGGATGGGATGGAAGAGCACCAGTAAGCCAGTGACTCAGCCTCCGTAATGGGGTTACAGGCAGTGAATCCCAGTGGAGAGACAGCAATGGCGGTTTGTCGCTCCAGAGCCTTTCCGTTTACCTTCTCACCCCTGGGCCAGATCACTCTCAATCATAGGACCTACTGAAGAGATGGATAGGCAGACCATTCCATAGAAATGGAGCTCTGTAGGAGAAAGCCCTTCCTTTAGCTGTTTGCTTAGAAATGCAAGGGACAATGAGACCTCCGTCTTCTGACCGTACCGTACTTGTAGGTATGTACAGCAGGACCAAATCGGAGAGATGGGTAGGAGCAAGCCCATGTAATGCTTTGTAGGTTAGCAATAAGATCTTAATCATCACTAGCCTTAACAGGATGCCAGTGTAGAGAGGTTAGCACTGGAGTAATATGATCAAGTTTTGGGGTTCTAGTCAAGATTCTAGCAGCCGTGTTTAGCACTAACTGAAGTTTTTTAGTGCCTGATCTGGGTAGCCGGAGAGTAGAGCATTGTAGTAGTCTAATCTAGAAGTGACAAAAGCATGGATTAGCTTTTCTGCATAATTTTTGGACAAAGCTAATTATTTTTGCAATGTTACCAAGATGGAAAAAAGCTGTCCTTGAAATATTCTTGATATGTTCGTCAAAAGAGAAATCAGGGTCCAGAATAACGCCTAGGTCCTTCAGTTTTATTTGAGATGACTGTACAACCATCACGATTAATTGTTAGATCCAACATCAGATCTCTTTGTTTCTTGGGACCTATAACTAGCATCCCTCATAGCAGTGAAAGTTGACATTGTGTTTCCAAATGACATCACCAAGAGGTAGAATATATTGTGAAAACAATAGTGGTCCTAAAACGGAACCTTGAGGAACACCGAAACGTACAACTTACAAACAAACCATCTACAGAGAGGGAGTCTGGAAGGGCATCTAGGAATCTTTGGGTTGTCCGAGAATTTAAAGGCCCATTTTTGATAATCCTTGGTTGGGGTTTAAGCTGTCGTAAATGTTAGCAACACCTCTGCCTTTGCGGGATGCACAGGGCATATAGTTACTAGTGTAAACAGGAGGGGAGGCCTCATTTAACACAGTAAGTTCATCAGGCTTGAGCCATGTTTCAGTCAGGCCCATCACTTCAATATTATGATTAGTTAATTGATTATGACTGCTTTGGAAGTGAGGAATCTAACATTAAGTAGCCCTATTTTGAGATGTGAGATTGCTAAGGCAAACACCGCCATGTTTAGTTTTGCTCAACCTAGATCGAGGCACAGACACAATGGGGATAGCTGTGGTGGTTTGATTAAATTAAATTGTCGCCAGCAGCACATTTAGTCACTACCGCGCTAGATAGGCTGTTTACATGTTATCCAGCTATGCTGTCCCAGACAAGTTTTTGAGATCGGAGACTAAATCCCCATGTCGTTGACTACTTGTGTGGGGTGCGCTGCCATCACTGACGCTTGTTTAATGTGAGCAGGTCAAAGACTCAATCTAAGGGCTAGCGATCTCGTCTTTGAACAGTCCCAGACGTCCCAATATTTTCAAACATGTTGATTTTATCTGCAGAAAATCTACAATGCTATTGTAATGTGAGATGTACAACACGTTTTGAGAATGGTGATCAGCAATAGCAAAAGAGAGCTCACCAGAGAAGAGGCCAGTGAGATGATGCCGTTGTTTCGCATCACACAGTATGTGTAGACTCTCGAGCAGGAGCAATGACTACTACGAGTATGCATTTTAACTTGCCTTCAACCAAAGCCAGTGTCAAATTTTTACATCTCTGGAGTTCATAAGCAACATGTTGGTTAAAATGTTGGCTAGATATTTCAGCTCTGTATGGAAAGTGTGAATGTCTGACTGAACGTTTTGTCTGTTTTGAGCCACAGCTCATAGCTGCGTTAAATCAAATCACAATGTCTTCGAAACAGCATGGTATCGAGAATCATCACGACCAACTGAAGAATCTTGTAATGTGTGACCACTGTTACACACGATGTGCCACATTGCTTAGTGTACTCACCACTACGTTGGCAACACACACTCAAAATCCTAACGTCCCTGAGTTTTGTAAGTCATGTGGTGTCCACCTAGCTTAAAAGGGTCAGAGTGAGGTGTTTTCTCATTTGTGTCTGAAAGTAGCTAGCAAGCTAGCCAACTTTAGCTAGTTAGCTTGGGTGCATGACTGCCATTGTAAGGAACGCTCGTATCAACCCTACCTCTCGTCGAGAGCATCCAGTGTCAATAGTGCAGTGTGTGCTCTGAACTCTCGGAATTTACGAACAGCGTACTCTGACACACTTGAGGCAATTTACGAACGCACCCTTAGTTGCCAATCAAATGTATTTGGTATTGATCAAATGGGCGTGCAGGCAGGAGAGTTCCCATTCAGTTGTGAAAATGTGGGTTGGGACAAGCATGCATTGGCAGGCAAAGCAGCAGAAGGACAAGCAGGCTACTATTCCCCATCGTTAATCAGTGCAATTTTGACGACCAACTATCTGAAAATGTTTGAAAGGGTTTATCTAATTCCCTTGTTAGATTTGAGCTAATCTTGCTCTTGCTAGCATTTGTTGTTGATCTTGTTGTTGATGTGCGTAACTGAGGGGGGAGAGCCTACCTTTTTTCATGGTTGTTTGATCCATAGGACTGTAAAGTTCCCAAATGTAAGAGGACTGTGGTATTTACACTACCGTTCAAAAGTTTGGGGTCACTTCGAAATGTCCTTGTTTTTGAAAGAAAAGCTTATTTTTTTGTCGATTTAAAATAACATCAAATTGATCAGAAATACAGTGTAGACATTGTTAATGTTGTAAATGACTACTGTAGCTAGAAACGGCTGATTTTTAATGGAATATTTACATAGGCGTACAGAGTAGAGGTCCACCGAGTTGGATTTTTGAACACAGATACCGATTTATTGGAGTACCAAAAAAAGCCAATTCCGATTTAATCGGCGGATTAATATTTTTATTTCATTTTTTTTATATGTATTTGTAATAACAATTACAACAATACTGAATGAACCCTTTTGTTTTAGCTTAATATAATACATAAATAAAATCTATTTAGTCTCAAATAAATAATGAAACCTGTTCAATTTGGTTTAAATAATGCAAAAACACAGTGTTGGAGAAGTAAAAGTGCAATATGTGCCATGTAAAATAGCTCAAGTTTAAGTTCCTTGCTCAGAACATGAGAACATATGAAAGCTGGTGGTTCAATATTCCAACTTCTTCAATATTCACAGTTAAGAAGTTTTAGGTTGTAGTTATAGGAATTATGACGCGTCGACTATTTCTCTCTACCATTTGTATTTCATATACCTTTGACTATTGGATGTTCTTATAGTCACTTTAGTATTTCCAGCCTTATCGCGGGACTTGATAGGCTTGAAGTCATTAACAGCGCTGTGCTTCAAGCATTGCTAAGAGCTGCTCGCAAACGCTACCTACCACCGCTGTAAGATTGCTCTATCAAATATCAAACCATAGACTTAATTATAATAAACACACAGAAATACGAGCCTTTGATCATTTAATATGGTTATATCTGGAAACTGTCATTTCGAAAATAAAAAGTTTATTCCGTATTTTGTCGAGTCTAAAAGTCTAAATATTGCAGTTACATTGCACAAACTTCAATGTTATGTCATAATTACAGTGCCTTGCGAAAGTATTCGTCCCCCTTGAACTTTGCGACCTTTTGCCACATTTCAGGCTTCAAACATAAAGATATAAAACTGTATTTTTTGTGAAGAATCAACAACAAGTGGGACACAATCATGAAGTGGAACGACATTTATTGGATATTTCAAAACTTTTTTTAACAAATCAAAAACTGAAAAATTGGGCGTGCAAAATTATTCAGCCCCTTTACTTTAAAAAAATACAGTTTTATATCTTTATGTTTGAAGCCTGAAATGTGGCAAAAGGTCGCAAAGTTCAAGGGGGCCGAATACTTTCGCAAGGCACTGTATGTAAAATTCTGGCAAATTAATTACGGTCTTTGTTAGGAAGAAACACAGTTCGCAACGAGCCAGGCGACCCCAAACTGCTGCATATACCCTGACTCTGCTTGCACTGAGCACAAGAGAAGCGACACAATTTCCCTAGTTAATATTGCCTGCTAACATGCATTTATTTTAACTTAATATGCAGGTTAAAAAAAATACTTATTTGTATTGATTTTAAGAAAGGCATTGATGTTTATGGTTAGGTACATTTGTGCTACAATTGTGCTTTTTTCGGGAATGCGCTTTTGTTAAGTCTTCACCTGTTTGGCAAAGTTGAATTAGGCTGTGATTCGATGATAAATTAACAGGCACCACATTGATTATATGCAACGCAGGACAAGCTAGTTAATCTAGTAATATCATCAACCATGTGTAGTTAACTAGTGATTGTGAAGATTTTTTAAATTTTTATAAGATAAGTTTAATGCTAGCTAGCAACTTACCCTGGCTCATTGCAGCCACACTCGTGTAACAGGTGGTCAGCCTGCCACACAGTTTCTTCATGGATTGCTATGTAATCGGCATCCAAAAAGGCCGATTACCAATTGTTGTGAGAACTTGAAATCGCCCCTAATTAATCGGCCATGCCGATTAGTACAGAGGCCCATTATCAGCAACCATCACTCCTGTGTTCTAATGGCAAGTTGTGTTAGCTAATCCAAGTTTATAATTTTAAAAGGCTAATTGATCGTGGGAAAACCCTTTTGCAATTATGTTAGCACAGCTGAAAACTGTTGTGCTTATTAAAGAAGCAATAAAACTGACCTTATTTAGACTAGTTGTGTATCTGGAGCATCAGCATTTGTGGGTTCGATTAGAGGCGCAAAATGGCCAGAAACAAAGACCTTTCTTCTGAAACTCGTCAGTCTATTCTTGTTCTGAGAAATGAAGGCTATTCCATGCGAGAAATTGCCAAGAAACTGAAGATCTTGTACAATGCTGTGTACTACTCCCTTCACAGAACAGAGCAAACTGGCTCTATCCAGAATAGGAGTGTGAGGCCCCAGTGCACAACTGAGCAAGAGGACAAGTACATTAGAGTTTCTAGATTGAGAAACAGACGCCTCGCAAGTCCTCAACTGGCAGCTTCATTAAATAGTACCTGCAATACACCAGTCTCAACGTCAACAGTGAAAAGACCACTCCGGGATGCTGGCCTTCTAGGCAGAGTTCCTCTGTCCAGTGTCTGTTCTTTTGCCCGTCTTAATTTTTTATCTTTATTGGCCAGTCTGAGATTTTTTTTTTTTTTTTACTCTGCCTAGAAGGCCAGTATCCCGGAGTCGTCTCATCACTGTTGACGTACTATTAAATGTTCCCAAAGTTTAAAGATGATGGATCCTCCAATTCTGGTTTATCGATCCCACCACTCGCCATCTACATAGTTCCCGGCTGCGCCTCACAAAAGGATAGTTTGAATTCCGCCACTTAAGATTCGAATTTTGATGACAACATGCACATAGGCTGTAGTTGTTTTAACGGAAAAGCCTATGTTTTTTTCAGCTCATTTACGAGGCAGTGGCATACAACGCAGCGTAGGCATAGCCTATAGGCCTAGTGTTTATATATTTTTTTATTTATTCATTCGGGTTTCTGATGTGTGAATCAGGCGTAAGGTTGCTGGTTCGAATCCTAGCCGACTAGGTAAAAAAATCTGTCTAGGCCCGTGAGCAAGGTACTTAACCCTAATTGCATTTGGCGCGTATGCATAATGACTAAAATGCACAATGTAAATCAATGTATGTGGTAATAGTCTTTGAGTTGGACCTTTACGTCTATTTATTGAGCGTTCTAAAAGTTTATTCGCCAGGTAGGAGAATGATTTGGGAGGGGCCTGGAATTGCCAGTGACAGCGCATTTCTGAAACATTGTGGTCCAGAATGCTCCACTCCTCCCTCTGTCCAAGGTTATTTACGTCATCAATACCTCAGCTTGGCTCTGTGTTTGAACAGGCAGAAGTCAGAGCAGAAGGTCTTCAAATACATTGCCCACACTCTTCTTTCTTTTTCGACTTACCAAGCATCAAGGTCTGTCTTCAGCACAAAAGCCCTGCCTGTATGTGTGTCATTGGTTGATAAGCACGCTTTGTTCAACAAAACGAGTGATTTCCCCGATGCAGACACACGGAGGAGCATATTGATTGAGATGGGCTAGACTAAAGTGGATGTTGGAAAGGCTGTCTGATGATAAAATGTAATACCCCGCCCAGCCGCGAGGACAGAAGATATATATATATATATATATATATATATATATATATATATATATATATATATATATATATATATATATATATATATATATATATATATATATATATATATATATATATATATATATATATATAAATAATATGTTTTTTTTAATGTACCCCTTTTTCTCCCCAATTTCGTGGTATCCAATTGTTTTTTAGTAGCTACTATCATGTCTCATCGCTACAACTCCCGTACGGGCTCGGGAGAGACGGAGGTTGAAAGCCATGCGTCCTCCGATACACAACCCAACCAAGCCGCACTGCTTCTTAACACAGCGCCATCCAACCCGGAAGCTAGCCGCACCAATGTGTCGGAGGAAACACAGTGCACCTGGCAACCTTGGTTAGCGCGCACTGTGCCCGGACCGCCACAGGAGTCGCTGGTGCGCGATGAGACAAGGATTTCCCTACCGGCCAAACCTCCCTAACCCTGACGACGCTAGGCCAATTGTGCGTCGCCCCACGGACCTCCCAGTCACGGCCGGTTACGACAGAGCCTGGGCGCGAACCCAGAGTCTCTGGTGGCACAGCTGGCTCTGCAGTGCAGTATAACTTCTGTCCAGGGCCTCCCGGGTGGCGCAGTGGTCAAGGAACCACTGCGCCACCCGGGAGGCCCTGGACAGAAGTTATTTTAAGCAAAAGTGTCTTGAGTCTCTAACACAATGGATACAGGTCAAATGTAAACAAATATAGTGTAGGGCTAATGCATTTAGCGACACTGAATTAAAGGGACAGCATATTTATTATGTACTTAGGCCAGGGTATCTGTACTTCTGACAACTAAATCCAGTCCTCTTCTTTGTGTCTGGTACAGGATGCGTGAGAACATGTCCACCATGGTGTGTTTGAAGGAGGAGGAAGACCCTGGGGAGAAGCTGTCACAGGATGAGATCATCTCCAGGACCAAGCAGGTGATCCAGGGCC
Organism: Oncorhynchus kisutch; assembly: GCF_002021735.2. NCBI lineage: Eukaryota > Metazoa > Chordata > Actinopteri > Salmoniformes > Salmonidae > Oncorhynchus > Oncorhynchus kisutch. The sequence goes on from NC_034187.2 coordinate 24,600,584, forward strand.
TGGAGGCTCTGAAGCAGGAGCACAACTCTATCTTGGAGGGCTTGCTGGGCACGCTGCGCTGCCTGAAGCAGGAAAACCAGGGTGTCCTGGTGGAGGAGAAGTCCCTCATGATCCGCAAGTCCCTGGAGATGCTGGAGCTGGGCCTGAGCGAGGCACAGGTCAGTACACTGTTTGTCTGCTACACACCTCTGGACGTGGGGGAGCTGGAGATAGAGCCCTCTGGGATCTGATCGAATTAACCTGCAAATTAGACAGCTAGATGGAGAACCCACAGCCATCTACTACTTCAATGGTCTGAGTGTCAGTAAACTAGTCTGAAACAGAGGATTATCCATTAATTTACCTCCAGTGTTCTCACTGTTCTTCCTCGACCCCTTGCCTCACCACTACACCTGTTCCCCTGTTGTGTTTGTCCCAGGTGATGATGGCGCTGTCGGGCCACCTGAGCTCTGTGGAGTCGGAGAAGCAGAAGCTGCGGGCACAGGTTCGTCGGCTGTGCCAGGAGAACCAGTGGTTGAGGGACGAATTGGCGGGCACCCAGCAGAAGCTGCAGAAGAGTGAGCAGAGCGTGGCTCAGCTGGAGGAGGAGAAGAAACACCTGGAGTTCATGAACCAGCTCAAGAAGTACGACGAGGATCTGTCGCCATCGGTGAGTTAAGCCACACCATACACAACATGCCCACGCGCAAGCAGGCTGATGTAAACACACACACACCCCACTGCTTTTCATCTGCCTGGTTTACTCTAAATGAAAATAACAATCATCTGCCCTCTCTGTTTTCCTCTGTTAGGAGGAGAAGGACTCTGACTCCAGTAAAGAGAATCTGGATGATCTGTTCCCAGACGACCAGGATGACCAACCTCCTGGCAGTGAGTGTCTTCTTCATATCCCCATGTCTCTCCGTTCCACCCCTCCCATTCTCTCTCCTCGTTCCCACTTTCCCTCCCCACTCCCTCAATACATTGACTGGTCCCTCTAACTACTTTCTCATCCTGTTGGTCTGAAAGGCCTGATCGCTTTGAGCTTTACAGTGCTATTAGACTGAGCTGGTTGAATGTTGAAGCAGGCCAAATGGAAATGGACCCAGTTAGCCAGATCACACAGGCATCAGGTTGGGTTCACTCTAGCAACCAGCATTTATAGGAGAGGATCTGAGGCACAGAGACAGACAACCACTCCCCATTTAAGCAGATCATTATGGACAAAATTAAACAAAAGTGATCCTACGTACATTACCATATCGTATAATGATCCCACACAGAACCACATCCAACAAATGAAGTAAGACATATCAGTACATATCTACATTAGTGCACTTTAAATCTTTGCAATTTGGTACATCTCCAGGAATTGCTCCACCGCATAGAGAGCTAATGAGATGCAGATAGGGCTGTGGAGGAGGGAGGGAGATGGGAGCAGGATCTCTAGTCCTTTGTTGTGTTTGTATTGGGGATATTATTACTTTATTTGAATCTGTGTTTCTGAGGGGGGAGAGAGAGGGAAAGAGAGGATCAAAGGGAAGAGTGGGTAGTGCCAGGAAGCTCTCCAGAGAGCGGGGGAGGAACACATCATCAAATGATCCTGAGTATGCTCACATTAATCCAGCTGCCACATGAAGCAGAGCTGACTGAGATAGCCTTCTGTGTCTGTATGACATGATCCTGGGCTGGTACTGTTATAGTGAAGTGGGATAGACTCCTCTACTGTCCAGACTGCTACCTCCTTGATAGGCTCTTAGGTCCCTATCAGTGCAGTGCTGGAGTTGGTACAATGGGCCCTGGCTAAAGGTGGATTGTATGTATTTACATAGTTGCTGTGTGTGCATTGCTTTTTCAAGTGGATATCTTTGGTTTGGCCATGCATGTCGATAGGATTCGTCACTCTAGTGCGAGTCGACTGAACACCTGGGATCAGTTTTTTCCGGCGAGACATTTTTGATACTTCCTGTGTAGGGCCAGGATGATATCAGTATCTAAATATTTTTCCCGTGGCAAAAATGAAAACACGTAGCAGACCAAACTTTTTTGTCCTTTAAAAACCTGCAGTATGTAAAATATTGGGTTCTTTAGCTTGGAAAGTAAATGTGACTCTAGATGACAACATAATGTTTGTTTCCAACATCACGGCTGTTTTCCTAAAGAAGTGAAATCCACTGCGTTTTGTTTCCTTGTGGTGATTCTAACTAGTATCGCCATACTGGTATCTTACCGGACCTTTTCCTGTGTGGTGGAGAGTGTTCTTACTGCAGAGGACAACTCCTTCTTCAGCCCACTGTCCCTCCTTCAGAGGTGATACAGAGCTGTGGGTGTCTAATGAGACTTCCAGTGTCTGTTTCTCCAGTCCAACATTAATAGTGTGTGTTTGAGTGAATAGTCCATGTGAGTAATTGATATGTTAACCCCTCACCCCCCTGCTCTGTGTCTCCAGTCCAGCAGCCCCACGGTAGTGCAGCAGCAGCAGCAGCCCAGCAGGGAGGCTATGAGATCCCGGCCCGCCTCAGGACCCTTCACAACCTGGTGATCCAGTACGCCTCCCAGGGCCGCTACGAGGTGGCCGTGCCCCTCTGCAAACAGGCCCTGGAGGACCTGGAGAAGACCTCCGGACACAACCACCCAGACGTGGCCACCATGCTCAACATCCTGGCCCTGGTCTACAGGTCAGCTTGGAGGAGGGGCTCTGGGGTGGGGATGGTTGGTATTCGGTGTGAATCAATTGTAGTCATTATAATACACTGGTAATTGACCTCATTGTCAGAGAAACAACGTTAACATGCTCCATGGCTTCTCTCTCTCTTTCTCGCTCTCCTCTTTCAGGGACCAGAATAAATACAAAGAGGCAGCCAACCTGCTGAACGACGCCCTGGCCATCAGGGAGAAGACTCTGGGCAGGGACCATCCAGCGGTGAGTGATGTTTCTCATCAATCTCTGTGTCTCAGCAGTATGTCTGTAACCAGCCAGGCAGGCAGGTCCACTAACTGTGTCGACCCCAACAGGCTTGTGTCTCTTGACTCTCCCTGGACATCCAGTTCCCTCAGTGCAGACTCAGAGCAACAGAGGTTAGGCTCCCTATCCCCTTTCAGCCTCCATGTGGGCACCAGACCACTCCAGTTAAAGGTCACTGTGTGCCCCTCTGTGGTCTGGTGGGCTGAGTGATGTGCACATTGTGGAGATTCATCCTACTGATTTGGGATATAATTACAGAGCAGTAATCACCTCCTGTTTCCCCTGTTTGTCTTCCTCTCGTCGGTCGGTCACACCTCTAATTCACCAAATCAATTGCACTCTGCTGCCATGGTTGAGTCTTGCGGTCACTCACTACTACACACGGGCACAGATGATTGAGGCTGTCTCAAGCATGATCTTTTTATATTACTGTGTGTGTGTGTGTCTGTCTCAGGTGGCTGCTACACTCAACAACCTGGCTGTGCTCTATGGGAAACGGGGGAAGTACAAGGAAGCGGAGCCCCTTTGCAAGCGGGCTCTGGAGATCCGGGAGAAGGTGGGTCAGAGGGCATATGTCACCACAAGGCATTGTGGGTATGGAGTGCTAATACTGCAGAATGATCTGGATTCCTGCTCCTCTCCAAGTAAATCATGCTCAAGTTTCAAAGGACTTTTCAGTTCTTTGGAAAGTTTTCTTCTTTGTCAAACATTTAAAAAATGTTTTACTTATCTTCTGTGTATGTTCCCGCCTGTAATCACCCCCTCCTCTCCCAAGCCTCCCTATAGTTTTGTGTTGTTCAGAGGAACTGTGACTTTGGAGAGAGTTGAGTCCTGGAAGGGGTTCATGATATTTGACTGTGCCGAATTGGATTTTTATAAAGGAGAAGCTCAGCAGTCCTAGAGATGCAAAGTGCTGTCTCTCTATTTATCCATTTCCCTTTCTGTTTCGCGTTCTCTCTTTCTCGCCCTGAGCCTTTTCCCCTCATGCTCCCTCTGTGCTAAGATTGACATGTCGACTCCTGTGCTGGAGAGCACAGAGCTTAAGGACAGCTGAGACATTTTTATTTATATTATCCACTTCAACTCTGATAAAGCTCTCTCTCAACGTTAGAGATTTGCCACCCAGCTTTCGCAACAGAGGAAGGAAGACAGCTTTGCTGATGCAGGAGGAATTTTCCTGGCAGTTCTTTCTTTTTATAGCTTTTGCTTTTCCCACTGTATGAGCTGCCCGAGTCCTTGGTTTATCCCTATGGGTGAAGACTAGAAGGAGGAGGTGGACAGAGGGTCTCTCTCTACAGAGTACCCCAGTAACAGGCACTAACCCTGGCTCGAGTTCAAAGGCATCACTCTCCTCAATAAAACTCAATCAATATATCACCCAGACCTTGCTGTCTTGTATTCCCTGTTTAAATCCTATACTTTTAATGATGTTTACAGTAAACTCTTCAAATTTACCTAGAAACTTCACAGGAGAGAGGAGGAGTGAGATTTGTACACATCCAGCAGCACAGGTTGCTTTGAAAACCTCTTACTATTGATCATTCAGACAGAAACCATCAATCAGAGAGACTCTAGTCTACCTCATCAGTAAGCCTCTGTCAGTCACTGCATAGAAGGGAGGGAAGGGCACTCTTTCCCTGCTAATGAGCAGTGTGTCTCACTCCTAACTCCCAGGCTCTCTCTGTGTCTCTCTGAGTCAGACAGAGAGACAGCGTTAGCCCTCTGCTCCATTCTCTGTCCTCACCCAACCCATTTGTGATGCCTCTCCTCCAGCTCTGCTCTGACTTCACCCTCTTATTCTCTTATGATATTTAGCCTAGCCAGTAAACAAAGGACAGAAGTGAGATTGTTCTTCAATCCAAAGTAATGGGGATGGCGTCCAGTGTTTTCCATAAGCACCGGCGGTCGGCTAATCAGCCAGTTACAGACCCATTTTCAGCCAGCTACATTTTCCACTTCTTCATTTGAACTAGGCTACTTTTCATTTAAAAGTTTGAATTCACTAGTCCGTCGAGCCCTCTCCCGCTAAAATGAACTATATGCATCTTCTAGCGATCTATTGATGGGACAGGCGCCTGTCGTTCACAAAGCGAGCAATGACAGGGAAACGCAGCAGAGAGGAAGAGGCGAAGCGAGAGGTTTCAATCGCGCCAAAATATATCCGGAATAAGCCCGGTACGTTTCTATGGGCTTATGGTGGACCTAAGCTTGTCGCCTGCCTTTCCGCCTTTGGGACAATGACTCCCATTGTTAGGGTGGAGACATGAGTATCTTGTCATTATATCCAGATCTCTGGTTGCAGTCAAATTCCTTTACATGGAGGAGGGAGAGGAAGCGTGAAGCTTGTGAATATGCAGGTCCCATGTAATGTACAGTGCGTTCAGAAAGTATTCAGACCCCTTTTCACATTTTGTTACATTAGCCTAAAATTCATTAAATATTGGATTAAATAGTCCCCCCCCCCCCCCCCCATCAATCTAAACACAATACCTCATAATGACAAAGCAAAAACAGGTTTTTAGAATAGTTTTTTACATTTTAATACATTTGAAAACAATCACAGTTACATAAGTATTCAGACCCTTTATTCAGTACTTTGTTGAAGCACATTTGCCAGTTATTACAGCCTTGAGTCTGCTTGGGTATGACGCTACAAGCTTGGCACACCTGTATTTGGGGAGTTTCTTCCATTCTTCTCTGCAGATCCTCAAGCTCTGTTAGGTTGAATGGGGAGCGTCGCTGCTCAGCTATTTTTAGGTCTCTCCAGAGATGTTTAATCAGGTTCAAGTCCGGGCTCTGGCTGGGCCACTCAGGGACATTCAGAGACTTGTCCCGAAGCCACCCCTTTGTTGTCTCGGCTGTGTGCTTAGGGTTGAGTGTCCTGTTGGAAGGTGAACCTTCGTTCCAGTCTGAGGTACTGAGCGCTCTGGAGCAGGTTTTCATCAAGGAATGCTCTGTACTTTGAGCCTTTCTTTTTTTCTCTTTGATCCTGACCAGAGTCCTAGTCCCTGCCTCTGAAAAACATCCCCACAGCATGATCTTGCCACCACCATGCTTCACCGAAGGGAGGGTGCCAGGTTTATGCCAGACGTGACTCTTGGCATTCAGGCCAAATAGTTCAATCTTGGTTTCATCAGACCAGAGCATCTTGTTTCTCATGGTCAGAGTCCTTTAGGTTCCTTTTGGCAAACTCCAAGTGGGTTGACATTTGCCTTTTACTGAAGAGTGGCCTCTGTCTGGCCAATACCGTAAAGGCCTGATTGGTAGAGTGCTACAGAGATGGTTGTCCATCTCCTCAGAGGATCCCTGGCGCTCTAGGAAGAGTCTTGGTGGTTCCAAACTTCTTCCATTTAAGAATGATGGAGGCCACTGTGTTCTTGGGGACCTTCAATGCTGCCGAAATATTTTGGTACCCTTCCCCATATCTGTGCCTCGACACATTCCTGTCTCGAAGCTCTACGGACAATTCTTCTACCTCATGGCTTGGTTTTTGCTCTGATATGCACTGTCAACTGTGGGACCTTTATATAGATAGGTGTGTGCCTTTCCAAATCATGTCCAATCAATTGAATTTACAACAGATGGACTCCAATCAAGTTGTAGAAACATCTCAAGGATGATCAATGGAAACAGGATGTACCTGAGCTTAATTTCAAGTTTCATAGCAAGGTTCTGAATACTTATGTAAATGAGGCATCTGTTTATTTTTTTATACATTTGCAAAAATATCTAAACCTGTTTTTGCATTGTGTGTAGGTTGAGGAGTTTCTTTTTTTAAAATTAAAACAAAAAAATCAATTTTAGAATAAGGCTATAACGTAATAAAATGTGGAAAAACGGAAACCTGGAAAACTATATCATTTAATTTGTTTTCAAAATATTGCGGGCTGTTTACTTCATTTTTCTGTTTTAATAAAATACAGTACCAGTCAAACGTTTAGGCTCCTACTCATTCAATCATTTTTTATTTTTTACTATTGTCTACATTGAAGAATCATAGTGAAGACATCAAACTATGAAATATCACATTGAATCATGTAGTAACCAAAGAAGTGTTAAACAAATCAAAATACATTTTAGATTTTAGATTCTTCAAAGTAGCTTTGCACACTCTTGGCCCTCTCTCAACCAGGTTCATGAGCAATGCTTTTCCAACAGTCTTGATGGAGTTGCACATATGCTGAGCACTTGTTCGCTGCTTTGCCTTCACTCTGCGGTCCAACTCATCCCAAACCATCTCAATTGGATTGAGGTCGGGTGATTGTGGAGGCCAGGTCATCTGCACTCCATTGCCTTTTACTGAAAAGGCCTGGGGCGGCAGGGTAGCCTAGTGGTTAGAGCGTTGGACTAGTAACCGGAAGGTTGTGAGTTCAAACCCCCGAGCTGGCAAGGTACAAAATCTGTCGTTCTGCCCCTGAACAGGCAGTTAACCCACTGTTCCCAGGCCGTCATTGAAAATAAGAATGTGTTCTTAACTGACTTTCCTGGTTAAATAAAGGTAAAATAAAAAAAAATAAATCACTCTCCTCCTTGGTCAAATAGCCCTTACACAGCCTGGAGGTGTGTTTTGGGTCCTTTGTCCTGTTGAAAAACAAATTAATGTCCCACTAAGCGCAAACCAGATGGGATGGCGTATCACTGCAGAATGCTGTGGTAGCCATGATGGTTAAGTGTTTCTTGAATTTTAAATAAATCACTGATGGTGTCACCAGCAAAGCACCATCACACCACCACCTCCATGCTTCACTGTGGGAACCACGCATGCGGAGATCATACGTTCACCTACTCTGCGTCTCACAAAGACACAAAGATCTAATTTGGACTCATCAGACCAAAGGACAGATTTCTAACGTCCATTGCTCGTGTTTCTTGGCCCAAGAAGGTCTCTTCTTATTGGTGTCCTTTAGCAGTGGTTTCTTTGTAGCATCTCGACCATGAAGGCCTGATTTCACACAGTCTCCTCTGAACAGTTGATATCGTCTGAACATTTATTTTGGCTGCATTCTGAGGCTGGTAGCTAATGAACTTATCCTCTGCAGCAGAGGTAATTCTGGGTCTTCCTTTCCTGTGGCGGTCTTCCTAAGAGCCAGTTTCATCATAGTGCCTGATTTATTTTTGCAACTGCACTTGAAGAAACTTTCAAAGTTCTTGAAATTTTCCAGATTGACTGACCTTCATGTCTTAAAATAATGGACTGTTTCTCTTTCCTTATTTGAGCTGTTCTTGCCATAATATGGACTTAGCCCTATTTGGTAAAATACCATCTTCTGTATAACACCCCTACCTTGTCACAACACAAGAAAGAAATTTCACAAATTAACTTAACATTTTTTTTTCATTTAACCTTCAACTAGGCAAGTCAGTTAAGAACAAATTCTTAATTACAATGACGGCCTACCGGGGAGAGGCAGAACAACAGATTTTTACCTTGTCAGCTTCGATCCAGAAACCTTTTGGTTACTGGCCCAACGCTTTAACCACTAGGCTACCTGCCACCCCAAAGGTACACCTGTTAATTGAAATGCATTCCAGGTGACTACCTCATGAGGCTGGTTGAGAGAATTGTGCTGTCATCAATGCAAAGGGTGACTATTTTTATTTGTTTAACATTTTTTTGGTTATTACATGATTCCATATGTGTTATTTCATAGTTTTTATGTCTTCACTATTATTCTACAATGTAGAAAGTTATAAAAAATTAAGAAAAACCCTTGAATGAGTAGGTGTGTCCAAACCTGGTACTGTACATAATATGAAGAACAAACATTGTGGCAATTCATATCTTGCATTAAAACTGTAAATAAGCCTTTAATCTCAAGAGAAGACTGTTAAAGGTTTAATGTTGTCTTACTTAAAAATAGTCCTGGTCATATAGACTTAGATTATATAATATTCCAGTAGTTAAAATGTTAGTCATGTATTTCTACACAATGCCACAACACATTTTTTCCGATATGAGAGGTAAACAATTTTGCTTTGTATTTCAGATGGAAAATGGAATCTGAAATACACTATCCCTTTCTTTCCAAAACACTTGAGCGTTCCGTCTCTGATCAACTTTCTCCTTATCTCTCTCTGAACTATCTTTTTGACCATAACCGGTCAAGTTTCAAGACGGGTCAATCAACCAAGGCTGCTCTCTTCTGTGTCACGGAGACTCTCCGCACTGCCAAGGTTGACACACTCTCCTCTCTTCTCATCCTCCTAGATCTATCTCCTGCATTTGACACCGTGAAACATCAGATCCTCCACTCAACCCTCTCAGGGCTGGACGTCTCAGGCTCTCCACACTGCCAAATCTGACTCTCTCTGTTCTCATCCTCCTAGATCTATCCGCTGTCTTCGACACTGAACCATTAGATCCTCCTCTCCACCCTCTCAGGGCTGGGCGTCTCAGGTACTGCACACTCTTGGATTGCATCCTACCTGGCCCTCCTACAAGGGGATGTGGATCTGTGTCTGCGCCACATACTCTCACTACTGGTGTCCCACAGGGCTCGGTTCTAGCAGTGACTCGCTCCTGCAGGTTCATGATCTACAACATCCGCAGAGTACAACCCTACCTCACACAGGAAGTGGTGCAGGTCCTACTCCAGGCAATTGTCCTCTCCCGTCTGGACTACTGCAACTCGCTGTTGGCTGGGCTCCCCTCTTGTGCCATCAAACCCTTGCAACTTATCCAGAATGCTAAAGCCGGCCTGGTTTTCAAACTTTCCAAGTTCTGTCACCCCGCTCCTCCGCACACGCCACTGTCTTCCAGTTGAAGCTCGCATCCACAACAAGACCATGGTGCTTACCTATGGAACACAAGAGGAACTGCCCCTCCCTACCTTCCTACATCCCAATGCGAGCACTTCGTTCTGCCACCTAAAAAAATATATATATATATAATAATTTCTATGTCTGTGATATGTGGTTGTCCCTTATCTAGTTATCTTAAGATGAATGCACTAACTTTAAAACGCTCTGGATGAGAGCGTCTGCTAAACGACTAAAATGGGGCGGCAGAGTAGCCTAGTGGTTAGTGTTGGACTAGTAACTTAAAGGTTGCAAGTTCAAATCTCCGAGCTGACAAGGTACAAATCTGTCGTTCTGCCCACTGTTCATTGAAAATAAGAATTTGTTCTTAAACTGACTTGCCTAGTTAAATAAAGGTTTAAAAAAAAATGGAAGGAAAAATCAAGGCATTAGAATTTTGGGATGGAATTAAAGCATTTGAATGTACCAGAGGCCACCAAAATAGAGCTCCTTCTGCAAAAAAAGGAATTTACCCAGTGGGGAAAGAAAAAAACGGCCCAGGGATGCCTGGCTGGCTACTTTTTCTATTTGGCTACTCTATGTACTTGTGGAAAACACCGGCCGTCTCTTTTTGTTGTGATAAACTCCTTTCTTGCCCCCTTTGAGAAGCTGACCCATTATTGCTTTATTGCCCACTGTTTTGTTATATTTACATGGCCTCCCCATCTCACCTCCTGTCCAGGTTCTGGGTAAGGACCACCCAGACGTTGCTAAGCAGCTGAACAACCTTGCCCTGCTTTGTCAGAACCAGGGCAAGTATGAGGAGGTGGAGTACTACTACCAGCGGGCCCTGGAGATCTACCAGACCAAACTGGGCCCTGACGACCCCAATGTGGCCAAGACCAAAAACAATCTGGTAAGAGGGTCACATAGGGGTTAAGAGATCACTGGCTTCGAAAAATGACTGCACATTTTCTAATGAGTTATGAGAAGATTTTCTTACTTTTTGAAGATCATATTCTTACATTCTCTCTCTTCCTCTCTAAGGCATCCTGTTACCTGAAGCAGGGGAAGTTCAAGCAGGCTGAAACTCTGTACAAAGAGATCCTTACCCGCGCACATGAGAGGGAGTTTGGCTCTGTAGACGGTAAGACACTCTCTCACAAAGCATATGTTTTGCTATCTTTGTGGGGCCATTAAATTGATTTCCATTCAAAATAATATTTCTCTAAAACCTAACTCCTAAACCTAACCCCCAAACCTAAAATAGCCTTTGTCCTTGTGGGGACCTGGGAAATGTCCCCACGAGTGAGAATTTTCCTTGTTTTACTATATTTGTGGTGATTTCTGGTACCCACGGACACACACACACACACACACAATCTATTGTTTGATGGGCGCCCGAGTGGTTCAGTGGTCTAAGGCACTGCATCTCAGTGCAAGAGGCAACACGAATCCAGGCTGCATCACTCCCGGCCGTGATTGGGAGTCCCGTAGGGCGGTGCACAGAGTTGTCCCAGTTTGGCCAGGGTAGGCCGTTATTGTAAATAAGAATTTGTTCTTAACTGACTCGCCTAGTTAACCTTTCTGGGATTGTTCGGGACGTCAGCGTCCCACCTCGCCAACAGCCAGTGAAATTGCAGTGCGCCAAATTCAAAACAACAGAAATCTCCTAATTAAAATTACTCAACTATACAAGTATTTTACACCATTTTAAAGATATACTTCTCGTTAGTCCAACCACAGTGTCCAATTTCAAAAATATTTTTGGCAAAAGCAGAACATATCATTATGTTAGGTCAGCAACTAGTCACAGAAAGCATTTTCCAACCAAAGAGAGGTGTCAAAAAAAGCTGAAATATAGATAAAATGAATCACTAACCTTTGACGATATTCATCAGATGACACTCCCAGGACTCAAGGTTACACAATACATGTATGTTTTGTTCGATCAAGTTTATATTTATATCCAAAAACCTCAGTTTACATTGGCGCCATGTTCAGAAATGCCTCAAACATCCAGAGAAATCAAATAACAGAAATACTCATAAACTTTGATGAAAGATACATGTTTTACATAGAATTAAAGATAAACTTGTTCTTAATGCAACCGCTGTGTTAGATTTCAAAAAAGCTTTATGGCAAAAGCACAATATTCAATAATCTGAGAACAGGTTCAGCCACAAAAGCAAGCCATACAGTTACCCGCCAAATTGTGGAGTCAACAAAAGTCATAAATAGCATTATAAATCTTCACTTACCTTTGCTGATCTTCGTCGGAATGCACTCCCAGGATTCCCACTTCCACAAATGTTTGTTTTGTTCGATGACGTCCATATTTATGTCCAAATACCTCCGCTTTGTTTGCGCGTTTAGTTCACTATTCCAAAGGCACAATGCGCGAGCGCAAAATCCACACGAAAAGTCAAGAGTTCCATTACAGTTTGTAGAAACATGTCAAACGATGTTTACAATCAATCGTTAGGGTCTTTTTATAATAAATCTTCAATAATATTTCAACCGGACAATAGCGTATTCATTACAGAGGAAAAAGAAGGAATGGCGCGCCCTCGTGACCGCGCAGTAATCAACCTATTGGCATCGGCCTAGTTCACTTGTTGAAACAGCTCTTATTCGACACCCTTCCACAATAGAAGCCTCAAACAACTTTCTAAAGACTGTTGACATCTGCTGGAAGCCTTGGGAAGTGCAATCTGACCCCATAAACACAGCATATTGGATAGGCAAACACTTAAATGAAACTACAAACCTCAGATTTCCCACTTCCTGGTTGGATTTGTCTCAGGTTTTCGCCTGCCATATGTGTTTTGTTATACTCACAGACATCATTCAAACAGTTTTAGAAACTTCAGTGTTTTCTATCCAATACTACTAATAATATGCATATATTAGCTTCTGGGACAGAGTAGCAGGCAGTTTACTCTGGGCACCTTATTCATCCAAGCTACTCAATACTGCCCCCCTGTCACCAAGAAGTTAAATAATAAATACATGTAAAAGTTCATGCTTTCAGGCTGCTGTCATCATTTTAGTGGAAATGCGCTTCTGAAAACAACAGTGACCTTTCAGTTGAATGTTCTAATACTTTGAGCACCCTGCTGCCTGGGTGACTGCCTGAATGTCTGTCAATATCTTTTTGGACCTGCATGTGTCTGATTGTTGTTTTTGGTCTCTGGCTCTGCAGATGAGAACAAACCCATTTGGATGCATGCTGAGGAGAGAGAGGAACAGAACAAGGTGAGAGTGTGTGTTTGTGAGGGGGATGATAGAGGGTCCACTTTCACTAATGGCCATGGCATGGCATGTGTCACTACTGACTTATGGCTGAACTTTCACAACTGACAGGGAAAAGTGTTTCAGTCACGGTATGAAAGGGTCATCAATTTAGACTGAAATTGTGATGAACTGTAATCTCTCAATTTCCCACCTCTCTCTCTAAGCACTTATGTATATTAGGTTACGTTAACATGTCTCAGATCGGTTAATTTACTCTAGATCTAATTTTACGGTTCCGTATAATTTGTCCAGAATTAGCTGGAATATTTAGGCAATTTCTTTGTGACCAACAGTTTTGCTATTAATGTGTTGCACCTCGGTCGCGTCGTTGCCATTGTTATCAATGTTATACAGATGCTGCAGCCATATTGATGCTCAAAAGTAGAAAGGGGGCTAATGAATTTGAACCAGGGCAAATGACTGTCGTCTAAATGACACTCTAGGGGCTTGGGAATACGATGGCATTGATAAAGTAGGCACATATTTAGTAGGAAACAACTTTATCATTATGTTGGCAAATGTACTTTTAGACAGATGCCAATGTTGTCATTAGCTAGCAAAGTTTGCCAGAAAAAAGCTAGCAATGCTAACAGTAGAGGAGACCTCCAGATTTTTGTTACCTATCTTAGCTAACGAACATAAACTCACTAACTTTTGTACATCGCCTTGGTCCGTACAATTGCCCTTATTTTAGCGCCTCAAAAACGTAATACTTCCAGATCAACGGTAATGTCAATACCATTGTAAAGCACAATTTCTCCCCTTTCCAACAGAATAAATAACATGACCTAAACGCTGCCCGTTCCTGAATTTTATTTTACCTTTATTTAACTAGGCAAGTCAGTTAAGAACAAATTCTTATTTTCAATGACGGCCTAGAAACAGTGGGTTAACTGCCTGTTTGGGGGCAGAACGACAGATTTGTACCTAGTCCAACGCTCTAACCACTAGGCTACCCTGCCGCCCCAATTCAAGACTGCAATGAGCCCCGTCGGGTCATTTTAAAAATGGCGGGTGGGGAAGCGAAACTAATGCGTGTTAGTGAAAAGGAAAGGAAAATTGCTTTTTTTCAATCTGTCCAACGTATCACCTTATTGCCTCTAAAATGTAAATAAAACACTATGAGGAGTTTATATAATGTGTCATTACACACCTATGTGAAGGTTTGTGTCAAATTTGAATGGGGTTTTTAGGGCGGTGCTAAAGTGATCTTAGAAGTAAGATCGCATGCAGTGATGCAACAAATGACTAGGTATCCCCCCCTTACCCCCGTCACTGTCCATTTCTTGTTTTTAAATGATGAGAGAAGTGCTACACCTGGTGGAGAGAGATTGTAAGACAGAAATAGTTGCTTTATGCGTGCTCTACGTTACGACACGTCACAATGTAACGGAGGGTCAGTTTTTTTTTCAACGTTTCTCCAATACTATAGAGCCATTACCAACCATGTCGATCAACGCTTGAATAGAAACCTAGTTCACACCCCCGATTTTGAAGTCAACACAGTCGTTACAGTCACATTAGTTTTCTTTGTAACCTCATTTGAATGTTGCTGTTGCGCACATTTGTACGGAATGGGGTGAGTTTACGTTAGCTAATGTTATACTGCATCTAAAGTCAATCTGGCGACATCAAAATGATGACAAAGGGTTGTCCTACTAATTATTTATCTTCTTTAGAAATGTCATTGTGTTTTCATGCCACAGCAAGGCACTTTAGACCAAATAATTATCGCCCAATGAGGATGCATTGAGTAGAATGCTCACAAACGTGCAACCCATGAATAGGGGTGGGTGTTTGTCTTTAGCGTTTGAATTCCTTAAATCCTGACAACTGATGGATGTGGTGGTTCTTCTCTTCTCTAGGGAAAGCAGCAGGACGGCTCCCTGTTCGGAGAGTATGGAGGCTGGTACAAGGCCTGTAAAGTAGACAGGTCTGTGTTGAGTCTGGAAACTCATGGACTGTTCTGTATGTGATTACATCATTAGTTCATGATGTGTTTATAATGTCTGCCCCCAGCCCCACAGTAACCACCACCCTGAAGAATCTGGGCGCCCTCTACAGGCGGCAGGGTAAATTTGAGGCGGCAGAGACACTGGAGGAGGCAGCCAAGCGCTCCAGAAAACAGGTGTGACCACTGTCCTCTTCTGACACTCACATGCTTGAATAAGATTTGCCAGGCCAGGGTCATATGAAACTCAAGGTGAACGCACTGTTGGAGTATCATTGGTCCAGCAGCTTAACTGAAATTAGCAGGTCTTGCCTTTCAACTATTGTAAACAAATCCATAACAAAATCCAACACATGATGTTGATCACTGTAGATGGCTCATGAAAATGCTCCAGATTTTTTTATTTTGCTGTCTTTATCATCTTTGTACGTGTTTATTTGGTTCATAATGTGTCTGTATGTGTTTGTTAATGTGTGTGTCTCCTGTCAATGTGGCCAGGGTCTGGACACAGTGCACAAGCAGCGTGTGGCGGATGTTCTGAGCGAGCCGGAGGAGCAGGAGAAGCAGCGGAGCCGTGAGAGTCTGACCTCTGACACCACGGTCAAGTACGAGAGCGGCCCGGACGGGGGCGAGGAAGTGAGTATGAGCGTGGAGTGGAACGGGGTAAGTACAGTACACAGCCCAGGCCACACGGTGTAGGGAGGGGGTACAGACACACACCCCTTAGAGAAAAAGTTATTTGTTACCTATTCTTAAAGTGCATATCCTCTTCAACTTGTAAATTATTTGATGAGGGCTGAGTTGCCAGTGGTATCATTGATGGAAACTCTCCTAGATTATCTGACTCCCTATTGTTGATGTGAAAGCTAGTTATAATGCTGATTGAATGTGATAATAATCACCTCAGCTCTACATTAATGCTTCTAGTCTACACCGATGCTTTATAGTCCTCAACTAACGGAGTGAACACTCCAGCTGCTTACGGAAAACGTATTTCTTCCCAGACCTCTGTGCCAGCAATATGTTTTTTATGCTTCTTTTATGCTTGCAGCAGCAGTATTTTGCTCACAACTAACACATCCTCTCCATACAGTAGCTATTCCCTCTGTCTTTATCTGATTACTGCAGTAAAGTCCACTTGGTCACAGTGTATGTTTGCGAACTACACAACATTCACTGCTGTAGTCTGCTATTCAGAACTTTCCTGCTCCTGTAGCAACAGTAACCGTAGTGTACCCAAGATAACCCAAGATAACCGTACCCAAGATAATCAATCAGCATCTCCTTCTGGGAGTCCCTTGCCTGCCTGGTCTGCACCTCAAGCCTCCGGGGTGACTGGGCTCAGACACATTCTTAAACTGTGTTCTCTACTGTACTGCACACCTATTGGACTGGGTCTGTCAGACACTCACACTATCCAGTTAGTATGTTAACCTGTGTGTTAAACCACACCTCTAATGTTGCCATGGTGACTTATTCATGTTCTCATCACTACTGATGCATGTGGGCTCTGTACTGTACATCTTCAGAGTCCCTCTGACACTTTCGTCGTGTGTGTTTGGGTGTGGGATGTCATTATTGTACTGTCTGTACTTACCTGTGTGTGTGTGTGCATACTCAAGCACCTACAGTATGTGTTTGTGACCTGTACAGCTGTATCCTCTGTCAGAGGCATAATACATACTGGATGGACAGACTTATACATGCATGTTGATTGTGATACAGTTCTCCTGCTGTCTTTTCCTCTGCATCCAGTGGCAGCTTGTTACCAGGTAGAGGTGGGGCAGCATCCCGCCCTGGGCCTGTCCCATTACTCTGAGTGATTCTAATTGTCTACTGTCTGCATCCCCTTGTCTGTGCATTCTGTGGTGGGCTAACTTGTCTCCTGTCTGGGTAAAACCTGTGCTATTGTGTGTGCAACTATGATATAACTGTGTGAAGACGGACTGTTCTCCAGACACAGTATCTCTCCTCTTTTCCATTTTTTTCCAGTGATTTGATTTGCCTATGGTTGAGCCTCAGGCCTTCTGAACTTGGCTGTGGAAAATGGCCGATGGCTTTGTACAGGGAATTTACTAGATTTTTTTTTTTTTTATAGAAACCAAACAAGGTTAGAATACACAAGCTGGTTGGAGTTGAAGAATCTAAATGGTTTTTATTTTGGGGAAATAGTCATGTTGGCTGTTTTGTGGATATATTTTTTTAATATACTGAATTGAGTAAAAGTCTGTTATATTCATTAAGTAAAGTTCTATTCATTTGCTTTAAAAATGACATAACTACCAGAATACTGGCCAGCTCATACTGGTTAGCTCACACTGGTTAACTCGTACTGGCCAGCTCGCACTGGCCAGCTCGCACTGGTTAGCTCGTACTGGTTAGCTCGTACTGGTTAGCTCGTACTGGTTAGCTCGTACTGGTTAGCTCGTACTGGTTAGCTCGTACTGGTTAGCTCGTACTGGTTAGCTCGTACTGGTTAGCTCGTACTGGTTAGCTCGTACTGGTTAGCTCGTACTGGTTAGCTCGTACTGGTTAGCTCGTACTGGTTAGCTCGTACTGGCCAGCTCATACTGGCCAGCTCATACTGGCCAGCTCATACTGGTTAACTCCGTGTTTTATATATTATGAGAGATGCTTTGACTGGCCATTAAGGCTCTGAGGTCAAAGACTGGGAACAGCAGTTAAAACCCCAGATCCATGCTACCTTTGCTTCAGTTGGATGCACTCAGCCTATATTTGAGGGGGATGGATGTTTATGATCAGTTGCTGTATTAAGGCTTCTTTAATTCATTCATTCATGATTTTTCACTCTTACTTTTACCTGGGTCTATTTTTGTATTTTTATTTTGTTGCTTTAAGATTCCTTTCTCCTGTTATGCTCCTTAGTTGTTGCAACTGTTGAGTGTTGATTCCTTCTGCAGTAGTAAAGCACATCCACAACTCTATGTGGAGAAATAATGTCTCTGAGGAGGAAACCCTTTGGCTTACTGCTTCTGTCTGTCTGACTTCCTCTCGTTTCCTTTTACCAACTCCACATTTTTCTCTCCCCATCTCACTTTATTCTACCTCTTCATCTCTATTTTTCAATACCCTCTGTCTCTTTCATTCTGTCTACCTCTCTCTCTCCATCCCTGTCTGACTGGCAGGCATAACTCCAGATGCCTTGTTGTGGTTCTAAAAACTTGTCTTCTGCATGATGGACGCCTGCTCGCCTGCCACCCCTCCAGCTTTGCAGTTGTCCTCTCTTCAGACTCTGGTCGCCTGCTCTCCTCTGGGCTGTCTGTCTGGTTACTCTACAGGGACACATTGGGCCAAGCTGACCCCAGCTCTATCCAATGGGACAGGGATTCTGGGCTCTGTCCCAGAACCATTCCAAGCCTCTCCTGCCATTACCTTATCTTACTCTTTACTGTACTTAAATACTCTGTCTCCTCGCTCTCTCGCTTGAGGAGTTTCTAACTATCTCTGTGTGGTGGTGTTGAGTGTTTAGCATTTACTAGTACTGACCGATGCATACCGGACTGCGCTTGCTCGTAGTGATTTAACTAACATACTGTAAATACTATGAGCTGGTGGCATGATAATCATACTGTATGCTCTCTCAGTGCACCATGGTGCCAC
This sequence comes from Oncorhynchus kisutch, assembly GCF_002021735.2. NCBI lineage: Eukaryota > Metazoa > Chordata > Actinopteri > Salmoniformes > Salmonidae > Oncorhynchus > Oncorhynchus kisutch. The sequence goes on from NC_034187.2 coordinate 24,619,135, forward strand.
CAGGCTACTGTCGGATTTCTTTAGTGTTAGATCCCGTGCTCCATATGCTCCTATTGATGTCTAACTTAAGTGTTGTGATGTCATGATCACAAGGGGGCATCAGAAGACATGGCAGCTCTTGGATATTACTGTATATACATAGACAAATGGGGAATGGGTGGGAGGGTAAAGGACAGAGGAGTGGGACAAGCCTTGCTCTGCAGTGCGGAATCTGCTCTACTAATCTACTCTGTCGTGTCTGTCTGTGCATCAGATCTTACACTGTCTTTCTTAACTTCTAATAAAACTTAACTCTTTGCTCACCCAGATCTTTGCCTGTAGCCTCTTTGTTTGTTCCCTCTCGAAGATAAGGCAGGCAAAGCAACATGTCTGCCTTGGGATAAGAGTATATTATTGAAGGAATTGAATTGCTGTGCTCTGTTGACCCAAGAGAACTATTGTGAAAGCATGACCTCATACGAGGTGTTTGGAGGGCTTCTCTGATTTCTTTATAGCATCATTTCTGAATAGCACACTGAGGTTGACATTTGGTCTGAATAGAGAGTCTAATCAGATGCACATGACAAGCACACTCTCATATGCACAGTCCATCACACATGCAGACACATGTCTATGAAAATAATTTACTGAACCAGATCTCTGTGTGTGCGTGAGAGTGTAACCCTCTGGCCTCTCTCATCAGGACGGTTCTGGTTCTCTGAAGCGGAGCGGCTCCTTCAGTAAACTCCGTGCCTCTATTCGCCGCAGCAGCGAGAAACTGGTCCGCAAGCTGAAGGGCGGTGGCTCACGGGAGAACGAGCCCAAAAACCCTGGGTAACTATCCACCTCACCTTTGAACCCTTGACCCCTAATGCACAGAGGGCCCCATGGGTGAGGCCCTTCCTCTCCACCTCGCTCCACTGGATTGGTGTGCTGCCACTAGATCTGCCTAGAAAAGACTGAGCCACTCCTCTGCTGGAGGGATCTCTACTCTGCTGTGGGTTAACTCTGGGTATCTCTGAGTCCTGTTTGGCACAAGTCATGAATCACTGGGGGTTGCACTAACACATTCAAGCGGCTGATACTTGTGCACTTTCACTGGCATACACTATGAATGCCACATATTGTGACTGGTACTGACTCTCACTGGCACAATATCACTCTAGAAGCAGGGTAGTATTACAGACTATGTTGCCTGTGTGGATATGTCCAGTGTAGGAAGTGCTTCGAGCTGACTGGCAGAGAGAGTTGGGCAGAGTACTAGGACACAAAGGGCCTCAGTCAGCAGCTTCTCTATTTAATGTCCTTATAATTTGTATAAATAAGTCACATCTGTTGCTCTGCCTAGTTTATTCTGTTGTACAGAGTACTCTCAATCAGCTGTGATGGACAATCTGGAGACTAAAGAGAATGGCTGAGCGCTTTAGATAACCACACTACTACTACTCATTGTCTGCTTTTGAAATGTCTACATTTCTGCCGATGAAATGTGTATTTTATTTATTTTCTTGCCATATTGTCTTGTTTTTTTTCTCACAATTTTGAAACTAAATTTTAAGAAGGTGCAAATATTAGTGTTAATTTTCAATAGTTTCTTGGTGAATTTTTTGTCATAACTTATTTTTTTCTGCATGGGCATCTTTTATTTTAATATTCTAATATTCTGTGCTGTGCTGTGTTGTGCTTTTATCGACAAATAAACTTTTCCAAGCAAATGGCTACAGCATGCCTCATCTGTTTGCTGGAATTCTGTATTCTTTGACTCATTTTCCTCTTTTTGCTTCTAACTCTTCGATGTTGAATTAACCCCATTATGATGACTTCTCTCTAATCCAGGAGACAGTAGAGAACTCTGTATTGATCAATGCAAAACAATATTCTTCCCCTTGCAACAGGTACAAATGAATTTGGCTCAAAATACTCCCTTTAATCAATTGCTTTGTCACACTCATGAACTTTTGTTAAGTATATTTTTATTTTATTTTTTTATTTTACCTTTATTTAACCAGGTAGGCAAGTTGAGAACAAGTTCTCATTTACAATTGCGACCTGGCCAAGATAAAGCAAAGCAGTTCGACAGATAAAACGACACAGAGTTACACATGGAGTAAAAACAAACATACAGTCAATAATGCAGTATAAACAAGTCTATATACAATGTGAGCAAATGAGGTGAGAAGGGAGGTAAAGGCAAAAAAGGCCATGATGGCAAAGTAAGTACAATATAGCAAGTAAAATACTGGAATGGTAGTTTTGCAATGGAAGAATGTGCAAAGTAGAAATAAAAAATAATGGGGTGCAAAGCAGCTAAATAAATAAATAAAAATTAAATACAGTTGGGAAAGAGGTAGTTGTTTGGGCTAAATTATAGGTGGGCTATGTACAGGTGCAGTAATCTGTGAGCTGCTCTGACAGTTGGTGCTTAAAGCTAGTGAGGGAGATAAGTGTTTCCAGTTTCAGAGATTTTTGTAGTTCGTTCCAGTCATTGGCAGCAGAGAACTGGAAGGAGAGGCGGCCAAAGAAAGAATTGGTTTTGGGGGTGACTAGAGAGATATACCTGCTGGAGCGTGTGCTACAGGTGGGAGATGCTATGGTGACCAGCGAGCTGAGATAAGGGGGGACTTTACCTAGCAGGGTCTTGTAGATGACATGGAGCCAGTGGGTTTGGCGACGAGTATGAAGCGAGGGCCAGCCAACGAGAGCGTACAGGTCGCAATGGTGGGTAGTATATGGGGCTTTGGTGATAAAACGGATTGCACTGTGATAGACTGCATCCAATTTGTTGAGTAGGGTATTGGAGGCTATTTTGTAAATGACATCGCCAAAGTCGAGGATTGGTAGGATGGTCAGTTTTACAAGGGTATGTTTGGCAGCATGAGTGAAGGATGCTTTGTTGCGAAATAGGAAGCCAATTCTAGATTTAACTTTGGATTGGAGATGTTTGATATGGGTCTGGAAGGAGAGTTTACAGTCTAACCAGACACCTAAGTATTTGTAGTTGTCCACGTATTCTAAGTCAGAGCCGTCCAGAGTAGTGATGTTGGACAGGCGGGTAGGTGCAGGTAGCGATCGGTTGAAGAACATGCATTTAGTTTTACTTGTATTTAAGAGCAATTGGAGGCCACGGAAGGAGAGTTGTATGGCATTGAAGCTTGCCTGGAGGGTTGTTAACACAGTGTCCAAAGAAGGGCCGGAAGTATACAGAATGGTGTCGTCTGCGTAGAGGTGGATCAGGGACTCACCAGCAGCAAGAGCGACCTCATTGATGTATACAGAGAAGAGAGTCGGTCCAAGAATTGAACCCTGTGGCACCCCCATAGAGACTGCCAGAGGTCCGGACAGCAGACCCTCCGATTTGACACACTGAACTCTATCAGAGAAGTAGTTGGTGAACCAGGCGAGGCAATCATTTGAGAAACCAAGGCTGTCGAGTCTGCCGATGAGGATGTGGTGATTGACAGAGTCGAAAGCCTTGGCCAGATCAATGAATACGGCTGCACAGTAATGTTTCTTATCGATGGCGGTTAAGATATCGTTTAGGACCTTGAGCGTGGCTGAGGTGCACCCATGACCAGCTCTGAAACCGGATTGCATAGCAGAGAAGGTATGGTGAGATTCGAAATGGTCGGTAATCTGTTTGTTGACTTGGCTTTCGAAGACCTTAGAAAGGCACGGTAGGATAGATATAGGTCTGTAGCAGTTTGGGTCAAGAGTGTCCCCCCCTTTGAAGAGGGCGTGCTGTTGTCCGGGGTAGGAGTAGCCAGGTGGAAAGCATGGCCAGCCGTAGAAAAATGCTTATTGAAATTCTCAATTATGGTGGATTTATCAGTGGTGACAGTGTTTCCCATCTTCAGTGCAGTGGGCAGCTGGGAGGAGGTGTTCTTATTCTCCATGGACTTTACAGTGTCCCAGAACTTTTTTGAGTTAGTGTTGCAGGAAGCAAATTTCTGCTTGAAAAAGCTAGCCTTGGCTTTTCTAACTGCCTGTGTATAATGATTTCTAGCTTCCCTGAACAGCTGCATATCACGGGGGCTGTTCGATGCTAATGCAGAACGCCATAGGATGTTTTTGTGTTGGTTAAGGGCAGTCAGGTCTGGGGAGAACCAAGGGCTATATCTGTTCCTGGTTCTAAATTTCTTAAATGGGGCATGTTTATTTAAGATGGTTAGGAAGGCATTTAAAAAAAATATCCAGGCATCCTCTACTGACGGGATGAGATCAATATCCTTCCAGGATACCCCGGCCAGGTCGATTAGAAAGGCCTGCTCGCAGAAGTGTTTCAGGGAGCGTTTTACAGTGATGAGTGGAGGTCGTTTGACCGCTGACCCATTACGGATGCAGGCAATGAGGCAGTGATCGCTGAGATCTTGGTTGAAGACAGCAGAGGTGTATTTAGAGGGGAAGTTGGTTAGGATGATATCTATGAGGGTGCCCGTGTTTAAGGTTTTGGGGAGGTACCTGGTAGGTTCATTGATTATTTGTGTGAGATTGAGGGCATCAAGTTTAGATTGTAGGATGGCTGGGGTGTTAAGCATGTTCCAGTTTAGGTCGCCTAGCAGCACGAACTCTGAAGATAGATGGGGGGCAATCAGTTCACATATGGTGTCCAGAGCACAGCTGGGGGCAGAGGGTGGTCTATAGCAGGCGGCAACGGTGAGAGACTTGTTTTTAGAGAGGTGGATTTTTAAAAGTAGAAGTTCAAATTGTTTGGGTACAGACCTGGATAGTAGGACAGAACTCTGCAGGCTATCTTTGCAGTAGATTGTATGTCCTTCAACCCACATGTTATAGGGTAAAGAAAAGCCAAAAAATGGCATTCTACTGAACTACTGATTTGGATATTTTGTAAAAAAGTCTGCTGTGCTTTCCAGTGCATTCGGCTTCAAAGATTCTACTTACAAATGTACAGGTGTGGTATCACCAATTTAACCAGGGTTAGAGAGTATGATTTAGCTCATGCTTTATGTATATGTGTGGGGGCATTGTCTGGGGAAACTAACGTGTGTGTGTGTGGGTCCCATTATAGTTATTAACCCACATACCATCTCCATTGGCCACATGTCCTTCTCCTCACCCCTGACCATCGACCCCCTCACGGACATCTCCTTGCATGTCACTGTTCTGGATGCAGCATGAAGCGAGCCAGTTCACTAGGTGTTCTAAACGTGGTGGACAATGCTGCCGGAGACCTCTACCAAGTAAGGAGCTCAACTGTCTCTCCCCCTCTCCACCTTTCACATCACCCAATCTTGCCCCATTGTTTTCTGGGTCTCTCCTCGCTCATCTTCCCCTTCGTTTGTTTATCTACCTCATTTTCTTACACTACTCTCTGAGACCTCACTTTATGAAACTCAAATTCCCAATGGTCCTCTTGGTTGTGATCTGTGATCAAACTGGCCCTTGCCCCTCTTCACCTGGGCAGTCATCTCAGAAATTGGTCACTAATGAAATGGCGAACATGTGTGTGGTAACATCAGTGGTTCACAGACTAACATGTTTTTCATGGTGTTCGCTCTCATTTATAACCCCTTAGTCACAACTTGCAACAATGAATGATGTCCAAGGTAGATGTGGGAAATAACACCTTTTGACAGTTGATTTCTGTGGCTGTATGATGAGTGAGGAAATGAGATCAAAGATGAACCAGGGATAATAGTTTGCAACCAGATGATCAACAGCAACCTTTTTTAAAAGTTTTACTCCTGTTAATAACTGACTTGTATCAATTGTTCAGAAAGATTCATCTGAATGGTTTGATTTGAGAATATGCATCACTTGACAATAGGACCTTTCTACATGGTGATATACTGGTTCTGCCAACCCACCATACGATAAGGGTGTGACTCCAGAACACAGTGCCGGTCTGTGCACCACTCATCACTGTCACCGAGCTCCAGATTTTGACATCTCATTTATATTATGTACCACATTCCCCAAATACTCAATAGCGATACTCAACAGTGCCTTCAGAAAGTATTCACGCCCCTTGACTTTTTCCATGTTATGTATTGTTATAACATTGACCAAAAATCTTAATTTAATCACTGGCCTAAATATAATATCCCCTAATGTCAAAGTGCAATTATGTTTATTTTTTATTTGTACTAATTCATTAAAAATGAAAAGCTGAAATGTATTGAGTCAAGTATTCAACCCCTTTGTTAAGGTAAACCGAAATATGTTCAGGAGTAAAAATGTGCTTAACAAGTTGCATGAACTCACTCTGTGTGCAATAGTGTTAACATGATTTTAAATGACTAACTCATCTCTGTACCCCACACATACAATGATCTGTAAGGCCCCTCAGTCGAGCAGTGAATTTCAAAAACCGATAAAGCCACAAAGACCAGGGAGGTTTTCCAATGTCTCGCAAAGGCCACCTATTGGTAGATTGGTAAAAAATACAATAAAAACGGATGCTGAATATCACTTTGAGCATGGTGAAGTTATTAATTACACTTTTGTGTGCCAATACACCAGTTACTACAAAGATACAGGCTTCCTTCCTAACACGGTTGCCGGAGAGGAAGGAAACCGCTCAGGGATCTCACCATGAGGCCAATGGTGACTTTAAAACAGTTGGATGGCTATAATAGGAAAAAACTGAAGATGGATCAACATTGTAGTTACTCCTCAATACTAACCTAAATGACAGAGTGAAAAGGAAGCCTGTACATCAAAGTATTCCAAAACATGCATCCTGTTTGCAACAAGGCACTACAATAATACTGCAAAGATTTTAGCAAAGCAATTCACTTTTTGTCCTGAATACAAAGTGTTATGTTTGGGGCAAATCAAATACATCACATTACTGAGTTATCACCATATTTTCAAGCATATTGGTGACTGCATCATGTTATGGATAGGCTTGTAATCGTTAAGGACTGGGGAGTTTTTCAGGATAAAAAATAAACGGAATGGAGCTAAGCACAAGCAAAATCCTAGAGGAAAACCTGGTTCAGTCTGCTTTCCACCAGACACTGGGAGATGAATTCACCGTTCAGCAGGACAATAATCTAAAACACAAGGCCAAATCAACGCTTTCTTACGAAGAAGACTGTAAATGTCCCTGAGTGGCCGAGTTTTACTTAAATCTGTTTAAATCTATGGCAAGAATTGAAAATGGTTGTCTAGCAATGATCCACAACCAATTTGACAGAGGTTGAAGAATTTTTTAAAGAATAATGTGCAAATATTGTATAATCTAGGTGTGCAAAGCTCTTAGACTTACCCAGAAAGACTCCGCTGTAATCGCTACCAAAGGTGATTCTAACATGTATTGACTCAGGGGTGTGAATAATTGTGTATATGAGAGATTTCTGTATTTAATTTTCAATAAATTTGCAGAAATTCTAAAAACATGTTTTTACTTTGCCATCATGGGGTATTGTATGTAGATGGTTGAGGAAAAAAAACAAATAAATCGGTTTTGAATCAGGCTGTAACACCTCAATGTCAAGGGGTATAAATACGTTTTCAAGGCACTGAATCTATATATATTGAATCTGTTCCTCGGCCGTCATTGAAAATAAGAATTTGTTCTTAACGGACTTGCCTAGTTAAATCAAATGTAAATATTCCATATTCAAGAAAAACAAGACATTTTCTTCATGGAAATGTGAAGGATGTTTTATCTGTGATGTTGGACCCTCTATATGAATAGTTTTTGTTGTTGTATTTCTTCAACCTATTCTGAATCCTATTCCCTCTGTTGCCTTCTCTAGGAGCAAAATAATCATCTGACAAACAGTCGTGACCTGAGTGCCAGCCACAATGACCTGGCACATTGAAGGTTAGAACTGAGTGGAGAGGTGAAAGGTCGTGGGATCAGTCTCCTGACCCCCCCTCCCACCCCCAATCTTCAGATCCTGCCTCCGCCTATGAGCTGTCCCCCTCCAATATAATCCTGTACATAGCTGACTAACTGCTACACCCCCCCCCCCCAGGTTAAAACAAACAAACCCTTCCTAAACTACACACAACCGTCCATCTGCTCACTACAGCTAGCTACAGCACGTAGGTTTAACAATCTCATTGCACTTTGATCTAGTCGCTGGTTTTCATAGAGGGTGTTTTTATTGAAATGTTTTCTCTTAATATCTAAATATATTTTTGCAACATGAGATTAGTTATAATGAAGGACAAGTGTATAATGCTAAGTCAAGTGTGAGTGGATGTAAGTGTGCACCTATATTTTTGTGATTGAATGCTCATGAGAGAGAACATTCATTTTTATTTTCTGTGTGGTTGCTTTTTTCTACCTTTCCTCCACAGATCTAAAGAATAACTTAGATAATTTGGTTATCACTTTAATGGAATAGGTTAGCAGTTCAGGAGGTCGCAATAGAGTATCTCATTCCCCCTTTACGTCCAAATTGATGTCCTGTGTGTTTTTATTGAAGTGATAGCTGTGCTTATATGAAGTTTAATGTTTACATTTGGGTTGTGTAAATTGTTTTATTGTATTTCCTACGCTGCTCTGGGGGAATCTTTTGTTTCTTGGCATCAGAGTTCTAGAAACTGATAGTTCTGCCTCTTTTTATAGTGATATTACCTACTGCAATTGAAGAAACTGCTCCATGTATATGAAGTTATGAGGCAGGAGCGTTGTGTTGGCACATGAAGTATATCTTGTCGATTTCTCAGGATTGTCACAGAACAGAAGATCACTAGCCAGGCTAGTTTTGATATTATACACTGACTGCACAAGATATTTAACACCAACCTGTCACAGTCAAATGCAATTTCCAGTAATAGGTGAATAACATTGTTACAATCTAGAGAAGAAACATTGTTTAACAATTTGTACCAGTCTGTTTCTGGATGTTGAATGATGAATTAAGAGTAAGACTGTGTATAAAGAGTGAAATTCATCTTAAAGGATTTGTACTTTATGAATATCCAACCAAAAAGTGAACATTTTTAATAGATCTATTGCAGGTCTGTCACCACCACATTTGCATCGTTTTACTTTGTTCTCAAAACTTTAAAATGAGTGGTTTTTCATTTCTGGAGCATGCTTTATTTTGGTTCACAGACATCACCCTACTGACCCTTGACATGGGTGTGGACTGCTTGTTTGGTGGACTGTGTTAATGTGGGCTGTTGATGGGGATGTGTGATATCGTTCTCTTATGTAAGGAAGGTGACTAACATTTGACTTTAGAAAGCATAGGACCAGGGTCGCCCCCAGTCCCTCACCAGGAACAGCACTAGTTAGGGATAAAGGGAAAACACCAGTTAGACTGTCCAAGGAACAGGACTTATTTTAATGATGAACAAGCTAACTGTCATGAGCAGAGTGTACCACAGTATAGTGAGTAGTTTGCTTAGTAAATACCAGAAATTGTTTGAGCATTTCAAGCAGAGGTCTGTGGTATAGTTAACTTTATACTGCAGTTTGTAAAAAATATATATATTTATTTAGTGGCTCAGTAACGGGCATAGGCTTTTCTATGCAGAATGCAGTTGGTAATTTGAAAAACTTTTACATGTGTAACACACAACGAAGCATGTGATTAAAACTTGTGCAAACTTTTAGCCTTACCTTGTTATGTGTATATATAACATCATACTCTTAAAACATTGTGGTAACATTGTGCTTGTCAGGATAGAATATACAAATGCAAGGAACGTTGATTTAAGCACAAACCTGTAAGCTAAATATGTGTTGGATGCTCCCATATGACTGTTGATCAGTTTGTCTGTCAATCATCAACCTGCTTTATTTGTGTTTTCTCCATTATGTGTTCGCTCAGAGTTACTGGTAAGGTACTACAGTGTCCAATTGATTAGAAAGGCACATCAATTCATAGGGCTAGACATTGAATTATTGAAGACAAAATGTATGCTTTTATTTCAGAAGCATTAATTCAAGTATACTGTGTTGAGAGAAAATAGGACCCTATTTCTGAAATGTAATCACCCCCTGCCCCTGTGTTTATGACCATATTTTTACAAACTTAAATGATCATGAAATCCCTCAAATGCCTGGGCAGATATTATTTGTTCTTCAAAGCATTGATCCTGACGTATTTTGCTTTACTGGCAAAACAGTAACGATAATGAATCCTACTCTTAAACTCAAAGACCGTTGTGGTTAATTATTTGAAATTAGTAATCCTATGAGCAGTGGTACTCTTGAGTCACTGTTGAGGTGATGCACATATTCCTATGGAGAAGGGCAACAAGCCCTGAACTAATGGTCAAATTCGTTTTGCATGGCCAGGTGCCCCCGGTTGATCCTTTTAGACCATTCCATTGGTTCTTAAGGGAAATCTCAACCCACCTGGTGCAACAGGCCATGCAAAATGAACTCCACCAGTGAAACACTGTTGGGAAATCTTCATGATGACATTACCATATTGTTAGTGGGTCTTAACAGTCAATGCACCAGCCTCTCTACTGTCCATCTGTTCCTTTGTTTTTGAAAGTGCAATTTTTGTTTGTTTGGGGTTGGCCTGGAGTGTGTATGTGTGGGGATGTCCTGAGCTGCACTGACGATAGGATCAAACTCCCAGCCTCTCTCCTTTAGGGCTGCCTGCTGTGCTGGCTGGATCAGCCCATAAACAGTGGTGAAGTGTTTGCCCTTCAAAAATATATTGTATGGTATGAATAAAATAATACAAATGTTTTTCTTAGTCCCTCTATAATTTTTGGGTCTGATAAAGGAGCATTGGATCATGGAGCAGTGCATGACAGGGGAGATAGACATACAGGATAATGATCATTCCCTCAGCGCCCCTACTGAATTTTATTAAGTAGACTATACATACTGTATCTGTAATCCATCAATTAATAAACTTTCAAAAACTGATCTTGTTTAGTGAATCTAAAATCTTAAATGAGTCTTGAACATTTTTTTTAAAGATTAGAAATCATATAGGTGGAGCAATTATTGTTTGTTGCCATGTCATATCAAAACAATGTGTAGTGTTATCCATTGCAAATCAATGTTATTATTCCTACTTTTTCCTAAATGTAAGCAAGTTTCCATCCAACCTTTTTATGCGAGTAAGTGTCGGATAAAACATGTAATGACAGGCCGAATGGAAACAAATGTTTCGATAAACTTTTAAAATGTCGACAAAACTAAATTCGCTAGATAGACAATGTGGATCTTTTTTGTGTCGGTATATTGAATTATGTGGGAAATATCGGTGGAAACGCTTTTATGCGTAAATATTGATATAATAACCATATTTTTAGTAAACATTGCGTCACGCGATGACATGTTGTGTGGTCCTCCCACTACGACACGTCGGGAAAGAATGCAGTTATTAGGCTACAGATTAAATAAATGATAATGAATTTAACAGGAGATCGCGCTCTTGGTTAGAGCGCACGTGCTAATACCAGAGTGGGCACACTTGCTATATGGTGAGAAAACCATCAGCTGAGTTGAAAATGCGATGGAAACCCATTTAACTTTTTTTATTTTTTATTCGGTACATGAGAACTTAACATCAAAATGTATGTTTATGTAGTATGTCATCAATCACAGCCTTTTAATTGCAACAATTCAATTTGATGCAAACATCTCTGGTGGGGAAATGCGCATATCGTTTTTATTCGGATTTTTTAATATTCGCAATTTCGCATGGAAATATGTTGCTAATTAGATGGAAACCTAAACTGTGTTTGAATACTCATACTAACCACACTATTTGTTACGTAAATTGAGTATATAGTTTGCTTATTGGTCATAGTATAGATATAGTTATTATGGTAAAGATTCTAACATCTTTGTTGTTGGTAGAGTATTTCATTGTATTAAAATATAGTTACATTTATTTTTGTAAGGTAAGAAAATGTGGTGTTTTGTTTGTAAATGTACATTTTTTAATATGAAATTTGGCCAAAATAATTCAATTATTTTCATAACATCGTTTCAACCTATTTCTATCGTAGGTAAATAATCCAAGCAGTACATCTCTCCATAATAGTGTAAAATCTTTATAAATGTGTTCAATTATAAATCTACTGATGTCTTGCCAATAATTCCTTACATGAATACAATGACCAAAAAGATGCAACACCATTTCTGGGTGGGCATTACAAAAGGTACAATTTGAATGTATGTTTTTCTTAAAACTTCTTCATATAGTGGTTGGCAGGATAATATTTAGGAATAATTTTAAAAGACACTTCCTTAATTTTGTTAATAAGTAGGTATGTGTGTGGCAACATCCCAACTTTTTTTTCCAACAGATATCAATAAAAACCGTTCCAGTAAGGCATGACATAAGGTATAGATAGATACAACATCCTGCTGAAACAAGGCTTGAATTGCTCTATTGTTGTTGAATGGACCTAAAGAAAAACACTTTTCTACTGATGAGACAACAGGATTAATTGTAGGTATGTTCTAAGGGTCAGGTCTTAACACGTTCCTGAATAATAAAGCAACACACGAGGGAATGGTATGTAAAACAATTGCACAATATTTAGGTGTAAAGTGATAAGAATTCCTTATAATAAATCAAATAAGTTGGCTCACCAATAGGATATTATTTCTGAACCAATATTCTAAAAACAAAGAAGTGTCTAGATTATTCCATATATCATGTGTGTGGAGAAAAACATATGCTTATAATTGAAGATCCATAACAAGAAACCCTGCCGATTAAAAGCCAAAATACGAAGTATAAAAGAGACTATTTCCGTGCTTTTAGGGCCGATAATGCAATTATTTCAGGAAATGGGCGTGGCTTCACAGCTTTATAGAAAAAGGCGGAAAATATGCAGCTGAAGTCCAACGAAAGCGGATACAAATTCATTGCTTGAACTATTTATGACAAATGTTAATTAAGCAATGTAATAAAGTCAGGACTTTTCAAATAAGTTACCTTACACGTTATGTTGTCTGACAATTTGTTAGCGACGCTATCCTTACGAACCACATACCTTATCATTACAGAAGTATGTACCGGTATGTTAGCTAGCTAACGTTACCTGGCTACTAATACATCAAAATTGCCAGTATATTAACTATATGTTTACTAACTATCCAACGTTTATTTACATTATTATTCCCGTCATTCGTAGCTAAGTGGTAAAGTGCCTTCTGCGTTGTCAATGGACATTTGGGTGGTTTCATAAATTCGCTCTGCTATCTACTCCGATTTCAGAACACTCGTCAATGTACCAGAGCGCAGAACAACTGATGGATTTACAAACGTTCAACACCCGTTGAATATGGCCGGTGTCAGTAAACCTCGGCAAAATGCGTAATTAAGTTGTTGCCAGTAGTAGTTACAGTCACCAACGCTCTGGATAACATGAAAACTGCCAAACCAGCTCTGCCAGGGCGAGTAGAATGGTCAGGGTGAGGTGTTCTCATTTGTGTCTTCTGGAAGTAGCTAACAAGTTAGCCAGTTAGCTTGGGTGCGTGACTGTGGTTTTAAGGTCAGAACGCTGGAATCAACCCTACTCCTCGGCCAGAGCGTCCAGCGAGCGCTCTGGCACTCCAGATTGAATTTAAGAACAGACCCGTCGTAAAATGTCTAGCTAGTAATTTGTTATGCTAACAATCTAGCAAGAGGTTGCATATAAACAGCATCAACATCCGGTAGACAGCAAAGCGCTCAACTGAAAGGATACCATTCGTTTACAGTGTACTAAAATTAACTAATAGTCTTCTTCTGTGAGGTTTAACGGCGGTTGGCATCCAATTTGTTGCATTACCGCCACCTACTAGACCGGAGTACAACTCCCTTATACGTTGCTTGATAAATAAAAATGTACTAAATAAATACCCTACCATCTAACACTACATTCACTAATTTCAAAATTATATCAAATGAACACCACCCTACTCCACCAATTAAATGTATTTATTTCTACCTCATGCCATCATTCTGAAAGGATGGAACATCACCACACCCTTAAATTCTTCTGATGTCGAAGTCTCGCACACCCAAATACCTCTCTGCAGCTGCCACCGCAACCTCCATTTTCTGCGACTTCCGTTTCATCCCTGTAGTACAGCTGATAACCATTGCTATAAATGCTAAAAATCAAATTTTACTGAAACTTATAACACTTTTTGGCCTATCCTTCTGTACGGGTATATATCTGCTACTCTCACCACTCCTACCCCTTAACCCTTCTACCTTCTTCACTGCCTCAGCATATGACAACTTCAGCACTACTCTAACCCTGGAAAACTCAACTTGCCTCTCTCGCACGGCTGAACTAATAGTATGTAGTATATACTATACAGTATGTTAGTATGGGTATTCGATCACAGCTCTAGTTTGTGTAAATGTTTTTCCTAAAATGTAATGGAAAAAATGTGGGTGGGATCAGAAAACCAAAACAACATTGCTTTTCGTTTGCTGCGGTTCATCACATGACATCAGTGATTATACTCCACGCATTTATATTGGACAACGGCTCTGTCCATCAAATACGATATGAATGTTGTTCAGTATGAGCTAAAAAAAGAGGTTCTGGAAAAATGTCTACAGTGCCTGATGGCAAGAAATTGGTCCGAAGCCCAAGTGGACTTCGAATGGTCCCGGAGAATGGAGCGTTTAACAGCCCTTTTTCGTTAGATGAACCCCAGTGGGTCCCGGACAAAGAGGTAAGAGAGAATTAGAATAGGGCAACGCCGCTCGGACTTGATACTGTCTGTACGGGACAGTAGCCAGCTAACGTTACTTATCCCACGATTGAATGCCAAAAGGCGTATGATTATTAGTATAAAAAAATATACGTCTGCTTTTTTTAAACATTGTTTTATAACTGCCTAGCTACTTCATTTGGTATGTGTTGGTTGTAACAATGTTCAGCAGTTTGCTAGCTGTAAATGTGATTCCCTAAAAACACGCCTCTTCCTTCGATACAACTACGTCGCGAAGTGACTTTTTCCTAGGAAAGTTAGCTAGGTTAGGAGAGCATTTTCACTAACCCTTTTCCTAAAGTACTAGGTTAATTCTCCTAACCTGTTACGAAAAAAATACATTCGGGTCGTAGTTGTATCGAAGTGGCCTGTTCAGCTATAAATGCCAAAGCTGCCTGTAGTGTTCTAGCTAGTAACGTTAAGTTAGTTAGACAACATGGAGCCGTCAATACAGTAACTAGTAGGTTAACTACGTTGTCAAGTAGCTAACGTTAGCTGCTTTGCATTAGGTGCCACCAAAATACAGAACCAAAGTTGCCTCAGCCAGTCATTGCTGTTAGAAGTTGTTTTTTTCTCTCCGTCTCTTCGAGATGTTCACATGCATCATGATCTAGCCTGGGCAGCCACCATTGGGCTCGATGTGCACAACCGGATGAAACACTTGTGCCCACCGGCATCCGGTTCATACGTTAAACATTTTTCATTCAGACTCCAAAGGCTTCGATTTCCTCCTTAACTAGATTTAATGAAGAGAAGGCAAAAAAAAGTGGAAAATATGCACACTTTATTGACGTTCACCCATGACTGTGTGGCTATGTACATCTCCTACTCAATCATCAAGTTTGCAGACGACACAACAATGGTAGGTCTGATTACTGATGAGACTACCAACAAGGAGGAGGTGGGGGCCCTGGCGGAGTGGTGTCAGTGGGTTTCATGAGCTGAAGTAAAAGATCCCAGAAATGTTCCAAATGCACAAAAAGCCTATTTCTCTGAAATGTTGTGCACAAATTTGTTTACCACTCTGTTAGTGAGCATTTCCAAGATAATCCATCCACCTGACATGTGTGGCATATCATGAAGCGGATATTACACAGGTGCAGCTTGTGCTGGGGACAATAAAAGGCCACTGAAATGTGCAGTTTTTTCACACAATACCACATGTCTCATGTTTTGGAAGAGCATGCAATTGGCATGCTGGAATGTCCAACATCTCTGTTTCAGCTCATTACATTTTCATTTCTCTACCATAAGCTGCCTCCAATGTAACTTTAGAGAATTTGTCAGTACTTCCAACTGGCCTCACCACCGCAGACCATGTGTAACCATGCCAGCCCAGGACCTCCACAGGCCACAATCAACAGCCTGATCAACTCTATGCGAAGGAGATGTTGTGCTGCATTAGGCAAATAGTAGTCACACTACTGACTGGTTTTCTGATCCACCCCTCTACCTTTCTTTTTTAAGGTATCTGTGACCAACAGATGCATATCTATATTCTGAGTCATGAAATCCATAGATTTTCCTTATATGAACTGTGTTTAATTCAGTAAAATCTTTAAAATTGTTGCATTTTATATTTTTGTTCAGTATACATATTTCCTTTTAAATATTTGGGATTTTCATGTATTGTTAGGGATTACTGCACTTTTGGATCTAGAAGCATAAGCATTTCGTAACACTTGTGAAATATGTGTGCGTGACCAATACATTTTTGGGGGGGGATTTGATTATCCACCACCATGCTAGTGTCTAATGTGTACGAATGCTACTTCTTGATGTTGCGCCCTGCATTCAGCTAGGGGTAAACAACAGACTGATGGCACCTTAATTGGGGAGGAAGGGCTCATGGTAAGGGCTGGAGTGGATTTAATGAAATGCTCCACTCCAGCCATTTCACTGGTCTGATGCAACCTGACTTGCCTAGTTAATGCAACATCAGAAAGTATCATTCCTATAATTCTAGTTATTAATTAGCCACTCTGGTATGGTGGTGGAAAATGTGTTTCATAAAGAAAGTACACTTTAAAAAAATAAATAATAAATAAATCAAGTTGAGGTAATCGAAGCCTTTGCTGCCTTAATGGAGAATGTTTTATGTACAAACTGGTCGCTGGGGGACAGGCTGTGCACATCAAGCCCAGACGATAGTCGAGATCCATAAAGACCACGAGCGGCTACCCAGGCTAATCATGATTATGACATGGGTCCACTTTGGAAAACACTTGAGTGGGGGATGGCCATGAGTGTTAGGCTAACTTTTACTTGGGTCTCTCTTTATGTAGCATCTCTCTTGTTGTCCTATATTTTATATTTAATCCCAGCCCCTGTCCCCGCAAGTGGTCTTTTGCCTTCTGGTAGGCAGTCATTGTAAATAAGAACTTGTTCTTAACTGACTTGCCTAGTTAAACAAAGTATGTGGGTATGTTACTGCAAGCCTTAGGTTTGTGATCATCTTAGTGTAAAGGAGAGGTCTTTTGGTAATCCATTTAAACTGTGAATCAAATTGTTGTGTCCATGTTTGAAATTGAGTGAACCAAAAGTATGTCCTTTTCCTCTTTCAGTGCCCAAGCTGTATGCAGTGTGACAAAAAATATGACTTCCTTACAAGAAAGGTTTGATTTACTATGATCCCATAATATACATAAGTATGTGGACACTCCTTCTTCAAATTAGTGTATTTGGGTAGTTCAGGCATACCTGTTGCTGGCAGGTGTATAAAATCGAGCACAGCCATGCGATCTCCATAGACAAACTTTGGCACTAGAAGGGCCTTACTGAAGAGCTCAGTGACTTTCAAAGTGGCACGGTTCATAGGATTGCCACCTTTCCAACAAGTCAGTTTGTGAAATTTCTGGCCTGCTAGAGCTGCCCCATTCAACTGTAAGTGCTGTTATTGTGAAGTGGAACATCTAGGAGCAACAACTGCTCAGCCGTGAACTGGTAGGCCACATAAGCTCACAGAACGGGACCATCGCGAGCTGAAGCGCTTAGCGCATAAAAATAGTCTGTTCTAGGTTGCAACACTCACTACGGAGTTCCAAACTGCCTCTTGAAGCAACGTTAGCACAATAACTGTTCATCGGGAGCTTCATGAAATGTGTTTGCCAAGCAGCCGTACACAAGCCTAAGGTCACAATACCAAGCGTCGGCTGGAATGGTGTTAAGCTCGCCGCCACTGGAGTCTGGAGCAGTGGAAAGTGTTCTCTGGAGTGATGAAGTCCAAAGAACAAATATGGGTTTGGTGGATGCCAGGAGAACGCTACCTGCCCGACTGCATAGTGCCAACTAAAGTTTGGAGGAGGAATAGTGCTCTAGGGCTGTTTTTCGTAGTTCGGTCTAGGCCCCTTAGTTCCATTGAAAGGAAATCCTAACGCACAGCATACAGTGACATTCTAGACAATTCTGTGCTTCCAATTGTGGCAACAGTTTGGGAAAGGGCCTTTCCTGTTCCAGCATGACAATTCCCTTGTGCACAAAGTGAGGTCCATACAGAAATGGTTTTCTAAGATCGGTGTGGAAGAACTTGACTGGCCTGCACAGAGCCCTGGCCTCAACTCCATCGAACACCTTTGGGATAATGCCGTTGTGGCTGAATGATGCGGGTTCTTGCTTCCAATCTTCCAACATCTAGTTGAAAGTCTTCACAGAAGAATGGAGGCTGTTATAGAAGCAAAGGGGGGACCAACTCCATATTAATGCTCATAATTTTGGAATGAGATGTTTGACAAGCAGGTGTCCACATACTTTTGGTCATGTATTGTATCATAACTTACATTTTTAACCTGACTTTGAGCCAAAATGTTGCCAATAGGATACATAGTTTTGCCTGTTATGACCTTTGCTTCCCTTCCTCTTGTTCTGTTGATGTTTAGCACCACTGTCGCCGGTGTGGCCGGTGTTTCTGTGATAAGTGCTGCAGTAAGAAGGTGGCTCTGCCCAGGATGTGCTTCGTCGACCCAGTCCGGCAGTGTGGTGAGTGTAGCCTGGTCTCCCAGAAGGAAATGGAGTTCTACGACAAACAGCTCAAAGTGCTTATGGGAGGTGAGTTCAAAGGAATGAATCATATATATATATATATATATATACAGTGCCTTGCGAAAGTATTCGTCCCCCTTGAACTTTGCGACCTTTTGCCACATTTCAGGCTTCAAACATAAAGATATAAAACTGTATTTTTTTTGTGAGGAATCAACAACAAGTGGGACACAATCATGAAGTGGAACGACATTTATTGGATATTTCAAACTTTTTTAACAAACCAAAAACTGAAAAATTGGGCGTGCAAAATTATTCAGCCCCCTTAAGTTAATACTTTGTAGCGCCACCTTTTGCTGCGATTACAGCTGTAAGTCGCTTGGGGTATGTCTCTATCAGTTTTGCACATCGAGAGACTGACATTTTTTCCCATTCCTCCTTGCAAAACAGCTCGAGCTCAGTGAGGTTGGATGGAGAGCATTTGTGAACAGCAGTTTTCAGTTCTTTCCACAGATTCTCGATTGGATTCAGGTCTGGACTTTGACTTGGCCATTCTAACACCTGGATATGTTTATTTTTGAACCATTCCATTGTAGATTTTGCTTTATGTTTTGGATCATTGTCTTGTTGGAAGACAAATCTCCGTCCCAGTCTCAGGTCTTTTGCAGACTCCATCAGGTTTTCTTCCAGAATGGTCCTGTATTTGGCTCCATCCATCTTCCCATCAATTTTAACCATCTTCCCTGTCCCTGCTGAAGAAAAGCAGGCCCAAACCATGATGCTGCCACCACCATGTTTGACAGTGGGGATGGTGTGTTCAGGGTGATGAGCTGTGTTGCTTTTACGCCAAACATAACGTTTTGCATTGTTGCCAAAAAGTTCCATTTTGGTTTCATCTGACCAGAGCACCTTCTTCCACATGTTTGGTGTGTCTCCCAGGTGGCTTGTGGCAAACTTTAAATTACACTTTTTATGGATATCTTTAAGAAATGGCTTTTTTCTTGCCACTCTTCCATAAAGGCCAGATTTGTGCAATATACGACTGATTGTTGTCCTATGGACAGAGTCTCCCACCTCAGCTGTAGATCTCTGCAGTTCATCCAGAGTGATCATGGGCCTCTTGGCTGCATCTCTGATCAGTCTTCTCCTTGTATGAGCTGAAAGTTTAGAGGGACGGCCAGGTCTTGGTAGATTTGCAGTGGTCTGATACTCCTTCCATTTCAATATTATCGCTTGCACAGTGCTCCTTGGGATGTTTAAAGCTTGGGAAATCTTTTTGTATTCAAATCCGGCTTTAAACTTCTTCACAACAGTATCTCGGACCTGCCTGGTGTGTTCCTTGTTCTTCATGATGCGCTTTTAACGGACCTCTGAGACTATCACAGTGCAGGTGCATTTATACGGAGACTTGATTACACACAGGTGGATTGTATTTATCATCATTAGTCATTTAGGTCAACATTGGATCATTCAGAGATCCTCACTGAACTTCTGGAGAGAGTTTGCTGCACTGAAAGTAAAGGGGCTGAATAATTTTGCACGCCCAATTTTTCAGTTTTCGATTTGTTAAAAAAGTTTGAAATATCCAATAAATGTCGTTCCACTTCATGATTGTGTCCCACTTGTTGTTGATTCTTCACAAAAAAATACAGTTTTATATCTTTGTTTGAAACCTGAAATGTGGCAAAAGATCGCAAAGTTCAAGGGGGCCGAATACTTTCGCAAGGCACTGTATATCTATACTGCCCCGCTCTACCCCCCCCTCCTGGCTAGTGAAGAGTGTTGGTGCAGACCAGTGTGGTTATAAATAGGCCCGTTCCACTCAGCCAGGCCCATAATTAAAAATCCATTTGCAGCATGGTGAGCTCCAGGGCAAGGAGCATTTGTCTGTCCACGAGAGATTATACTATGTAAACAACCAAATTAAGATAGATTTGAGTTCTGGGTTAACCAAGATTATTCTTTAGTACAACACCAGTGGACTGGGAGGTATCTACAGTTGGATGAATTTATAGAGGGATTTTTGATTGGTATACTTTTTTGATTTGACTCACTGGTTATGACTTCTCTGTCATACTCAGGTGGTTCTTTTATTGTCACTTTGGGCACCTCAAAGACGTCTGAGACCATGATGTGTCGTCTCTCCAACAACCACAGGTATCGTGAGTGTTTTACATTTTACACAAAGGGAAAGTATCTAGAATGGAGTTATTTAGGTTAATGCTGGAAGTACATATACTGTATCTGTGCTTTGATAGAACCACTTTAGAAAATGTAAATTTTCCAGTTGAATGACTTTCAATACATCACTCTCACCTCTCTTGGTCTCTTATCTCCCTCTCCACTCAGGTATCTTTTCTTTGATGGGGAGAGCCATTTTGAGGTGGAACTGTCTCGGATCTCCAGTATGCAGGTGTTGATGGAGGAGTCCACTCCTGAAGGTAAAGCTCTGGATCAGATGTTCTCTGGCTGGATTGCTCTCAGTACAGAGGGCAGTATGACCGTACAGCAGCGATACTGTGCAGCTCCTTGAACACTTATTGATTTAAGAGACATGGATTCCTGTGGGTGGAGGAACTAGCTCCATCTCCTCTTCATGACCGGAAGTATAATCATAAATCCACAGTAAAAATCTGACTGTCTTTTCATTGTATTGATTTGAAAACCCTTAACTGATTTAACAGCATGGTAAGTATACTGAGGTGGTGGTTGTGCCTGACTGTTTCCTCTCTGCTTTAATATTAAAACCCTCTCTCCCTCTCTCCCTGGGCGGCCTGGCCTTTCTCCTTATGACTTTAGAGAATGACATTCACACTTACACAAGTCTGCTGGACAGTCAGTATATCTCTGAAGGTTAGCACTGTTATACTCCCTCGTCCCCCTCTCCCTTATTCCTCCCCATCTTAAATTCACCTGCCTCCAGAGTTTGTGGCCCTGCTTTTGATAAGGATTCCTTTGTTTTCATTGTACATGCATTTTATATCAGTGGTAGAACAAAGGCAACGTCCTTAAAATCTGTGTCCCCTGCATGCTTCCATGGGGGGGGATTGTGTGTAACTAAACACCCAGAGTGAGTCTCATTGCCCCTCTAACTGTGACCAGGCTGGTGTTCATTAGGCAACACCATATCAAAACACTTGATTTGAAAGTTGCCATGTGGCACCTTCCTGTTTCTCTCTGTTTGGGCTGTTTTCTTCCGCTTTGCCTACTGAACACAACCCAGTTCACAGCTCAAGACATCCAAACATATTCCCTCATTCCTATCAACTTCTTCTGTGAACGTCTGATATGTTGTTTATTTTTTCAAGTCTATAGATTTCTTAGTGATTTATGGCACATGCCAGTCGTTAACAAAGAAGCATTTGCATGTTTTCTTTAATCAATGTTTGTTATTGTGTCCTTTTGAGATATGTTGTAAGGTTACTTTTTTTTTTCTTCTCACCAAGGTCATTAGTTTGAACACCAGCCAGGTAGCAGTTTTGGTTTACAAAGTCTGAGCTGAAGCTTTTAGAGTACATCCCAAGATAGTGAGTGTTGTTACTGTACCTTACTTAACAACCTGGTCTTATAGCATTTTGTATTATTCTGTACGAAACTCCGAGACGCTCCATTTAGTATTATATGTTGTGTTTCATATGGTAAATATTTGTGGATGTCCATCACCCATTTCATGTGATATGTTACGAATTATCATTTGTATTATATTTTACAAATTTGCAAAATGTGGAATATGTTACGAATTCTAGCTAGGTGGCGAATGTTAGCTAGGGGTTGGGGTTAAGTTCAGGAGATGGGTTAAAGGGTTAGCCAACATGCTAAAAAGTAGTCAGTAGTTGCTAAAATGCTAAAGTTGTACGTGATGAGATTTGGGTTGGTAGATGTTTGTGTTATATGCTCACCCACCCCGACCAACCACCCTAAGTAACCATCTGTCTTATGTAACCATACATAACATATTTACATTTACTATGTTACTTATGGTCTGAGACCAGGCTGTGCTTAACTGTGTGTTGTGTCCAGGGGGAAACTCTAGGGCCAGTGGCATGTTGCTCCACTACAAACCCACTGGCTCTCAGGACCCTCAGCAGTTACGCATGGAGGCAGCAGACGACAAGAAGACTGCCTCCTCATGGCTGGCTGCCATGCACAAGGTACACCACATTAACAGGCTGGCTTGTGTTTTAAAAGGAAGATTATATTTGATACTACTGGAATTTATGTTGTGATATCCAAGCTTCAGACCTGCCATTACGTACTGTGTATGTGGTTGAATAGTTCTGCCTGTACTATGTCTATTCTCTGACAGGCTGCCAAACTGCTGTATGAAGCTCGGGACCGGTGACTCATTGCTAAGATGCCCAGAGCCTGAGAGTGATGGCACAGACCAAGTGTTTTCTTTCCTACCCTTCCGTCTCACATTCTCTAAATGCTGACAGTGCATTTCAGTAACAATCCATTGAACTATTTGGCCAACCACCCATCTAATGCTGCTATTCTTAATGTTATCATAGACATAAGCCATTTGGCATAACCATTTCCCTTCACGTAATGCTTTTAAGGTCATTTTTTTATGTGATCTGTGACATAGTTCAAGTTAAGTTTCTTTGTTCATGCTGTCTATACTCTACTTTCAGTGCTGGCAGATTTGGATCCTTACCACTTCCTTAGGGATCCACAGATTAGTCACTGATTCTAGTGGTATATACACACACACACACACACACACACACACGTATGTGGACACCCCTTCAAATAAGTGGATTCGGCTATTACGTCCACACCCATTGCTGACAGGTGTATAAAATCGAGCGCACAGCCATACAATCGCCATAGACAAACATTGGCAGTAGAATGGCCTTACTAAAGCCCAGTGACTTTCAACGTGGCACTGTCATAGGATTGCCACCTTTCCAACAAGTCAGTTCGTCAAATTTCTGCCCTGCTAGAGCGGCCCCAGTCAACTGTAAGTGCTGTTGTGAAACGTCTAGGAGCAACAGCGGCTCAGCCACAAAGTGGTAGGCCACACAAGCTCACAGAACTGGACCGATGAGTGCTGAAGCACATAAAAATCATCTGTCCTCTGTTGCAACATTCACTATCGAGTTCCAAACTGCCTCTGGAAGCAAGGTCAGCACAACAACTGTTCATCGGAAGCTTCATGAAATGGTTGTCCGAACAGATCACCATGCGCAATGCCAAGCGTTGGCTGGAGTGGTGTAAAGCTTGCTACCATTGAACTCTGGAGCAGTGGAAAGCGTTGTCTGGAATGATGAATCGCGCTTCACCATCTGGCAGTCCGTTGGACGAATCTGGGTTTGGTAAATGCCAGGAGAACTCTACCTTCCCCAATGCATAGTGTCAACTGTGAAGTTTGGTTGAGGAGGAATAATGGTCTGGGGCTGTTTTTCATGGTTCTGGCTAGGCCCCTTAGTTCCAGTGAAGGGAAATCTTAACGCGACAGCATACAAGGACATTCTAGACTATTCTGTGCTTCCGACTTTGTGGCAACAGTTTGGAGAAGGCCCTTTCCTGTTTCAGCATGACAATGCCCTCATGCACAAAGCGAGGTCCATACAGAAATGGTTTGTTGAGATCGGTGTGGAAGAACTTGACTGACCTGCAGAGAGCCCTGACCTCAACCCCATCGAACACCTTTGGGATGAATTGGAACGCCAACTGCGAGCCAGGCCAAATCGCCGAACATCAGTGCCTGACATCGCTAATGCTTGTGGCTAAATGGAAGCGAGTTCCCCCAGCAATGTTCCAACATCTAGTTGAAAGCCTTCCCAGAAGAGTAGAGGCTGTTATAGAAGCAAAGGGGGGACCAACTCTATATTAATGCCTGATTTTGGAATGAGATGTTCGACTAGCAGGTTTCCACATAAGTGTGTGTGTGTGTGTGTGTGTACACACAGTTGATTAAATTCTTTAAATGTAGTCCCATACATAGAATTTTTGTATAAACTATTTTGTTAAATATTCCTATTTTAACACAATGCGGTGTATGTACTTTTTACAGCTAAAATATTTAGTATAGTTTTTGTAGCACTTGTATAACAAAAAGTTTATTCCTACACTACAAGATGACTTAAACATTTTGTTTTCATGTTGGGTTGCTTTACTTTTTATAAATGAATTGCACAGCCACAACACCAACAATCTAACCCTTAACCTAAGGGTACAATATGCTGTTTAATGTAACACTTTTACTCTTCTGATTTGTTGGCTTATATCCAACGTATTATGCTTCACATACCAAATAAAATACTTAAGACAGGTTTTCATTTTTGACCAAATATTATTTGTATTATCAAACCAGAGAATTGTGGACATTTAGCTGGAATCTAGAAGGTTGCTGATATTCCTTTTTATTATTATTATTTTTATCAGGACTGCTCCCAAGTAGGCTGCACTCTAATCAATTGTATTAATATGGTAACAGGCATGTTGACATGGTGTTTGCGATGCATTGTGTCAAGAAAAATGCATACTATGGCTATTCACTTTGAGGACCTTTAATAGTCCTTGCTTAGTTCACAAGAATGTTGTCTAATGCCCGATGTCCACCAAATGCATATTTGTTTTTCCGGAAGTCTTGCCCGCATTTACCGTACTTAACACACATGTACTTTGCTTTTCACAGACTCCAACTAGCTAGCTTTTATCTAGTTGTACTTCCGTTTGTACAACCGCACTGTAAAGCCACGATCGAGTTGAAAATATTAAACGCATGCGGTACACAACTCACCGCAGCCTAGTGTGGTACCCCCCCAACGTAGCATTGGGGACTGCTCCGTTGACAATTAATCACTTCTGCCGGAACTCAGTAATGCATCTTATGCCTCATGTCCACTATCTGAATTCACTCAATTTTGTATATATCCTTGCCCTACGGTTCAGGCTTATTTTAATGCCCCGATGCTGGACATGTAAACTGTTTCTGCATGATGCATCAGTATTTGTGATGGCCAGACTCAATTATTTCTGTTATCTACATTCAGTATTCACTCAGGTTGAAATTGGTAGTTTTGCACTAGATGGCATTGTCAAATTGACACATTTAGCAGCTATGGTAAGTACCACTGCTCTTTGTGGTCTCCTTTTTACCATCACTGTCCTAATAGTAATCCTATTACAATATCTAATAATATGTGTCAAGAAATGTCCATTATTTTAACTCATTAAATTGTAACTCTATTCTCATAAATTGTATTTACAAGTCATGACAATGATTGTTGCATTATTAAATGAAAGGTCAATAATAATTTTTACCCTAGGATGCATAGTAAACATGGCGTCCCAAGAATGCATAGGCTGGGTCAAAATGACCCCCTACTGTAATATCTGTTTTATTTATATGGCTCTGAAATATTATACATTTTGTGAGACATTATTTTGAGTTTTTGACCTTTTTCAAGAATTATTTTGTTTGAAATGTTTTTAGTCTCAATGGTTTGATACACATTTCAATCAAATTTATTGGTCACATACATGGTTAGCAGATGTAATGCGAGTGTAGTGAAATACTACATTCGCACGAATGATAACATAAATTCATAACGGCTATTAAAAATAATAGCATTTTTCTTACAATCAATATTACAGAGTTTCACATTAAACCTTTGTGTGAACAACAAAATAAATCCACCTTAAGCATGTTTTATAATAAAAAATTCAAAAATGAAAATCCAAAGTTCATCATCAATATAAATGACAACGCTAACAATTGAGTTTGCCAAAACGCACCTAAAGGACTCTCACGACCATGAGAAACAAGATTCTCTGGTCTGATGAGACCAAGATTGAACTCCTTGGTCTGAATGCCAAGTGTCAGGTCCGTAGGAAAGCTGCTCATCCACTGTGACACAGTCGCTGGGGATGAACCTTTCTCTACAGTTTGCTAGGAAAAGGTCCCACAAATACCAGAAGGCTGCTAGGTGGTCTGTTGCCTTTCTGAACACTGGTCCTCTTGTCATCAAGCCTCAGGTAGCGATGGATATCTTCCGACCGACATGGTGTCCTTATATATTGGATGGACTGTAAGATGGCACCGGCAAGGATGGCTGCCATTTCATGGGCTCTTAACCAACCATGCTATTTAGTTGTTTTAAATTTTAAAATGTTTGTACATAATGTTGCTGCTTACCATCTCTTATCACCGAAAAGAGCTGGAAATCATAACAGCGATTACTCACCTTGAACTGGATGAAGAATTTCTCTTTAATGAGTCGAAAGAGGGGGATTTACTCCAGACACCTGAACAGGCCCTCATCCCTATCATTTGCAGGAGAAAAAGACGCAAGGGGTATTGCGGAAACAGATCGGGGTGCCTTTGTGAGGAGTGGCTAATCTGCCCTTGCCATCCATACTACTGGCCAATGTACAATCGCTGGATAATAAATTGGACGAACTAAAAGCACGTATATCCTTCCAACGGGACATAAATTGTAATATCTTATGTTGCACTGAGTCGTGGCTGAACGACGGCATGAATAACACAGCTGGCGGGTTATACACTGTATCACCAGGATGGAACAGCAGCCTCTGGTAAGACAAGGGGTGGCAGTCTATGTATATTTGTAAATAACAGCTAGTGAACGATATCTTAGGAAGTCTCAAGGTTTTGCTCGTCAGAGTGTGGTCTACAGCTTATCATGAGATACTCTATCTAGAGAGTTTTCATCTGTATTTTTCATAGCTGTCTACATATCACCACAGACCGATGCTGGCACTACGACTGCATCCAATGAGCTGTATACCACCATAAGCAAATGGGAAAACGCTCATTCAGAGACGGCTCTCCTAGTGGCCGGGAATTTAATGCAGGGAAACTTATCTGTTTTACAGAATTTCTATCAGTATTTTAAATGTGCAACCAGAGGGATAAAAAACTCGGGACCACCTTTACTCCACACACATATGCATACAAAGCTCTCCCTTCCCCCTCATTTGGCAAATCTGACCCTCATTTTATCCTTCTAGCCGGAAGCACCAGTGACTCGGTCAATAACAAAGTGGTAAGATGAAGCAGATGCTAAGCTACAGGACTGTTTTGCTAGCACAGACTGGAACATGTTCTGCGATTCTTGCGATGGCATTGAGGAGTACACCACATCAGTCACTGGCTTCATCAATAAGTGCTTTGATTTTCTTTGAACATCCGCACTGAGCTAAAGGGTAGAGCTGCCGCTTTCAAGGAGTGGGACTCTAACCCGGAAGCTTATAAGAAATCCCGCTATGCCCTCCAACGAACCATCAAACAGGCAAAGCATCTATATAGAACTAAGATCAAATCGTACAACACCGGCGCCGACGCTCGTCGGATGTGGCAGGGCTTGCAAACTATTATAGACTGCAAAGGGAAGCACAGCCGAGAGCTGCCCACTGACATGATCCTACCAGACTAGCTAAATTACTTCTATGCTCGCTTCGAGGCAAGTAACACTGAAACATGCATGAGAGCACCAGCTGTTCCGGGTGACTGTGTATTCACGCTCTCCACAGCTGATGCGAGTAAGACCTTTTAAACAGGCCAACATTCACAAGGCCGCAGGGCCAGACGGATTACCAGGAAGTGTACTCTCTGAGCTTGTGCTGACCAACTGGCAAGTGTCTTCACTGACATTTTCAAACTCCCTGTCAGAGTCTGTAATACCATCATGTTTCAAGCAGACCACCATTGTCCCTGTGATCAAGAACACTAAGGTAACCTGCCTAAATGACTACTGACCTGTAGCACTCATGTCTGTAGCCATGACAACCCTGATGTCCTTGCCGTGTCTAAATCCTGGCTTAGGAAGGCCACCAAAAATTCTGAGATTTCCATACCCAACTATAACATTTTCCGTCAAAGGGGGCGGAGTTGCAGTCTACTGCAGAGAATGACATTACTTTGCAAGCTTACTTTCCAGGTCCATACCCAAACAGTTCGAACTACTAATTTTAAAAATTACTCTCTCCAGAAATAAGTCTCTCACTGTTGCCGCCTGCTACCGACCCCCCTCTGCTCCCAGCTGTGCCCTGGACACCATTTGCGAATTGATCGCCCCCCATATAGCTTCTGAGTTTGTTCTGTTAGGTGACCTAAACTGGGATATGCTTAACACCCCGGCAGTCCTACAATCTAAGCTAGATGCCCTCAATCTCACACAAATCATCAAGGAACCCACCAGTTACAACCCTAAATCTGTAAACAATGGCACCTTCATAGATGTTATCCTGACCAACTGGCCCTCCAAATACACCTCCACTGTCTTCAATCAGGATCTCAACGATCACTGCCTCATTGCCTGTATCCGCTACGGGCCCGCAGTCAAACGACCACCCCTCATCACTGTCAAATGCTCCCTAAAACACTTCTGCAAGCAGGCCTTTCTAATCGACCTGGCCCGGGTATCCTGGAAGGATATTGACCTCATCCCGTCAGTTGAGGATGCCTGGTCATTCTTTAAAAGTAACTTCCTCACCATCTTAGATAAGCATGCTCCGTTCAAAAAATGCAGAACTAAGAACAGATATAGCCCTTGGTTCACTCCAGACCTGACTGCCCTCGACCAGCACAAAAACCTCCTGTGGCGGACTGCAATAGCATTGAATAGTCCCCGCGATATGCAACTGTTCAGGGAAGTCAGGAACCAATACACTCAGTCAGTCAGGAAAGCAAAGGCCAGCTTTTTCAAGCAGAAATTTGCATCCTGTAGCTCTAACTCCCAAAAGTTCTGGGACACTGTAAAGTCCATGGAGAACAAGAGCACCCCCCCCCCCCCCCCCGCAGCTACTTGCCCAAGCCTCCCCAGCTTCTCCTTTACCCAAATCCAGATAGCAGATGTTCTGAAAGAGCTGCAAAACCTGGACCCGTACAAATCAGCTGGTCTTGACAATCTGGACACTCTATTTCTGAAACTATCTGCCACCATTGTCGCAACCCCTATTGCCAGCCTGTTCAACCTCTCTTTCATATCGTCTGAGATCCCCAAGTATTGGAAAGCTGCCGCAGTCATCCCCCTCTTCAAAGGGGGAGACACCCTGGACCCAAACTGTTACAGACCTATATCCATCCTGCCCTGCCTATCTAAGGTCTTCGAAAGCCTAGTCAACAAACAGATCACTGACCATCTCGAATCCCACCGTACCTTCTCCGCTGTGCAATCTGGTTTCCGAGCCGGTCACGGGTGCACCTCAGCCACGCTCAAGGTACTAAACGATATCATAACCACCATCGATAAAAGACAGTACTGTGCAGCCGTCTTCATCGACCTGGCCAAGGCTTTCGACTCTGTCAATCACCATATTCTTATCGGCAGACTCAGTAGCCTCGGTTTTTCTAATGACTGCCTTGCCTGGTCCACCAACTACTTTGCAGACAGAGTTCAGTGTGTCAAATCGGAGGGCATGTTGTCCGGTCCTCTGGCAGTCTCTATGGGGGTGCCACAGGGTTCAATTCTCGGGCCGACTCTCTGTATATATCAATGATGTTGCTCTTGCTGCGGGCGATTCCCTGATCCACCTCTACGCAGACGACACCATTCTATATACTTCCGGCCTGTCCTTGGACACTGTGCTATCTAACCTCCAAACGAGCTTCAATGCCATACAACACTCCTTCCGTGGCCTCCAACTGCTCTTAAACGCTAGTAAAACCAAATGCATGCCTTTCAACCGTTCGCTGCCTGCACGCCCGACTAGCATCACCACCCTGGATGGTTCCGACCTAGAATATGTGGACATCTATAAGTACCTAGGTGTCTGGCTAGACTGTAAACTCTCCTTCCAGACTCATATCAAACATCTCCAATCTAAAATCAAATCAAGAGTCGGCTTTCTATTCCGCAACAAAGCCTCCTTCACTCACACCGCCAAACTTACCCTTGTAAAACTGACTATCCTACCGATCCTCGACTTCGGCGATGTCATCTACAAAATAGCTTCCAATACTCTACTCAGCAAACTGGATGCAGTTTATCACAGTGCCATCCGTTTTGTTACTAAAGCACCTTATACCACCCACCACTGCGACCTGTATGCTCTAGTCGGCTGGTCCTCGCTACATATTCGTCGCCAGACCCACTGGCTCCAGGTCATCTACAAGTCCATGCTAGGTAAAGCTCCGCCTTATCTCAGTTCACTGGTCACGATGGCAACACCCACCCGTAGCACGCGCTCCAGCAGGTGTATCTCACTGATCATCCCTAAAGTCAACACCTCATTTGGCCGCTTTTCCTTCCAGTTCTCTGCTGCCTGTGACTGGAACGATTTGCAAAAATCGTTGAAGTTGGAGACTTTTATCTCCCTCACCAACTTCAAACATCTGCTATCTGAGCAGCTAACCGATCGCTGCAGCTGTACATAGTCCATCGGTAAATAGCCCACCCAATTTACCTACCTCATCCCATACTGTTTTTATTTATTTACTTTTCTGCTCTTTTGCACACCAGTATCTCTACCTGCACATGACCATCTGATCATTTATCACTCCAGTGTTAATCTGCAAAATTGTAATTATTCGCCAACCTCCTCATGCCTTTTGCACACAATGTATATAGACTCTTTTTTTTTTTTTCTACTGTGTTATTGACTTGTTTATTGTTTACTCCATGTGTAACTCTGTGTTGTTGTCTGTTCACACTGCTATGCTTTATCTTGGTGTTACTGTAATTTAATTATGCCAATGTGCTTTCATTAATTGAAAACCCTTAATCTATTTTATGAGAATTTGTAAGATTCTTGTTTGCATAAAATAGACGGAGACCAGTCTTTTTAATAATTGGTAACATAATTCATTCTCGGATCGCGCTGCCACTTTACCACGAGCAACAGTTTATATACAAATCATGACTTCATTTCATTGTTTTACAGAATCCCCTCTCGACCGGGACAAATTGAGGTGAAAAGTTCATTCTAACTTACTAACACACTCCCAGGTAACTTTTGACCCCTCAACATTATTGATCACCACTGAGCTGACAGTTCTAATTAACAGAAAAAACAGTGAGTGCATTCCTAGGTTATCTAAAAACCCCAGAGTTAAGTTTCTGTAGGTTCAACCATAGGTTAACGACCTTATGTGTTTACACAGTCCACAACCCATTTGTTTCTTCCTAGTTGGAATGGTGTTCATTAACTTTAATTACTCCTTGTCCGTGTCTCACAATCCCACCTTATGAACTCATATTGTTAATCAGATAGATATAATAAAACAGAGTATAAGTTTACTTAGTTACAGTTCTATTTAAAATGGGTATATTGTTTATTCATTTATTCATAATAATTCTAACACTTGGCCAGGTCACAGTTGTAAATGAGAACTGGTTAAATAAAATAAAAATATAAAAAATGAAGTGCTTTGAAAGGCTGGTCATGGCTCACATCAACACCATTATCACAGAGACAAAAGGAACACCTATGTGAGAATGCTATTCATTGACTACAGCTCAGCATTCAACAACATAGTGCCCTCAAAGTTCATCACTAAGCTATGTACCCTGTTACTAAACACCTCCCTCTGCAACTGGATCCTGGACTTCCTGACGGGCCGCCCCCAGTTGGTAAGGGTAGGTAACAACACCTCTGCCACTCTGATCCTCAACACGGTGGCCCCTCAGGGATGCGTGCTCAGTCCCCTCCTGTACTCCCTGTTCACTCATGACTGCACGGCAAGGCACGACTCCAACACCATCACTAAGTTTGCCGATGACACAACAGTGGTAGGCCTGATCACCAACAATGATGAGACTGCATATAGGGAGGTGGTCAGACACCTTGGCCGGGTGATGTTAGGACAACAACCTCTCCCTCAACATGATCAAGACAAAGGAGATGATTGTGGACTATAGGAAAAGGAGGACTGAGCACACCCCCATTCTCATCGACGGGGCTGTAGTGGAGCAGATTGAGAGCTTCAAGTTTCTTGGTGTCCACATCACCAACAAACTAACATGGTCCAAGCACACCAAACAGTCGTGAAGAGGGCACGGCAAAACCTATTCCCCCTCAGGAGACTGAAAAAATTGACATGGGTCTTCAGATCCTCAAAAGGTTTTACAGCTGCACCATCGAGAGCATCCTGACTGGTTACATCAGTGCCTGGTATGGCATCTGCTTGGCTTCTGACCGCAAGGCACTACAGAGGGTAGTGCGTACATCACTGGGGCCAAGCTTCCTGCCATCCAGGACCTCTATACCAGGTGGTGTCAGAGGAAGGCCCTAAAAATTGTCAAAGGCTCCAGTCACCCTAGTCATAGATTGTTCTCTCTGCTACTGCACGGCAAGCGGTACCGGAGTGCTAAGTCTAGGTCCAAGAGGCTTCTAAACAGCTTCTACCCCCAAGCCATAAGACTGCTGAACATCTAATCAAATGGCTACCTAGACTACTTGCAAATTTAAAGGTCAGTTTGACGATTGCAATGCAGTGAATTCCATAGGAAATACATACGGGTCATATTTGGCCCACATATGAAAACTTGGGGTAATGTAAAAAAAAAAAACTAGGATGTTAACTTTAAAAACACGTTATTTAAGGAATTCCTGGAATATTAGATGCTGATATGTTTTTTTTGGGGGGGGAACCAATACAGCATATGCATCCTAGGGTTAAAACACCAATTTAAACAGCCCACAGGTAATTTGGACTACAGTTTGAAAGGTCAGAGCAATACAGAAAAGTAAACCACACTTTGAACAAATAAATACATATTGGATTTTTTGGGGGATCCCGTTAGCCGATGCCGACAGCAAGTTGTACTGGGGTCGACACATAATGAAAAGACTACAGACAAAAGACTACAATTGACATACATTTAAAAATATGAACATGTAGTGTGTGTGCCTCTATCAGTTACAATACATACACACAACAAGTAGGCCACATGTAGGAGAGGCGTTGTGTCATGAGGTGTTCCTTTATTTGTTTTTTGAAACTAGGTTTGCTGTTCACTTGTTATAAGATGGTAGTTCCATGCACTCATGGCTCTGTATACTACTGTATGTTTCCTTGAAATTGTTCTTATCCTGGGGACTGTGAAAAGACCCCAGGTGGCATGTCTGGTGGGGTAAGTGTGTGTGTCAGTGCTGTGTGCAAGTTGACTATGCAAACAATTTTGAATTTCCAACACATGAATGTTTCTCATTAAAACAAGAAGTGACGCAGTCAGTCTTTCCTCAGCTATTAGCAAAGAGAGACTTGCATGCATAGTATTAAAATTAGCCCTCTGATTACAATGAAGTCAGACCAATACAGAAATGTAAACCACACTTTGAACAAGTAAATACATAGACTTGTGGCTCTGTTATGGGCCAGCTGCAGTTCTGAGCTCCCGAGTGGCGCAGCGGTCTAAGGCACTGCATTTCAGTGCTAGAGACAACTACAGACGTCACTACAGACAACCTGTTTCGAATCCAGGCTGTATCACAACCGGCTGTTATTGGGAGTCCCATAGGGCGGCGTACAATTGGCCCAGCGTCGTCCGGGTTTGACCAGGGTGGGCGGAATTCTAAATAAGAATTTGTTCTTTACTGACTTGCCTAATTAAATTACATTTAAATAAATGTAAATATAAGATCATTCTTTTCAGCACTTGTCCCTATGACTGGATAATAATCAATAAAAAATATATAAAACTGGAGCCTGCAAGACTTGATTTGTGGAGTGTGGTGTCAAAAAAGTATATCTTATGTTTAGAATGAGGTTATGATGACACTGAAAAGAAAGATGTCAAGTCACAAGAAAAGGATTTAGGGTCGTGTCTCTTTAAAAATGTCAGTCCATTGCATTCAGTGATATAACTGTGTACATGGGTCGCTATCATGTGGAGCTAAAAGGGGGTGTTTGTAGTAGCAGTTTGATATTTTTTTAAGATTTTGAGTATTTTTTTCTTCATATACTGGATCAACAAATATCATTACCAATCACGTACGAGGCAGGAACATTCTCTGGTGGCACATTTCTATAAGAAAGGGATAGAGAATTATCACTACTGGGCATATCACCCTCGAAAATCAGTTTGGACCAATCCATTTCCCAAGCATGAAAACGCACATGTGGGCTTGGCAATGAGGTTACAAGAAGGATTGCAATGCATGGTAGTCTGTCTATCTTGTTACCTCATTGCAGTAAATAATGTGTGGTTTAGAATCCAAATAACAGTACATTTAGGCTATATACATTGTCTAGTCACTACAAAACATTTAAATAGATTTAGCTGACGCACTGGCTTGGAAATCTACTCGGGAGACTTGCTATCAGCTAAAGTTTGCTAGCCACATCGCTGTCAGCAGCATCGCCTTTGAATTGGCTGGTGCGTATTCATTATCCAGTATTTTCTCAACAATTCATCACCACCTTTTGGAAACCATGTTACCCATTAGGCTACACAGAATTATTTTTAATACCAAAACCTAACCTAGTAGATTGTAGAAAGTTTGCGGTCAGTGATTCCAACCCTCACTGCTATTGAAGATTTAGGACGGGGTCGTTATTTCATTCATCTAGGTACGAGATTAAACATGCGGAACAATCATTGACGGAAATGTCAAGCACATTAGACTAGTACAAGCGCATTTGACAGAAATGACACTTAAATGTACAGCAAACTAGTTAGATAAATGATCACCAAGCTTTGCCACGTAACGTTAGCTAGGGGTGTAGTGGCGCATTTATACCCCAAGCGTCCAGGGTCAGGTTACAGAGGATTTATGAAAGTGTTAGTTAGGCTATCATATTATTGTGATGGTAATTATTTCCAAACGTGATATGCAGTCACTCATGCAGTTTCAGTTGATTTAATTGTTGTTGGCAGTAGGTTATGCTTGTAGGCCACCACCTTTTGGCTGGAAGAATACATGACATGTGTAGATTTTTATGTAGCCAATAAATGCAACTCTTACAAAATGGGACTTCCACAAAAATGTGGCCCAGTTTCTTCTCTGTTCCCCAGGCTGAGCAGTGTGAGCAGACTTCACCATGAGTTCAAGAGTGTGTAAGAACTGTGGGGGCACAGACATCGATGTGGACCAGGCCAGAGGCGATGCGGTGTGCGTGGGCTGTGGCTCGGTCCTGGAGGACAACATTATCGTGTCCGAGGTCCAGTTCATGGAGACAGGAGGGGGCGGCTCCTCTGCTGTGGGACAGTTTGTAGCTGGAGATGGTATGTGCAGATGGATTGTAGGTTGGTTATAATGACAAGAGCTACATTATTCTGAGAGGTAGCCCATTCATAGATAACTACCTTTTAGTGCCTATTGATGACGGTATCTTCTTTTTTTAAGAGCCCTGATGCTTGCTCTAGACGTTAACACACATCACTCCTCGGTCCCTTTTGGAAGCATAAGGAACATGTCTTTCAAATCAGCACAAAATAATTACTACACACCTTTTATAGGGTTAGTGTTCCCACATGGCCAGATCTCCATGTTACAGCACTTGTTTACGAAAAACAGCCAGTGACCACCTGTGCTAATGCTCTGAACACCTGTGTGTTAACTTAACTCTGGAGGAAGTGTAGTTTGTCAACTGGAGGCACACACAGCGTATGGATCTGTGCAAATCAGATACAGTTAGCATGTATTTTTTTATTTTAAATAATATTTCTTGCTGATATGAAAGAAGGGTTATGTTTCAAAAGCGTTTAGCAAGCAATGATTGAAGTTTCTAAACGTTAAAACACAGCGTTGGAATTGTAGTTCACACAGAGCCAGCCGTGGAACCTTATGGAGAGAAGGGTTTTCGAGAGCTAAGAGACATTGCTTATAAGAAGTATAAAAAACTTTTATATCACTTTATTCCTGCAGTTTTTCATGACATTAAGTTAGTCACTTGGATTGCAGAATGGTATTTTTGCAGAGTACATGGCCCTGGCTAGTCTTTCCAGTAGCTGTGCGTGGGTGATATCTCTGAGGAAGCTAAGCCAGTAAGAAAGCCATATTACAACCGTTGTTGTCATATTTGCATTGTTTGCTCTAACCCATTCGTTCATACGCCACCGTGGTAAATTCAACTACATATTTGTTTCATCACCAAACCGAATAGCGACATCTGTCATGTGAAGTCAACAAAGCAAATATTGCATGTTCCAAACAGTTATGACCTGCAGCACTGAGTTGGCAAGTCAGCACAAAGACAACAGGAGCACTGCATCCGCTATTCCACCACTATTTCAACTTAAACATTTAAACATCATGAAAACAAGGCTATATATACTAAGTTTAATACACTGAAAACAAACTAAAAGATGCCAATTACCAAAAGCAATTTATTCCAATCAATTAGGCTAAATATCATGTGGTTGTCCATGGTACTTATTTCTGTGTGCATGCGCAAAATGTTTTTGGACTCACCCTACGCCAATGCCATCCTCTTTCATGTTGGCAAAACGGTCTATGGCTCATACGGTACACTTACATTTTTTTGTCATAGGCTACCTAGCTAAAATGCTTGCTAGCCTAACTTCCTCGCATGGGCAACAATGGACCAGCTGAGTTAGCTAGTTATACTGAACAAAAATATAAACAAAACATGTAATGTTGGTCTCATGAGCTGAAATAACAGATCCCAGAAATGTTCTATACGGATAGATTATTTATCTCAAATTTAGTGTACACATTTGTCTACATCCCTGTTAGTGAGCAATTCTTCTTTGCCAAGATAATCCATCCACCTGACAGGTGTAGCATATCAAGAAGCTGATATTACAGGTGCATCTTGTGCTGGAACAATATAAAGCCACTCTAAATTGTGCAGTTTTGTCACACAAAACAATGCCGTAGATGTCTCAAGTTTTGAAGGAGTGTGCAATTGGCATGCTGACTGCAGGAATGTCCAACAGAGCTTTTGCCAGAGAATTGAATGTTAATTTCTCTCCCATAAGCTGCCTCCAATGTCTTTTTAGAGAATTTGGCAGTACGTCCAACCGGCCTCACAACCCCAGACCACGTGTACCCACGCCAGCTCGGGACCTGCACATCCGGCATTCTTCACCTGTGGGATTGTCTGAGGGGGAAGGAGGTTTATTTCTGTCTGTAATAAAGCCATTTTGTGCATAAAAACTAATTCTGATTGGCTGGGCCTGCCTCCCCAGTGGGTGGGCCTGCCCTCCCAGACCTACCCATGGCAGTGCCCCTGCCCAGTCATGTGAAATCCATAAATTAGGGCCAATTTATTTCA
Source organism: Oncorhynchus kisutch (assembly GCF_002021735.2). Taxonomy (NCBI): domain Eukaryota; kingdom Metazoa; phylum Chordata; class Actinopteri; order Salmoniformes; family Salmonidae; genus Oncorhynchus; species Oncorhynchus kisutch. The sequence goes on from NC_034187.2 coordinate 24,656,874, forward strand.
ATTGACTGATTTCCTTCCATGAACTGTAACTCAGAAAAATCTTTGAAATTGTTGCGCGTTGGGTTTATATTTTTGTTCAGTATAGTTAACGTGAGCCTACTAGACTAATTCTAGGCTAGATATTGAACTTCAATCTTCTCAGGCCAGTGCCACAATATATTAATTTATGGTTAGATCAGAATCGTTGTCATAATCATTGGCCTGTACAGAGAATTAAGTAAAAACCAGAAGTCCAATCTCAATCCATGACTTGACTTTTTCCACATTTTGTTGTTACAGCCTGAATTTAAAATGGATTGGTGGCAAGGCCCTGCGATAGACTAGCGTTCTCTCCAGGTGGTGTACTTGTACATCAAGCTGCCTCGCACTACAGAAACAGGCATCCTGCCCTATGAGCTGTTCTGGCTCTCTCAAGCCAATGCTCGAAGTCTACTTACTACACAGAATACCCTATAATGTCAAAGTGGAATTATGGTTTGCATTTTTTTCTTCTTTAGTCAAGTATTCAACCCCTTTTGTTATGGTAAACCTAAATAAGTTCAGGAGTAAATATGTGCTTGAGTCACAAGTTCCATGGACTTGCTCTGTGTGCAATAATAGTGTTTAACGTGATTTCTTTAATGACCACCGTACATCACACATACAATTATCTGTAAGGTCCCTCAGTCGAGCAGTGAATTTCAAGCACAGATTCAACCACAAAGACCAGTGATGTTTTCAAATGTTTCGTGAAGAAGGCACCTATTGCTAGATTGGGGGGATAATAAAAAGCAGTCATTGAATATCTGAGTATTTTAGGCCGTCATTGTAAATAAGAATTAGTTAACTGACTTGTCTAGTTAAATAAATATAAATAATGAAGTTATTAATTACACTTTGGATGGTGTATCAGTACAGCCAGTCACTACATAGATGCAGGCGTCCTTCCTTACTCAGTTGCCAGAGAGGAAGGAAACTGAAATTTCACCATGAGGCCAATGGTGACTTTAAAACAGCATTTTAATGGCTGCAATAGGGAATTGAGTATGGGTCAACAGCATTATAGTTACTCCACAATACTAACCCAATTAACAGAAGGAAGCCTGTATATAACAAAAATATTTGAAAACCTGCATCTTGTTTGCAACAAGGCACACGAGTAATACAGCAAAAAATGTGGCAAAGCAATTAACCTTTTGCCCTGAATACAACGTGTTAAGTTTGGGGCAAATACAACACATTACTGAGTACCATTCTCCATTTCAAGCATTGTGGTGGCTGCATCATGTTATGGGTGTGCTTGTAATTGTTAACTATTGGGGAGTTTTTCAGGATAAGAAAGAAACCGAATGGAGCTAAGCACGGGAAAAATCCTAGAGGAATGACTGGTTGTCTGCTTTCCACCAGTCATTGGGAGAGGAAATTCAGCTTTCAGCAGGACAATAACCTAAAATACAAGGCCAAATCTACACTGGAGTAGCTTACCAAGAAGACAGTGAATGTTCCTGAGTGGCCGAGTGACAATTTTGACTTAAATCTGGTTGAAAATCTATGGCAAGACCTGAAAGTGGTTGTTTAGCAAGGATCAACAACCAATTTGACAGAGCTTGAAAAATGTTAAATGGAATAATGGGCAAATGTTGCACAATCCAGGAGTGAAGAACTCTTCGAGATTTACCCAGAAAAACTCACAGCTGTAATCGCTGCCAAAGGTGATTCTAACATGTATTGACTTAGAGGGTTGAATAGTTATCTAATCAAGATATTAGTGTTTAATTTTTCATACCTTTTTAACACATTTTTGAATTTATTTTCTATAAATCGTTGACAAAAAAAAGACAATTAAATCAATTTTAATCACAACAAAATGTGGAAAAGGTAAAGGGTAGTGAATACTTTGAAGGCACTGTAAGCATTTTGCTGGACCTGCTATAAGATCTGCTAAATTGTGTGATACCAGTATCGTGAAACTCGCTAGTACCGTGGAAAAGAAACAAAACATGAAGCAGATTTAACTTATTTAGGAAAACAGCCCTAATGTCATTATGTCATCCAGTCTCATATGTATTTATTTTCCAAGCTATAGCACACTATCTTACATACAGCCGGATTTTAAAGGAAGTATCGTCACAGCCCTACTGTTTTGTAAATGTTAAAGATTGCACTCCTGGTGTCGTGATGTAACGCTTCTCTCTTTCTCCTGTATTTATAGCCTCTGGAAGGAACCCCACTTTTGGGGAAGGGCTCTATACGGGCGTTGGAAGGGAGTCCCGGGCCCAGACCCTGCAGAACGGTGAGTTAACATTAGGGGTCACCACTTGCATTCCTAAAGCATTGGCGTGCATGCATCATAAGAGCTCATTACACTTACAGCAGGCCTAATCCTCAAATGTGGGTGCGCTAGGATATTAACCTTTGTTTTTAATGCTGTGTTTCATGATGTCTTGAAAGTAAAGCATTTAGTCTTATACTAGACAGATTAAACTGATGCCATCTGCTTTACATGGTCCTCATCCCCTCGTAAAGTGTCACCTGTATCGGGACCTTATTTCAGAAGCACAACAAACTTGGTAGGGACAACCCATTTCCTTTAATGTCCAATGAGAGATTAACAGGGTGTGTCTACAGCATTGCTTGGTTGGCACAAGCAAACATCCATCGCATGCTTGAATGCTCAGGAAAGGGCTGATGTCATACGTTTCCTTTGTCTGGTCGGACACATTCAGTCTGTGTTGCCTTTTTTTGATGATTTCCTGTTTGTTTAGTCACGTTTATTTGGAAGTTACTTTTACTCGGCCGTAAAATGTCAGTTATCTCCCAGTAACCTAATGTGAGTAGTCGTCTGTGGCTCCTGCTACTCCCATGGTACTGATGATCAATATAGTGCTGGCTAACTGCTAAGCAGGTGTGTGTGTGTGGCTTGCAAACATAGCACTGTCAGAGTGTGTCTGTAGGGGTTAGTCAGACTTTGTGGACGATGACTAATATATGTGTGTGAGAAGAACAGACGTATATAGATACAGCCGGGTGTGAGTTTGTATGGGGTAATAGGTCTGTCATGCTGCGGGGAGATATATAGTGTCTATGGAGCTCTGAGAGAACAAGAGTGGTGCTGTGAGGGAATGCTCTCCTCCATAAACATCCCAATTGTCTGGCCAGACCACCCTCTGCTCTCCCACCCACCCACCCACACTCTGATTAATGCAATCATCCTTCCCCACCAGCACGGCTCCCGCCTCCCCCGTCCCTACCCCCACTCTAACTCATCACGTCTCCTCACAATGACCAACACAGGTTCCTTTTCCCATTACTGGAGATATGTCCTGCATTTGACCCAAACTGCCTCAATATATCGCTAGTGTGGGGCTTTCCAATTGTATCCAGCTGTCACAATAAATGTACCGGATGATGCTGGTTGGGGTTTGGAAGATGCATAGACAAAGCTGTATAGAAATCAGGATATTTAGTTTGTCACAACTTGAGGAGGAGAGGGGAATGAGGAGGGAGTGGTATGAGTAGGGTTGCAAAGGGTCGGAAACTTTCTGGTAAATTTCTGGACATTTTCCGGAAATTTGCCATGGGAAGTTAAGGGAATTTTGCTTAAATTCATCAAAGTTAGCTGATAACAGTGAACCTTTGTTGGATACACAAGGGAATTCTAGGTCTTGTGGCATATTTTGGTCAAACTATCCCTAATTCAATGGAATTGCAACCCTCTACATGCACAGTGCATTCTTCGATCACAGCTGATTCTCAAGATCTTGCACACCAATGAGATGCTATTATGCCCACACTACTACACTGTCTGAGCCAAGGACTACATGCTTTCGTTTCTGGTAAGTTTTGTTTACAATACTGGGTGGGGTTAATATATTTTATGACATGCATGATTTTTTGTTAACTAGTAAATAGTAGCCTACAGCAAAGTGTGTTTAAATCATATCTAACTTGTTAACAATTTCTGCTAGTTAGTTTTTGCTACCATGTGGGTTTTTAGCTTGCTTGAGCCTGCTAACTGAGTGTTAATTCACCTGTTTCCATACATGTTTCATTTTAAAACAGTTATCTTACAAAGGAGTTGTTTAATCTACTTAACTATTTATATTTTTTCTAATCTTTACAGGAAAATGCCACAGGCCCTATCTGATGTGTGGATACATTTCACTGCAGCTAATGTAGGAGGAAAAGCTGTGTACATTTGAAAATACTGTGCCAAATCATATGTGAAGAATGCAACAAAGATGCAGAATCATCTGGCCAAATGCATAAAGTTCCCTCAGTACTCACAACAAGCAACCTCTGACAAAAGTCCCCCTACTTCTATTCAAGGTGAAAAAGATGATTCAGACACCTTATCCATAGCAACAACTCATGATCCTCCTGGAAACGAGTTTTTTTTTTTACTCAATGGCGCAATGTAGTCAGAGAAATGCTGATGAATGTCTTGCTCGAGCTGTGTATGCAACTGGTTCACCTCTGATGCTCACAGGCAATGTGTATTGGAAGAGATTTCTGAATGTTCTTCACCCAGCATACACCCCTCCAACCAGACATGCTTGACCTACTCATTTGCTGAATGCAGAGTTCAAGTGAAGGTCAAGCAAATCATAGAGAAAACAGACAGGATTGCAGTCATCTCTGATGGGTGGTCAATTGTTCGTGGGGAAGAGAAAATTAACTACATCTCCACCCTTCAACCAGTATTCTACAAGGGACAACCGACACACGGTTCTCTACATTGCAGATGAGCTGAATGCAGTCATCAATGACGTTGGACCACAGAAGGTATTAGCACTGGTAACAGACAATGCTGTGAACATGAAGGCTGCTTGGTCTAAAGTGGAGTCCTACCCTCACATCACACCCATTGGCTGTGCTGCTCATGCATTGAATCTGTTGTTCAAGGACATCATGGCATTGAAAACAATGGACACACTCTACAAGAGAGCCTTGGAAATGGTTAGGTATGTGAAGGGTCATCAAGTTATAGCAGCAATCTACCTCACCAAGCAAAGTGAGAAGAATAAGAGCACCACATTGAAGCTGCCCAGCAACACCCATTGGGGTGGTGTTGTCATCATGTTTGACAGTCTCCTGGAGGGGAAGGAGTCTCTCCAAGAAATGGCCATATCACAGTCTGCCGATATGGACAGGCCTATCAAGAGGATCCTCCTGGATGATGCATTTCGGGAGGGAGTGGTAAGCAGCCTGAAACTCCTGAAACCTATAGCAGTAGCCATTGCACGGATTGAGGGATACAATGCCATCCTGTCTGATGTTCAGACTCTGCTTGCAGATGTAAGAGAAGACATCCGTACTGCCCTGCCCACTTCACTGTCGCTCCAAGCAGAGGAAACTGCAGTTCTGGAATGTATCAAAAAGCGTGAAGACTTCTGCCTGACTTCTGCCCTCAGAGCGCAACTGGTCCTTGTTTGGGAACACACACACCAAAGCACGCAACAGGCTGACCAATACAAGGGTTGAAAAATTGGTGGCCATATGGGCAAATTGTAGGCTTTTTGAGCCTGACAACGAGCCATCCTCAAGGTTGGAAAGTGACAGTGAGGATGAGGCCTCAGAGTCTGATGTTCAAGAGGTGGACATTGAGGAGGTCCAGGGAGAAGACATGGAAGCCTGAGAGGAAGACAACCAAAGCTTTAGTTTCTAGACTATCATTTTACAGAAGTATGTTGAAAACGTTTTTGGGAGATGCGATGGGTCATTTGGGATCATTCAATATTCCCTTTTGTTGTTCAGTGAAATCCTCCCATGTGAAGTCAACTCATTTAAGTTCAATTTGTAACTAAACTTTTTTTAATTTCTATTGGCAGGATTTAATCATTTGAAATTGTCTACTTATTAGGTAAACGGTTTATGTTTCTGTCTCCATGTTATATGGTAAATATATCCAATGCAAAAAAATATCTACATTTTAAATGGTAGTAATATTAATTTGCATATATTCCTATGTGCAACCCTAGGTATATTCATATGTGCAACCCTAGGTATGAGTAATGCTGGTGATGTGCGGCTGCCCTATAATCTGAAGCAATCTGTTCAGCAAAGCAGGGGGAATATTTAATCACTAAGATGTTGCATTACCTCAGCAGCAGTAGTTTGCCACACACATCTTACGAGTACCTGTGTGTATTCACTGGGACATCTGATTGTGTATAATGTCTGAGTGTTTTCATGCAAAGTTAATCAGGAGAGCAAAGGACACACTGATTTTGAAACACCTGAACTGAACGTCAGGGTAATTGCAATCCCTGTCGTGTGTGGATCTTTGTCTACTCTGTTTATTATATGTCTTAAGTGCATATGATTGTGCGTCTGAGTGTGTACGACTTCGAACTGTGTGTAATAACATGTCTGTGTTTGTCTCCAGGGAGACGTCAGATCAACACACTGGGCCACCAGCTGCAGCTGAACCAGCACTGCCTGGACACAGCCTTCAACTTCTACAAGATGGCCGTGTGTAAACGCCTGACACGGGGTCGAAGGGTGGCCCACGTGGTGGCCGCATGCCTCTACCTGGTCTGCAGGACGGAAGGAACACCTCGTATCCTTATACACTGCAGAGAGGGGTGGTGGAGTAACAGGAAGGAGGGAAGGGGTTGATTTGAAAAAAGGGGAATGCAAAATGTTTATTCTACAACCAAATAGTTGTTACCATTATACACTATACGACCAAAAGTATGTGGACACCTGCTCGTCAAACATCTCATTCCAAACTCATGGGCATTAATATGGAGTTGGTCCCCCCCTTTGCTGGTATAACAGCCTCCACTCTTCTGGGAAGGCTTTCCACTAGATGTTGGAACATTTGCTGTGGAGACTTGCTTCCATTCAGCCACAAGACAATTAGTGAGGTCGGGCACTGATGTTTGTTGATTAGTTGGCATTCCAATTCATCCCAATGTGGTTGAGGTCAGGGCTCTGTGCAGGCCAGTCAAGTTCTTCCACACCAATCTCGACAAACCATTTCTGTATGCACCTTGCTTTGTGCATGGGGCGGGGTATTGTCATGCTGATACAGGAAAGGGCCGTTCCCAAACTGTTGCCACACAGTTGGAAGCATAGCGTTGTCTAGAATGTAATTGTATGCTGTAGCATTAAGATTTCCCTTCACTGGAACTAAGGGGCTTAGCCCGAACCATGAAAAACAGCCCCAGACTACTATTCCTCCTCCACCAAACTTTACAGTTGTCACTATGCATTCGAACAGGTAGCATTCTCCTGGCATCCGCCAAACCCAGAATCATCTGTCGGCCTGCCAGATGATTAAGTGTGATTCATCACTCCAGAGAACGAGTTTCCACTGTTCCAATGTCATCAAGCTTTACACTACTCCAGCCAACGCTTGGCATTGCACATGGTGATCTTAGGCTTGTGTGCTTCTGCTCAGTCATGGAAACCCATTTCATTAAGCTCCCGATGAACAGGTATTTTGCTGACGTTGCTTCCAGAGGCAGTTTGGAACTCTGTAGTGAGGACAGACCATTTTTACGCGCTACGTGTTTCAGCACTCAGCGGTCCAGTTTTGTGAGCTTGTGTGGTCTACCACTTATCGGCTGTGCCGTTGATGCTCCTAGATGTTTCACAATAACAGCACATACAGTTGACTGGGACAGAAATTTGACGAGCTGACTTGTTGGAAAGGTGGCATCCTATGACCGTGCCACGTCGAAAGTCACTGAGCTCTTCAGTAAGGCCATTCTACTGCCTATGTTTGTCTTTGGAGATGGCATGGCTGTTTGCTCAATTTTATACACCTGTCCGCAAATGGTGTGGCTGAAATAGCCAAATCCACTTATTTGAAGGGGTGTCCACATTCTTCTTGTCAACATACTTCTTGTGCATTTGAAAACTATTCAGACTCCTTCCCTTTTTGCCCATTTTTGTTACGTTACAGCCTTACTCTAAAATTGATTTTTAATTTTTTTTAAAAATTAAACTGTTTTTGCTTTGTCATTATGGGGTGTTGTGTGTAGATTGAGGGGGGGAAAACAATTGAATCCATTTTAGAATCGGGCTGTAACGTAACAAAATGTGGAAAAGGGGAAGGAGTCTGAATACTTTCCGAATGTACTAGGGCTGACCCCAGTGCATTCAAACGTATTTAGTCGAGCAGGAGCAAAAATAAATATATATTCTCTCATGGTGTACAAGATATGTCTGATTCGCGCTGTTGACTGATCCATTGTGGAGGTCGTGGGAATGGAACAGTCCAGTCTAAGATGGGCTACTGAAATTGTATATGGTTATATTACAAAAGAACAATGGTGCAACACTAATAAAATGAAGATTATTTTATAACATGCGCTTTTGTTGGATAGAGTTCGATGTCCACAGTTCTGAAACACATCAGTGCGCTGTTGAATTGGTGCCTAGACCATGTTGCTTTGTGCATAATAGCAAAGTTAACCAGCATATTGGTGTTGAGAACAATGCCGGAGGCAGCTGCAGGGTGAGGAGATGGTTTGGTATGATTTAGAAACTTGGGAACCAAGCTTGAGTTAGCAGTGGGGCCCTATCACCTTGACATGTTGAAATACTGTATCTTCACGCTTAGAATAAAAACCTCCAGGCTTGCGTCATAACTGTCAATTCATTGGGAAGAAAAAAAAGAATCCCATACGAATCATCCTCTGGAATAACTGACATTTCTTAGTAATAATTCCATATCCAATGTTCTAGTCCTGTGTGAATAGGTCTTTGGACACATGCATGCAATGCATACGTGTCACATAAAGAGCAAGGGTTGAGAGAATAGAGTTTTTCCTAAACAAATTATGAATTTCGGTAACAGAACTTTTTAGTCAAATGGCCATAATTATATTGCATCTTCAGCAACAAGGACAGCGCGATAAACACTTTGGTCTTTGGTGGTCGCTGCAGTAGGGAGGGGAGCGAGACAACGGGTGCCAGTCAGTCTTCTTTTTTTTCTCTTTTTTGTAACAACGCAGCAAGTCTGAGCCCGGCCCAGCACAATCAAATCAATTAATCAAACTGTATGCTTAAAGCATCAGACAATATAGTGAATGTGAATATAGTTGATTTGATTAACCTGTCTAGCGGAACCCCTCGCCAACAGCCAGTGAAAGTGCAGGGCGCCAAATTCAAAACAACAAAAATCTCAATTAAAATTCCTCAAGCATACAAGTATTTTACACAATTTTAAAGATAAAATTCTCGTTAATCCAGCCACAGTGTCTGATTTCAAAAAGGCTTTACAGCGAAAGCAACACAAATGATTGTTAGGTCACCACCAAGCCACAGAAAAACAGCCATTTTTTCTAGCCAAAGAGAGGAGTCCCAAAAAGCAGAAATAGAGATAAAAATGAATCACTAACCTTTTGATGATCTTCATCAGATGACACTCATAGGACTTCATGTTACACAATACATAAAGTTCATATTTATATAAAAAAATCTGAGTTTACATTGGCGCGTTACTTTCAGTAGTTCTAAAACATGCAGTGATTGTGCAGAGAGCCACGTCAAATTAGAGAAATACTCATAATAAATATTGATAAAGATACAACTGTTATACATGGAACTTTAGATAAACTTCTCTTTAATGCAACTGCTGTGTCAGATTTTTTTTAAACTTTACGGAGAAAGCAAACCATGCAATAATCTGAGTACAGCCTTTAGATAACAAAGTAGCCAAAAAGATATCTGCCATATTGGGTAGTCAACATTACTCAGAAATAGCATTTTAAATATTCACTTACCTTTTCTGACCTTCATCAGAATGCACTCCCAGGAATCCCAGTTCCACCATAAATGTTTGATTTGTTCGATAATGTCCATTTATGTCCAAATAGATTCTTTTGTTAGGGTGTTTGGTACACAAATCCAAAAGCGGGTTCAGGTCGCGCCGAACGTCGGATGAAAAGTTCAAAAAGTTCCGTTACAACCCGTAGAAACATGCCAAACTAAGTATGGAATCCATTTTTAGGATGTTTTTAACATAAAATTGATGTTCCAACCGGAGAATTCCTTTTGTCTGTTGAAATGCAATGGAACGAGAGCTCTCTCGTGACCGCGCGTCATGAGACCGAGGCTCTCTGCCAGACCACTTACTCAAACTGCTTTTATGAGCCCCTCCTTTATAGTAGAATCCTCATTCAAGTTTCTAAAGACGGTTGACATCTAGTGGAAGCCTTAGGAAGTGCAACATAACGCTGTATCTGCAATAGGGGCTCAGTTTAAAAAAAAACTACAAGCCTCAGATTTCCCACTTCCTGGTTGGATTTGTCTCAGGTTTTCACCTGTCATATGACTTCTGTTATACTCACAGACCTCATTCAAACAGTTTTAGAAACTTCAGTGTTTTCTATCCAATACTACTAATAATATTCATATGTTAGCATCTGGGACAGAGTAGCAAGCAGTTTACTCTGGGCACCTTATTCATCCAAGCTACTCAATACTGCCCCCATGTCACCAAGAAGTTAAAACACATAGGATGTGTCAATATATGGAAAAATACACATTTAAAAATATCAACCAATCAATTGGTTGAAAGAACAGACGACTCTTGGTCGACTAAGATTTCTTTTTTAGTCGGGGACAGCCCTAGAATGCACTGTATGTAGTGTATATATGCAGCTGTAGCATCAATCTCCAGGAGTTGTAGTCGTTTTCGACATGACTTGTGGCCATGTGTTTCACTCAATACCCATTTCTGTACTGTCCTAATGTTAAGCAGATCAGCTTTTTATATCCCATTTGTACGGCTGTTGGTTTATCGTTTCCTGTCATTGACTGAGTATGATGTGGTTATGTAACAGCCGGTGGTTTCACAGGAAGGGCAGGGGACAGTTTTATCTGCTTGAACAAGAGGATGGAGGGAGCAGAGCAAAGCCTTTCCCATTACAATGTTTACGTGGGTCGTGGGTGAGGGTTGGATAAAGTAACCATGGCTCCACTCCACTTCCTTTTCCACAGTTGGGGAAAACGATCTGTAGAACTTTCACAGAGGACTGGAATGAGGAGTAGAGAAAAAGGAATCAAGAGGCAAACATTGTTCAGTGTCTAGCAGCTGAAATGGCATGGCGCTCAGTGAAGGGACATCTGGATATTTGCAATGATTGCTCAGGGGGCCCTCAATTAAATGCTTGTTAATACATTTAATGGGATCATTCCCACAGGTGCTGTTGTTGGGAAGGGCCAGGTTATGGTCACATTCATGACCTTGATGAATTACAGCCAAGTATTCACGTCAAAATGAAAACTCCACACGTTTTACATGCAGGGCTAGGAAGTAACCTCCCTCCTTCCCCATACTACTGAAATGGTAAAACAGGATTCTTGTGGCAACTGTTATCTCTGAGAAAATCAACTGCACAGAGGGGCTTGTTTTCATTATTATGATGACTTGTCTGTAATCTCATATCGAGACTGTATGATTATCTTTTCCATTTCAGTGGTGACCATAATCCCATTGTGAGGCTTTTTAAAAAGGGTTGTCGCTAATCCACTTTACCCGCCCCTGGACACGTGCACCTGTCGCCACAGAGACTGATACAGGGGCTGTTGGTCACCAGGAGACAAGTGTCTCCAGAGGCTGATTGGTGGTGCGGGGGGGGGGGGGGGGGGGGGGGGTTCAGAGGTTAAAGGGGGTGGTTCAGAGGTTAAAGGGGGTGGCTGATTCTCCAGAAGCTGTTGCTCAGTATATGTAGAAATGCTGCTGGCCTGAGGTGACACGTTAAATTAATGTACACTGTTGGCTGCACCAGAAGTTATCCTGAAAATGTATTTCATATTCTAACGTCTAATATTGTATTAATGAATGCTGGTTAGGAAGTTTGAAATACTTTTTATTGAAAATAATAAACACACTTGGCTGTACCATTTGCAGAGAATGGAAACCCAAATTATGTAATTGTGTACTATCCTGTGGTTTTGATTTAACCCCCCCCCCCCTTTACAGACATGCTGCTTGACCTCAGTGACCTCCTGCAGGTGAGTTTCCAATGAGTAGGCCTACACTAATTTTTCTCCTTTTTTTCAACTCGCTGAGTGTTTGCACCACGACGTTGACATTTAGCCCTTTTTTAAATATGTTTTATTAATAAAAACCCCTTCTGAAATATAATTGAACAGTCCGATACATCAAGGATGTTTATTTTTTAAGTATACACAATCCCACACTGACCATGATATAACATCCAACAAGATGGAAGTTGGCTTATGCATTATGTTGAGCTTTTTAACTAAAGCCAAGGACTGTATAAATATAGGCCCACATTTTTTCTGTGTATAAAGTCAGTGTTAAGGTGGAGGGACATTTCTCAGACACAGCTGGTCAGTTGTATTTTTATGCTCTCAGCTGTCCTTGGAAGAGCTGACCCTACCCCCTGGTATTTGAAGGGTAGGAGTGTGCTATCCGGTCAAGGATCAGTGTGCTATGGGTAGATATTCCACAAATCCACAGTTTGTGGTGCCCCACCCAGGCCAGTGATCACTGCCCTCCTCTCCCACGGGAAGGCATTGTGATTCACCTGCCATCAACTCATCAAGCTATGAATCTGCTGTGTAGTGCTAGGGTTAAGAACCAAAGCATGCACCCAGGGTGGGCCCCAGGACTTGTTTGGGAAACGCTGCCCTAAGGTCTGGAGCGTTAGCCGGAAAGAATGAGATGGTCGGAGATCAAACTAGAGCTTTAGTCTGCCCCTGTTCTGGAGAATCGGTGGGCTTTCTAGATAGTACGCCAGTTTAGCATTGAGTTACACTTACTAGACCAGATTTGATCACGAGCTACTCAATTGTTAAGTAACTCTGGATCATGTTATGAGGACATTGTGGACTTGACAGGGTGGGTTTCAGTGAAAGTTGCACTACCCTCCTGTATTTCTGCTCTTAATTCTCTTTTCCCTCCCTCAGGTAAATGTTTACGTCCTGGGTAGAACCTTCCTGGTCCTGGCCAGAGAGCTCTGCATCAATGCCCCCGCCATAGGTACCTACCATCTCCCTGCAATACTCCCTGTGTTATTGTAAACAAAGAACCATACTGTTGAATGTCTTTTTTGGAGGAATGCTGTTTTAAGTGTTGTCTTGCTACTAAGAACCAAACCTATTTACCACTTATTAAAAGTGGTCAAATTAGAGACTTTGCCCCAACAAAGGCGTCATGAAGGGTTGACCACATCACTTTTACCAACCTGCCTGTAGCACTCATCTGTGTACCTAGAGGGTGCTCTAACAACAAAATAACCCCTCAAACAAATTTCACACATGCAAGCGAGTTATATAATGATGAGCAGCAACATCTGTGGCTTATCTCGCATAACTTTTATGATTTTCTGCAGGTTCATAAGCTCTCGCACAGAACATCAGGATTGATCAGCATCAAGCTGCAAACCATATAACCGTACTTTATGTACAAAAAAAAACATTGCAGAGGCTGTCCACATGTGCAATACGACTTTTTACAAGGGACTGCTCTTTGCAGTTAATAATTAAAATACGTTTAAAATAAATAACAGCATTCCTTCACTTAAAAATAGTATTTTGTTTAGTGACATACCGTAGTGTCTTAATGCTACATTATTTAGAAGGCTTAAACACATGGATGTACAGTCCATATGTCCTCTACTTGTCCGTTATGACCAGTTCAGTTTATGCATAGAATACCAGCTCTGGGATCTGTCCCCCCTGCACCCCAGTCCCGTTGGTACTGTCTGAGGAGCACTGGAACTGAAATGTCACTTTTCCACACTGTACCTCTGTCATGCCCTCCTGGCCGAAATAGCTCAGCTCATTCCCGTCCAGCACGGCACTCACCGTATAGAAGACATCCTGCTCCACCTGAACCGGGTTTTCAAACCATACAGAAAATGTACTGCTTGATCCGTCCGATACAAACTTGGTCAGGTTCTGTGCTAGGGTCACCCGTTGACGCTTCAGTTCAATCTTGACACTGTACTCTGCCTTCCCACCACTTGACCCGTACAGGCCCAGTCCAGCAATAAAGATCCGCTTGTCCACTGCGAACTGGATGCTGTCACAGCGGCCCCTGTAGCGCCACTGGTTGCTCCGGTAGGCTGACGACTGGAAGCGGTGGCACTTCTGGGGTGCCAGGCCCTGCCTCTGTGCCAGTGGGAAGTCCAATTTGGGCTTGGTGGCCGCTGTGTACCACAGGAAGACGTCATGCGTCTCCTCCAGTGTCAGGATGTCTGACTGGGCTGCCCCATCAGCGAACTCTTCCAGGGTCATAGTGGGGATGCGCACCAGGTAGAGTGCCTTGCCCAGGACAGATCTCTTGTTGCGGGTGGTTTCTCCCAGTCCTTGCCTCTTACACTCTGCTGTGGCCCAACTCATGACAGCATCAAAGACCACCACCTCCTTGGTGTTGAGGGTCTCTCTCTGCAGGATGATCTCCAGGGTCTGCAGGTCAATCTCACAGAAGCCCTCTGCGCCCAGGGCCAGCTCTGCCTGCGCATCAATCACCTCCCAGCAGCGCCGTGTCAGCTCAGGCTCCTCAAACAGACGGCTCTGGGACAGCAGCACACAGGCGTTCTTGGCCTCCAGGCTAGTCTCCAGGAAGCTGACGCAGGCCTTGGCCAGGGCGGGTACAATGTACTTCTTGGCAGCGTACAGGGTGGCCAGCACGGTGTCAGCCTCCAGGTCTATTGCATCACTGTACATGTACCTGAAGGGGACAAAATGGAGGAATAGAATGAGATTCTAGTTTAGTAAAGAAGGCAAATCGCCACGTGGAGAATTCATGACGGCTATTCCTTCTAGGAAAATAGGATGTGGACTTGGCACAGCTTCCACTATTCTCCCAAGTGGATAAAAAGCAGCAACGTTTCATTGCATTGGCGTGGATGACGAATTGTTATAGTATGAACAAAAAGTAATTATCCTCTAGACTGCTTATTCCTTCTGGGTAAATCATTGGCTTTGAAAGAGAAATGTTTCAAGATGAACAAAGAGCAAAGAAACAAGCAATTCCAGTTCTCTACAGTGCTCCCTGTGCCCTTTGATCTAGCATTTTGACACTTGTCTTGCTTTGAATTTATTTTGAAGTGACATTGTGCTGGTCATGTTTAATATGAGTAGTGAGTGGCTTACTTCAGCAGAATTAGAAAAGCAGCAGGTTCTACATCTGGGATATGGATTTCGGACGATTCCTCTGCAAGATCCCCGTAAAACATGGCACAGAAGACTGAGCTACCCACTGCCAGCACATACTGGAGGGAAAGAAAACGGACACATGATTAGTCACTCATCATAGGCGTGATGGTTCAGAAAAGTCAACTTATTTCTCCAAATAGAGAGGGAGCTTACCTTGTGCGCTGGCACTTTCTTAGATTCACCGAAGGGACCAACAATGAAATGGATATCGGCCATGAGTTCATTGTTGAACATCAAGGCGTTCCTAGAAGGGAGGAAATTTGTCAATAAGATATGACAACTTGGGCTATTCCATAAAAGGCTTTTGCAAGACAATATAACCTGCCCTACACAATGGAGCATTATAAAGTGTGATTCCAATTATGGACATTGACTTGGTTTACAATAGCCATATTTGAACTAAATCGAAATAATTTGATATAAGTAAGAAGCTGAGTACCTCTCCCGTAGCGTGGGGTGCGAGGACTGCCAGCTCGGAGGTTCGACGTTGTTGTTGTTTATGTTTTGCTGGGTGGTCGGTGTTGTTGCAGTGGTTGTTGACTGGGTGACCTGCACATTGCTTTTCTTGTCAGTGCCGGTCACCGTAGTACCGTTGTTGGTCGCAGGGTACAGTTCTGCAGCCATCTTCTTCTTCAGGGACAGGGTTAGAATCTCATAGCATACTGGTAACCTGCTTGTGTGTTTCCCAGTCGTTTTAGACTTTTTCAGTGTTTCTGGAAGTAAGAGTAAAAAAGTCAGACACTTCATGATCCGACCATGATGGAGCAACCTGCAATCTGCCGTTGGCATCGGCACACAAAGCGTTGGCCCTTTCCCTAAAAATAAACCACGAACTCCAGGATCTACTATTAATCTGCGTTGACAATTGATACACAAATCGTGACCTTTAGATGCAAATGTTGCATAAATTCAGCGATTAAGAAGTCTACGAACCCCGAATCAATTGTAAGAGAAACATACAAAATATCCGTCCAGTGATTGAGGTTGTATAACAAGTTCAAGCAGTATACTCCTTTCTCATTTCATCCTCTATTGCCACTGAGCTCTCCCCGAAACGTATTGTTTCCCTTTTTTGAGCTGATGGTAAATACAGATCATCGTTGCTCGCTTGGAGTTCGCTGTTTTCCTGCGCAAATCCTGGCAGATGTTTTTCTCAAAGCTACTTATCAACGAGGAAAAGGCGCGGGTTCCTCTTTAGCTGATGTGTGGATACGATGTGAATTGTAATTTGTCGGGTCTGGCGTTTTAGTTGCAGTGAATTTTTTTATTTTATTTGATATAATCATCTCGGACGCCCAGCTCGCTGCCAACAACAAATCAGATTTACGCATACCGTCAACGTCAGAAGCGCCTCCTCCAAGCCTCTGACCAGCTCTCGCTAATGCTGCGTTTGTAACTAAGTGGGAGGTGGTAATTTACCAGTTGTGAAGTCGTAAATACCAGTTGGATGCATTCACGTGCTTTGAAGTAATTGAGAAACGCCAATTGGCTAATGGCCAACAAGCAATATAAACCATGAACTAAAAGTACACCTATCATGTTTGTAAACAAATTAGAGTTAAAATACCATATTAATAGATTGGTTTGTATAAATGTTTTGTTGTATTTAACTGCCGAAAATGCTGTTATCAAGCTCAAATTTTATTTGTCACAGCAGATGTTAATGCGAGTGTAGCGAAATGCTTGTGCTTCTAGTTCCGACAATGCAGTAATAACCAACGAGTAATCTAACCTAACAATTCCACAGCTACTACCTTATACACACAAGTTTAAAGGGATAAAGAATATGTACATAAAGATATATGAATGAGTGATGGTACAGAACGGCATAGGCAAGATGTAGTAGATGGTATCGAGTACAGTATATGAGATGAGTAATGTAGGGTATGTAAACAAAGTGGCATAGTTTAAAGTGGCTAGTGATACATGTATTACATAAAGATGCAGTAGATGATATAGAGTACAGTATATACATATACATATGAGATGAGTAATATAGGGTATGTAAACATTATATTAAGTGGAATTGTTTAAAGTGGCTAGGGATACATTTTTTACATCAATTTCCATTATTAAAGTGGCTGGAGTTGAGTCAGTATGTTGGCAGCAGCCACTCAATGTTATTGGTGGCTGTTTAACAGTCTGATGGCCTTGAGATAGAAGCTGTTTTTCAGTCTCTCGGTCCCTGCTTTGATGCACCTGTACTGACCTCGCCTTCTGGATGATAGCGGAGTGAACAGGCAGTGGCTCGGGTGGTTGTTGTCCTTGATGATCTTTATGGCCTTCCTGTGACATCGGGTGGTGTCGGTGTACTGGAGGGCAGGTAGTTTGCCCCCGGTGATGCGTTGTGCAGACCTCACTATCCTCTGGAGAGCCTTACGGTCGTGGGCGGAGCAGTTGCCGTACCAGGCGGTGATATAGCCCGACAGGATGCTCTCGATTGTGCATCTGTAGAAGTTTGAGTGCTTTTGGTGACAAACCGAACTTCTTCAGCCTCCTGAGGTTGAAGAGGCGCTGCTGCGCCTTCTTCACAACGCTGTCTGTGTGGGTGGACCAATTCAGTTTGTCCGTGATGTGTACGCCGAGGAACTTAAAACTTACTACCCTCTCCACTACTGTCCCGTCGATGTGGATAGGGGGGTGCTCCCTCTGCTGTTGCCTGAAGTCCACAATCATCTCCTTTGTTTTGTTGACGTTGAGTGTGAGGTTATTTTCCTGACACCACACTCCGAGGGCCCTCACCTCCTCCCTGTAGGCCGTCTCGTCGTTGTTGGTAATCAAGCCTACCACTGTGGTGTCGTCCGCAAACTTGATGATTGAGTTGGAGGCGTGCAAGCTAATTTCCTTAGTAGGTGATGTTAGCATGTAGGAGAAGTAGGAGCTCAGGATGATAGACGAGTTCTCAACTAGTAATTACCAGTTGGAGGATTTTTCTATTGAAATTTTCCTGTCCTATATGGTCAATTCCCACTTGGTTACGAATGCAGCATTAATTCAATGCGCAGTCCAAATATGGACATTAAGCATCGGACTGAGATCTGAGATGTTGTTTATTTCCAACTCAAAAAAATATATATCCACGTCCTTGTTTCTGATGTAAATGATACATGTATTTAAATGACCGATTATAGCCTATGCGTAATCACTGCTTAATTTGGATTTAAACCATTCGTAATTTAATGTCCAATTGGTTTACTTTTGTAATATCTCCACTCGTCAGAAATGAGAAAGTTTGATGCAGAATTAGTTGAGCTTTGTTTGATCCTGTTTTGCATTGTTTAAATAACATCAGCCGCACCACTTTATTTCCACTGGATGCAAGCCACGAGCAAAAGCTTTGACAGCAGAAGACCGCACTTATGTTTACCTTGGCTGAATGTTGGCGCGTTAGATTAGAGGGGACCGTTCCTGAAGTTTGCTTTGTAGAGACTTGACTAGAGCCAGCCCAGGAGACATGTTAGATTTGGAGATGGGGGTTGGGCTCCTACCATATCCTATTACCAGCAGCCTGCTCTACCCGGAGTGCATTCAGCAGGATGCAACGTTTTGGAACGTTCAGATATAGCCTATTTCTTTGTAGAGAAAAATATCCCTCCCTAACAAGTAGAATAAGGAATCATGTCAGCTCTATTCATGGCATTTTTATATGCAACGTTTGGCAACTGAATGTATTCCAGCTTTCCAACAGAAGGCTCTGCCACTGCCAAATGGGTCATTTGATTCTACAGTATTAATCTTAACTTGTATAGTGCTTTTCATTACAGAAAATAATCAGTGCATAAAAAGGAGAAACGACACATTTAAATTGACATGGAGATTGAATGTCACTAGTTTGCTTCGGATGATGGAAAGGCAGGAGTTAAGGTAGTTTGGATTGCAAATGCAATGTAGAAGTATTCATCCTTATTGGTCACAATGTGTTCCACTGGGAATAATATGAGTATATCCAATAATATTGACTTTTTCATTAAAGAAGACACATCACTTTCTGATCAATGTCTACAGAGTTGTAAACAGTACCCTGCTGTACACCATTTAGACATCTGCAATTCATATATTAGCATAATAATGTTGCTTGTCTGGGTTGGATCTCAGTTTCTCAATCTCCCATTCCAGACCCCTGCCTGTACATCCCTCGCTTTGCCCACATGCTGGAGTTTGGAGAGAAGAACCATGAGGTGTCCATGACAGCACTGCGACTGCTGCAGAGGATGAAAAGGGACTGGATGCACACGGGACGGAGACCCTCAGGACTGTGTGGCGCAGGTAACAATGAGCTCAGGTAAACCACACCACAGGTTACCACCACAATCGCAGGTAGGCTAGTCCTTATCATGAATAACAGAAACTACAGGTAACCATGTCTACTGGTATCGCTCACAACAGGGATCTGTAATCATAGCTCAGATCATGCGAACTTCGATCATAGGTGACCCCCTAATCACAGGTAACACTCATAAGTAGCCACAGAGGCTCCAATTAGTGACAATGTACTACAGTCTGTTCCCTACTTACTTGACCTGAACAGAACACTCCCTGCTTAGATGTATTACTGGCAAGACATCCTGAAACTGAAGAACCAACTTCCCCAGGCATGTGGACATTTATGTTCCTGGTTCCACTTTTCTGCCTTTCTTGCTTTTCCTCAGCTGCAATATCAGATGAATGAATTGCTTATCATTAATCATGTAGAGGATTCACTTACATAGAGGAAAGAGAAGTTTAGAACTTGTTACTCAATATTAAGTGAATGTGTGAGAGAGACCATGGGATTTCTAAAAGCTACTAGAACAACAAAGACCATTCAAACTACTTGCGTAAGAACAGAACCTTACATCCATCTTCAAACAGACCTTGCTACTGTCAGTTACATAAAACATGGGTTACAGTACTACTGAATTGATGATTTATCTAATGGCTTAGATTATTTACATTTTAGTCATTTAGAAGACGCTCGTATCCAGAGTGAGTGCATTCATTTTCACACTGTTCCCTCGTGGGAATTGAAACGACAAAACCTGGCATTGCAAGCGCTACATGTTCTACCAACATTAATAGATTATTATAACGTGAATATTACAACAATTGGTAGGTAAATTGGAAAATATATGTAGATATTAAACTTGTCGGCATGGTTTGTTTCTGTGACGGAGTATTTCACCTGTGTGTGTTTTTGTTCTCAGCCCTGTTGGTCGCTGCTCGCATGCACGAGTTCCGCCGTACCATCAAAGAAATCATTAGTGTAGTGAAGGTGTGTGAGGCCACACTACGAAAGAGGTGAGCGCTGCTTGAAAAGCACATCACAGCATATTCCAAATGAAATAGGATTAGCCTGGCATGTTCTCCGTCATCTATATGAAGAGTATGCTGAATCTTTTCCTTCTCGTGGTTCAGATTGAATGAGTTTGAGGACACGCCCACCAGCCAGCTGACCATTGAGGAATTTATGAAAGTGGATCTTGACCAGGAGTGTGACCCGCCCTCTTTCATCGCTGGCCAGAGGAAGAAAAGAATGAAGCTGGTGAGGAACTGTAGGAAGGATACAACCGTACCACCTTATTTATCTTGTCCTGTTTTAACTGGTGCTTTGTCTCAATATGGCACTGCTGTTTTTTACATTCACACCCTGATATTTTGTTTTTTTCCTTCTAGCTTGAGGAAGAATTGGAGAAGAAGATTGATGATGTTCAAGGTACGGTTATGAAAAATGTCTAGTCAAGTGCCAACCAAAAAACTCTTTAAAAAAAATAAATGTACAAAGATTGCCGACTCCACTCTGACTTTACAGAGTTGTCTGGATTTTATCTCAACAGGTGAAATCCATGAGTATCAAGATGAGATTGAGATGGAGCTGGAGCAGAGCCGGCCCAAGTTGAGAGGGATGTACGCCTCCTGTGCAAAACCCGGTACGACACAGGGGTCATGCTCAGCAGCCATGCAAGTTCTCTAGTTAGGACCCCCTGGGAGGGGGGAGGTGGTGTATCTCACTATGCTGCCAGTCTGTCGCTAGAGCCTGAAACTTCCATTTATCTAAATACTCAGAAAAAAACGAAACAATTGTTCACTCAGTGCAAATGAGAATGTTATGATGACGCACATTTGCCATCTAACTGTGATGCGCTAAACCCCCTCCAACCATCTGTGCCCCCCTAGCTGATTGTGTTGCATTTCATTCTTAATCTCTGCACGCCCTCTGTAGAGGGGCCGCTGGCTGGCTGTCTGTCAGCGTGATGTAGGCCTGTTGCTCTTCTGCCTGGCCTGGGAAGCACAATCATAACACACACACACTGGGCTTTTATCAACACTAAGAGGGCTGTCGTCATGATGATACTTTGACAGTTTGATGGTACCGTAGAATTAAACCAGGTGCTTCTTTTATAAGGTGCCTTGTCTCATTAGCCGGGTTGATAGATTCAACCATAACTACATGAAGGACTCTTGACTTAATTGAAAACACAGATGTCATACAGTTTGAATTATTCTCATAATCAGCCACAACAGTGACTAAATCAATCTGCCTTGAAATGCAATGTCAGTCTCTACTTGTTCTCTGTATCATTTAGTTTTTATCAGTTTAATTAAGAAATGTCATTGCATGTAGGATTTGTAGGATTTTATTTGGATGTCTTGTTCTTTCTCTCCACCTCTCCTAGGCCCCCAGGAGGAAGAGGATGATGAAATATCTCTTCCTGATGGGGAGGAGAGGGAGGACGAGGAGCTAAAGGCTGTGGCCCAGCACCTCAATAAGGAGCTGTGTGACCAGGTGATCTCTGGAGAGGAGGATGGAGAGGGGCAGGAGGAGAGACCTCCACGCAGAGGCCCATCACTGGCCTCCCTCCTGGGGCCCATGCCCACCGCAGCCAGCCTCGGCCTCCCAGAGTCTATCAGCAAGTGCATCGGAGAGGAGAAGGAGAACGGTTAGCAAACCTGTTGCTTGTCTAGATGCTTTTTGTCCTGCTGTTAGTTTGCATCGGAAATATTCCTTACTGCTCCTTCCTAATTTTGATATTCCACTGTCTCTCACTTCTCCCTCTACTCCATATCTAGAAATGTCAAGGTGTGGGGGATTTCAAAGGTGTAAGAGATGGGATGTTGACTTTCTGTCCTGATGTGGTGAAGCAGATTGGTTTTCATGGTAGTGGGCTTCTGGGGAGTGTAGAGAGAAGGTGAAGAAAATCTAGTCATAGACGGGAATGAGTTTCAAAACAAACCGAGTCAATCTCTATGGAAGGATCAGTGTAGCCACTAAGGACAAAACATCATCTATTGTCAGAAGAATAGATTATTAGATGGGGTTGGTTTTAAGACTCACCATTATGTGATTTTAAAATGAGTCGTCGGCTTGAATCATAAACTCAGCAAAAAAAGAAAGGTCCTCTCACTGTCAATTGCATTTATTTTCAGCAAACTTAACGTGTAAATATTTGTATGAACATAAGATTCAACAACTGAGACATAAACTGAACAGGTTCCACAGACATGTGACTAACATAAATTGAATAATGTGTCCCTGAACAAAGGCAGGGGGTCAAAATCAAGTCGGTCAGTATCTGGTGTGGCCACCAGCAGTGTTAAGTACTGCAGTGCATCTCCTCATGGACTGCACCAGATTTGCCAGTTCTTGCTGTGATATGTTACCCCACCCTTCCACCAAGGCACCTGCAAGTTTCCGGACATTTCTGGCTGTAATGGCCCTAGCCCTCATCCTCTGATCCAACAGGTCCCAGACGTGCTCAATAGGATTGAGATCTGGGCTCTCCGCTGGCCATGGCAGAACACTGACATTCCTGTCTTGCAGGAAATCATGCACAGAACGAGCATATGGCTGGTGGCATTGTCATGCTGGAGGGTCATGTAAGGATGATCCTGCAGGAAGGGTACCACATGAGGGAGGAGGATGTCTTCCCTGTAACGCACATCGTTGAGATTGCCTGCAATGACGACAAGCTCAGTCCGATGATGCTGTGACACACCGCCCCAGACCATGACGGACCCTCCACCTCCAAATCGATCCCGCTCCAGAGTACAGGCCTCGGTGTAATGCTCATTCCTATGTAGTCTATCACAGTGCAATCACCAAAGCCCCATATACTACCCACCACTGCGACCTGTATGCTTTCGTTGGCTGGCCCTCGCTTCATACTCGGTGTCAAACCCACTGGCTCCTGGTCATCTACACGTCTCTGTTAGGTAAAACCCCACCTTATTGGAGCTCACTGGTCACCATAGCAGGACCCACCCGTAGCACGCGCTCCAGAAGGTATATTTCACTGGTCAACCCCAAAGCCAATTCTTGCTTTGGCCTCCTCTTCCAGTTCTCTGCTGCCAATGACTGGAACGAGCTGCAAAAATCTCTGAAGCTGGAGACTCTTACCTCCCTCACTAACTTTAAGCACCAGCTGTCAGAGCAGCTTACAGATCACTGCACCTGTACATAGCTCATCTGTAAATAGCCCATCCAACTACCTCATCCCCATTCTGTATTTATTTATTTACCTTGCTCCTTTGCACCCCAGTATCTCTACTTGCACATTCATCTTCTGCACATCCTACCATTCCATATTTTAATTGCTATATTGTAATTACTTCACCATGACCTATTTATTGCCTTACCTCTCTTATCCTACCTCATTTGCACATGCTGTATATAGATTTTTCTACTGTATTATTGATTGTTTGTTTATTCCATGTGTAACTGTGTCGAACTGCTTTGCTTTATCTTAGCCAGGTCGCAGTTGCAAACGTGAACTTGTTCTCAACTAGACTACCTGGTTAAATAGAGGTGGATCTCATCCTCCATGTCGGTGAAAGGGAAAGATATACAGTACCAGTCAAAAGTTTGGACACGCCTACTCCTTCAAGGGTTTTTCTTTATTTTTGCTATTTTCTACATTGTAGAATATTAGTGAAGACAAACTATGAAATAACACATATAGAATCATCTAGTAACCAAAAAAGTGTTGAATTAATATACATTTTTGATTCTTCAAAGTAGCCACCCTTTGCCTTTGACAACTTTGCACACTCTTGGCATTCTCTCAACCAGTGTCATGAGGTAGTCACCTGGAATGCATTTCAATTAACATGTGTGCCTTGGAATTTCTTTCCTTTATGCGTTTGAGACAATCAGTTGTGTTGTGACAAAGTAGAGGTGGTATATAGAAGATAGCCCTATTTGGTAAAAGACCAAGTCCATATTATGGCAAGAACAGCTCAAATAAGCAAATAAACCACCAATAAGAGAAGAGACTTGCTTGGGCCAAGAAACACGAGCAATGGACATTAGACCGATGGAAATCTGTCCTTTGATCTGATGAGTCTGAATTTGAGATTTTTTTGTTCCAACCTTCTTGTCTTTGTGAGATGCAGAGTTGGTGAACGGATGATCTCCGCATGTGTGGTTCTCACCGTGAAGCTTGGAGGAGGAGGTGTGATGGTGCTTTGCTGATGACACTAGGTGATTTATTTAGAATTCAAAGCACACTTAACCAGCATGGCTACCACAGCATTCTGCAGCGATACGCCATCCTATCTGGGTTGCGCTTAGACCCACTGAAATTTATTTTTCAACATGACAATGACCCAACACTGTCATTGCTGTGTAATGGCTATTTGACCAAGAAGGAGAGTGATGGAGTGCTGCATCATATGACCTGTCCTCCACAATCACCCGACCTCAACCCAACTGAGATGGTTTGGGATGAGTTGGACCACGGAGTAACAGAAAAGCAGCCAACAAGTGTTCAGCATATCTGGGAACTCCTTCAAGACTGTTGGAAAAGCATTCCAGGTGAAGCTGGTTGAGAGAATGCCTATAGTGTGTAAAGTTGTCACAAAGGTGAAGGGTGGCTATTTTGTAAATCTCAAATGATATTTGTATAACCCTTTTGGTTACTACATGATTACATGTGTGTGTTTTTGTGTTTTCAATTATTCTACAACATAGAAATAATAGTGAACCCTTGAATTGACTTTGACTGGTACTGTACATTGGCTGACCTTTTGACTCATTCTAATAGAATACTTTTTAATATGTGGCTGATCTAGTGAGATGATAATTTAAAGCAAGTCAGTGTTGGTGTGTGTACCTCTTGAGGCTGCTTTCATGGAGCTGTGTGTCTGCAATGGTTGTGTCTCAGGCCTGGCTAATTGTCCTCCACAATCTATAAACTAATATTTGAATTACATATTGCATTATCTTGGTGGTAGTTGAAATGAATTCAAATCTTGGTAGTTTTTTTCAGTAGTTAATAATTTATTTAATGCCACATTGGTGTAGCTAACTGCTGGAATTAGGTCTGCCGAGTGGCGCGGAGGTCTAAGGCACTGCAGCTCACTGCAGTCCCTGGTTCGAATCCAGGCTGCAAACACATCCAGCCGTGATTGGGAGTACGGCGGCGCACAATTGGCCCAGCGTCGTCCGGGTTTGGCGTGGGTAGGCCGTCATTGTAAACAAGAATTTGTTCTTATTAACTGACTTGCCTAGTTAAATAAAGGTTAAATGAAATAAAACTACAATCACTTTCTTTTGCTAAAAATGTGCGACGTAGGCAAGAATTTCCTTTTTTGGCATCAGACCTGCCCAATTCACACTTGAAACCTAATGCTCGCTTTGTGTTTTAATTGGCTAAATCACACATTCTGTTAACATCTGACTACAGAGCGATGGTTCTTTTGAAGTCTGACATTTCAGATTTGGATATTTTTTCCACAATGTAGTTTGGAAGTAGTGAACTATTTTTCTAATTAACTTTAGTTAACTAGGTGCCTCCCGGGTGGCGCAGTGGTTAAGAGCGCTGTACTGCAGCGCCAGCTGTGCCACCAGAGAATCTGGGTTCGCGCCCAGGCTCTGTCGTGTCCGTGGGGTGACGCACAATTGGCCTGAGACCCGTGACAATCATATCGGATCCGACCCAGACCCGTGGTTTTATTTAGAAATCTCGATTGGAACCCTCTCTGCTCCCAGATCCGGTCTCTGGTACAGATGACTTCTAATTGAAGGCTGGAAACCAGAGGCATGACTAGAGATTGTTACAATAGGTGTGCTGTAGTTTAGATGCTCTAGTCTCTGAGTAATGGCATATTAATTTACACTTGAGTCAGGGAGAGAGCAGCCAGTCTTGGCAAAGCTTTGCGTCTCGGCAACCACATGATAACTCTGTCGCAAACGTCTATATAGTTTTGTCTTCAGGGAGCACTGTCCTTTACCATTAGAGCAGGCATTGATTGAAGGCCTGTGTTTTCATCCAGGCACTTAGTCCAATCAATGACTTTGGGCCTGACCTTAACAGCATCACTGAGCACAGTCAGCCTCTGGCACTTTTTAAACGGCTCTGCTTTTATGGGCTGAGAATGTCAGCACTCAGCAAGGGCCATTTTAAAGGTGTTGGGCCTCTGGATTTAGGTAAATCTTGGCACTTCCCTGAACCATTTCAGATGTTTGCGCAGAAAACAAACTTGTGCCTTATTTTCCCCCACATACCAGGTTTTTGAAAGTCAATCAATCATTGGACAACCAAGCGCTCAAGGACTGGAGTTGTCCAGTGCTTAAAGTCCTTGGTAAATAAGTAGGCTCCTGCTTACCTAAGCATGGCTCCTGACTCTCCAATTCTAAGACTACAGTTACTACTCTGTGTAAACTTACAGCTAAACATAATATAATTCAGAGAGCATAACGACCTCTGGTGTGTGAATGTCTTAAGGCAGATCCAAGTGAACAGTGATCTCTAGTTGCTAATTTTGGACTGTTTAAAGGTCTATTTAGAAGCTATTCAAGGTGGAATAGAATCAAATGTTCACTGAGTCAGCAGCAGCACCACTCTACCCATCCGACCTACCTACCTGGGCTAGCCTTTAAACTGTGGTGTTTATCTTCCTTCCCATTTAACAAAAAGGCAATCATAGAGGTCCTCCGCTCTGTCATTTACATTCTCTACCTGACATCTGGAGATGCCTCAATTCCACAGTGAGGAGGCGGAGATGTGGGGTGTTTTACAATGCCTAGGGGCAGTACAGTCTGTAGGGCCAGGGCCAGCATGACAGATGGCCGGATAGCCAGCCCCTCGGAGGAAGGTGGGGTAAGGTGACTACTGATGACATCATAGAGATATGCATATGTCGAAAGCGGGAAGATTAGGATAAAAACATTCTAGTATGTATTTTAATCTCTGCAGGGCTATTACACTTTGTCAGGAAGTCTCACAAAGCCCCTTTGTGATTTCAAATGTAAAACCAGGCTGATTATGTGTTTCTCAAGAGCTGCAGTAGTGTCTCCTAGGCTTGGTGAGATGCTGCATCATAGTCTGTGACACATGTCATATGAGCGATTCGTGACTGGACATGATCCGTCTCCGTGGACTGGGGAGGAAAAGGAGATGCTCTGTCTGTAGCTCCCAGCCTGAGTGGAGATGACAGCTGCCGTTTACCACGGAGGAGCAGGAAGTCCTGTGCCTCAGGCTGTTACATTCTCTCACTCACACACACACACACACACACACACACACACACACACAGGGTTTTAACTCGCTGTGCGTGCATCAGGGCTAAAACCTGTTTATTGATTTAGCATGGTGGAAACCAGGGAGCACAAACACAGGATTATGTCATAAGGACTGTCAAGGCGCCATGATAACATAACTGAATGCTGTTTCATGTATGTGGTAGGGTTGGAACAGATAATGAAGTGGGCTGTAATGCTTGGTGGGACCCTATCCCAAGGTTAGTGCTAGAGATGTGCTCAACATGGTGAACCAGCACACAGCTCTGCCCCCAGCAGCACTATGAAATCTATCACCAATCTCTCGCTCGCTCACTCTCGTTCTATCCATCTCGCCTTCCCTCTGGCTCAGGGCAGGGGCCCAGGCAGGTGGCTGAGTGGGAGTAGGGTCTGTCTGGGCTCAGTCAAGGTTAGGGAGGTCATATTTTAATGGGCTCTTCTTGCCTCAGCTTGGCCTGCCCATGTCAGTCGGAGAATATTACACTTTATTTATTTCCTCTGCTCTGTTATTTGTCTTCACCACAGAGCTGCCATGTAGTCTGTTTGACTTTACCACTGGGCTGGTTTTACATGATGATGAGACTTGTCATGTTCTCAGGTTAAGTGAAAGCCTTGTGTTTGGAGCAGCGGTGTTGTTGGGGACCTCAAGGGAGTCTTGATGTTTAGGTAATAGTGATCCACCGTGAGCAGCACCATGCCACAAGCTGATTCATCCTGACGATCACAAACTCTGGAGAGTGTTTTCTGGGCAGAGCGTGGAGAAGGGAGGAGGACGCAGGTTCGAAGCACCGATGCTCCCTTCTAATTTGCTGGACCATACTTTTTTTCTTTCTCCCCCGTCCCCCTTTTTCTCTCTCTGAAATATGGGCTCAAGGAGCTCAGCGACTCTCCATCTCTATCTCTCTCACTCACACACAAAAGTGAAGCTCTGCGGTGTAGCATCTAATCTCTGACATCACATCAGAATTGGGTGTTTTTAGCTTGTGGACAGCCCCCACAGTTGATGATCTGACAGTGGTCTACCCTTCATTCCTCCCCTCCGTGGTGGATTTGGAGTGCGTTCTAGAGTGCTCCAGGGGGAGGGGGATCTACTGGTGAAGAAGTGTTCATTGTCAAAGGAAAGGCCTAAGGAATCCTGGGGCTCGTGGCATTGATACGCAGGGTGTGCTGTGCAAGAGTGTGAACAAAAACTGTAGAAGCCCATCTCCCACCATGTCATTTTTAAGAGGGTTTTATTAAAGGAGAATATAATGTAAATTGCACTGCCTTTTATCCTGCTGCAAACAACACTTTAATTAATTTGCAGCTAGTCTCGATTTACTGCCTATTTGAATTTTTTTATACTCTGTACATTATTATTTTCTTCGTTTTTTTCCACATCACATAGAGTATCATTATTTACTTGAATAATTTGTTTTGATAAAAGCAATGTAATTCACATAGTTTAAGGAAATGAATTGAACTTGTCACCAGCCCTGTTCTCATGCTCCTCTGGATGAATAGCGTGTTCTCTGTCCGTCTCCTGTCTGTGGCGCAGCTGTCTAAGGCACTGCATCTCAGTGCTTGAGGCGTCACTACAGACCCCATGGTTAGAATCCAGGCTATATTACAACCGGCCGTGTTTGGAAGTCCCATAGGGTGGCTCATAATTGGCCAAGCATCGCCCGGGTTTGGCCGGTGTAGGCCGTCATTGTAAATAAGAATTTGTTCTTAACTGACACACCGAGTTAAATTGAAAAAATTCCCCTCACACTTCACTGAAGGGAACTTTTGAGAGGGCTGGGCCAGACCTATTGGGACCTACTGAACACGACTGACTGGATTGCAACTTCTGTAATATTGCAGGTGTGTGTGTGTGGCGTGTCCTGTGTACCTGTCTCTCCTTAATTATCTGGGAAGCCTGTCTGGATGTGTGTGGCGCGGCTTTGAAGTGTGCTTCTGTGGTGAGTGTGTTAACCTAGGGAAGCATGGCTCTCTGAACACGTCAAACAGAGAGGTGACAGAAGTTAAACGGCTCCCATAAACCTGTCACATGTTGCCTCTTAAGACGCGATTCTCTTCCCTTTGACTGAGACTGTCTGTGTGTAGGCAGGCGAAGGAGTCTCACTTTATTAGAAAATGGCTAATCAAGGAGATTCATCTGTGTGTGAAAGCTGTTGTATTTGTTTCTTGCCGAAGTCAAACCCTCAATCATTTTGTCTCTGTTATCAAAGGTAATCAGACTTTCCCTTTGTGAGGAATGTTTTTTTTCCAGTCCATCATTGAAGTGTTGAGTTCCCTGGGATTTGAGAACACTCCTGTCTTGTCTCGGCATAAAGGTGGCTGTTTCTTCTCAGACAACCTGAACATGGAAAAATGGAAATGAGGCTTAGGAATCCATTGTCTCGCATCAAAATGCAAATTGACGTTTCAGCAACTCCATGAAAATAAAGCGTACCACAATCTTGAAAGTGTATTGTAATTGAAAAGACAATCTGTACAGGCAGATCTGCTTAAATCAGGCTTAAACCTATTACTTATTGTTTTTATTTTTTTATTTGTGGTGCTTATTATTTACTGCAACTCCAGGCACAATTGTTTTTGCAGAAACATACTGGATGAATTTTGTAACGTGTTTATATCGATAAACGTGTTTATATCGATAACATTGATATATCGATGTTTATATTGATATCTTTCTCCCAGAGTGGGTTGGCGTACCTGAGAACCTACAATACTTAACATTTATAATAATAATATTGAATTTATTTTTCAGATGAGGATGCTGAAAATGGAGAGCTGGACTTGAGTGGTATTGATGATGATGAGATTGAGCTGGTATGTACTGTATTTTAATTTACGTTGCACCTAATATTGAACCATCTATTCATTCTGACTTTACAGGATTGCCAGCAAATAAAGCCTGGAAATGCATAACTAAGGTCATTTATGTACCCTTCTCTGCAGTATCTCCTGAATGACAAAGAGGTGAAAATCAAGACTGAGCTTTGGCTGAAACAGAATGAAGACTACTTGAAAGAGCAGAAAGGTACAGCCACACCCAGGGAGTCTCTGTATTGCAAAATTCATGTGCCTAGTAATAGACGTCATTTGAACTGTACATTACCTTTTAATGTGGCAGGAATACAACTAGTCATGATATTTTTATCTGTCAAATAAAACACGTCAAAGTAGGCTACCTGTGCTTGTTCGCCCACTCAAATAATTCCAGCATCCAAACTACAGCCTACTCACACTATTTGATTAATGGAAATAAACATCTGTTACAAAACACCAAAATGTGTGCCTAATGACATTCAGGCGATTGCCATTGATTAGGCCTAAATGAATTGATGTGTCTTGCTGACAAATGTAGCCTTTTTTGTAGCCTGAAATTTCAGGACAGTTGAAATGGGGCTGAAACTGTCCCGGGAAAAACGGGACCGTCACCTTAACACACGGTCAACTTTCTAGACTAGGCTACAATGTGTATTACCATAAACTTCAAATAGGCCTTACCGGTAGCCAGTGTGTAGTAGTAAAAAAATATATAGGTCGTAAACGGTGAAAAAAGTCATGCTCCCGGTCATTTCAATGCATTTTTCTGAAAAAAGGTGGGTAAACGGCATTTACTTGAGTTTACCCTCGCTAGGCCTACACTACTGCCAGTAGCCTACTCTCTGTCAAGGCAATTTTAAACTCATGAACACACGCTGAATAGGAAGCATTCAATATAATACATGAGTTGAATATTTTTGACAATGACAGTTATTTGTCATTATTAAGCATTTAACAACTGAATTAGAACCATGAACTTAAACCCTGTACAAATCATGGATCTTGGAGATCTTAGAAAATGCGCTGTAAGTGTAACTGTCAACGTAACTTTTCATTATGTGAAATTGATGGCCACCATTGTTCCTGTACCCAAGAATGCAAAGGTAACTGAACTAAATTACTATTTCCCCATAGCATTCACTTCTGTCATCATGAAGTGCTTTGAGAGACTAGTCAAGGGTCATATTACCTCCAACTTACCTGTCACCCTAGACCCACTTCAATTTGCTTACCACCCCAATAGGTCCACATACGATGCAATCGCCATCACGCTGCACACTGCCCTATCCCATCTGGACAAGAGGAATACCTATGCAAGAATGCTGTTAATTGACTATAGCTTAGCATTCAACACCATAGTACCCTCCAAGCTCATCATTAAGCTCTGGGCCCTGGTTCTGAACTCCGCTCTGCAACGGAGTCGTGGACTTCCTGAAGGGCCGCCCCCAGGTGGTGAAGGTAGGAAACAACATCTCCACTTTGCTGATCCTCATCACTGGGGCCCCACAAAGGTGCGTGCTCAGCCCCCTCCTGTACTTCCTGTTCACCCATGACTGCATGGCCATTCACGCCTCCAACTCACTTATCAAGTTTACACATGAGACAGTAGTAGGCTTGATTACCAACAACGACGAGACCGCCTACATGAGGAGGTGAGGGCTCTGGGAGTGTGGTGTCAGGAAAATAACCTCAATCAACGCCAACAAAACAAAGGACATGATCGTGGTCTTCAGGAAACAGCAGAGGGAGCACCCCCTATCCACATCAATAGGACAGCAGTGGAGAAGGTGGAACGTTTTTTAAAGTTTCTCTGCGTACATATCATTGACAACCTGAAATGGTCCAGCCACACAGTGTGGTGAAGGCACAACAACGCCTCTTCAACCTCAGCAGGCTGAAGAATTTTGTCTTGTCACCTAAAACCCTCAAACTTTTACAGATGCATAATTGAGAGTATCCTGACGGTCTGTATCACCGCCTGGTACGGCAACTGCACCGCCTACAACCGCACGGCTCTCCCGAGGGTGATGCGGTCTACGCAACGCGTCACTGGGGGCAAACTACTTGCCCTCCAGGACACCTACAGCACCCAATATCACAGGAAGGCCAAAAAGATCATCAAGGACAACAACTACCCGAGCCACTGCCTGTTCACCCTGCTATCATCCAGAAGGAGAGGTCAGTACAGGTGCATCAAAGCTGGGACCGAGAGACTGAAAAACAGCTTCTATCTCAGGGCCATCAGACTGTTAAATGGCCATCACTAGCACAGAGAGGCTGCTGCCTACACACAGACTTGAAATCATTGGCCACTTTAATAAATGGAACACTCGTCACTTTAATGTTTACATATCTTGAATTACTCATCTCACATGTACAGTTGAAGTTGGAAATTTACATAGACTTTACAGAGTCATTAACTTCAATGCCATACAACACTCCTTCCGTGGCCTCCAACTGCTCTTAAACGCTAGTAAAACCAAATGCATGCTTTTCAACCGGTCGCTGCCTGCACCCGCATGCCGACTAGCATCACCACCCTGGATGGTTCCGACCTAGAATATGTGGACGTCTATAAGTACCTAGGTGTCTGGCTAGACTGCAAACTCTCCTTCCAGACTCATATCAAACATCTCCAATCGAAAATCAAATCAAGAGTCTGCTTTCTATTCCGCAACAAAGCCTCCTTCACTCACGCCGCCAAGCTTACCCTAGTAAAACTGACTATCCTACCGATCCTCGACTTCGGCGATGTCATCTACAAAATGGCTTCCAACACTCTACTCAGCAAACTGGATGCAGTCTATCACAGTGCCATCCGTTTCGTCACTAAAGCACCTTATACAACCCACCACTGCGACTTGTATGCTCTAGTCGGCTGGCCCTCGCTACATATTCGTCGCCAGACCCACTGGCTCCAGGTCATCTACAAGTCCATGCTAGGTAAAGCTCCGCCTTATCTCAGCTCACTGGTCACGATGGCAACACCCATCCGTAGCACGCGCTCCAGCAGGTGTATCTCACTGATCATCCCTAAAGCCAACACCTCATTTGGCCGCCTTTCGTTCCAGTACTCTGCTGCCTGTGACTGGAACGAATTGCAAAAATCACTGAAGTTGGAGACTTTTATCTCCCTCACCAACTTCAAACATCAGCTATCTGAGCAGCTAACCGATCGCTGCAGCTGTACATAGTCTATTGGTAAATAGCCCACCCTTTTTCACCTACCTCATCCCCATACTGTTTTTATTTATTTACTTTTCTGCTCTTTTGCACACCAATATCTCTACCTGTACATGACCATCTGATCATTCATCACTCCAGTGTTAATCTGCAAAATTGTAATTATTTGCCTACCTCCTCATGCCTTTTGCACACATTGTATATAGACTCCCCCTTTGGTTTCTACTGTGTTATTGACTTGTTAATTGTTTACTCCATGTGTAACTCTTTGTTGTCTGCTCACACTGCTATGCTTTATCTTGGCCAGGTCGCAGTTGTAAATGAGAACTTGTTCTCAACTAGCCTACCTGGTTAAATAAAGGTGTTCTCAACTAGCCTACCTGGTTAAATAAAGGTGTTCTCAACCAGCCTACCTGGTTAAATAAAGGTGGAAAAAAAAGAAGAAAAAAAAACGTGTTTTTCAACCACTCCACACATTTCTTATTAACAAACTATAGTTTTGGCAAGTCGGTTAGGACATCTACTTTGAATGACACAAGTAATTTTTCCAACAATTGTTTACAGACAGATTATTTCACTTATAATTCACTGTATCACAATTCCAGTGGGTCAGAAGTTTACATACACTAAGTTGACTGTGCCTTTTAAACAGCTTGTAACATTCCAGAAAAAGATGTCATGGCTTTAGATGCTTCTGATAGGCTAATTGACATCATTTGAGTCAATTTGAGGTGTACCTGTGGATGTATTTCAAGGCCTACCTTTAAACTCAGTGCCTCTTTGCTTGACATCATGGGAAAATCAAAAGAAGTCAGCCAAGACCTCAGAAAAGAATTGTAGACCTACACAAGTCTGGTTCACCCTTGGTTGCAATTTCCAAACGCCTGAAGGTACCACATTCATCTGTACAAACAATTGTTCGCAAGTATAAACACCATGGGACCACGCAGCCGTCATACTGCTCAGGAAGGATACGTGTTCTGTCTCCTAGAGATGAATGTACTTTGCGAAAAGTGCAAATCAATCCGAGAACAACAGCAAAGTACCTTGTGAAGATGCTGGAGGAAACAAGGGAACAAAATTGTCTATATCCACAGTAAAACGAGTCCTATATCAACATAACCTGAAAGACCACTCAGCAAGGAAGAAGCCACTGCTCCAAAACCACCATAAAAAAGCCAGACTACAGTTTGAAACTGCACATGGGGACAAAGATCGTACTTTTTGGAGAAATGTCTGATGAAACAAGAATAGAACTGTTTGGCCGTAATGACCATCGTTATGTTTGGAGGAAAAAGGGGGAGCCTTGCAAGCCCAAGAACACACCCCAACTGTGAAGCATGGGTTTGGCATTATCATATTGTGGGGGTCCTTTGCTGCAGGAGGGACTGGTGCACTTTATGTGGTGAAAATTACATGGATATATTGAAGCAACATCTGCCCACATCATTGGTGGGCAGAACTGAAAAGGCGTGTGCGAGCAAGGAGGCCTACAAACCTGACTCGGTTACACTAGCTCTGTCAGGAGGAATGGGCCAAAATTCACCCAACTTATTGTGGGAAGAATGTGGAAGGCTACCCGACGTGTTTGACCCAAGTTAAACAATTTAAAGGCAATGCTACCAAATACTAATTGAGTGTATGTAAGCTCCTGACCAACTGGGAATGTGATGAAAGAAATAAAAGCTTAAATAAATAATTCTAATATTATTCTGACATTTCACATTCTTAAAATAAAGTGGTGAACCTAACTGACCTAAGACAGGGAATTTTTACTAGGATTAAATGTCAGGAATTGTGAAACTGAGTTTAAATGTATTTGGCTAATGTGTATGTAAACTTCCGACTTGTAAACTTCCGCAACTGTATATACTGTATTCTATACTATCTACTGTATCTTAGTATATGCCGCTCTGACATTGCTCATCCATATATTTATATTTTCTTGATTTCATTAATTTACTTATGTGTATTAGGTATTTGTTGTGAAATTGTTTTATATATTACTTGTTAGATATCGCTGCACTGTCGGAACTAGAAGCACGCAATAACATCTGCTAAACACGTGTATGTGACCAATAAGATTGGATTTGTTTCGCCGTGGAAACAGTTCCCATGGGCACACAAATCCCAGACAATGTAATCTTATGTCATTGCATAATCAAATGCTTCTAACTGAAACTATCGGCATAGTATCATTAACGTATACTTATTGGATGCACATTGGTGTCTAGCTCTAGGCTAGTGATATTGTCGACCGTCAGCTGATCCAGGAAAGAAAACAAATATTGACAGACAATAATAAAGCAAAATAAATGGCCTACTTCTGGCCCCGGATGGTACGGAGAACATCAGTATCTGTACGCACCTGAAAAACAAAGCAAACGATGATAAATTGAATGCGTTGGAATAAAGGCTATTTTAATCACAAACGCATGGTGAAAATGAGGAAGTGCAAAGAAAAATCAATGCATGAAGGAGCTCAGCTGAGGTCAAAATTCAGCACAACTGAGTGGACAGTGCCACCACATAGAAATAAATCATGACAGGTGGGGATGTTAATTTCATTGGAAGCTTTTATTTTCATATTTATGACTGCATTTTAAACAACTAGAAGAATGGTTAAATTAGCATTTATTTAGAGAGCCCCTGTGGCCACAACACACCAGGCACATATTGTAATAAACTGTTTTGTATTGACTCTTTACAAATAACTATTTCCAATTGAATTCCCCCAATCCATTTATACTTTCAGAAAAGGAAGAGCGGATAGCGAAAGAGAAGGAGCTGGGGATTTACAAGGACAAGAAGGTATATATGTGCTGTGTCAATGTGTGTGCATGTTTTCCACTCTAGTGGGTTTATCATTTCACGTCAGTATTTGGCAAGGCCCAGCCTCCTTGTTAGGTCCAACATCTGCTCTCTGGTTTTCACTAGCTGGATTAACTGCAGCGCAATAGATACCTAATGAGGTGTGGAGTCTTTGACAGCACTGATTCAACCACCTTATGCCATGTTGTCCAAATTCACAATCAGCCCCCTCCCATAATACTACCGCATAGCTAGAGCATCCCTTTGTTGTGCAAAGTATAGTTACAAATGTACATTAAGCTAAAGCACTAATTTGCATAAGTCATTGCATTTGACTGGATACTGAGTGATTTGAAACCCCACTATGTGCCCTGCAGCCCAAGACCTCCAAGAAGCGGGCTCCGATCCATGCCAGCACAGCCGACGAGGCCATAGAGAAGATGCTGGAGCAGAAGAAGATCTCCACTAAGATCAACTACGATATCCTGAAGGAGCTGAATGTCAAGCCATGCGCCAGTCCAGCCCGCCAGACAGCAGAGTCTCCGAAAGGAGCCACCCCTGGAGCCCAGAGGCTGACTGGACGATACCGCAAATCCACCAATGTCCCTCTGAGCCTGGGCACACCACTCAGCAGCCTGGGCAAGAGGTGGGTGAATCAGAACCACAGGGTGACTCAGTCTATCTAATAATACCACTGCTGTTCACTGTCATATATTGTTCAATATATTCAGTATTGGCTGATTAAGCTTCAAGACTGACTGATGGCAGCAGTGTTGAATAAATGGGAGATGAATGGAAATGTGAGTGATGCAACAGTATTTTTTGTCCTTCTCTGAGCCTCCTGTCTGTCACTAGGGGCAACATGCCCACTTCCCAGCCTGTTGAAGCGATGTTGCTGCTCTTCTCAATAATGATGAGGCTGCACTTTTCCTCTAGCCTGGAATAATCACCAGCGACAACCAGACAGATGCTTGCGTTCCTTTTTTTTGTTTTTCTGGAAGGCTGTGGACTCACTCAGACCGCCACTCACTCCAATGTGCTTCCCTGAGATTGACCTTTTCTTTCTGCCAGGATTTGCTTGATCTCATTCTCTCTTTCTTTCCCGCTTTCTCAACACACACATTCAGTATGTTGTGAGGCTTTCTTCTGAAGTTAATCAGGTTTCTTCAGTTTTGAGTTTTGACTTTTCTGTTTGCTTGGTATTACTGAAATTGGTTTCCCCCAAAAAACTCTAAAACACTCAATAAATCAAATTTGTGTGGAACCGTCTTGCAGGTGTACAAGTCTTAGACCCAGCTCAGCCTAGACCCAGCTCAGCCTAGAGCCAGCCTTTTAGTGACATCCAGGAGAGCCCCTCCCTCTTCTTAGTGCAGTAAGTGTTACTGGAGTCATCTGGTTGCAGCTCCTCCCTTCATCCTACCCTCTCAACCCATTTTCATGAGCTGAAATAAAAGATTGCAGAAATATTCCATACACACAAAAAGCTTATTTCTCAAAGTTGTGCACAAATTTGTTTACATCCCTGTTAGTGAGCATTTTTCCGTTGTCAAGGGCTGTTTCCAGATAATTTTATCTTTATTTCTCTACCATAAGCCACCTCCATTGTCATTTTTGAGAATTTGTCAGTACGTCCAACCGGCCTCAACCGCAGATCACATGTAACCACACCAGCCCAGGACCTCAACATCTTGCTACTTCACCTGCGGGATCATCTGAGACCAGCAACCTGATTTGTATTTCTGTCTGTAATAAATCCCTTTTGTGGGGGAAAACTCATTCTGATTGGCTGGGCCTGGCTCCTCAGTGGGTGGGACTTTATGAACTGTAACTCAGTAGAAGTGTTGAAATATAGTATGTTGCGTTTTATATTTTTGTTCAGTATAGTTGCACCAGTCAGAGTAGCCTAGCACTTCTTTAGAAAGCTGACGTTTACTGTAGCTTACACACTCAAGACATCTCCAGTTACGTGTTTTTTTTCTGCTGTTGAAGAGGGCTTCATGGATGAACCTTTCCCCCCTTTAAGAATTACAATTTTCCCTCCAACTGTCCACCCGTACATAAAAAAAAATAAAATGCATTCATGTCAGTAAATGATTCATGTACATTATGGTTATTGAATCATTCATTGTACACTTTCAACACTTGTTTTTCCTGAATGGAACAGTGCTTTTGCTAGCAGGTAGCTTTTAAGACTTACATCCACTTGCTGAGAAAAATCGGAACTTTGCACTTTAGTTCTGCTTGCTCAACAAAAATAGTTTTAACCACAGGATGGGATCACACCATGGTTTATCCAAACAGTTACTTTTTCTATATCACTATGTTGATAATTTGGCATCTTTGCTGTACCTCAGAAATGGTGACATTCAACTGAAAATATGACTTGCCCATTGACTGCAGAAAGAGTCCTTTCACTGGTTGTTTGACGAGTACACCATTACTGGGGCTCTGAAAAGGTTGCTGTATGGTTATTTAAAAGGCGAGTCAGGGAGAACTAGAAAAGTGGAGGAGAGCGGTGGCTGACAGTAAGTCCATTGTGCTGCCTGCTTCCAGACCTTACTGACTGCTACACTGAAGCATTGTGCTCCTTCTCACCTTCCTCCAACCACTGCTCTGCTCCCCCATACTCCACTCCACTTAAAGGTTCTTCCCTGTAGGAAC
This sequence comes from Oncorhynchus kisutch, assembly GCF_002021735.2. Taxonomy (NCBI): domain Eukaryota; kingdom Metazoa; phylum Chordata; class Actinopteri; order Salmoniformes; family Salmonidae; genus Oncorhynchus; species Oncorhynchus kisutch. Next base: position 24,695,974 of record NC_034187.2, read on the forward strand.
CGGCCCCTGGCCCTGCACAGTCTCAAGCCTGCTTTATACAGGGTCTCCCATCCTCGGTCATGGCCAGCCTGGCCTCCAGGGAAGGCCTCTGAGCTCCCCCTTTCCCCAGCCCTTCACCCGGTCACAGGCCTGTACTTTACAGGACTCCCACCCGCCAGTCCTTCAATCCCTCCATCCCTCTCCCTCCATATTCCTCCACGCCTCTCCAGCCAGCTGCCAAACAGGGCCTCTCTGTTCCCTTCATTCTGACTGGAGGCTGGAAAAGCACTCTTCCAGAAATAGCCCAGATAATTGCCCTCCAGTGATTTTTTTTCTTCCCTCTTCTCCCTCCTTAATCTGTTCCCATTCAAAGCTGTTTTTCTTTCTTCTCTTTTTAAAGCCCTTTTCCCCATTCAACTTTTTGGGGAGGAATACTTGACTCCATATTTCAACAAGGGGAGGGGGGTTGTAGGGTTTCGGTCTGTGTTGGGTTTCAGAAGTGTAAATCTAACCCTAAAGTTCTAGTTGAAGCTCTGTTCCACAGTCTGAGAGGGTTGTGACAAGAGTTTTTGACCATCGATTTTCTCTCTGCTGCCTGTGAAGAATTAACAACTTTCTCTGCATTTCTATTCAGCCTCTCAGAGCAGGTGTCATCAGCAGAGTAGTGTGACATCAGATCATCCCCACATGGACCAATATGTTTCACACTTTATTTTCAGTCCACTCTAAAGAATTGTTTTTCTACTAATAGTAGCAGCTCTATTGGGAGAGTATAATCTCCCTCTGGTTTCTAGCCCTTCCCTGGCCTCTCTCTGATCTCCCCCACTGCCCTGCAACCCCTGACTGACTGTGACCACTAAGTATTTCCATGGGATTTCTCTTGATTTGCTTCTCACAGGAACCAACTCTTTGGGTGCCACTGCCTGGCAGTCTCCACCCGTTACAATACTACAGACCAGAGGGCATCCCATCCTACGTGTGGCATACGTTGGGCTGGACAGCCCAAGAAGCACCACGGGAACCGTTGAGATGGGCAGAGTTTATATTAGTTGTAGTTCATTGTTCCACAGCCTGAACCAGTCAAATAGTCTCTCTTGAGTAGTAACGCATGGACTGACGGATGCACTGAGTGCCTTTCTTACTATACATTGTTTTATACTCACCACTCATGTATTAGCACCTGCCTTGGTGACAAAGGGAGCCATCTTGTATCAAAGCACTCAGACAATTATTCTTTCAGTTCTGTGAGCCCAGGGGCATACTAAACAGTGAAAGTGTCTGAACCAGAGTGGTCTGTCTGGAGATCCCAGAGGAGAAGGACTGACTGTTGGCACCAGCCAAATCCTTTTCTCACTACTGCTGGTTTCTCACCCTCTGCCAGTGTGAAGTGCTCATCATCACATAGTGACAGAATCAAATGTTATTTGTCACATGTGCCGAATACAACCGGTGTAGACCTTACCGTGAAATGCTTACTTACAAACCCTTAACCAACAATGGAGTGTTAAGAAGAAAAAAAAGGACAACAATAAAGTAGTCAATGTGCGGGGGTACAGGTTAGTCAAGGTAATTGAGGAAATATGTACATGTAGGTAGGGGTAAATTGACTATGCATAGATAAACTGCGAGTAGCAGCAGTATATATTTTTTTAAAGGTGGGGGGGTAGAAGCTGTTCAGAAGCCTTTTGGACCTAGACTTGGCACTCCGCTACCACTTGCTGTGCGGTAGCTGAGAGAACAGTCTTTGACTAGGGTGGCTGGAGTCTTTGTTTGGGAATGCAGCCCAAAGCGTGTGGTAAACTCCATCTAAGGCTAAATACCGGCACAAGACCGATAGTCGACAAGTACAGTAAGGGAAAGTTGAAAATAACTTTGACACCACCTGGTATAGAGGTCCTGGATGGCAGGAAGCTTGGCCACAGTGATGTACTGGGCCGTACACAAACATCTCAGATTATACATTCATATGTAGGGTAAATGCTTTCTTTGTTTCTCATTCACTGTAATCATCTCCCCATTTAATTTGTTATATTACTGATGTAACCTTAACATTATCCTCAAGGGTTCCATCTCTTTTAGTCTCGCTCCTCTCACTCTTGGCTTTAACGATTTTCTTCTAATTATATAGTTGCCATCCCCCAGCTCTAACCAGTTGCCAGCCACTGGCTAGACGCTCTCCGTCAATCGCCTTTTCAGCTCCGGCTTAGTCTCATTGGCAGTAAGCTGATTAGAAATGTGTTAAGCCCAGCAGAGACTAATAGTCTAACAGAGAGGGAGTCGGAGATGGACAGCAGTGGTGGGGGAAAGACTGAGGCAGTAAGAAAGAGAGGGAGTGAAAGTGGGGGAGTGTTGGAGTCTCCCCAAGTGTCTCCTGTCTGACCTTTTTAGAGAGGTGGAGGGGGGCGTCACGCCAATAGAGGAGTGCTTATATGTCCCATTGTCTTTGGAGAGGTGATTTATACATGTCACATCTCCTCTGTCCAAGGAGCCACTCCCCACTGCTGATATCAATGTTCAGAGGGAAAGGGCTCCCTAGGAGGCTGTCGTCATTGGCAGCCGGCTCAATTTCGAACACCAGTTTGACCTCTGAACTTTAAGACAAGATCTGTCCCCTTGCAGTAGGAGGAGCTAGGATCTAGGATAGTGCCTGCATATTTTGGGTTAGTGAGGCTTAAAGTGATCACTGCTTAATCAGAATGAAGCTGTTCTATTTGGGATGTAGAATAACTACAGACGGTTACTATGGAAATATTGACACACTGGGGACCAACAAGTCGATAAGTAGTTTGTCTTTGGATGTAAGCTTTTATGAAACATCTGTAGCCTTAGATTTTAGCCAGACAGATGTATTTTTCTGGGAGGTTTAGAAGCCACAGCTAATGTTGATGTCCTCTGGGCTTTCTCAAAGGCTATGTATAGTTTGTTACTGTGACATCTGACAGTATGGAGGTGTGTGGTGGTGGTGTGGTACAGCTCCCTAATGAAAGAGCAGTGTTACTGTGTGTCTCCCCAAAATGAGCTGAGCTGTGTCCATGCTTACTCCAGTCCAAGGTGTGAGCTCATGGGGGATGAGGTGTGAGAGGGGACATGCCATGGGAGGAAGGATGGAGCGGGTCTGGTCTGTGCAGGCATCTCTGTCACTCCTGTCACACCTACACCACCCCTGCCCTCATTAGAGAGGAGACGTCAGACATGTTTTCTTCTGTGAGGGGGAAGTAGATTTTTAGAACATGTTCACTGTTCTAGCTGAGGTGGTGTCGCAATAATGAGTAGTGTTGTCACGATACCATAATTTTGACTTAGATACCAGGTTGTGTATCATGATACTCAATAACAAAACAATCCCACGGCAAAAAAAACCCACATATTAGCCAAAGTCACAGAATGGCTCTTGATCCTGACAGTGAGACTCAGCTACTGCTCTGTTCAATCGTTGGGCATCTTTTGAGTTCATTATTATTACATTATAATTGTTTTACCTCAAACATTTTCAGAGACAATCATGTATGCATTAATTAATCAAATATACAATCAATTTGACTTTGGTAAAAACAATCTATCTACATCTGAATGGTAATCTCTATTGATAAACTGGGTAAATCTAGATGTAGCCAAGGCCTATTCACAATACAGGTTGATGTATATTCAACAGTGTGCATGCATTGAGTTATTGAGCTTGTTTGGCTGATTTCATGGGATGGGGCTACATATGACAATTTGTTTCCCTTATATTTGTACTTGCAGTGCATTCGGAAAGTATTCAGACCCCTTGATTTTTCCACATTTTGTTATGTTACAGCCTTATTCTAAAATTGATTACATTTATTTTTCCTCATCGATCTACACACAATAGCCCATAATGACAGATTTTTGCAAATTTATAATTTTTTTTTAACTGAAATATCACTTACAGTACCAGTCAAAAGTTTGGACACCTACTCATTCAAAGATTTTTCTTTATTTTTTGTATTTTCTACATTGTAGAATAATATTGAAGACATAAAAATATGAACTAACACATATGGAATCATGTAGTCACCCAAAAAAGTGTTAAACAAATCAAAATATATTTTAGGTTCTTCAAAGAAGCCAACCTTTGCTTCGATGACAGCTTTGCACATTCTTGGAATTCTCTCAACCACAGCTTCACCTGGAATGCTTTCCAAAAGTGTTGAAGGAGTTCCCACATATGCTGAGCACTTGTTGGCTGCTTTTCCTTCACTCTGCGGTCCAAATCATCCCAAACCATTTCAATTGGGTTGAGGTCAGGTGATTGGTGGCCAGGTCATCTGATGCAGCACTCCATCGCCCGCCTTCTTGCTCAAATAGCCCTTACACAGCCTGGAAGTGTTTTGGGTCATTATCCTGTTGAAAAACAAATGATAGTCCCACTAAGCTCCTACCAGATGGGATGGCGTATTGCTGCAGAATGCTGTGGTAGCCATGCTGGTTAAGTGTGCCTTGAATTCTAAATAAATCACTGACAGTGTCACCAGCAAAACACCATCACACCTCATCCTCCATGCTTTACGGTGGGAACCACACATGCGGAGATCATCCGTTCGTCTACTCTGTCTCACAAAAACAAGGCGGTTGGAACAAAAAATCTCCAATTTGGACTCCAGACCAAAGGACAAATTTCCACCTGTCTAATGACTTTTGCTTGTGTTTCTTGGCCCAAGCAAGTCTTCTTCTTATTGGTGTCCTTTAGTAGTGGTTTCTTTGCAGCAATTCAACCATGAAGGCCTGATTCATGCAGTCTCCTCTGAACAGCTGATGTTGAGATGTGTCTGTTACTTGAAGTCTGTGAAGCATTTATTTGGGCTCCAATTTCTGAGGCGGGTAACTCTAATGAACTTATCCTCTGCAGCAGAGGTAACGCTGGGTTTTCCTTTCCTGTGGTGGTCCTTTTATGAGAGCCAGTTTCATCATAGCTCTTGATGTTGTTTGCGACTGCATTTTAAGAAACTTTCAAAGTTCTTGATATTTTCCGGATTGACTGACCTTAATGTCTTAAAGTAATGATGGACTGTCATTTCTCTTCACTTATTTGAGCTGTTCTTGCAATAGTATGGACTTAGCCCTATTTGGTAAAAGGGCATCTTCTGTATACCACCCCTACCTTGTCACAACACAACTGATTGGCTCAAATGCATTAAGAAGGAAGGAAATTCCACAAATTAACTTTAAACAAGGCTCACCTCTTAATTGAAATGCATTCCAGGTGACTACCTCATGAAGCTGGTTGAGAGAATGCCAAGAGTGTGCAAAGCTGTCAAAATATATTTAGGTTTGTTTAACCCTTTTTGTTGTTGGTTACTACATGATTCCGTATGTTATTTAATAGTTTGATGTCTCCACTGTATTCTACAATGTATAAAATTGTAAAAAATAAAGAACCTTGGAATGAGTTGGTGGGTCTGAACTTTTGACTGGTACTGTAAGTATTCAGACCCTTTACTCAGTACTTTGTTGAAGCACCTTTTGGCAGTGATTACAGCCTTGATTCTTCTTGGGTATGATGCTACAAGCTTGGCACACCTGTATTTGGGGTGTTTCTCATGTTCTTCTCTGCAGATCCTCTCAAGCTCTGTCAGGTTTGATGGGGAGCGTTGCTGCACAGCTATTTTCAGGTCTCTCCAGAAATGTTAGGTCGAGTTCAAGTCCGGGCTCGTCGAGGACATTCAGCGACTTGTCCCAAAGCCACTCCTGCGTTGTCTTGGCTGTGTGCTTAGGGTAATTGGGCAGGTAGCCTGTTGGTTAGAGCATTGGACTAGTAACCAGATCGAATCCCCGAGCTGACAAGGTAAGAATCTGTTGTTCTGCCCCTGAACAAGGTAGTTAACCCGTTGTTCCTAGGCCGTCATTGTAAATAAGAATTTGTTCTTAACTGACTTGCCTAGTTAAATAAAATGTTAAATTGTCCTGTTGGAAGGTAAACCTTTGCCCCAGTCTAAGGTCCTGTGTGCTCTGGAGCAGATTTTCATCAAAGATCTCTTTGTACTTTGCTCCGTTCATCTTTCCCTCGACCCTGACTAGTCTCCCAGTCCCTGCCGCTGAAAAACACCCCACAGCATGCTGCCACCACCATGCTTCACCGTAGGGATGGTGCCAGGTTTCTTCCTGACCTGACGCTTGGCATTCATGCCAAAGAGTCCAATCATGGTTTCATCAGACCAGAGAATCTTGTTTCTCATGGCCTGAGATTCCTTTAGGTTCCTTTTGTCTAACTCCCAAGTGGGCTGTTGTGCAATTCACTGAGGAGTGGCTTCCGTCTGGCCTCTCTGCCATAAATGCCTGATTGGTGGAGTGCTGCAGAAGTAGGAGAAACTTCCAGAAGAACAACTATCTCCACAGGAACTCTGGAGCTCTGTTAGTGACCATCAGGCTCTTGGTCACCTCCCTGACCAAGGCCCTTCTCCTCCGATTGCTCAGTTTGGCCAGGTGGCCAGCTCTAGGAAGAGTCATGGTGCTTCCAAACTTCTTCCATTGAAGAATAATGGAGGCCACTGTGTTCTTGAGGGACATTCAATGCTTCAGAAATTGTGTGGTAGCCTTCCCAAGATCTGTTCCTCGACACAATTCTGTTTTGGAGCTCTACGGACAATTTCTTTGACCTCATTGCTTGTTTTTCGCTCTGACATCCACCGCCAACTGTGAGACCTAATATATCATGTCCAATCAATTGAATTGTAGTGTAGTGCTGAGGCATGTAGTTAACACGGTCTGCAGAGAGACCCTACTTGTTTGAGACAATAAATTATCTTTGGGAGAAATGTGAGCGGCCAATAAAGTGAATTAATAAAGTTTTTTGGTGGCAATTATCTTTAAAATCAGCATATTATGTTATGGTTGGCATATTATCACAAAGTACTAGGGAGGTGAACTGATGTCAGCTTTAGCTGTAATCTAGCAAGGAAAGTTTGCCTATAAAGCTGGAAGCTACCGGTATCTTCTTGCGTTGTAAAGTGTTCTAGCCTGTATTGACATTGTTTTGCAACAGTAATGGTTTCAACATTTCTAAATGCCGTGTCACATTATTCAAGTGTGCAGCATGAGTGGGGAGCTAACATGATGCAGCCCAGACTCCCAGTGCTGGGCTAAGTGGAATAGGCAGTGTGGGCTGGCATTATTCGGGGGACATCACCTTCACTGATACAGGCTTTTGATCCGTGGGACACATTTGGGGTACCGAAAGCAACAAAAATTCTAATATCAAATTGTTTTTTTATGTTGTAGTATTTAAAAAGTAGCGATGTTTTGGTATACCCTTCGTCACTAATAATGAGTACATGGACTGTTTGGTATTTCTGACATTGTCTCTGCCTGCCTTTTGGTGTGAGACAGTCTGCTCATCTTTTTTGACCGCATTGTCTGTGTTTTGTGTGATCCTCCTTGTCAGCGTGGTTGTAGTGTGTTATTAGTATGATATTAATGCAGTAGTAGTGTGTGTCTGATCCTCCCAGGCTGTCTGTGATCATACTGAGCCTGTGATACTCCAAGCCAGGATGGTAGTAGTGAACCTGTAGTACAGTAGTAGCATTTTGATCCTGTCTGTGTGATCAGCCTGTGATCCTCCCCCTGGTGGGCATGGTCAGACAGATGTTGTCACTCTACTGGCTAATGCCACCATCCTGAGCCCAGACCACATCCCTCGTGTGTGTGTGTGTGTGTGTGTGTGTGTGTATCTAGCCCAGACCCAGAGGCACATGGGAACGCAGGGCCAATCTCCAGGCCACACATGACTTAAAAAAAAGGCCACATATGACCCAATATGTCTCCAACATCCTCTTTAGAGGTCAGAATTCCCCAGGGCCACCCAGAATGATCTCCCTTTCATAAAGCCCATGATCTCCCTTTCATAAATGCCATGTCTGTTTTGTAACAAACAAGGCTGGTCTTCTAGCCTAAACAATCATAAACATTGGACCCTCATACACTGTATGAGTTTGTTCTTACTCAAGCAGGTATTTTGGTGTGTGGGAGATGTTTCTGTTTGAGTGTGTTGTAGTGAGATGCTAGAGTAGAGTATGAATGGTGTCAGTGCCATGTGGAGCTTCTTTTGGCCCCATCAGTGTCTCATGCTGCCAAACTCTGCTCTGTCTGTCCCAGAATCCACTTTAGGGTGAATGGACTGTGCTCAGCCTGCCCTGCCAAAGTAGAAACTGGGAGAATAAGTGTGTGTATACTGGAAACGGGCGAGTGGGCACCAGTCTTTTTGTGGGTAGTTTATCTTTATGCATAGTTTGATGGTGAGGAGGGAGGAACTTTGCCTCAGACTTCAGGCCCAGCCTGGAAAATGTAATTTGAAGCCCTGATTTTTTTTTTATTAAATTTTTGTATATTTATACCATAGCTTCCTCATGCTACTAATTTAACTAATGCATTTTCCATCTCACAACAGTGAATAGATTACCTTATGTGTATAACTCTATGTGCTGGTGCCTCTAAGATCCTGTGTTTGTGGAAGGGACCTATTGGGGAACCCTGCTCACCCAGTCCTGTCTAGTACAAGGTCTGTAGGCTAGCACCACTAAGCCCAGAATAGGCTGGTGCTGCTGGATGCTTTTCTAATAAGCTCTGACAAAGGGGGTGAAGATGCCATGCTTGCTGAACAGTGAACACACACACCCTCTCCTCCACCCTCCTTGTAAAGCAGATTAATTAAAAGTGCTCTCTCTCCACTCTTATCAGTGTGAGTAAGGCACTTACAGTAAGCCCCCAGGGGAGTGGGTCTCACCAGGGGGGGCAGAGGGTGGGCAGGCAGGGGGGGCAGAGAGCCTCCAAGAGATTCTAATTTCATCCACTGGAGATATTCTTCCCCAGGAATTACTGCTGCTGTTGGCACCCTTCTGCCTGTTAGTCTCTTGCCCTCTTAGAATGGAAGTCAATTCATAGGGCTTTATTGGAATGGGAAATGTGTACGAAATGCAGCTCAGTTTCCACCTAATTTTGTGGGTGGTGTGCACAGCCTGTCTTGAGAGCCAGGTCTGCCTACGGCGGCCTCTCTCAATAGCAAGGCTATGGTCACGGAGTCTGTACATAGTCAAAGCTTATCTTAATTATGGGTTTGTCATGGTGGTCAGGTATTCTGCCTCTGTGTACTCTCGGTTTAGGGCCAAATAGCATTCTAATCTTCTCTGTTTTTGTTAATTCTTTCCAATGTGTTAAGTAATTATATATATTTTCTGCTTGTGTGTCTGCCTGTCTGTTAGGATATACAGTTGAAGTTGGGAAGTTTAAATACACCTTAGCCAAATACATTTAAACTCTGTTTTTCACAATTCCTGACATTTTAATCCTAGTAAAAATTCCCTGTTTTAGGTCAGTTAGGAACACCACTTTATTTTAAGAATGTAAAATATCAGAATAATAACAGAGAATGATTGCTTCATTTCAGCTTTTATTTCTTTCATCACATTCCCAGTGGGTCAGAAGTTTACATATACACTCAATTAGTATTTGGTAGCATTGCCTTTAAATTGTTTAACTTGGGTCAAACGTTTTGGGTAGCCTTCCACAAGTTTCCCACTAAGTTGGGTGAATTTTGGCCCATTCCTCCTGACAGAGCGGGTGTGACTGAGTCAGGTTTGTAGGCTTCCTTGCTCGCACACGCTTTTTCAGTTCTGCCCACAAATGTTCTATAGGATTGAGGTCAGGGATTTGTGATGGCCACTACAATATCTTGACTTTGTTGTCCTTAAGCCATTTTGCCACAACTTTGGAAGTATGCTTGGGGTCATTGTCCATTTGCGATCAAGCTTTAACTTCCTGACTGATGTCTTGATGTTGCTTCAATATATCCACATAATTTTCCTGCATCATGATGCCATCTATTTTGTGATGTGCACCAGTGCCCCCTGCAGCAAAGCACTCCCTCAACATGATGCTGCCGCCCCCATGCTTCACGGTTGGGATGGTGTTCGTCAGCTTGCAAGCCTCCCCCTTTTTCCTCCATACATAATGATGGTAATTATTGCCAAACAGTTCTATTTTTGTTTCATCAGACCAGGGGACTTTTCTCCAATGTACGATCTTTGTCCCCATGTTCAGTTGCAAACCGTAGTCTGGCTTTTTATGGTGGTTTTGGAGCAGTGGCTTCTTCCTTCAGGTTGTGTCGATTTAGGACTCATTTTACTGTTGATATTAGAGGTCTGCCGATTTAATCGGAATCGCCGATTTAATTAGGGCCGATTTCGGGTTTTCATAACAATCGGAAATCGGTATTTTTGGACACCGATTTGGCCGATGTAATTTTTTTTACACCTTTTATTTAACTAGGCAAGTCAGTTAAAAACACATTCTTATTTTCAATGACTGCCTAGGAACGGTGGGTTAACTGCCTTGTTCAGGGGCAGAACGACAGATTTTTACCCTGTCAGCTCGGGGGATTCAACCTTACAGTTAACTAGTCCAACGCTCTAACCACCTGATTACATTGCACTCCACGAGGAGACTGCCTGTTACGCGAATGCAGTAAGCCAAGGTAAGTTGCTAGCTAGCATTAAACTTATCTTATAAAAAACTATCAATCAATCATAATCACTAGTTAACTACACATGGTTGATGTTATTACTAGTTTATCTAGCGTGTCCTGCGTTGCATATAATTGATGTGGGACATATCGTTGCCCCAATGTGTACCTAACCATAAACATCAATGCATTTCTTAAAATCAATACACAGAAGTATATATTTTTAAACCTGCATATTTAGCTAAAAGAAATCACGTTAGTAGGCAATATTAACCAGGTTAAATTGTCACTTCTCTTGCGTTCATTGCACGCAGAGTCAGGGTATATGCAACAGTGTAGGCTGCCTAATTTGCCATAATTTTACGTAATTATGACATAACATTGAAGGTTGTGCAATGTAACAGGAATATTTAGATTTATGGATGCCACCCGTGAGATAAAATACGGAACGGTTCCGTATTTCACTGAAAGAATAAACGTCTTGTTTTCGAGAGAGTTTCCGGATTCGACCATATTAATGACCTAAGGCTCGTATTTCTGTGTGGTCCCATGGTGTTTATACTTGCATACGATTGTTTGTACAGATGAATGTGGTACCTTCAGGCGTTTGGAAATAACTCCCAAGGATGAACCAGACTTGTGTAGGTCCACCATTTTTTTTTTCTGAAGTCTTGGCTGATTTCTTTAGATTTTTCTCATGATGTCAAGCAAAGAGGCACTGAGTTTGAAGGTAGGCCTTGAAATACATCCACAGATACACCTCCAATTGACTCAAATGATGTCAATTAGCCTATCAGAAGCTTCTAAAGCCATGACATCTTTTTCTGGAATTTTCCAAGCTGCTTAAAGGCAGTCAACTTAGTGTATGTAAACTTCTGACCCACTGGAATTTTGATACAGTGAAATAATCTCTCCGTAAACAATTGTTGGAAAAAATTACTTGTCATGCACAAAGTAGATGTCCTAACCGACTTGCCAAAACTATAGTTTAACAAGAAATTTGTGGAGTGGTTGAAAAACAAGTTTTATTGACGCCAACCTAAGTGTATGTAAACTTCCGACTTCAACTGCATCTCTCTCTGTGTTCTGTCTGTTAGAATATCTCTCTCTCTCCCTCTGTGTCGGTCTGTCGCTCCAGCCTTTGTCCTTTTTCTGAACGGTCATCTCTGCCATTCATTGCAGCCACGTCTGTTCTTCAAAGTTTTTGTTTCTCTCAGGTTACGGCCCTTCATATCAGGACACCCCCCTAAGAAGCTGGCTCTAGACCAGGTAAGATGTTACACATGCTTTTGTCTCTTACACACACACACACACTTTTACTATCGCTAAGGGTATCCAGATTTCCATACCGTGTCTGTGCCATCCCGGGATATACGGTATTACCGGTAGTGCACACAAGGGGTGCTATTGAAAAATATATAAACGTAAAAAAGTCACTTACCAGTCACTTACCATACTAAGAAGTACTAAGAAGTTCTCATAGCAGATGCCAGGTAAATGGTAACGATCACTTGCAAACATTTACTACTAGGACAGACAACCCAGCTCATAAAGTTATGCAAGTATCTCAAAACGCAGTTTGCAGCACACACAAAACATATTAGGCAGCAGGAATCTTAATCCAGGAGGGGATTGCCTCTGCTGCTGTTACCAAGAAGCTTGATCTTGCAAGTTAGCAACGTTAGCAAAACCCAGTTAGAGAGAATTTATTTGGCACATCTTAGTTAATTTATAAGTGATATAGCTGACAGGCTCTGTCGCAGGCGGCCGCGACCGGGAGGTCCGTGGGGCGACGCACAATTGGCCTAGGGAAGGTTTGGCTGGTAGGGATATCCTTGTCTCACCGCGCACCAGCGACTCCTGTGGCGGGCCGGGTGCAGTGCACGCTAACCAAGGTAGCCAGGTGCACTGTTTCCTCCGACACATTGGTGCGGCTGGCTTCCGGGTTGGATGCGCACTGTGTTAAGTTGTGTTTCGGAGGACGCATGGCTTTAGACCTTTGTCTCTCCCGAGCCCGTATAGGAGTTGTAGCGATGAGACAAGATAGTAATTACTAACAATTGGATACCATGAAATTGGAGAAAAAAACGGGGTAAATTTTAAAGAAAGAAGCTGTATAAAAATAGTTTTGCCTGTATTGAAAAACCATTCCGTGGCTTTTTCGAAAGGCTATATACGGTATACCGCCCAAGCCTACTATCGCTAACACTATATCTTGAGAAAAAAAGGGGGGAAAGGAATCATGACCTATGGTTTTCACCCATTTTGAATGTTATATCTTCATAGGATGCAAAACTCATCTTACGGGCTGTATTTCTGCCTGCTTGCACGATGATGGCTCAGATACACATGAAATGACCCTGGGAATCGATAGAACATTGCTCAGAGATGCACAAATACGATATAATATTCAAATTGGGTGAGTCTTTTTTCTTTAACCAACCCTTTAGTCTCCTATGGACCGGGGGGGAAGAGACTTTCTTCAGCAGCAGGCTCACTAATGGGAGAGGACTGCGGCCATGTCCCGCTGAGTTGTTCACATGCATTCAAGCGGTGTGTGCTGGAAAGTACAGGAGGGAGCCTCACTTTCTCCTGCACCCACTCTTCATCCGTCTGCTGCTGTGTCTCGCTCCATTCCCTTCTTTTGCTCGCTCTCTCTCACTCATGTGGTGTTGGCAGCCATGAATGGAATCTCCCAGTGCAGGCTACAGCAACCAGGAAGAAAACATTTGCCACGAGGGGCTGGGTCAACAAAGCTTGTTACTAAGCAACCCCTCACCACCCCCTGGGAACTGGCATCAAATGGCTTCTCTGATTGGTTGGGGCCGGGTTTGCTTGGAATTCATGTTATGTAAGGAAAGGAAAAGGAGCACAGAAGAGAGAAAGGAGATGTGTGCTTTGCTGTTGCCTGGCAGTTTTTCTGGTTCTCTTTGTATTTCCAAAACAAATGTCCTAGGAGTAAATGGCACTTTGAGTTACCCAGTGCAGTGCTTCTGCCTAACAGTCTTGGCAATAAATGTCTGTTTCAATGTCAAGCTCAGAGAAACTGGCAGGCTCCTGTGATAAACCTCTGCAATAGAATAGAGACTAGCCTAATTTCACTGTTCCTGGCTTTAAAGCTGAGAGGCTAGTCAAGTTCATCAAGCCCTTCCCCCAGTGTAAGCTATGGCAGAGAACCACTGACTCATCACACTGTTATGACTGACCTGATTCCACCAAGGTCACCCAGTTCTCTCACCTTTAAAACTGTCCGGGGTCAAGATTGTTGAATCAGTATGTCTTCTCATTCCCTCTGAAAGGGTCTTTCAACACTCCCTGCCTCTCCTATAGCTCCTTCCCAGGACTCAGACCCTTCCTCACCACCCAGTGGCCACCCACCCACTAATTAGTCTGGAGAATAATTTATATAATTTTTTCTTCCTCCTTTTGATGATAATTAGACTTCCAGCTCCTATTATGAGGAGACATTTTCCGCACTGGGAGGCTAGGCCCAGCAGGGTGACCATGGAGAGAGGGAGGGAAGAGAGCCCAGCAGGAGCTGCAGAGGGAGCTGAAATAGGTCTCCGTCACACTGTGGATCCCCCACCTGCCTCGCCCACACGCAGTAGGACTCGGATGGGGGGGGGGGGTCAGGCTAGCTATAACCTCCGTATTGAACATCTATTCAGGCTTTCAGGCTCAGTGTGCAGAATCATATTACTAGTTGGACTGATTTAGTGGATTTTTCCTTGTTTCCTTAGATAGCCATCCCCCTGCCAGTGGCCTCTGAGGTGTCGCCCCACTCTGTGCTGGTCGAGAGTGGGCCTGTGGTCTATGACGATGTGGCAGATGAGGAAGAGGAGGATGAGGAGGAGCCCTGCGTCAGCGCCATGGAGCTGCTGGGAGGCAACGGTCAGTAAGATACATCAAACTAGCCTGTTAGCCAGATCTCTTGATCGGCATTATCCAACTCATCTTGCATTGGTTGGGTTGCCATGTTGTCTGGCTACCAGGGTGTCTACATATGTTTGAAAACATGTATTTTGAGAGCAGTTGAGTAATCATTTGGTCTTCTTTTACTCCAGAGTATGGATGTGATGATGATGATGGTTTCTAGCACTACTGGGTTTGGCCTGTTTGTCTGGACCGTTGTGCTACTCCAACCCCCTGTCCCATTTGGAGAGAGTGACTCATTGATTGAGACGGCGGAGACAGCTTTCATGCTCGCAGAATGGTGAAGAGGATGGAGATGATGACAGGATCCATTTCTTCTCAGGATATCTCCTTTATCTAGGAAAGAGATTATGGGTATGGCAATGTCTCATCCTACATTTCACGTCACTCAAGTATACACTACCATTCAAAAGTTTGGTCACTTCGAAATGTCCTTGTTTTTGAAAGAAAAGCACCTTTTTTCCCCATTAAAATAACATCAAATTGATCAGAAATACAATGTAGGCATTATTGTTGTAAATGACTATTGTAGATAGTGGCCCCAAACGTTTGAACGGTAGTGTATGTTGACTTTGCCTTAGCTTGTTGACCCCCCCCCCCCCCGCTCTATCATGGTCATGGATAAGTATGTCTGTAATTACATGAAAGGGAAGTACACTACCTAATGTGTTGGGAACAGTCATAACAGATAGGTATTAGTCCAATCAGTATTTCAAAAATCATGTATGAAAGAAGCTGTATGCAAGCTTGCGTCTGAAGCCAAAGTATTGCTATAATCATGCCTTGAATATGTAAAATCATATGGAGTATGTTTCAGTTTAAATGCTCATGTTAATCGAGGTGATGAAGTTGCATTCAGCCAATGAAGTCTTGAAACCTGTATTATAGGATTAGGTCAATTTGAATTGGTAGCATTTTGATTTCTTTTTGGATTTCTTTTTCAACAGCTGCTATTTATTTAATGTGGTATGATTTCTCTATTTGTTTTATGGAGAAGAATTCTGCAAACTATTTTGGACTGGATAATCACTAAAGTGTTAAAGCTGGAATCCATAGCGGTGATACTGCCACGTCTGTTTGGGGTATTACAACAACAAAGACATTACGTCAAACAACACTTTTTTTTCTTCTCGTAAATCATTGCACGTGCGATAGAACAGCATTTACTACGATTTTTTTTCTTTTTTCTACCATGATGCAGGATTGCTTGTTGCGCCTACCGCACATCTCAGCTTTAATTAATTGTACAAAAAGCTGCCAAATATATTCATTGTTGATGATCAACTATGCAATGTTATCCATTCCAAATGACATTGCGTTATGGATTTATTTTGTAAATGCGCTTTTAGAATTTTATTTGGAAAATGTTGACTGGGAGGATCACTGGTGGTTTGTTCACTGTGCTGACACAACTGTATTTAAGGAGAAGTTAGGATGTGGCTAATGTTCACAGCCTCTCCTTCCACTGCTGCTACTGTATATAGACGGGTTGGTTGATTAGCAACAAAACAGACGCGTGCAAAACTATGGGGAAAAACAAGGTTGGCTTAGATTGTTGACAAACTATATTTTGTCTACAGTGTTATTGAAAACAAATACATTTGCACAATGATCACTACGTCGTTGGTTAGCTAGCTAGCACATTTTTTGGCCATATTAGCATAGATGTGACATCAGTGAAAACCTAAAAACAAGACATGGTATCAAGAGTGAAATATAACTAGCTGAACAAGCCACTGACAGTTCCCCACATGGCAGTTTCTTGTCATTGTTGCTAGCTTTCTGGCCATCCAGAATCACAACAGACTTCTGCCCCATTTTGAAGTGTGCACGTCCTTTTCGTGACGTCAACTAACCCGTCTGTGTTGAAGGTTACTTGTTTTGCATTGACTGTCTCAGTAAAGCTCCTACCAACAGGAAACTTTTGTTCTTATTCTCTTTTCTAATTTGTCTACTATCATCTTTTCGTCGTGTATTGATATGTGTTAGAACTGCTTTTGACATGAATACATGAAACAACAGGGTTTAGTGACCATTCTCCTCTAATTGTGACATCAACCGAGTTAAATGGTACATTAACTTAGCTGCTGGCTAAAAGGCATCCTCATCCTAGCATCTCCAAATGGATAAAGCAAGGTTTAGAGAAGGTAAGGTGTCTTATTCCATTTTTTTCCTGTTCTTTTTATAGTGGTGTTGGTTTTCAAGGCTATCAGATATCACCCTTGGCAGAGGTGTACAGTTAACTTTATGGAGAGGTCTGGGTCTCCTCGCCCCCGCCCATCAAACCCTGTCACTGAGAGGGGCTGGTCTGGCTGGGCTGACATGTTAGAACATTACCACACCTCACCTCAGAGGCACGTCATCCTCTTCTCTCTTCATTGCCAGCTGAACCCAACCTCTCACTCAGATGGGGGCTTTACAGCACCATTGTGTGTAGATATCACATTTAACTCCTCCAGAGCCATCAAAGCCTGGAGCGTAGGCTATTTTTCAGCTTTTTTCAGTATAATTTTACGACCTCGTCTGATATACTGTTTTATGATATGTAAAATGGCCGCCCTGTCAAGTAATCTTTGAAACAGGTTTAGGATTAATATCACCCACTCCCCTTCTTACAGTTGTCCTAAGGGGCAAACCATCTTTCAAAATAATAGGCTGCGAAGTTTGGTAAAAGGCTTCGAAATATGTCCGGTTCTGAAGTTTGGCCTGAATTAGCCCAAGTTCAGGTCATTGTTTTTTAAATTCATGTTTTTTTTTCTTCCCCTATTTGGTAAAGTTTCACATAACCACTTTGCTGGAAACAGGCAGGGAGCAGGTCTCGAACCCTCTGCCTTCTAGCCCGAAGTTCAGAGCGCTATCGACTGCCCCAACAGCATGCTCAAGCAGCAGAGTAGATATCAGCATTTACAACTCCGGTAACTATCGGTTTATAACTCCAGTTCTATGAGTGAAGCGGAGCCCCATAGGGGAGCTCTGCTCCTAGTGGATTACCCCGCTGCCTAGGCAGCGAACAGACTGAGAAATGATGCACATACCTGCAGCTAATAGGAGTACAGGTGTCCCAATATAAGGGGATGCTTCCCCACAAACAGCCTCCTGAAAAATGATCTTCAGCGAGAATGGGGGTTGGCAGGGCCTTAAGTCCTATGGGGCTCCGCTCCACTCATAGAACTAATAGGTCTAATCCACCCTACTCAGTCCAGAGACACCGCCAATGACTAGTGGGCAGATAAAACAGAATGAGCTATACTAATCTGTACAAGCAGATCGATGAACTCAAACTCTAAGTATTAAAGATTGGTCTAATAGTACTGTAACACCAGTTACAGAAACTATATCCCTAATCCTTCTGCCCAAACACAGTCATAGACTTGTGGGTAAGATACAACACATGAACCCCCAGCCAGGAGTCATGTCATGCAGTCATTCTAATAAGAGAAAGCGGACCTGATGGAAACCCTGTCCATTGATCCTACGTTTCCCGCCTTAGTTCTAGCCTTCCCATCAGAAAAGATGAATACAGGCTGAACCAATTTAGAAGACCTACTCACTGATTCCTCAGTGTAACCCGCCACACTCAATCCATAGGCAAAGCCAATGATTTGTGGGCAGATAATAGAATATGGGCCAACTACTCTGCCTAAGCAGATAGATGATACCTCGATATTCCATAAATTTCAGTGACCAGTTTAATAGTGAAGTAATAGTAGTTACAGCACTATTTCCCTCATCACTCCGTCCCTACACAGTGATACACTGGTGGGCAGTCTAAACAGTCCCTGCTGTACTGACAGTGTCAGACAAAGGTCATGTCGCACGTGTCTCACTCCCTGACAAAAAAAGAGTGGACCTAATGGGAACCCTGCCCAATCGTCCTGCATCTTTTCTTAACTGAAGTTCTCCCTTCAGCCATGCTGAGCACAGAACGAGCTAGATAGCTAGACGACATGTCTAACCGGTAGAGTTGGATAAAAGGAGACGGTGACGACCCCGATGCCGCTGCTCAAATATCCTCTACCGCGGTTCCTCTGAAAAGGGCCGTAGACTCCGTTACTCCATGAGTGGAGTGGGCTCTGACACCCTGAGGCAGTGCCCACCCTGTCGCCTCATAAGCCATCTCAATGCCTTCGCAAAGCCAATGAGACAAAAAGTGGTCTACCAAGTATACTAGCACCGTGACACAAACAGCTGAGGCGATGACCTAATTATCGCCGTGTGCTGCACTTAGCACGCGAAGGCGCACACCGGGCACAGGCGATGAAGCCTCTCCTCTCTGCTCCGCATGGGGGGGGGGGGGGGGGGGGGGGGAGAAGGCCCATAACTCAACGGACTGTGACCTATATGGGCTCTTAATAATCTTCAGCATAAATCCCGGGTTAGGATGTGACACCGTTCTGCTCAAGTCGCCATTGATGGCAAGGCAGTCATGTCTCGTCAAAAGAGCACACAAATCACTGACACCCTTGGCTGTAGTCAAGGCAAGCAACAGTGCCGTCTTCAGAGACAACATCATGAGGGGGATTTGATTCAATGGCTCGAACGGCATCTCGCGGAGCGCCTCGAGTACCAAAGTTAAATCCCACTGGAGCAGCGTGGCTCTAGCTGCTGGCCTAAGCCGCCGCGTTCCCAATAGAAACCGTTTCACTAGAGGGTGGCTGAAGACTGTCTCTGCCAAACCCCTCATGACAAGCTGAAATCACTGCCATGAACACCTTAATGGTGGCGGGTGAGCGCTGCTTGTCAAACATGAACCGTAGGAAAGAGAGCACGCTCTCGACCTGACCGCACACGGGATCTACATTCTCTGTGGCACACCATTGTGAAAATACGTTCCATCTGCTGGCATACATCATGGATGTGGAACTGGCACCTGAACCCTGTATGGTTCTAATTACTGAATCTGATACCCCATGGCGCTCTAACCTGTCCCTCTCAGGGGCCAGAGCCTCAGTGGTTGGCCGATTTTTATCATGGCCTCTGCCTGAGACAGCGTGTCCTTTCTGTGGAATTGGCCATGACGGCGCAATCAACATTTGAGTCATCTCCGCGTACCACGGAGCACCTGGGCGATTGAGAGCTATCAATATGATTGACAGCCCTGCTGTTCTCATGCGGGCTAGCAGTGGGAGAATGCAGGACAGCGGTGGAAATGCGTACAGGAGAACATCTGGCCATGGTTGGTGCGCAAAAAAAATCCTTAGTGGTGGTTCGTCCTGGGCTCGTAGGGAAAACCATAGGGGACACTGCGTTTTCACACGTGACGTGAACAGGTTCACCTCGACTCTCCCGAGCCGTTCCCATATTTAGAAAACAATGTCGGGGTGCAGCTGCCAATCGCCGTCTCGGGCTCCGACGTTCTAAATGTGTGCTGCTGTCACGAAGGTGCTCGTGAACCCACAGCCACAATTTCTCCGCCAGCGGGTTTAGTGCAGGAGACCTGACACCTCCTCAGCGATTTATGTAGGATACTGTGGTTCGGTTGTCTGACCAGACCAGCACGTCCTGACCCCATAGGGTAGACACGAAGTGGGTCAGAACCAGTAAAACGGTCTCCAACTCCAGGAGGTTGTGGCATCCCGAGCATGACATGTCCCTCCCCATCCAGTCAGACAAGCTTCTGTAAACACTGGAATGTACAGTGAGGGGAAAAAAGTATTTGACCTCTGTGATTGCCAACAAGGGTTTTGCCACCAAGTACTAAGTCATGTTTTGCAGAGGGGTCAAATACTTATTTCCCTCATTAAATTAAACATTAGAAAGGGCCGTTTGGCCTCGTTCTCCCCCAGTCTTTTTTGGCACTAGGAAGTAGGGTGAATAATAGCCCGCTGTTCCTTTGCTCTTGGGGAACTACTGTGACTGCCTCCTTCACCAAAAGTTCCGTAAACTCTTTTACAAGAGCGGCTACTTTCTCTGGCGTCTTCATCACCAGCTCCACCACGCCCAAAAACGGGGGAGAAGTTTGGTGGAATTGGATGGCATAACCCTTCTGCAGGGTCCGACTTAGCCAGGGGGAGAGGGTGCAGCTTCGCTGCCACTCCGAGTAATGCTCTGAGAGCGTGAAGCTGTGGTACAGACAGTAGGAAGGATCTGTATTCCTCTATGGCCCAAGCCACCGCTGTCCCTCGACACTGAAGTGGTGGATAGCCCAGGGTGGGCCCCCCTCGAAAGGGGGAGGAAATATTGGAGCGTTCTGTGAGAAACGGGGGTGCCGACACTTTGGTTATCCTTTTGCGACTAGCAATCCCGTATCCGGGAGCGTAATCATAGCCTCAAACGAAGTAGCATAACGCAGCGGACACAAATACCCCTAGTAACTTTTCCTATTCATGAAAATCGCAAATTAAATAAAATAAATATATTCAAACACAAGCTTAGCCTTTTGTTAACAACACTGTCATCTCAGATTTTCTAAATATGCGTTACAGCCAACGCTAGACAAGCATTTGTGTAAGTTTATCATGGCATAATGCTATGCTAGGCTCTGCTGGCAGCAGGCAACATTTTCAAGAAAATAAGAACAGCAACCAAATTAAATAATTTTCCTTTGAAGAACTTCGGATGCTTTCACTCAGGAGACTCCCAGTTAGATAGCAAATGTTCCTTTTTTCCAAAAATATTATTTTTGTAGGGGAAATAGCTCCCGTTTGTTCATCATGCTTGGCTGAGAAATCGACCGGAAAATGCTACCATTACAACGCCAAACTTTTTTCAAAATGAACTCCATAATATCGACAGAAACACGGCAAACGTTGTTTAGGATCCATCCTCAAGGTGGCTACCTCAGTATTTTACGCAAGATTTTCTGCGGGAGACACCATGTGACCACTTGCTATATATGGTCCCTTACGGCTATTCATCAATGGAAATCTGTAAAAAGACGCCACAATGCTGTAGACACATTGGGGAATACGTGGAAAACGTAAGCTCATTCGTAGCTCATTCACAGCCATATAAGAAGTAATTGGCATGAGGCGGTTTAAAAAAATGCGGCACTTCCTGGTTGGATTTTTATCTGGGTTTCGCTTGTAACATCAGTTCTGTGGCACTCACAGACAATATCTTTGCAGTTTTGGAAATGTCAGTGTTTTCTTTCCAAAGCTATCAATTATATGCATAGTCGAGCATCTTTTCGTGACAAAATATCTTGTTTAAAACAGGAACGTTTTTCATCCAAAAATTTAAATATCGCCCCCTAGTCGCAAGAAGTTATATGTGTAACCTTGTGGTTCCAGCCCTCCGTGAACACAGCATGGGCCTGAGCTGCACTAACTGAGGTGCCTGCCTGAGTTAGTGCACCGGCCCCCAACAGCGATTGCGTCATCGGGTCAACATGGGACTGTGTGTGTACGCTGCTCTTTAAACCCTTAACTACATCCTCCCTGCTCATACAGCCAGAGGATGGCACCGGAAATCCTCGATGCTTCCTCTTTCTTCTCTCCCGACAGCTCAGTCTTACCCATGGTGAGACGGGAGAGGGAGGCTGCCAGGAACGCAATATTATTAGCTGCTGCTACAGCTTGTACACCTAGAGCGAAGGACTTCCCTACCAGCTGGGCTGTGAGTCTGCCGTAGGTAATGTGGGTTTCCGGAACGACGGCCAGGAGCTCAAACCTGGGATGAGGTACGCAGTGTCCTCGAGCCTAAGGATCTCCTGAGGCTGTTTTCCGTCCACACTGCACCCTCCACGTATTTCGCCAGTGAGGGCATGGCAGGTGCCAAAGGCACAGCCTCCGGTCTCGGTCTAGATTAAGGGCCGCCCACCATCATATCCACCTCCGGGTTGGGGGGAATAGGGGGCAGTGTAATCTCTAGGTGGCCTGCTCAATGAGTCCTGTAAAGTCAGAGCGCAGAGAAGCTGCTGGAGGAGGGGGCTGCTGAGAACTCAGAGCCTGTCAATCACGGACTACAGGAAAAAATCCAGCCCAGTCACGGACCAGGATGTCTTGCTCCCAGGCAGACTAAATAACTTTTTGGCCCGCTTTGAGGACAATACAGTGCCACTGACACGGCCTGCAACGAAAACATGCGGTCTCTCCTTCACTGCAGCCGAGGTGAGTAAGACATTTAAACGTGTTAACCCTCGCAAGGCTGCAGGCCCAGACGGCATCCCCAGCCGCGCCCTCAGAGCATGCGCAGACCAGCTGGCCGGTGTGTTTACGGACATATTCAATCAATCCCTATACCAGTCTGCTGTTCCCACATGCTTCAAGAGGGCCACCATTGTTCCTGTTCCCAAGAAAGCTAAGGTAACTGAGCTAAACGACTACCGCCCCGTAGCACTCACATCCGTAATCATGAAGTGCTTTGAGAGACTAGTCAAGGACCATATCACCTCCACCCTACCTGACACCCTAGACCCACTCCAATTTGCTTACCGCCCAAATAGGTCCACAGACGATGCAATCTCAACCACACTGCACACTGCCCTAACCCATCTGGACAAGAGGAATACCTATGTGAGAATGCTGTTCATCGACTACAGCTCGGCATTCAACACCATAGTACCCTCCAAGCTCGTCATCAAGCTCGAGACCCTGGGTCTCGACCCCGCCCTGTGCAACTGGGTACTGGACTTCCTGACGGGCCGCCCCCAGGTGGTGAGGGTAGGCAACAACATCTCCTCCCCGCTGATCCTCAACACTGGGGCCCCACAAGGGTGCGTTCTGAGCCCTCTCCTGTACTCCCTGTTCACCCACGACTGCTTGGCCACGCACGCCTCCAACTCAATCATCAAGTTTGCGGACGACACAACAGTGGTAGGCTTGATTACCAACAACGACGAGACGGCCTACAGGGAGGAGGTGAGGGCCCTCGGAGTGTGGTGTCAGGAAAATAACCTCACACTCAACGTCAACAAAACTAAGGAGATGATTGTGGACTTCAGGAAACAGCAGAGGGAACACCCCCCTATCCACATCGATGGAACAGTAGTGGAGAGGGTAGCAAGTTTTAAGTTCCTCGGCATACACATCACAGACAAACTGAATTGGTCCACTCACACAGACAGCATCGTGAAGAAGGCGCAGCAGCGCCTCTTCAACCTCAGGAGGCTGAAGAAATTCGGCTTGTCACCAAAAGCACTCAAACTTCTACAGATGCACAATCGAGAGCATCCTGGCGGGCTGTATCACCGCCTGGTATGGCAACTGCACCGCCCTCAACCGTAAGGCTCTCCAGAGGGTAGTGAGGTCTGCACAACGCATCACCGGGGGCAAACTACCTGCCCTCCAGGACACCTACACCACCCGATGCTACAGGAAGGCCATAAAGATTATCAAGGACATCAACCACCCGAGCCACTGCCTGTTCACCCCGCTGTCATCCAGAAGGCGAGGTCAGTACAGGTGCATCAAAGCTGGGACCGAGAGACTGAAAAACAGCTTCTATCTCAAGGCCATCAGACTGTTAAACAGCCACCACTAACATTGAGTGGCTGCTGCCAACACACTGACAATGACACTGGCTCAACTCCAGCCACTTTAATAATGGGAATTGATGGGAAATGATGTAAATATATCACTAGCCACTTTAAACAATGCTACCTTATATAATGTTACTTACCCTACATTATTCATCTCATATGCATACGTATATACTGTACTCTATATCATCGACTGCATCCTTATGTAATACATGTATCAATAGCCACTTTAACTATGCCACTTTGTTTACATACTCATCTCATATGTTATACTGTACTCGATATCATCTACTGTATCTTGCCTATGCTGCTCTGTACCATCACTCATTCATATATCCTTATGTACATATTCTTTATCCCCTTACACTGTGTATAAGACAGTCGTTTTTTTGGAATTGTTAGTTAGATTACTTGTTCGTTATTACTGCATTGTCAGAACTAGAAGCACAAGCATTTCGCTACACTCGCATTAACATCTGCTAACCATGTGTATGTGACAAATAAAATTTGATTTGATTTGATTCCTGACCCAAGGATGTGAAGTTCCTCTCACTCTCCTTAGGGAGGGGGGTCATTTCCACTTCGGTTAGTTGACTGGGTTTTTCTCCAGAAAAAAACCCAGACACTTACCAACATCCTCGCCATCTCCGGAGGCGCCGTCGTCATATGACGCCTCAGAACCTGAGGCTAGCACAGACATGGTATCTTCCAGAGGGAGATCTACCCTGAAAAACCACCACCTCTGTTTCCTCTCCTTTAAAGAAAGGAGGGTGCAGCTATGAAATTCCGGGGGATCTGTGAGGCTGCCCCTAGCATGCTGTTAACCCAAACACATGAAACATAAGTTGTGTGCCGAAGAGGCAGCCACCATTGTGGAGCAGCAACACAGAGCTCTTGGAGGTGGAGTGCTCATGAAGGACAATGTCGAGACCAGGATATCGACAGCAGGTTCAATCCTGAGTCTTCTCTCTTCACTTCTTCAGTCCAGTCTTGTTGCTGAAGATAATGGGAGGCTGATTGTGTACTCCTATTGGCTGCAGGTGTGTGCATAATTCACTCTCAGGCTGTTAGCTGCCTAGGGAGCTCCTCGTTATAGAACCAGGGTTGTTACACAACTCCCTCCTTTTAAAGAGCGCTAGCTTACGACTCAACATCGTATAGGAACGCACTCACCGGCCAAGCAAGGTCCAATCACTTCTGACACCAGTGTAATGAAACAGGCAGGGAAGGGAGCAGGTCTCGAACCCTCGGCCTTCTAGCCCGAAGTCCAGCGTGCTATCGACTGTGCTCCACAAGCATGCTCAAGCGGCAGAGTCGATATACACGCGTATAAACCCAGGGTCGTTACACTATCATTACTCAACAAAATGGACTCCATATATCGTGATAATAAAAAAATCCTGGATATCTCCCTGAAATGCGGTACATTTTAAAGTAAACTTTGATCGCCTTATGGTTACAGCATTTATTACAAATACATTTTACGGACCAGTGTGCTTTTTATTCAAGCGCTATCCGCATAGCTTCAACATGGGCTCAGGTGGGGTTTACTTCCCCACTAAATTCAAGTTTGCAATTATGCCTGCTTCATAATGTATATGACATTAACAAAATTGCCCCCCAATTTTGTTAGCAGTTAGTTATGCTGTAGCAAACTCGCTAACGCTGTAACTAACTAGCTAGCGTTGCTAATGACCTAGCTAACTAGATAGGTCTGCTAATGTCGTAACTAACTTGTTAGCACTGCTAACGATGAAGCTAACTAGCTAGTGTTGTTAGCTAGCATTGTTAATGATGTAGCTAACTAGCTATTGTTGATAACATCAAAGCTAACTTGTTACCGTTGCTAACTAGATGGCGCTGATAATGATGTAGCTAGCAATGGTAACATCGTAGCTAACATGTTATCACTGCTAATGACTTTGCTAGCTTAGGTTACTAACGACATAGCATTTTACCAAACTTCAAAGGCTAAAATATTTATCCGCTTTTTAACTACATTTGCATCCTGAAATATCTGCAGGCCTTTGAAGTATTTTGATGGCCTTTTAAATATTTTTATGGTTTTTACCAAATTACCAAGCTAATTTGCACCCTAGGGCCACCGTACCTTTTCCCATATCATCTAAATCTTCATCTTCTACACAAAAGTTTGACATTAGTATTTTCCTGTATGTTACTGTAGAGAAGTTCATTCTTTGTCTGGTTACTCCAGTCACCTTTAATGTCTGTGGAAGGAAAAATGTGTTGGTTGTGTAGTTTTGTGGTATTATGCGACCTTAATGCGCTTTCACAGTGCTAACAGACAAGAAGGCTGTGTGGATTCATTCTTCAGCATGTTTTTATTCTAGTTGACTAAACTGCAATTTTCCTAATGCCGATGAGACTTTTGGAGAGGACCTCTGGCATTGATGTGAGGTAGATTCAGCGAGGTGAAGAGAGAAAGCCCACTCCTCCTTTCCTCCCCCTATTCCCCCTTGTTTCCTGCTCTCCATACTCTCGGCCCAGGCAGATGAACATACAGTACATGAAGGCAGCCGATGCATGACCCCCTCTCCTCCTTCCTGGTTGGTTCTCTCTCTGACAGCTGCAGTTTAGCGGCGGCGCTAACTTTACCCAATAGCAGCCAGCTCAAAGGCATCTTGCTAGGCTCGGCCCTCCACTGCCTGCCTGCTCAGACTCTGCTGCTGCTCTGCCAGAATAATTTCCCTAATAATCCCACCTGCCTTGAACTCCCTCCACTTCACTCTGCCTTTCTCTGCATCAGCACTTTGATTCTCCCTCCTGGCTCCCTCACCCCAATTATTTCCTAGGACCTTAGCTTAAAGGGATTCCTTTACCCTCTCTCTTTGTAATCTCATTGTACACCAACCTCCCTGCTGTAGGCTATGCTGTCCACTGTGGAATATAGATGTGGGTGTATTCTGTTGCTCTGAATACCTATTATAGGCATTATCATCTGAGAAGATAAAGATTGTCATAGACGGAGGCTGTCATCTTTTGTCAGATTTTTGCTGACATCTTCATACAGGTATGACTGACATTGGATGGGAGTGACCTTTGAAGCACAGGAAAGTGTTAAGAGTAGTCTTATATTATGCTATGAGTTTAACACCAAGTTATGTTTTTATATTTACAGTTACATGTCTTGTTTCACTTCTGTAATACCAGTGGCATAGTTAAGGGAGTAGAGAACTGCTGCTTGGCTCTCGAGGCATTCAGCCTAACTTAGTTTTGGGCGGTATAGCAGAGTCCAAGCATCAGCTACAACAAGCGCTTCTAATACACAAACATAAATCCTTTGGCCTCTTCATCTCTGTAAACATGTGGAGCTGGAGGAGGAGGGCTAAATTGTTTCTCTGTGGCAACAGATGAGTTTGCCTTCAGCTCTGGGCTCAGTTGATTTATGGTCCCATCTCTGTAATTGAATTCATTAAGGGATTACTGAACCCCATCTGTGGAGACCACTCCCATGGCAGACCCTCGCTATCACACACACACACACACACACACCAAACTCCCTCTGTCAGAAACAGAGAGAGAAATTAGATCTAACTCTCTCCCCATACCTCCAGCTGTGTGTGTACGTGCATATACTGTATGAGTGTGTACCTGTCTGTTCCAACATACAGCTCCCTCTGATCTGTGAGCCCACTAATGCCTCCTCTGCCCTCTCCACCTCCCCTTGAGTGCACCCACACAACAGTGTCTCACTGTGGGGTCAGAGCCTGGTGCCCTTGGCCTTGACTCCCCTGTGCTCCTCTGTTCTGTTGTGTTGCAGCTACCCTAGCAGCCTTATAATGATCTCAAGTCAGATCTGATTCGATGGCGCAGGTGGATGATACTGTTTAATTACAGGGTTAGAGCCATGCACAAACCCACCTGTGAGAGGGAGCAATGGGAGGAGGAGAGAAAAAAAGATGCTGAGACAGATTGAAAGAGACAGAGAGATGGCGAGGGAACTGACTGTAGCGCATGTTGAACACCTGGCTCTTGATTAGAGGGCTGGAGCAGAGGGAGGGAGAGCGAGAGGGATGATTCTGATTAAACAGACCATGTGGGCTCTGTCCTCTCTCAGTAGGAGTTTCATCAATCTCTCGCCCGCTCGTGGGCAGTTATTTCCAGAGGTAGTGTCGCCTCTTGTCTACAGAGCATCCTCGTTTATTTGTGTGCAGTGTCCCGGACACTGGTACATGGGCAGGTGTTGACTGTGGATCATTCAGCAGGGTTTGGCTCATGAGACTGCAGTGTGAGGGCTAGAGATAGACCAACCTCTGTACAGCTGCCAGACTCCAGCCCGCCCTCTCCTCCTCCCTCCATCCAGGCCAGACCAGGCTTCATCAGGGTGCCCTTGGGAACCAAGCCAGGAAACATCCAGCCTCACACAGCTGCGTGTCCACACACTCTAATACAAACGCGCACACACACATTGTCTGGTGGATCTGGGCTGAGAGCCACCCAGACAGACAGGCCCTGAGACCTCGGAAGAGGATAGGAGCTGAGAGCCCTGGTCCCTGCCAGACCCCAGGTTCTCCTCATCACAGCTGCATCAGACACGTGCCCGCCCATCCCCGACATCCACAGCAGATTCATAATTTATCCCAGACCAGGCAGTGAACAACAACAATCTATAATTTGTATGACTGTTCACACACAGCATTATATTACATACATATTCACTGACTATGTACGAATGTATCCATATTACCTTATTTTTCCTGTCTTTTGTGGAGCATTTAGTTTTTTTCAGTCTGAATGGCTACACGGATATGATGATACCTGATGTTCTGTTACTTTGACATCCAGCGAGTATCTCAGTTCCCTGGATAATTTCTTGTCATCTGGGCCACCTGTTATGTGAAGTACTGGGATTTGTCCTCTGGCATGGTGCCTACATGCGCACAGTGAGAAAGTGGACATTAGCCAACCAGCTGTGGTCTTGTCTCTCAGCCAGCCCTGCTCTGCCTTGGCTGGTCTCTCTGGCCAGTGTACCTCCTGCCCTGTGTCTGTGTCTAACCAGCCTCATCTCCATCCACCTCTCCCACCAGTCTCCAGTCCTCTCCTAGGATCACCCACCACTGTGCTCCATCCTGGAGTGGCATGGTGATGGCTCCACAGCCTGGCTATTCCAAGATGGGAGCTGAACTAGAGATGATGAACAGGCTGGCTGCTATATGAGCTTTGACTGCCTGACTGGGAGAGCAACAGAGCTTTTCCAAGCACACTGTTACCCTGCTCCAGTGACCCAAGCTGAGGAACCACTGTGAAAACCCTGGGGTGTCCATGGCTCCATGCTGGGGTGTCATCTCTCAGCAGGCTCGCTGGGTGGGGGTGTGTAAGAGTAGATGCCCTAACTCCATAACTCGACACACCATTTCATCTTCTTTGTTCTAAATCTCGCTCACTGGATTGGTCCTCACATTCCTCAGTGCTACTGTGGACTTACTATATGTAATGTATCTATGGGTCTATAGTGGTGTGTTTAGTGTAGCTCTCTGTTGTTTTGCGACACTGCAGTGGAGATCAGGTGCTTATTCAGCCCCCTGATTCTCTGCTCCATAAGCCCCTGCCTTGTCACGACATGTCCCTGAGAGGAGGGAGGAAGAGGAGATGAGATGGTTGTAGGAGGACGCTTGTGCCTGTGGACTTTACTCTAATTGCCTATTTGGGTGTATGTTTATTAAGTGTTTTCCTACAGACGGGCAGGCACTGGGATGGACTTATGCTGTAATAGCCAGTACAGAAGAAGAGAGGAGTCAGAGAGAGTAACGATTAGCCTTCCACAAAACCTCAAACCCCCCAAAACACCTCTAAGTGGCAATCAGGGAAGATGAGTCATCTGTGAAACAATGAGAAAAGGACTCTCACTGGATACACTAAGGGCCCAGAATGAACCAGAAGAACGCCCATGCTCCAGTTGACATGATAATGATATCCATCCAGGGAGCGTACTGATTAGCCATTGAGAACGATATAGCATTGCACTGGTGTTTTTATATCTCCCACCTACAGACATGCTGTAAGCACTTTGTTGATTATGGCACCTTTCAGTGAAAAAACACCACAGCAAGACACTCTAAATGAATTCCCATTCCCTGCACAGATATGACCTACTCGAACACTCATCTAGACACTCACAACAAGACCAGCCAAGATAACAATAGAAACCTCCTTCAGAGGAATGTAGCATGTAAGACAATCTTCTAAATCCTCCATGTTCTGCTTTGAAATGTAAAGAATGCAACGTAATCAGAACACCATGACGTGTTTCTCAGGCAGACTGAATATCGGCCAAATCAACACTCTATGCTGATTCTAAAGGACTAATATAATGATATACTATTCTCTATTGTTATTCCCAATCATCCTGTTCTCTCTGGTTGCAAAACTGCCTAAATGCATTTTTTCTAGTCAGTGATCCAGATTCTGAATATTTCAATATTGACAGCCTGGAAATACTGTAGCAGAGGAACCTGAGTGTCTCCGTGGTCTAAGGCACTGCATCTCAGTGCTATAGGCGTCAGTACACACCCTGGTTCGATCCTGGGCTGTATCACAACCAGCCGTGATCGGAAGTTCCATAGGGCGGCGTACAATTGGCCCAGCGTCGTCCGGGTTAGGGGAGGGTTTCACCAGGGTAGGTCGTCATTGTAAAATAAGAATTTGTTCTTAACTGACTTGCCTAGTTAAATAAAGGTTCAATTAAAATCAGATAAACCAATCATTCCTCTGCTATTGGTGTCTACTGGAATACAGTTAGTTTAATAGGCTACAGTAATCATTTTCATCTTCTTGTAGGATGGCTTTTCCTCAAGGAAGTGCTCATAAACCCACACTAAGCTCAACATCACATTAATCCATATCAGCCATAATAAATAATGATCTCTATTTATAGCATCTAATTAGCAGGTATCCCAAGTTGGTCCCACACACTGCTTGAATGATGGTAATATTTAAATAACACTTATTGGGGATAATCCCACACGCCCTATTTGATTTGAATGTTTGCATACTGTATACGCAGTCACCATGTTGCTTATTGCATTTCATACCATTAATCAAGCTCATCAGTAGGGGCCAATCAAATGGGTTCAAATCATCAAAGCGTGGATATGTTTACAGTGCCTTCAGAAAGTATTCACACCACTTGACTTTTTCTACATTTTGTGTTTTGTCTCACTGATCTACACACAGTACCCCATAATGTCAAAGTGTAATTATGTTTTTAGAAATAAAAAAAATATATTAAAAAATGAAAAGCTGAAATATCTTGAGTCTAAGTATTCAACCCTTTTTTTGTGGCAAAGCTAAATAAGTTCAGGATTAAAAATGGCACATGAGTTGCATGGACTCACTCTGTGTGCAATAATAGTAATTAACATGATTTTTTAATGACTACCTCATCTCTGTATCCCACACATAAACTCAGCAAAACATGAAATGTCATCTCACTGTCAACTGCGTTTATTTTCAGCAAACTTAACGTGTATATATTTGTATGAACAGAAGATTCAACAACTGAGACATAAACTGGACAAGTTCCACAGACAAGGTGACTAACAGAAATGGAATAATGTGTCCCTAAACAAAGTGGAGGTCAAAATCAAAAGTAACAGTCAGTATCTGGTGTGGCCACCAGCTGCATTAAGTACTGCAGTGCATCTCCTCATGGACTGCACCAGATTTGCCAGTTACCCCACTCTTCCACCAAGGCCCTACCCCCACCCTCCGATCCAAAAGGTCCCAGACGTACTCAATGGGATTTAGATCCAGGCTCTTTGCTGGCCATGGCAGAACACTGACATTCCTGTTTTGCAGGAAATCACGCACAGAACGAGCAGTATGGCTGGTGGCATTGTCATGCTGGAGGGTCATGTCAGGATGAGCCTGCAGGAAGGGTACCACATGAGGGAGGAGGATGTCTTCCCTGTAGCGCACAGCCTTGAGTTTGCTTGCAATGACAACAAGCTCAGTCCGATGATGCTGTGACACACCATGACGGACCCTCCATCTCCAAATTGATACCGCTCCAGAGTACAGGCTTCGGTGTAACGCTCATTCCTTCAACGATACACGCGAATCCGACCATCACCCCTGGTGAGACAACCGCGACTCATCAGAGAATAGCAATTTTGCCAGTCCTGTCTGGTCCAGTGACGGTGGGATTGTGCCCATAGGCAACATTGTTGCCGGTGATGTCTGGTGAGGACCTGCCTTTACAGCAGACTTTACAAGCCCTCAGTCCAGCCTCTCTCAGCCTATTGCGGACAGTCTGAGCACTGATGGAGGGATTGTGCATTCCTGGTGTAACTCGGGCAGTTGTTGTTGCCATCCTGTACCTGTCCCGCAGGTGTGATGTTCGAATGTACCGATCATGTTGCAGGTGTTGTTTCACGCGGTCTGTTGTTTCATGTGGTCTGCCACTGCGAGGATGATCAGCTGTGCGTCCTGTCTCCCTGTAGCGCTGTCTTAGGCGTCTCAGAGTACAGACATTGCAATTTTTTGCCCTGGCCACATCTGCAGTCCTCATGCCTCCTTGCAGCAAGCCTAAGGCATGTTCACGCAGATGAGTAGGGACCTTGGGCATCTTTCTTTTGGTGTTTTTCAGAGTCAGTAGAAAGGCCTCTTTAGTGTCCTAAGCTGTGACCTTAATTCCCTACTGTCTTTAAGCTGTTAGTGTCTTAACAATTGTTCCACAGGAGCATGTTCATTAATTGTTTATGGTTCATTGAACAAGCATGGAAAACATTATTTAAACCCTTTACAATGAAGATCTGTGAAGTTATTTGGATTTTTACGAATTATCTTTGAAAGACGGTCCTGAAAATGGGACGTTTATTTTTTATTTTTTTGCTGAGTTTACAATTATCTGTAAGGTCCCTCAGTTGAGCAGTGAATTTCAAGCACAGATTCAACAACAAAGACAAGGGAGGTTTTCAAATGCCTCGCGAAGAAGGGCAACTGTTGGTAGATGGGTAAAAAACACGAAACCAACAGTGATTTTTAAAACAGTTAGAGTTTAATGGCTGTGATAAGAGATGACTGAGGATGGATCAACAACATTGGAGTTACTCCACCACACTAACATAAATGACACAGTGAAAAGAAGGAAGCCTGTACAAAATAAAAAATATGACATATTCCTGTTTGCAATAAGGCACTAAAGTAATAATGCAAAATGTGACACGGAAATTTACTTTTTGTCCTGAATACAAACGTTATGTTTTGGGCCAAATCAAGCACACCACATAACTAAGTACCACTCTTAGGTGGCAGGTGCCTCGCAAAGTAGGGTAGGAACGTTGGGCCAGTAACCGAAAGGTTGCTGGATCGAGTCCCTGAGCTGACAAGGTAAAAATCTGCAGTTTTTGTTCCCTGGGCGCTGACGACGTGGATGTCGATTAAGGCAACCCTCCGCACCTCTCTGATTCAGAAGGGTTGGGTTAAATGCGGAAAGACACATTTCACTTTTAAATGCATTCAGTTGTACAACTGACTAGGTATCCCCTTCATATTTTCAAGCATGGTGGTGGCTGCATCATGTTATGGGTATTCTCGGTAAGGACTAGGGAGTGGGGCCTCCCGGGTGGCACAGTGGTCTAGTGCACTGCATCGCAGTGCTAGCTGTGCCACCTGAGACTCTGGGTTTGAGCCCAGGCTCTGCTGCAGCCGGCAGCGACCGGGAGGTCCATGAGGCGACGCACAATTGGCCTAGCGTTGTCCGGGTTAGGGAGGGCTTGGCCGGTAGGGATATCCTTGTCTCATCGCGCAGTAGCGACTCCTGTGGCGGGCCAACACATTGGCTTCCAGGTTGTATTTCGGAGGACGCATGGCTTTCGAACTTCGTCTCTCCCGAGCCCATATGGGAGTTGTAGCGATGAGACAAGATAGTAACTACTAACAATTGGATACCACGAAACAACACAATGTAACTCCAAGTCAATCACACTTCTGTGAAATCAAACTGTCCACGTAAGAAGCAACACTGATTGACAAATTTCACATGCTGTTGTGCAAATGGAATAGACAACAGGTGGAAATTATAGGCAATTAGCAAAACACCCCCAATAAAGGAGTGGTTCTGCAGGTGGTGACCTCAGTTCCTGTGCTTCCTGGCTGATGTTTTGGCTGATGTTTTGGTCACTTTTGAATGCTGGTGGTGCTTTCACTCTAGTGGTAGCATGAGATGGAGTCTACAACCCACACAAGTGGCTCAGGTAGTGCAGCTCATCCAGGATGGGACATCAATGCGAGCTGTGGCAAGAAGATTTGCTGTGTCTGTCAGCGTAGTGTCCAGAGCATGGAGGCAATACCAGGAGACAGGCCAGTCCATCAGGAGATGTGGAGGAGGCTGTAGGAGGGCAACAACCCAGTGCTCTTCACAGATGAAAGCAAGTTCACACTGACCACATGTGACAGACGTGACAGAGTCTGGAGACGCCGTGGAGAACATTCTGCTGCCTGCAACATCCTCCAGCATGACCGGTTTGGCGGTGGGTCAGTCATGGTGTGGGGTGGCATTTCTTTGGGGGGCCGCACAGCCCTCCATGTGCTCGCCAGAGGTAGCCTGACTGCCATTAGGTACCAAGATGAGATCCTCAGACCCCTTGTGAGACCATATGCTGGTGCGGTTGGCCCTGGGTTCCTCCTAATGCAAGACAATGCTAGACCTCATGTGGCTGCAAGAGGAAGGCATTGATGCTATGGACTGGCCCGCCCGTTCCCCAGACCCGAATCCCACAATTGAGCACATCTGGGACATCATGTCTCGCTCCATCCACCAACGCCACATTGCACCACAGACTGTCCAGGAGTTGGTGGACAGGTCTGGGAGGAGATCCCTCAGGAGACCATCCGCCACCTCATCAGGAGCATGCCCAGGCGTTGTAGGGAGGTCATACAGACACGTGGAGGCCACACTCACTACTGAGCCTCATTTTAACTTTTTTAAGGACATTACATCAAAGTTGGATCAGCCTGTAGTGTGGTTTTCCACTTTAATTTTGAGTGTGACTCCAAATCCAGACCTCCATGGGTTGATCAATTTGATTTCCATTGATAATTTTTGTGTGATTTTGTTGTCAGCACATTCAACTATGTGAAGAAAAAAGTATTTAATTTAATTCATTCAGATCTAGGATGTGTTATTTTAGTGTTCCCTTTATTTTTGTGAGCAGTGTATATTAATAAATAAAAGGACTAGGGAGTTTTTTGGGGGGATAAAATAAAACGGAATAAAGGTGCACGGTGCACAGTCAAAATCCTAGAGGAAAACTTGGTTCAGTCTGCGTTCCAACAGACACTGGGAGATAAATTCACCA
This sequence comes from Oncorhynchus kisutch, assembly GCF_002021735.2. Taxonomy (NCBI): domain Eukaryota; kingdom Metazoa; phylum Chordata; class Actinopteri; order Salmoniformes; family Salmonidae; genus Oncorhynchus; species Oncorhynchus kisutch. The sequence continues at coordinate 24,731,102 of NC_034187.2, forward strand.
TTCAGCAGGACAATTACACAAGGCCAAATATACACTGGAGTTGCACACCAAGACAACATTCAATGTTCCGGAGTGGCCTAGTTATAGTTTTGACTTAAACTGGTTTGAAAATATATGGCAAGACTTAAATGTCAGTCCAGCAATGATCAACAACCAACTTCACAGAGCTTGAATAATTTTTTAAAGAATAACACTATACAATCCAGGTGTGCATAGCTTTTAGAGACTTTTAGAGAGGCTTTTAGAAAGACAGTTTTATAAATGAAAGCTATGACATTGCAGAGTATTTTGTGTAGATCAAATAAAAATAAAAGACAAATCCATTTTAATCCCACTTGGTAACACAACAAAATGTGGAAAATTCAAGGGGTGTGAGTACTTTCTGAAGGCACTGTAGGCCTGTGGGAAGGGTGTGTGCATGGTGTGTGGGTATGCTTGTGGGAATGCCTGTTCAATCTCTGCAGTGAGGGACTAGGTAAGGGTCAATACTGTCTTAATTTCACTGCCATCCACTTTCTGCTGTTCTCCCATCAGCTCAGCTCTGTTTCATTATTAACACCATTATTCTGGAGACACATGCAGGCATCTGTTAATTTTGTTGGGAACCGTGTGGAAGTGAACACATTTGCTTGTGACCATCTGTCTAAGGCCAGATCTGCATGGGAGCTGGCATACATAACATTGCAGAGAGAAAGTAAGAGAGAAAGGGGAGGACAGAAAGCAGAGGGAAAGATAAACAAAAAGAGGAAAGACTGAGACGGGAGAGAATAATGTGAACTGGGCGAGACACACAGAGCCTGTCCAACACAATGTCTGCCAGGGCTGTATATTGCCTTGTCTGTTTATATAATCTGTCTGTCTGTCTGTCTGCATACTTGCTTATGTGATTGTTTATTCGTTCGGTCTAGCCATGCGCTGGCATGTGAGGATGTGAGTCTGAGCTGAATCATGGTCTCTCTGTGGTTGGATCAAACTCAGTCGTCCCAGCCCCAGCTGCAGTTCTCCTCAGTGAATCCACAGTAGCCTGCAGCACCATGTTTTACCACGGGAGGGGCATGCACAAACATCTGCTCTAAGAGTCTCCTCTTGTCAATACTCAGGTACTCTTTTTTTTCTCTTCTTTGGAAGAGGCAGTAATTAATTAGAACACGCTGGATTTGGCTGGGTAAATGTTATTCTCTGTGTGCACAGCTGCTGGAACCGGGAGGGTGTGTGTCTGCACACGCTACTCCTCTGAGATGGAACGTCTGATTTCTGAATCTGTCTGCTTGGTCGGGTCTCTGTCAGGCTCACATCTTCAGTACCAGTAAACCCAACACCTCACAACCCCTGTTATGTATGTCACAGCGGAATGAAAACCTTACACAAGCCTCACCAAATGTGATACAGTATCTCTGCTTTGCTGTTCGTTGTCTTGTTCTATTTCCAAGTGAAATCCTCCCCTCCAACTACTCCTTATAGTCAGTTTCTATTACTGTTCAGGGAATCTCAACATACTTCATCCTTCATCCTCACACACAGCATCCTGGGAGCTGGGGATGGCTGGAAATATGTTTGTTTCCTTAATGTGGATTAAATTCAACTGGAAGCTACTTTCATCAACATTCCCTCTACTAAGTGTTTTCCCAGCTAACTAACGGTACAGCTCCATTAGGGTCAACAATCAGTTATGCCCTGGGCACAGTATCTTACTGTACTTTACTGGTCATTATCTCGTTGTATTGCACAGTTATTAGGCAGGTAGGATGTATTCTCTTGAGTTATGTTTATGTGATAAGGTAGGAACCAATGTTTTGATCAGTGTTTCTGTTACGGATACAGGTATCCTGTGTCTGTGTGTGTGTGTATCCTGTGTTTCTTTTCTCTCCTTCTCCCCTCACAGGTGAAAATCATCACTCCCCAATCAGTCAACAATCAATCATCAATCAGAAGACACACCTCCTCCTGTTTCCTACCCTATCACAGTTCCTTCCCCATGGTTTAAAAACCCCATCATTTGTTTGCTCTAGAGCTAGCTCAATCTCTCTGTAAATGCCATGTATGTAGATCTCTGTGTTTCACTCTCTCTTTGTCTTAAACCTCTCTTTTGTTTGAGCACCTCCATAGCACTTTGTCATCACCTGTGAGTATTGTTTTGGTTATGGTGTTTGTTTGTTGCTGGTGGGAAAAGGGGGAAACCAAGACAAGTCGCCCATGGGCATACACTACCCGTAGGTGAACTTTGTTAAATACACTAGTTAGAACTGGGCGGACCACCCACTGTATTTTTGGTTAGTTAGTTAGCTGTTGTTAAAGTAGGCTAGTCTAGCTTAGGGGTGTTTTTGTATATTTATTGTTTCTTTCCTTGGGTCCAGCTCAGCCCCTTTTCCTGCTCCCCCCCCATGACCGTGTGTTTATAAATAAACCTGGAGTTTGACGGTAGATTTCTTTTGTCGTGGTTATTTCGTTCACACTTTTACTTTGTCACAATAATAATTTGCATGAGTTATGTTACGGGTCTCATTACCATCCCCCCTAGACTGTCGGGCCAAAAGGGATTCGTAACAGTTTCCCAGGGAACCCTAAATAGTGTTGGACATGTAGAAAGTATAAACAGAGAGAAAGAGGCAAAGCGAGAGGCTCCACTCCTGTCAAAATCTCTCCAAGCAGACCAGGTGGGTATTTTTTGTATGGACCTTTATGAGAGAGTGTTGAATTTGGTCAACACGTTTATTTTATTGCTAATTTTCTAATATAGGCTTATTTGATCTAAAATAAGTTCTTTAATGATTAGGTTGTTATGAATATATTGATATAAGTGGACGCTCGTTGCATCTTAGTTTTTCTCAAAGTTGCCACTTCAAATCGGAATTGTCTGTCGTTCACGTGCGTATCTGCCCTCTCATTGGCTAGAATGTTCCCAACTGATCTTGTTTCCTCCCGCCTGCCTTTATGACAATGACTCCCATTGTTAGTGCGGACACAATACCATACCATACCATACCATAGAGTATTTCTGGTATTAAAAACATATTAGGGCTGCAATCCCGTTAACGGGATGATATGACAACAGCCAGTGAAAGTGCATAATTAAAATTCCTCAAACATACATGTATTTTATACCGTTTTAAAGTTAATCTTGTTAATCCCACCACAGTGTCCGATTTCAAATAGACTTTACAGTGAAAGCACCACAAACGATTGTTAGGTCACCACCAAGCCACAGAAAAACACAGCCATTTTTCCAGCCAAAGAGAGGAGTCACAAAAAGCACAAATAGAGATAAAATTAATCACTAACCTTTGATGATCTTCATCAGATGACACTCATAGGACTTCATGTTACACAATACATGTATGTTTTGTTTGATAAAGTTCATATTTATATAAAAAAATCTGAGTTTACATTGGCGCGTTACTTTCACTAGTTCCAAAAACATCCAGTGATTTTGCATAGCCACATCGATTCAACAGAAATATTCATCATAAATGTAGATGATAATACAAGTTATACACATGGAATTATAGATATACCTCTCCTTAACTTCTTGACGCTACCCATCCCTTAAGCAAGATAATTGTCATCAGCAACCGCTGAATAGCATAGCGCCACAGTCAAATAATATTACAAAAAAATATTTATATTCATGAAATCACAAGTGCAATATTGCAAAACACAGCTTAGCCTTTTGTTAATCTACCTGTCGTCTCGGATTTTGAAATTATGCTTTACAGCGAAAGCAATCCAAGCGTTTGTGTAAATTTATCGATAGCATAACAAAACATTATGTACACTAAGCATTAAGTAGCTAGGTCACGAAAATCAGAAAAGCAATCAAATTAATCGTTTACCTTTGATCTTCGGATGGTTTCACTCACGAGACTCCCAGTTACACAAAAATGTTCCTTTTGTTCCATAAAGATTATTTTTATATCCAAATACCTCCGTTTGTTTGTCGCGTTGTGTTCAGAAATCCACAATGAAGAGCAGTCACGACAACGCAAACGAAAATTCCAAATAGTATCCATAATGTCCACAGAAACATGTCAAACGTTTTTTATAATCAATCCTCAAGTTGTTTTTAAAATATATAATCGATAATATATCAACCGCAAATGTCTTTCAGAGTAGGAGAGGGAAAAACAATAGCTGTCCAAATTCTGTTGCGTGAGCAAAACGCATGTGAACACTTGACGTGATGTTATTGTTTAGGCTCATTTTTCTAAATAAAAGCCTGAAATTATGTCTGAAGACTGTTGACACCTTGAGGAAGCAATAGGAAAAGGAATCTGGTTGATATCCCTTTAAATGGAGCAATGGGTGGCTATGGAACATGGAGTTTTCAAAATAGAAGCCACTTCCTGGTTGGATTTTTCTCAGGGTTTCGCCTGCAATATCGGTTCTGTTATACTCACAGACAATATTTTGACAGTTTTGGAAACTTTAGAGTGTTTTCTATCATAATCTGTCAATTATATGCATATTCTAGCATCTGGTCCTGAGAAATAGGCCGTTTACTTTGGAAACGTTATTTTTCCAAATCTAAAAATAGTGCCCCCTAGCTTCAAGAGGTTATTAATGTAACCGCTGTGTCAGATTTGTAAAAAACTTTACGGAAAAAGCAAACCATGCAATAATCTTTGACGACGCTCAGAAAATAAATAAAACTTCAAAAAGTCATATTACAGGTCGAAGAAACATTTTAAAACTAAGTATAGAATCAATCTTTAGGGTGTTGTTATCATAAATCTTCAATAAAGTTCCAACCGGAGAATTCCTTTGTGTCTAGAGAAGCCATGGATTGCAGGTCGATATCAGGTGAAATGCGGGTGACCAGGAAAAGGCTCTCTGCCAGTAACCTGACTCATTCAGCTCTTATTCAGGCCCACAACACAGTAGAAGCCTCATTCAAGTTTCTAAAGACGGGTGACATCTAGTGGAAGCCATAGGAAGTGCAACTTCATCCATATCCCACTGTGAATTCAATAGGGCCTGGGTTGAAAATCGACCAACCTCAGATTTCTCACTTCCTGTTTGGATTTCTTCTCAGGTTTTTGCCTGCCATATGAGTTCTGTTATACTCACAGACATCCTTCAAACAGTTTTAGAAACTTCAGAGTGTTTTCTATCCAATACTAATAATAATATGCATACATTAGCAACTGAGACTGAGGAGCAGGCCGTTTACTCTGGGCACCTCTGGGCACCTTTCATCCAAACTACTCAATACTGCCCCTGCAGCCATAAGAAGCTAAGCACCCCTCAATTCTCTTCAGGTGAGAGCTTTGTACATGTAGAGATTTTGTAGCGTTGTTTCTGTGCACTCGTGTGTCAGATAGGGAACAAGCTGTCTTGAGCAATTGTTTGGGGTGTGGTCAAATCTGTTCAGAAGGTATGTTTGTTTCACTGTATCAAGGTTTGTTTATTCAAATTTGACTATATTTATTGCTGGTTGTAACATTGGTTCCTACCAGTGGAGACTGGTGCCTTTAAAAATTCTGGAGAATGGGAGATGTGTTTCAAAAGTCATTATTTGAACTTAAAGCATTTAATAAGGACATTTATAGTACAATATTACAGGGAATGAGAGGATTACTTACAGTGTTTGGAAGGGATCACAGCAGTGATTGAATGAGGGCATGAGTTGAGGTGTTCAGAGGCTTGACTTCAATGCAGGACAGGATTTGTCTGGGAAGACAAAAAACATAACACAACACACTACACAGGTAGACCAAAGAGCTAAGAATGAGTTAGTCCAAGGAGGAGGAGTAAGGAGTAAAATCATCGATGTGTAATAATGTAATTGTGTTTGTGTATGTGATTGACTCTACATAGAGTAATGAGATAAAATTGATAGGGGTACTCATTGTGCTTGGAGAGGAAACATTCAATGTGCCAGTGGATGAGCGGACACATGAGACGTGGCTTCAGTTCATGTCAGGACAGAGTTGACAATGGTAGTAGAGTGGACTGGTCATCACCTCTTAAAAACTTCTTCAGGATCGGTGGGTCCCTTTCGGGACGGTTGAGCTAACGTAGGCTAATGCGAATAGCATGAGGATGTAAGTAACAAGAATATTTCCCAGGACGTAGACATCTGATATTGGCAGAAAGGTTAAATTCTTGTTAATCTAACTGCACTGTCCAATTTACAGTAGCTATTACAGTGGAAAAATACCATTCTATTGTTTGAGGAGAGTGCACATTTTTTAACATGAAAAGTTGTTAATAAACAAATTGGGCACATTTGGACAGTCTTGATACACAATTTTGAACAGAAATGCAACTGCAAGCAGACTGGTGACACCATAGGTCCCAGAGCGGGGGGTGATTTTTACCCCCTATGGCCCAGAGTTTTTCCTTATCTGTTGACCTAACCAGGAAAACTCTGGATCCTATAAGATATGACAGTGATTAATCAGTTGTAAAAGGTTATATAGGGGCTATGATGGGACCAGTTTTCCCTAATCAGGTCACATGGTTTTAAAAATGGGAAAGAAACTCCTGACCATGGGGGGGGGGATGAAAACCCTGTCAAACTGCAGTTACCTCACACTTATTGTTCATTTTAATTATATTTAGACTAGATTATATGCTGCCTGCTGAGCGATCGATGTTCTTCGGGTCACTACCCACCTTTCGACCAAGGCTCAGACTTTCCAAAAAGCAGGCAAGGCCAGCAATAGAGGAGGCTTGATGAAATGCTCCTGTTAACCAGCTATACTTTTGATACCAGTTGGTATTGAACGCCCTCACCTTTTCATCCTTCTTCATGAAACTGATCTCAGGCAGAGGTCGACCCTCGCTTTTAATTCACACCGTGTACTCCAGAGAATGAAAGGGGTTCTTCAACAAAAAATCCACAACATTTTCGGCAGCGTCGGCCATTCTACCATTCTGGTGGAGAAATCTGCACACTCGCGCTGGTAGCTATAGCTACTGAAGTTAGCAAGGCAAATATCAATAAATTGCACTAACTGGACACAAAAATAAAGTTCTACAAGCAAGAAAACTATTTATAATATACTTCCTCTGTCTCCTGTTAATTGAAATCATTTGAATTGAATATTATAAAAACAATGAATGCTCAACTATCACTTTTCACTCTTAATCTCTATCCAACAATGTCACCAAGCTTCTCAACACAGAACGCTCACAATGTTCTGTGGCACAATCACAATACAAATCACTAGGTTCATTCTCTGATCCTAATTCTACGATTGGATGGACAACATGTCAGTTCATACTGCAAAAGTTTTGTTTGGTCGGAGGACGTCCTCTGGAAGTGGTCATAATAAATGGAAGGGATGGGGAGTGGGGGGGGTGAGGCCTACGAGCCTCCTAGGTTTTTATTGAAGTCAATGTGTCCAGAGGAGGACGGAAGGTAGCTGTTCTCCGGCTACACCATGGTGCTACCCCAGACAGTGCTTTTGAAGTTACTGTAGACCTTCATTGCAAAACAGTGTATTTTAATCAATTATTTGGTGACAAATGAATATATTTAATACAGTTTTATCTAAAAAGGATAACTTTTTTCATGTTTCACTTTTAAATTTTATGAAATTTCACTGAGTATGGTCCTCCTCTTCCTCCTCGGAGGAGCCTCCACTGGTTCCTACCCTGTCAGATTTAACTGTATAATGTAGGATAGGTGGTATTCTCTTCAGTTATGTTTGGTTGGATGAATGGTTTGTACTCACAGGCAGGGAGAATGATGGAAGTTGCCTCTGTAACAGTAATGTGATGGCCAGTCTGTCTGGTACAGGTTGGAGAGAGGGATGTAAGGGAGGGGTATAAGGGGGAGTGATCCAGCCTCAGGGGGACATCTGGGAGTGGGGCTGCGCTCCATACCGATCAGCCCAGCTTCCCAGAGCTCCCAGGGATCGTGAGAAAGGTGGCGTGGCTTGAGCTCACCCATCCAGAGTGTGGGCTAATTGATTTTAGCTGTTTCTGCGGGGGATTTACCTTTGTACTAATTAGCCATGATTCCTACAGTGTTCTAGCTCTGTAGTCTAAGCTGCTATCAGAGCAGACAGGAGCAGGTTGACTGTGAATACACACAGCCAGGCTTCGGTGAGAGGGATGCTTTTGTGGTGCTACTCAGCTACCTACAATAGAATGCCATTGTTATCCATGTTAATAGCATGTGGAGGTATTCTCTGGTGGCCAAATTGCCAGTTACAGCGCTGTTAAATGAAGCTTGTTACTTTCAACAGGTGGATCAATGTGTCAGCCTGTGTGGATGTGTGGGAAAGTAATCACTTGGTATTAACTGGTGCAGGCTGTCAGTGTTGTCAGCTGTTAAATGGCACTCTCAAAAGCATCTGTGTCACAGTCACCCTTTCCTCCTCTCACCCTCCAGTACCACGATCAGTGTTGGCATGCCATACCAGCCTGGGGCTGCATGCATAGGCTCACAAACTTTCCCATGAACACAAGACGCAAATGTTAAATCCACCCACCTCTAATGCCCATGACCTCTGATCTCTTATAGAACAGAGAGTGAAATATAATAAGTGACAAAAAGTGAATTCAGTGTGTTAAGCGTAATTCAGTCCACAGATGCAGTGACACAATAGTCCGGTGTCCCATTGTGACTAAGCTACGCTGCTCTGAGACCACTATCTGAGGGGGAAGCACAGCCTGAATGTGTACTTTGCCAAAATTCTCAACCAATGCGTCTCCTGGTACTCGACCTCTTTTCATTTGACTGTGTTGACAGAGGAGAAATTGCTTGAGTATGAAAGCCAACTGTCTGATATTCTAGAACACTGCTGTGCGTACGCATACACGTTTTAAGACTCTGTAGGCGATTTATGTGAGGATTTTACTTAATGTCGACATTTAGGACAGCTCTTTCAACTAGATGACAATCTACCATGTAGTAACCATAATATAATATCCGTATCTAGGAAAACCAAAGTTCTAAAGGCTGGGCCTAATATAGTGTATAAGAGGTCATACAATACGTTTTGTAGGGATTCATATTTTGATGATGTAAAGAAAGAAAAATAGGAAGAATAGGAAGCTGATTCTAGGTTTGATTTTGGATTGGAGATGCTTAATCTGAGTCTGGAAGGAGAGTTTAAAGTCTAACCAGACACCTAGGTATTTGTAGTTGTCCACATATTCTAAGTCAGAACCTTCCAGAGTAGTGATGCTGGACGGGCGGGCAGATGCGGGCAGTGATCGGTTGAATAGCATGCATTTAGTTTTACTTGCATTTAAGAGCAGTTGGAGGCCATGGAAGGAGAGTTGTATGGCATTGAAGCTCGTCTGGAGGTTAGTTAACACAGTGTCCAAAGAAGGGCCAGAAGTATACAGAATGGTGTCGTATGCGTAGAGGTGGATCAGAGAATCACCAGAAGCAAGAGCGACATCATTGATGTATACAGAGAAGAGAGACGGCACGAGAATTGAACCCTCTGGCACCCCGGTAGAGACTGTCAGAGGTCCGGACAGCAGGCCCTCTGATTTGACACACTGAACTCTATCAGAAAAGTAGTTGGTGAACCAGGCGAGGCAATCATTTGAGATACCAAGGCTGTTGAGTCTACCGATAAGAATGTGGTGATTGACAGAGTCGAAAACCTTGGCCAGGTCGATGAATACGGCTGCACAGTAATGTCTCTTATCGATGGCAGTTATGGTATCGTTTGGGACCTTGAGCGTGGCTGAGGTGCACCCATGACCAGCACTGAAACCAAATTGCATAGCGGAGAAGGTACGGTGGGATTCGAAATGGTCATCTGTTTGTTAACTTGGCTTTCGAAGACCGTAGAAAGGCAGGGTAGGATAGATATAGGTCTGTAGCAGTTTGGGTCTAGGGTGTCTCCCCCTTTGAAGAGGGGGATGACCCTGGCACCTTTCCAACCTTTGGGAATCTCAGACGATACGAAAGAGAGGTTGAACAGGCTGGTAATAGGGGTTGCAACAATTTCGGCAGATCATTTTAGAAAGAGAGGGTAGAGATTGTCTAGCCTGGCTGATTTGTAGGGGTCCCGATTTTGCAGCTCTTTCAGAACATCTGCTATCTGTATTTGGGCTGTTGATCGGTAGCCAGGTGGAAAGCATGGCCAGCCGTAGAAAAATGTTTATTGAAATTCTCAATTATTGTGGATTTATCGGTGGTGACAGTGTTTCCTATCCTCAGTGCAGTGGGCAGCTGGGAGGAGGTGCTATTTTTCTCCATGGACTTTACAGTGTCCCAGAACTTTTTTGAGTTTGTGCTACAGGATGCACATTTCTGCTTGAAAAAGCTAGCCTTAGCTTTCCTAACTGCCTGTGTATATTGGTTCCTAACTTCCCTGAAAGGTTGAATATCACGGGGGCTTTTCAATGCTAATGCAGAATGCCACAGGATGTTTTTGTGCTGGTCAAGGGCAGTCAGGTCTGGAGAGAACCAAGGGCTATGTCTGTTCCTGGTTCTACATTTTTCGAACGGGGCATGCTTATTTAAGATGGTGAGGAAGGCACTTTTAAAGAATAACCAGGCATCCTCTACTGGCAGGATGAGGTCAATATCCTTCCAGGATACCCGGGCCAGGTCGATTAGAAAGGCCTGTTCGCTGAAATGTTTTAGGGAGTGTTTGACAGTGATGAGGGGTGGTCGTTTGACCGCAGACCCATTACGGATGCAGGCAATGAGGCAGTGGTCGCTGACATCTTGGTTGAAAACAGCAGAGGTGTATTTGGAGGGCAAGTTGGTTCGGATGATATCTATGAGGGTGCCCGTGTTTATGGATTTGGGGTTGTACCTGGTGGGTTCATTGATAATTTGTGTGAGATTGAGGGCATCAAGCTTAGATTGTAGGATGGCCGGGGTGTTAAGCATGTCCCAGTTTAGGTCACCTAGCAGCACGAGCTCTGAAGATAGATGGGGGGGGAAATCAATTCACAAATGGTGTCCAGGGCACAGCTGGGGGCAGAGGATTGTCTTTTGCAAGCGGCAACGGTGAGAGACTTGTTTCTGGAAAGGTGGATTTTTAAAAGTAGATGCTCGAATTGTTTGGGTACAGACCTGGATAGTAAGACAGAACTCTGCAGGCTATCTCTGCAGTAGATTGCAACACCGCCGCCCTTTGGCAGTTCTATCTTGTTGGAAGATGTTGTAGATAGAGATGGAAATTTCAGGATTCAGACACGGATGGGACATCCGGTTTGGCAGAGTGCGCTAAAGCAGTGAATAAAACAAACTTAGGGAGGAGGCTTCTAATGTTAACATGCATGAAACCAAGGCTTTTACAGTTACAGAAGTCAACAAATGAGAGCACCCAGGGAGTAGGAGTGGTGCTAGGCACTGCAGGGCCTGGATTAACCTCTACATCACCAGAGGAGGATTAGGATAAGGGTACGGCTAAAGACTGTCAGAACTGGTCGTCTAGTACGTTCGGAACAGAGAGTAAAAGGAGCAGGTTTCTGGGCTCGATAGAATAGGTTCAAGGCAAAATGTACAGACAAGGGTATGGTAGGATGTGAGTAGGCATTGAGTAATGATGAGAGAGATATTGTCTCTAGAGATGCTTAAACCAGGTGATGTCACCGCATATGTGGGAGGAGGAACTAAATGGTTGTTTAAGGCATATTGAGCAGGGCTAGAGGCTCTACAGTGAAATAAGACAATAATCACTAACCAGGACAGTAATGGACAAGGCATATTGATATTAGGGAGAGGCATGCGTAGCCGAGGGATCAGTGAGTGGTTGGGCTGGCTGGAGACACGGCGATTCAGACAGCTAGCAGGCCGGGGCAAGCAAGCTAGCAGAAGGGACTTAGAGGGGCGTCGCGATGGAGGAAAGTCTGTTTTAGCCTCCTTGTGCGGTGACGTCGATAGACCAGTCCTGATGGATTTGTAGGGTTCCGAGTAGCAGAGGGGTCCAAGTCCAATTGGCAAAATAGGTATAGTGGCCCAAGAAATTGGCCAATGGATCTATTCAGCTAACAGTCCAATATGCTCTAGACAGCTAGCGGGCCGCGGCTAGCAGCTAGCCGGCCACGGCGCAAAGGCCCGTTGGGTACCCCCTCGAGCAGGTTACGTCGGTAGTCCAGTCGTGAAGGATCGGCGGGGTTCCGTTCCCTGTACCGGCAGTAGAAGGGGTCCGGGTGTTGTAGCCCAGTAGTGGCTGATGGGCCTCTTCAGCTAGCCGGGACAATGGTCCTAGCATGGGCTAGCTTCTGGCTAATGGGTGCTTGCTTCGGGACAGACGTTTGCCAGGAGTAGTTACTCGAGTTGCAGCTAGCTAGCTGCGATGATCTGGTGAAAAGGTTCGGAGCTTGCGGTAGGAATCCGGGGATATGGAGAGAAAATAGGTCCGGTTTGAGTCGCGTTGTACAAACTGGCGAGAGCTTTCTGAGCTAAAGGTTAGCTGATGACTGCTAGCAGATGTTAGCTGACTACTAGCTAGTAGCTAGTGAGCTGGCCAGCTTCTGTTGGGGGATTCCGGTTCCGAGGTAAATAAAAATACTTTAGAAAAAACAGATCCACACCACATTGGGTGAGGCGGGTTGCAGGAGAGTATTTTGAAGTTGAGGTTTAGAACAATATAAATAAAGATATGCGAAGAAAAATATTTAAAAAGATATATACATTGACACGACAAGACGAAGGACAAAGACGTTTGACTGCTACGCCATCTTGGATCAATGACCATTTCCTGGTCTGTGGTGTGTAATGACGCTGCATTTGATGTATTTATGAAACTACTTATTCCAGTTACTAATAAGCACGCACCCATTAAGAAAATGACTGTAAGAACTGTTAAATCCCCTTGGATTGATAAGGAATTGAAAAATTGTATGGTTGAGGGGGATGAGGCAAAAGGTATGGCATTTAAGTCTGGCAGCCCAACTGATTGGCAAACATACTGCAAATTAAGAAATCATGTGACTAAACTAAATAAAAATAAACTACTCTATGAAACAAAGATAAATTACATAAAGAATGATAGTAAAAAGCTTTGGGGCACCTTAAATTACATTTTGGAAAAAAAAAGCCACTCGGCTCCTTCATTCATTGAATCAGATGGCTCAGTCATCACAAAACCCACTGGTATTGCAAACTACTTTAATTACTTTTTCATTGGTAAGATAAGCAAACTTAGGGAAGACATGCCAGCAACAAACGCTGACACTACACATCCAAGTATATCGGACCGAATTATGAAAGACAAGAATTTTACTTTTGAATTCCGTAAAGTCATTGTGGAAGAGGTGAAAACATTATTGTTGTCGATCAACAATGACAAGCCACCGGGGTCTGACAATCTGCATGGAAAATTACTGAGGATAATAGCAGACGATATTGCCACTCCTTTTGCCACATCTTCAATTTAAGCCTACTAGAGAGCGTGTGCCCTCAGGCTTGGAGGGAAGCTAAAGTCATTCCGCTACCCAAGAATAGTAAAGCCCCCTTTACTGGCTCAAAGAGCCGACCAATGAGCCTGTTACCAACCCTTAGTAAACTTCTGGAAAAATTTGTGTTTGACCAGATACAATGCTATTTCACAGTAAACAAATTGACAACAGAATTTCAGCATCCTTATAGGGAAGGACACTCAACAAGCACAGCATTTACACTAATGACTGATGATTGGCTGAGAGAAATTGATGATAAAATGATTGTGTGGCTGTCTTGTTAGACTTCAGTGCAACTTTTGACATTATCGATCATAGTTTGCTGCTGGAAACGCGTATGTGTTATGGCTTTACACCCCCTGCTATAATGTGGACAACAGAACACAGAGGGTGTTCTTTAATGGAAGCCTCTCAAATATAATCCAGTTAGGATCAGGAATTCCCCAGGGTAGCTGTTTAGGCCCCTTGCCCCTTGCTTTTTTCAATTTTTACTAAAGACATGCCACTGACTTTGAGTAAAGCCAGAGAGTCTATGTATGCGGATGACTCAACACTATACATGTCAGCTACTACAGTGACTGAAATGACTGCAACACTCAACAAAGAGCTGCAGTTAGTTTCAGAGTGGGTGGCAAGGAATAAGTTAGCCCTAAATATTTCTAAAACTAAAAGCATTGTATTTGGAACAAAACACAAAACACTAAACCCTAAACCTGAACTAGATCTTGTAATAAATAATGTGGTAATTGAGCAAGTTGAGATGACTAAATTGCTTGGAGTAACCCTAGATTGTAAACTGTCATGGTCAAGATATATTGATGCAGTAGTAGCTAAGATGGGGAGAAGTCTGTATATAATAAAGTGATGCTCTGCCTTCTTAACAACACTATCAACAAGGCAGGTCCTACAGGCCCTAGTTTTGTTGCACCTTGACTACTGTTCAGTCGTGTGGTCAGGTGCCACAAAACAAGGACTTAAGAAAATTGCAATTGGCTCAGAACAGGGAAACCTGGATGGAAAATAACTGCGGATAATAGCAGACGATATTGCCACTCCTATTTGCCACATCTTCAATTTAAGATGCTTGGGTGGCCCTTGGATGTACACAGAGTGCTAATATTAAAATATGCATGTCAATCTCTCCTGGCTGAAAGTGGAAGAGAGATTGACTTCATTACTACTTTTATTTGTGAGAGGTATTGAAATGTTGAATGCACCGAGCTGTCTGTCTAAACTACTGGCACACAGCTCGGACACCCATGCATACCCCACAAGACATGCCACAAAAGGCCTCTTCACAGTCCCCAAGTCCGGAACAGACTATGGGAGGCACACAGTACTACATAGAGCCATGACTACATGGAACTCTATTCCATATCAAGTAACTGGCGCAAGTAGTACAATTAGATTTTAAAAAACAGATTAAAAAACACCTTATGGAACATCGGGGTCTGTGAAGCAACACAAACACTGGCACAGACACATTCACACACACACACACGCACGATAACAAAGCACTATACATACACATGGATTTAGTACTGTATATATGTGGTAGTGGTGGAGTAGGGGCCTGAGGACACACAGTGTGTTGTGAAATCTGTGAATGTATTGTAATGTTTTTTAAATTGTTGAAACTGCCTTAATTTTGCTGGACCCCAGGAAGAGTAGGTGCTGTTTTGGCAGCAGCTAATGGGGATCCATAATATATACAAATACAAAACACCACAGAAGCCTGGTCTCATAGACTAGACGTAACATAGTTAACATAAATCCGCCCACTCAAATTTGTATATGTTTGCTATGGTTACATAAGACCGAGGTTACATAACCTCTAAAAGTCTAAGCTGTTGGGGCGAGCAAAACTTTCCATAGAGTGGTCATATTAGTTTGTAGGCCAAACTGTTCGGACGCTACAGAAGTTTTTGTGAGAAGACTGATTTTCAGGATGTCTCATGGTCTGACAAACACCGCTGTAGCTCGGCCAACTTCCCTCTGAGATACGGAAGGCAGACAAGGCAGAACAAGATGGTTGTGGACGGAATTGCAGAGACAAAGTGAGGGAAATATTCTCAGAGAAACTGAAGATGGACCACAGGAAGATTGAGGTTGAGTGCACCCACAGAACTGGAAAACGCACCACCGGCCCAGGTGACAGGCCCAGGCCAATAGTGGTCAAGTTCCTGAGGTTCAAGGACAAGGTAGCTGTTCTGGAACGAGCCAAGAACTTGAGGGGAACGTATATCTTCTTTAATGAAGACTATCCTGAAGATATGCACCAGAAGAGGAAAAAACTTATCCCAGTGCAACCTTTGATATTATTGACCATGACCTGTTGTTAAGAACTTACTGTATGTGTTAGGGCTTTTCAACCTATGCCATAACGTGGATTCAGAGCTATCTATCTAATAGAACTCGGAGGGTTTGCTTTAATAGAAGCTTCTCTAATGTCAAACGCAAAGTGTGGTGTACTGCAGGGCAGCTCTCTAGGCCCTCTAATCTTTTCTATTTTAATCATTGACCTACCCTTGGCATTAAATAAAGCATGTGTGTCCATGTATGCTGATGATTCAACAATACACGCATCAGCAACTATAGCTAATGAAGTCACTGAAACCCTTAACAAAGAGTTGCGGTCTGTTTTGGAATGGGTGGCCAATAATACACTGGTCTTGAACATCTCTAAAAGTAAGAGCATTGTTTTTGGTACAAATCATTCCCTAAGTTCTAGATCTCAGCTGAATCTGGTAATGAATGGTGTGGCTGTTGAACAAGTTGAGGAGATAAAAATGACTTGGTGTTACCTTAGATTGTTAACTGTTATGGTCAAAACATATAGATTCAATGGTTGTAAAGATGAGGAGAGGTCTGTCCGTAATAAAGAGGTGCTCTACTTTTTTGACACCACGCTCTAAAATGCAAGTCCTGGAGGCTCTAGTTTTGTCTTATCTTAATTATTGTCCAGTCATGTGGTCAAGTGTTGTAAATAAAGACCTGGTTAAGCTGCAGCTGGCCCAGAACAGAGTGGCACATCTTGCTTTTCATTGTCATTAGAGGGCTGGTAAAAAATACTACTTGAGGAGAGACAGACTGTATCACTTGTTCTTTTTATAAGAAACATTGTGTTGAAAATTCCAAATTGTTTACATAGTCAACTTACACACAGCTCTGACACACATACTTATCCCACCAGACATTTCACTAGGGGTATTTTCACAGTCCCCAAATCCAGAACACATTTAAGAAAGCGTACAGTATTAAATAGAGCCATCATTGCATGGAGCTCCTTTCCATCTGATATGCTGAAATGAACAGCAAAGCTGGGTTCAAAAAACAGATAAAGCAACACCTTATAGCACAATGCTTCTCCCGTATTTGACCTAGATAGTTTGTGTGTATGTATTGATATGTAGGCTACGTGTGCCTTTTTTAAATGTATGTTGTTCTGTCATTGAGCTGTTCTTGTCTATTAATGTTCTGTATTATGTCATGTTTTTGTAGACCCCAGGAAGAGCAGAAGTGTCACACCCTGATCTCTTTCACCTGTCCTCGTTATTGTCTCCACACCCTCCCGGTGTCGCTTGTTTTCCCCAGTGTATTTATCCCTGTGTTTCCTGTCTCTCTGTGCCAGTTTGTCTTGTATGTCCAAGCCTACCAGCGGTTTTTCCCATTTTTCCTGCTTTGCCTTTTCTCCTTTTTCTAGTCCTCCCAGTTTTGACCCTTGCCTGTTCTGGACTCTGTACCCGCCTGCCTGACCATTCTGCCTGCCCTGACCTCGAGCCTGCCTGCCACTCTGTACCTCCTGGACTCTGATCTGGTTATGACCTTTTGCCTGTCCACAACCATTCTCTTGCCTATTCCCTTTGGATTTATTAAACATCTTAAACTCCAAACATCTTAAACTCCAACCATCTGCAACCTGTGTCTGCATTTGGGTCTCGCCTAGTGTCATGATAAATCAAATCAAATCAACAGCTAGTGGGGATCTTAATAAAATTCCAAAATCTATCCCACAGCAGGAGAGTGAGAACATTGTCTGTTTGGAAAGATCGCTGGCAAAAAGCAAATTTAACCACCCAAACCAGACTGCTTAACTCTAAAGTTCTCCAACCCCCCGTCGTTGATATGAAATATTCATACCAGGCTTATTTTAATGTAAACGTGTGTAGAGAAAGCTTTTGAATATCCCCCATTATGGCAAAACAAAACACATCAACCCCCCGATTCACATAAGACAAAGAATATATTCCGTAAAGGTTCCTGCTGAATTTTGCCAATCGCCAAGCAGGCTCTCCCCTGTGTGCTGTTTTCATGAATACCTTGATGGGATTCAATATCCATCTTGTCTTTTTCCTGTCTGTTATGGGTGACAAACTACCAATCCTGGCTCATGTTTCAATGTAGCAAAGTCTGCGTTATGCTGCAAACAGTTTCAGGATGATGTTTCTGACATGTTCATTTGTCTCGGCCCGCTCACTCTCACACCCGAGGCGGACTCAGTACGCCCCATTCCCTGTGTGCAGTAGTGCCCAGAGGTTCTGAGTCTCTGTGTGAACAATGCAGCTGCAGCATGTCTGCAGACAGTGCACAACGATCCAAAAGTTCACACTCAGAATGCATGAACAATTAAGGATGGCGGATGTTAATTTCTCCCTCTTTCCGCATTGTAACCTTTCTACTAAATTGGAGGTGCCCTCATGCTGGTTGACTACAGGAAGTTGCATACAAAACTTCCTGTGGATGTCATGACTCACACAAACAACAACAACCATGCTGAAAAACACATTGAGCGACTTCCTGTGGGTCCAGTGTCTCTGTGAGAGGGAGTGTTGTCTCTGGAGACACTAGGTAAACTGCTGCACATATATCTGCATTGTCTCGCTCTCCCAGGGGACGGCACATTGGGACTATCTGATGTTGTGCCAACACTGCGTTGATGTCTTCTCCATCATCCTGCTCGTTTCCCCCTCATCCCAGTTACAGGAAGTGAGGAAGTCTCCAGGAGAACCATGGTGAAAACAGGGGGGATGTAGGTCATCATATTTCACAGCCACCTGGGACACAGTCATTGTGTTTGATTGATTCCTCTATAACAACACAACCTGTTTCTGTCCCATAGCTGTCATAGCAGCTATTCTAATGTTAATGTGATCTGACGTTCTCTGCTCTCATGGGGGTTGCAGCATTATTCTGAGATGTGATTTTGCTGCTGAATAACAGATTGAAAATTGATAAAATAACCCATGTTACGGAATGTGTGTGTTGAAGTCTTTCAGCGCAGTGCTTCCGGCCGATGAGAGCTGGAGTGGGAGCCGGGCATCCTCCCTGTACTTGCCTTGGATCAGTGCAGTATGATCCTGTAGATCAGAGAAGTGACACTACTGCCTACTAGCTAACAATTGTTTTTTATTTGTAATCCTTTAAAAAAATATTTTTGTTTATTGAACCTTTATTTAACTAGGCATGTCAATTAAGAACAAATTATTATTTACAATGATGGCCTACACCGGCCAAACCCAGACGACGCTGAGCCAATTGTGCGCCGCCCTATGGGACACCCAATCATGGCCGGTTGTGATACAGCATATGCTCTCTCAATTACAGTCTCCCCTTTCAGAAACAAACAATATTTGCCCCAACTAATTAAGACATTGGCACTGGGGAAATTGAGAACTCTGAAAATGTTTTCATTCTTATTCTGTGTGCAGAATACCTCTGTCAGGTTCTACACTAGATGTGCTACAGGGCGGTGATATCATGCAAGAGAGCCGGAATTAATTATTAATGTGTGTTACTTCACCAGGCTGGATAAATAATTCAATGGTTGTGGAGAGTACAGGTGATTAGGCTGGATGAGTGTAGGCCTACTGTATATTACACATTATTGTCATTGTAAACTGTGTTCTCGATGATCTACCTGGCTAAATATAGGTTAGATAAAACACAGAGACACTGTCTATAGCCCACTCATACACAATCCTGTGTTTTAGGACACACACCACAGAACTGGTGGGCCAAATGTCGGATGATCAGACATGTCTGGTATGTCTGGTATAAATGAGTAGGTGTTGAGCATTGCAAATATGCATGTAAGAGCATTATGATGTTGCTTCAGACAATTAACTCTAATCGGATGACTAAATCCCAAAGTGAGTGTCTGGACTAGTGTGGGTTTAGGATATGGAAGGTTGAAATCTAATTTTGACAGTGGAACATCCCACATCCCAGGTCAGAAGTTTAGTGGGAATTTCACCCTTCCTTTGATTGCACATGCCGATATCATAAATATTCGACCCCCCTTCCAACAGCCCCCATACTAATCCCTAACCCCCAAACCAAAATACCCAGCCTGGTCGTAATGTCTTACGAATTGTAATTCGTAACATATCATACTAAATGAACAAAAATATAAATGGAACATGTAAAAGTGTTGGTCCCATGTTTCATGAGCTGAAATAATAGATCCCAGAAATGTTACATCCCTGTTAGTGAGAATTTCTCCTTTCCCAAGATAATCCATACACCTGAAAGGTGTGGCATATCAAGAATCTGATTAAAAAGCATGATCAGTACACAGGTGCACCTTGTGCTGGGGACAATAAAAGGGCACTCTAAAATGTGCAGTTTTGTCACACAACACATTGCCACAGATGTCTCAAGTTGAGGGAACGTGTAATTGTAGGAATGTCCACCAGAGCTGTTACCAAATTCGAGGCTTATGGTAGAGAAATTAACAATCAATTCTCTACCATAAGCCGCCTCCAACGTCGTTTTAGGGAATTTTGCAGTACGTCTTACCGGCCTCAAAACCGCGGACCACGTGTAACCATGCCAGCCCAGAACCTCCGCCTCCGGCTTCTTTTCGTCTGAGACCAGCCACCCGGACAGCTGATGAAACTGTGGGTTTGCACAGCAGAAACATTTCTGCACAAACTGTCAGAAATCGTCTCGGGGAAGCCCATATGTATGCTTGTCGTCCTCACCAGGGTCTTGCCCTGACTGCAGTTCAAGGTCGTAACTGACTTCAGTGGGCAAATGCTCACCTTCGATGGCGTATGGCGTTGTGTGGGCGAGCAATTATCTGATGTCAACGTTGTGAACAGAATGCCCCATGGTGGCAGTAGATTTATGGTATCGGCAGGCAAAAGCTATGATTTTTTTTTTTTTTTAATAAAAGGGACAACGAACACAATTGCATTTTATCGATGGCAATTTGAATGCAAAAAGATACTGTGACGAGATCCTGAGGCCCATTGTCGTGCCATTCATTCACTGCCATCACCTCATGTTTCAGCATGATAATACATGGCCCCAAGCTGAAATGGTCCCAGTTCTTCCATGGCCTGCATACTCACCAGACCATTTGGGATGCTCAGGATCAATGTGTGTGACGGCGTATTCCAGTTCCTGCCAATATCCAGAAACTTCGCACAGCCATTGAAGAGGAGTGGGACAACATTCCACAGGTCACAATCAACAGCCTGATCAACTCTATGCAAAGGAGATGTTTTGCTCTCCATGAGGATAATGGTGGTCACACCAGATACGTACTGGTAAAGGTATCTGTGACTAACGGATGCATATCTGTATTCCCAGTCATGTGAAATCCATAGATTAGGGCCTAATTCATTTATTTCAATTGACTGATTTCCTTATATGAACTGTAACTTGTTGTGTTTTATATTTTTGTTCAGTATATGTAGCGCTTTTCTACCTACTGACGTACTCAAAGCACTTTACATAGTAAGGGGAAACTCACCTCATCCACCACCAATGTGTAGCACCCACCAGGTTGTTTTTTATTTTCATTTTTTTTATCGAACCTTTATTTAACTAGGCAAGTCAGTTAATTAAGAACAAATTCTTATTTACAATGACGGCCTACCAGGGAATAGTGGGTTAACTGCCTTGTTCAGGGGCAGAACAACAGATTTTGTGCCATAACACAAAAATTAGGGGGATGATTAGGTGGCCATGATGGAATGGGGCCAGGTGGTGTATTTAGCCATGACACCGGGGTTAACACCCCTACTCTTACAAGAAGTGCCATGGGTTTTTTAATGATCACAGAGAGTCAGGCCAACCGTTTAACGTCCATCCGCAAGACAGCACCCTACACAGGGCAATGTCCCATTCACTGCCCTGGGGCATTGGGATCTCCTTAGACCAGAGGGAAGAATGCCCTCTTCTGGCCCTCTAGCAGCACTTCCAGCAGAATCTGGTTTCCCATCCAGGGACTGACCAGGACCGACCCTGTTCAGCATCAGAAGCAAGGCAGCAGTGGGATGCAGTGTGGTATGCTGCTGGCGCTATGAAACAGCTGTCTCCCATCACTGTCAACAGGGAGGAAATGTAATCTCCATACAACACCCTCATCCTTCAAACCTGTCCACAAAAACACTCATCAGCACATCCTGATATTACACCTCTTTCTTTTTCTCTCTCTCTCATTCTCCCATCCATGAAGGTCGTGTGAAGATTAATGAGCAGATCCACACAGGGAAATGTGTCTGACACACCATGTTCCTCCTCGCCCACTCTTCACCTGACACCTTCAGTAATGACCAGACTGTTGTTATCTACAGAACCATACTGGAACCCCCCACCCCAACATCCCATCCCAGAGTGGCTATCTCAGCCTGGAGAAGAAGGATGCTTCCTCCCCATGTAACCCTTCTCTTATCTGCTCCGGGCAACTCCTCTTCTCCTCTAAATTAGCATTCTGCATCCAGAGGTGAGGGCTTGGTCATGTTGTTGTCTATGTTTGGGTTAGGATGGGGAGAGGTGTTGTGTTGTGGGATTAGATGGAAGAGTGGTAACTGTAACAGCATTCTGTATTGTCCTGGTCCATGTCCACAGCCCACACAAGAGGTTGACACGTGAGTAAAAATGAATTAATTATTGTCCTGTCCTGTTAATTGTTGTTGTGTACTGTCCCAATCCCGCAACAGTTCTATAACCCCGACAACTTTCCTGTCCTAGCCCAATAAAAATCACTCTGACAGGAGTTCTGTTCCCATGTCAACCTCTAGCCCACACTCTGTCAAAACTTACTAATGTCTCCCACAGACACAGATACATACAGACACAAACACAGATGCGTAAACACACGTGTGCAGAAACACACACACACACAGAGAGTGAGAACAACGTCTACTACAACAACAACACAGACAACAACATCGCTGCAGGTAACATTTCATGTCCCAGATCATTAGTGACTTGTGAGTTTGCATCACACACAGCTATGTTGAAATCCTCCCATCTGCTCTACTCTGATCTGCCTCTATCCAGCCCATCCTCTTTATCTACGGTTCCCATTGATAACAGTCTGCTTTTAAAGGCTGAATAAATTATTCAGTAATTGAGGTTTATTTGCTGGGTTTATGTGGGACACTGTGCTGGGAAACAAACCTGGCCACCTTCTCTGTAGACTAGAGACTACATGCATTTGGAAAAGACTGCGGTCCTCCATGGACAGCATTGCTGCAAAGGGGATGTACAAATGTAAAACAGATACATATGGAAAAAATATTGGCGACGCTTGGCCTCAGCTTGGCCTCAGCTTGGCCTCATTGAGCTCTCCATTCCCCCTCTGGCTCTCCATATCTATCCCTCTGTGCACTGCAACAGAAAACACTGACATAAATATGACTGAGCTTCTCTCTCTTCCCCTCTCTTTCTCCCCTTTTTTAGGGCAGTATCCTCTCTCCCTCTCCCCCTCTCACCCCACCATAGCTGTGATCAGTACTGACAGTGATAGCTGAGCTGGGGTTAGCCTCTAAGCAGAGGTTTCTCCCCTAGTGGGGAGTGGGATGAGAGCTTTAACCCCTGTGGCAGAGCCTGGTCATCACCCTGCCTGCTTCCGTGCACTGAATCAGGATGACGCGAGAGGTGTGGAGGGGGAGGAGAGGGCTGTTCCCTAGAGTGAATGTTATGTAACCTGTTTGTGCAGTCAGTGATGTGATGCATGCGGAAGTGTTTAGACCACCATGCTGCTCAGCCTAGCCCCCTCTGAGGCTGAGGAGAGGCAGCTTGTGTTAAAACAAACATGCATACATACACACATGCATGTATGGGCACCAACACACGCACATACATATTTGTGGGGGGTGTCTTACACTTGTAGGAGTAGGACAGCAATTACAATCTCTTATTGGAATTGAGAGATGCTAGAAATGAAAGGGGTTACCAGACAGCCCCCTTCCGCCCTCAGTCCCTGACAAAGAGCAAACATTGGAAACCATGACTGGCTGCTCTGGTACCATATGCCTGTTCTCCACCAGTAATGAGCCTATTAGTTATGTAGAAACAGACTGTGAGTGATTACCAGCAACTCAACTGTACAGACCTCTCTGGAAAAGGAGGAGGGTGAAGAGGAGGGGAGGGGGTGGCTAAGGTGGGTCCCAGAATTGTACTAATTGGTCTGTTGAGAAAGGTTAATTAAGTAATTAAGACTGAACAAACTGACAGCACAATGTATTTCAGCCTGCTCATACATAATCTAAATACAATCAGCTCAATGTATGTATTTATAAAGGGACAATGCAGGTAGTCTGTTAGGGGCAGCGGGTAAAGAACCTTATTTGTAACATCAGAGCAACACATGAAAGTAGATCCATCTTACACACAGAGGGAATTGAGGGGGTCTTGAGGTCGTTAATTGTCCTTAATTAGTTAATTACATTTATTAAAATATTTTCAGCTTCAGAAAGGTCAAAGCTGTGGGCCTTCCGATTGCCGCAGCGGTCTAAGGCGTTACTACAGACCCGGGTTCATTCCTGGGCTGTGCCACAACTGGCCGTGGCCAGGAGTCCATTGGCCCAGCGTCGTCCTGGTTAGGGGAGGGTTTGGCTGGGGGGGACTTTACTTGGTTCATTGCCCTCTAGCAACCCTTTTCCCCCTGTTGAACGAAGTTTCATCTGACACATTGGTGCGTCTGGCTTCCAGGTTAAGCTGGTGGGTGTTAAGGAGGAAGTGGTTAGGGGGGTCATGTTTCGGAGGACGCATGACTCCACCTTCACCTCTCCCGAGCCCATTGGGGAGTTGCAGCGAGTTGCCCTCAATCTAAAATGTGGCTTTTTAAATGAATTTCCAAATGGCAACTTGACAGAGAAATGTGCAGTCTCATACTGAGGCAATAAGTGAGAGCGAGAGGTCTGATAAACATAATGATGATAATAATGATAATAGTAATTCCCTGTGTTGATGTTGGGACCACTCTAGAGCATCCTGTTTGTTTTCTGATCCCTTTTCACAGGACTCATTTGGTTTAATGGCCAACATTAAAACAAACCTCCTGTGCGTTCTCTCTCTAATTATCTCTCTATTTCTCTCTCTCTGTGCTAATACTAAAAGGGATAATAGAAGTGGTTGTTAGAGTGTATAAAAGCCCCGTTAAGGGGTAAGAGGGTAATTGAGTGGTTGAGATTAGAGAGTTATCTGTCTCAGTCACACTATTTACACTTAGAATAATCATAATCATAATTATGATAATGCACGTGTTTTCCCGTCTGTTTTTGATTTATTTTTGCATAAACACTTAGAAGATTCCATTTCTGCGCAATATCACGTGCCTAATAAATGTTGCAAGTTCTAC
The DNA here is from genome assembly GCF_002021735.2 of Oncorhynchus kisutch. Lineage (NCBI taxonomy): Eukaryota > Metazoa > Chordata > Actinopteri > Salmoniformes > Salmonidae > Oncorhynchus > Oncorhynchus kisutch. The sequence goes on from NC_034187.2 coordinate 24,756,033, forward strand.
GTAGGCTAAGCTACCGTGCTGTTATCTCAATGTGTATAATGTGAAATGTATAGTGCAGTGCAGGGAACAGGCAAAAAGCTGGGCAACATGCATGATGGGCAATTTGAAGTCAGGGTCCTGCTGGACAAGTTCACTTTTGTATCAGAGTTGACTTGACCAAGTGTGATTTGATGAAATAAGGTCAACCAGTTTATAACCATATAATACCCCAAACAAATAGATCCTTGGTGTCTGAGACTCTGAGCTGGCCCACAGAGGCCAGTGGTCTGGCAGCATGATTCACTCCTGCCTCTGGAGGAAAGCCACCTCTGTCTAATTGAATCCTCCCTCATAATTTGTTTCTCTTCCTCTTTATCTCTCTGTCTGTTTCGCTGAGCCTGCAATACACCCTGGGCCTCAGTCTTGCCATGGGAACTGTGAAAATGGCACAGCTTTGTCACAAACGGAACAGCGGGCACATTTGAGAACATCATGGTCTACTGAGGAAGCGGAAAATTGAATTTTCTGAGGAAAAACAGGTGCTTTGTGGGAAATTGTGCATCAGAATCGCCTGGGCTTCAATCTCGTCACACACACAGACAACGTTAAACCAAAGGCAGTACAGTATGAAGATAGACAGAAACTGCTTCTCCAATAGAAATCCCTGATCACACTTGTAGGCGATATCAATGGCGATGTTGGCTAGCTAACCTCATCCGCAGAAACAAGTCATCGGGTTTAACGGCCGTCTCACGCCGAACTGCACATGTGTAGGTTGTCAAGTCAAATGTACTCCTTCAATATGAATCAGTTTTTGACGAAAATCAAAATGTGTCAGTTTGTCACTTTCACAAGGTTGGAGTAATAATATCTTTAACTACTTTAGACATTTGCTTGAATCTAGGCTGTGCCTTTAGATTTCGAGAAAATTAACAACTACAAAATAATTTTTCTCTTCTCTCATTGACTTCTCCAACCCCAAACCCCGGCCTGGTCTGCTTGGTCTGCTTCGCAAGCGTTCCTGGAAGTCTCGCGATGTTGCACATCTGTGATTAGAAACTCTGTGGCTAAACCAAGAAAGCTAATAATAAACTCTATTAAAGTCCCTAAAACCCATACATAACTTTTCTTTACCCCCATGATTTGACATATCAGCCTGAACCTCATTTATCTAAATGTTTCTTAAAATATATAAACATTTTTATGTTGCATTACTAGACAAGTTAGTATCCCCCAAACCGTACCGATATGAATCTACTCCCCAACCATTTTTAAGTCTTCTCAAACACATTCCCAACAGCTCTGCACACACCTCCTTTTAATATGGGGGATAAACGTCAAATTTCAACGGTTAAGTTTAGGCATTCATTAATACGTTTATGGGTTAAAGCAAGTCATTATTAGGAAGTTGTCTGTATATAAACTACCGTTCAAAAGTTTGGGGCCACTTAGAAATGTCCTTGTATTTGAAAAAAAAAAGCTATTTAAATAAGAATCAGCCTTTTCCAGCTACAATAGTCATTTACAAGATTAACAATGTTTACACTGTATTTCTGATCAATTTGATATTATTTTAATGGACAAAAAAAGTGCTTTTCTATAAAACATAAAATGACGGCAGGGTAGCCTAGTGGTTAGAGCGTTGGACTAGTAACCGAAAGGTTAAGTTCGAATCCCCGAGCTGACAAGGTACAAATCTGTCGTTCTGCCCCTGAACAGACCGTTAACCCACTGTTCCTAGGCCATCATTGAAAATAAGAATTTGTTCTTAACTGACTTGCCTAGTAAAATAAAGGTAAAATAAAAAATAAAAAATAAAATTTCTAAGTGACCCCAAACTTTTGAACGGTAGTGTTTATTTATTTGTTAACCTTTATTTAAACAGGGGAAACAAGCTGAGACAGAGTCTCTTTTACAGTTGTGCCCTGTGATACAACAATAAAAACAACACAGCAATTAATACGAATTTAAAACCAAACAAAACAAAATCGCTAGTGTGCGATGAGACAAGTATATCCCTACCACTGCGCCACCCGGAAGGCCCCTAAATTGTATTTATTTAATTTATTTCACCTTCATTTAACCAGGTAGGCTAGTTGAGAACAAGAGTTACACATGGAATAAGTAAAGTTGAGAACAAGAGTTACACACGGAATAAGTAAACATACAGTCAATAATACAGTAGAAAAGTCTATATACAGTGTGTGCAAATGTGGTAGGATAAGGGAGGTAAGGCAATAAATAGGCCATGGTGGCAAAAGTAATTACAATATTGAACTGGAAGGAAAGGCGGCCCAAGGAAGAATTGGCTTTGGGGGTGACCAGTGAGATATACCTGCTGGAGTGCGTGCTACGGGTGGGTGCTGCTATGGTGACCAGTGAGCTGAGATAAGGCGGGGCTTTACCTAGCAGAGACTTGTAGATGACCTGGAGCCAGTGGCAACGAGTATGAAGCGAGGGCCAGCCAACGAGAACGTACAGGTCGCAGTGGTGGGTAGTATATGGGGCTTTGGTGACAAAACGGATGGCACTGTGATAGATTGCATCCAATTTGTTGAGTAGAGTGTTGGAGGCTATTTTGTAAATTGTCACGTTCTGACCTTAGTTCCTTTTTTTATGTCTCTATTTTTGGTTTGGTCAGGGCGTGAGTTGGGGTGGGCATTCTATGTTTTTGTTCTATGTTTTGTATTTCTGTGTTTGGCCTGGTATGGTTCCCAATCAGAGGTAGCCTGTTCCCACCTGTGTTTGTGGGTAGTTGTTTCCTGTTTTGTGTTTTGTCACCTGATAGCACTGTTTTGTTTTTTTGTTGTTTCACCTTTGTTATTTTGTGTTCAGATTAATAAAGTTAACATGGACACGTACCACGCTGCATTTTGGTCCGATCTGTCATATTCCTCATCAGACGAGGACGAGATTCGTTACATAAATTATGTGCCGAAGTCGAGCATTGGTAGGATGGTCAGTTTTACGAGGGTATGTTTGGCAGCATGAGTGTAGGATGCTTTGTTGCGAAATAGTAAGCCGATTCTAGATTTAATTTTGGATTGGAGATGCTTAATTTGAGTCTGGAAGGAGAGTTTACAGGCAGGTGCGGGCAGTGATCGGTCGAAGAGCATGCATTTAGTTTTACTTGCATTTAAGAGCAGTTGGAGGCCACAGAAGGAGAGTTGTATGGCATTGAAGCTCATCTGGAGGTTAGTTAGCACAGTGTCCAAAGAAGGGCCAGAGGTATACAGAATGGTGTCTGTGTAGAAGTGGATCAGAGAATCACAAGCAGCAAGAGTGACGGCCCGAGAATTTAACCCTGTGGCACCCCGATAGAGACTGCCAGAGGTCCGGACAACAGGCCCTCTGATTTGACACACTGAACTCTATCAGAGAAGTAGTTGGTTTACCAGGCAAGGCAATCATTTGAGAAACCAAGGCTGTTGAGTCTGCCGATAAGAATGTGGTGATTGACAGAGTTGAAAGCCTTGGCCGGGTCGATGAATACGGCTGCACAATATTGTCTCTTATCGATGGCGGTTATGATATTGTTTAGGACCTTGAGCGTAGCTGCGGTGCACCCATGACCAGCTCTGAAACCAGATTGCATAGCGGAGAAGGTACGGTGGGATTCGAAATGGTCGGTAATCTGTTTGTTAACTTGGCTTTCGAAGACCTTAGAAAGGCAGGGTAGGATAGATATAGGTCTGTAGGAGTTTGGGTCTAGAGTGTCTCCCCCTTTGAAGAGGGGGATGACAGCGGCAGCTTTCCAAACTTTGTGAATCTCAGACGATACGAAAGAGAGGTTGAACAGGCTAGTAATAGGGGTTGCAACAATTTTGGCAGATCATTTTAGAAAGAAAAGGTTGAGATTGTCTAGCCAGGCTGATTTGTAGGGGTTCAAATTTTGCAGCTCTTTCAGAACATCAGCTATCTGGATTTGGGTGAAGGAGAAATGGGTGAGGATTGGGCAAGTTGCTGTGGGGGTGCAGGGCTGTTGACCGGGGTAGGGGTAGCCAGGTGGAAAGCATGGCCAGCCGTAGAAAAATGTTTATTGAAATTCTCAATTATGGTGGATTTATCGGTGGTGACAATGTTTCCTAGCCTCAGTGCAGTGGGCAGCTGGGAGGAGGTGCACTTATTCTTCATGGCCTTTACAGTGTCCCAGAACTTTTTTGAGTTTGTGCTACAGGATGCATATTTCAGCTTGATAAAGCTGGCCTTAGCTTTCATAACTGCATGTATATATTGTTTCCTAACTTCCCTGAAAAGCTGCATATCACGGGTGATATTCGATGCTAATGCAGAATGCCACAGGATGTTTTTGTGCTGGTCAAGGGCAGTCAGGTCTGGAGAGAACCTGGATCTAAATTTTTGGAACGGGGCATGCTTATTTAAGATGGTGAGGAAGGCACTTTTAAGGCATCCTCTACTGACGGGATGAGGGCAATATCCTTCCAGGATACCCGGGCCAGGTCGATTAGAAAGGCCTACTCGCTGAAGTGTTTTAGGGAGCGTTTGACAGTGATGAGGGGTGGTCGTTTGACCGCAGACCCATTACGGATGCAGGCAATGAGGCAGTGATAGCTGAGATCTTGGTTGAAAACATTATTTGGAGGGCAAGTTGGTTAAGATGATATCTATGAGGGTGGTTTTGGGGTTGTACCTGGTGGGTTCACTGATAATTTGTGTGAGATTGAGGGCATCAAGCTTAGATTGTAGGATGGCCGGGGTGTTAAGCATGTCCCAGTTTAAGTCACCTAGTAGCGGCTAGCAGGCAAGCAGATGGGCATTCAGGGGAAGTTGCGACAGAGGGTTCTGTTGGAAAAAACCCTTGGGCAGATTACGTCAGTATTCCAGTCGGGATGGATAAGCAGGGCTTCGTTGAGTAAAAGGGGCCCAGGCCAATTGTCAAAATAGGTATAGTGGCCCGAGAAATTGGCTAAAAGTCCGATATTCTCTAGACAGCTAGTGGGCCGCGGCTAGCAGGCTAGCAGATGGGCATTCAGGGGATGTTGCGACGTAGGGGCCTGTTGATTACCCCCTCGAGCACATTACGTCGGTAGTCCAGTCGTGAAGGATCGGCGGGGTTCCGTGCCCCGTACCGGCAGTAGAAGGGGTCCGGGTATTGTAGCCCAGGAGTGGCTGATGGGCCTCTTCAGCTAGCTGGGAGATGGGCCTAGCATGGGCTAGCTCCAGGCTAATTGGTGCTTTCTTCGGGACAGACGTTAGCCAGGAGTAGTCACTCGGATTGCAGCTAGCTAGCTGCGATGATCCATTTGAAAAGGTTCAGAGCTTGCGGTAGGAAGCCGGGGATATGGAGAGAAAATAGGTCCGGTATGCTCTGGTTTGAATTGCGTTGTACAAACTGGTGAGAGCTTAAAGGTTAGCTACTAGCTAGTAGCTAGTGAGCTGACTAGCTTCTGATGGGGGATTCCGGTTCTGAGGTAAATAAAAAAACAGATCCACACCACATTGGGTGACGCGGGCTGCAGGAGAGTATTTTGAAGTTGAGGTTTAAAAAAATATAAAAAAGACATGCGAAGAAAAATATATAAAAAGATATATACATGGGACACAACAAGATGAAGGACAAAGATGTCTGACTGCTACGCCATCTTGGATACATTTAAGTCAATGATGTGTGCAAAAGTTTGCACCAGTAACAATGCGCAACGCTGCATGATACACTGCTTCCAATTTCTTCAGTACTAATGCTGATCCATGCATATATAAAACATCACCATAATCAAGCACTGACATAAAAGTGGCCAAAACAATGTCCTTTCTGTGCTGTGATAGACTAGATTTATTTCTAAAGTTTTCAATTTCAGCTTCTTTACCAGCTTAGTTATAAACTCAGCAAAAAAGAAACGTCCCTTTTTCACTGTTTTCCATGCTTGTTCAATGAACCATAAACAATTAATGAACATGCACCTGTGGAACGGTCATTAAGACACTAACAGCTTACAGACGGTAGGCAATTAAGGTCACAGTTATGAAAACTTAGGACACTAAAGAGGCCTTTCTACTGACTCCAAAAAAAGATGCCCAGGGTCCCTGCTCATCTGCGTGAATGTGCCTTAGGCATGCTGCAAGGAGGACTGCAGATGTGGCCAGGGCAATAAATTGCAATGTCTGTACTGTGAGGTGCCTAAGACAGCGCTACAGGGAGATAGCACGGACAGCTGATCGTCCTCGCAGTGGCAGACCACGTGTAACAACACCTGCACAGGATCTGTACATCCGAACATCACACCTGTGGGACAGGTACAGGATGTCAACAACAACTGCCCGAGTTACACCAGGAATGCACAATTCCTCCATCAGTAACAAGACTGTCCACAATAGGCTGAGAGAGGCTGGACTGAGGGCTTGTAGGCCTGTTGTAAGGCAGATCCTCACCAGACATCACTGGCAACAACGTTGCCTATGGGCACAAACCCACCGTTGCTTGACCAGACAGGACTGGCAAAAAGTGCTCTTCGCTGATGAGTCGCGGTTTTGTCTCACCAGGGGTGATGGTCGGATTTGTGTTTATCGTCGAAGGAATGAGCGTTAGACCGAGGCCTGTACTCTGGAGCGGTATCGATTTGGAGGTGGAGGGTCCATCATGGTCTGGGGCTATATATCACAGCATCATCGGACTGAGCTTGTTGTCATTGCAGGCAATCTCAAACCTGTGCGTTACAGGGAAGACATCCTCCTCTCTCATGTGGTACCCTTCCTGCAGGCTCATCCTGACATGACCCTCCAGCATGACAATGCCACCAGCCATACTGCTCATTCTGTGCGTGATTTCCTGCAAAACAGAAATGTCAGTATTCTGCCATGGCCAGCGAAGAGCCCGGATCTCAATCCCATTGAGCACGTCTGGGACCTGTTGGATCGGAGGGTAAGGGCTAGGGCAATTCCCCCAGAAATGTCCGGGAACTTGCAGGTGCATTGGTGGAAGAGTGGGGTAACACCTCACAGCAAGAACTGGCAAATCTGGTGCAGTCCATGAGGAGGAGATGCACTGCAGTACTTAATGCAGCTTAATGCATTTGTTTGCCCAAATGTGTTTACATCCCAGATACTGACTGTTACTTTTGATTTTGACCCCCCCCCCCCTTTTTTCAGGGACACATTATTCCATTTGCGTTAGTCACATGTCTGTGGAACTTGTTCAGTTTATGTCCCAGTTGTTGACATGTGTAAATATTTACACGTTAGGTTTTCTGAAAATAAACTCAGTTGACAGTGAGAGGATGTTTATTTTTTTGTTTGTTGAGTTTATGAGTTTTAAAGGAGAGATTATCATCTAACCAAATTCCAAGGTATTTATTGGTGGGAACACGTTCCAAAAGAGAGCCATCATGGGTAGCAATGTTCAGATTTTCAAATGGTATACTTTTGGATTGTGAAAATACCATATACTTAGTTTTACTTGAATTAAGCACCAGCCTTAGATCTACAAGTGCATCTTGAAGCAATTGAAAGTCAAACTGCAGGAACGTAAATGCTTGAGCGAGTGATGGGGCTGTTGCATATAGTACCTTGTCATCAGCATTAAAATGAAGGTTGCATTTTTTCACTGAGTTACAGATATAATTTATGTATATAGTGAATAATAAAGGATCTAAAATCGAACCTTGTGGGACTCCTTTGTGAACAGTGACAAAATCAGATTGTACCCCATCTGCAATAATAGCCTGAGATCTATCACTGAGATAATTCTGAAACCACAAACATGTATCTGAGGCCAACCCCAATGAGGTCTCTTCAGTAGAAGAGAATGATCAACTGCATCGAAAGCCTTCGACAGGTTAACAAACAAAGCAACACAGTTCAACTTCTTATCCAAGGCTCTTACAATATCATTTACAACGAGTGTGGTGGCTGTGATAGTACTGTGCTCTGGTCTAAAACTGGACTGAAATGTGTTCAGTTTGCAGCTGTCAGACAAGAAAGAGCGCAGCTGTACATTTACCAATTACTCTTTTTTTGCAAGACAGGACATCTCAGAGATTGGTCGATAATTATCAAGGTCACCAGTATCCCCACCTTTGTGCAGAGGCAGCACATAGGCAGTTATCCAAATCTTAGGTATGACCTCAGAGGTCAACGTGAGGTAAAGAAAAATAGTAGTCAGAGTGATAAGTGGTACAGCTCTAGCCAGCAACCCTGGGTCAAGTTTGTCAGCCCCTGTTGCTTTCTTAGTGTCTATCGCGAGCAAGGCATCTATAACTTTCTCCTCTGTGAAGAGGCTTAGTGAGAAACCCTGACCATCAGCATTCTCATGCATAATCCCTTCATATATATATTTTCTTCCTTCATTTGTGGTCAACATTTTCTCAAAAAGATTGCCTGCTGCAATTAAGTGATTGTTGAAGGCATTAGCAATGTTATTCTTATATCCTGAACAAAAATATAAATGCAACATGTGAAGTGTTGGTCCCATGTTTCATGGGGTGAAATAAAAAATCTCAGAAATGTTCAATATGCACAAAAGCTTATTTCTCCCAAATGTTTGCCCAAATGTGTTTACATCCCTGATTGTTAGTGTTTCTCCTTTGCCAAGATAATCAATCCACCTGACAGGTGTGGCATATCAAGAAGCTGATTAAACGGTATGCTCATTACACAGGTGTACCTTGTGCTGGAGACAATAAAAGGCCATTCTAAAATGTGCCGTTTTGTCACACAATACAATGCCACATATGTCTGAAGTTTTGAGGGAGCGTGCAATTGGCATGCTGCCTGCAGGAATGTCCATGAGCTATTGTCAGAGCATTTAATGTTCATTTCTCTACCATAAGCCGACTCCAACTTTGTTTTAGAGAATATGGCAGTACATCCAACCGGCCTCAACTGTAGACCATGTGTATGGCGTTGTGTGGGTGAGCGGTTTTCTGATGTCAACGTTGTGAACAGAGTGCCACATGATGGCGGTGGGGTTATGGTATGGGCAGGCATAAGCTACGGACAATGAACACAATTGCATTTTATCGATGGCAATTTGAGTACACAGAGATACCGTGACAAGATCCTACTGCCCATTGTTGTTCTATTCATCCGCCACCATCACCTCATGTTTCAGCATGATAATGCACTGCCCCATGTCGCAAGGATCTGTACACAATTCCTTGAAGCTGAAAATGTCCCAGTTCTTCCATGGCCTGCATACACACCAGACCAATTGAGCATGTTTGGGATGCAGTGGATCAACGTGTACAACAGCGTGTTCCAGTTCCTGCCAATATCCATCAACTTCACACAACCAATTAAGAGGAGTGGGAGCTGCATGTGTCGAACTGTATGAGGCAAATGGTGGTCACACCAGATATTGACTGGTTTTCTGATCCTACTTTTTTTTATGGTGGCCTGGCTCACAGTCGGCGTTCCAATTCATCCCAAAGGTGTTCGATGGGGTTGAAGTTCAGGCCAGTTAATTTTTTCCACACTGATCTTGACAAACCATTTCTGTACAGATCTCACTTTGTGCACGGGGGCATTGTCATGCTAAAACAGGAAAGGGACCCCAAACTGTTGGAAGCACAGAATCGTCTAGAATGTCGTTTTCGCTTCAATGGAACTGAAGGGCCTAGCTCGAACCATGAAAATCCGCCGCAGACCATTATTCTTCCTCCACCAAACTTTACAGTTGGCACTACGCATTGGGGCAGGTAGCACTATCCTGGCATCTGTCAAACCCAGATTAGTCCGTTGGACTACCAGATGGACTGCCAGATGTAATTAATCACTCCAGATGGCGGCAAGCTTTACACCACTCCAGCCGATGCTTGGCATTGCGCATGGTGATCTTAGGCTTGTGTGTGGCTGCTTGGCCATGGAAACCCATTCCATGAAGCTCCCGACAAACAGTTATTGTGCTGACGTTGCTTTTGCTTCCAGAGGCAGTATGGAACTCTGTGGTGAGTGTTACAACCGAGGACAGATGATTTTTACGTGCTATGCGCTTCAGCACTCGGCAGTCCTACTCTGTGAGCTTGTGTAGCCTACCACTTCGAGGCTGAGCTGTAACATCACTTACAGTTGACCGGGGCAGACATTTGATTAACTGGCTTGTTGGAAAGGTGGCATCCCATGAAGGTGACACGTTGAAAGTCACTGAGCTGTTTAGTAAGGCCATTCTACTGGCAATGTTTGTCTATGGAGATTGCATGGCTGTGTGCTCAATTTTATACACCTGTCAGCAACTGTTCAACGTTGTGAACAGAGTGCCACATGATGGCGGTGGGGTTATGGTATGGGCAGGCATAAGCTACGGACAATGAACACAATTGCATTTTATCGATGGCAATTTGAGTACACAGAGATACCGTGACAAGATCCTACTGCCCATTGTTGTTCTATTCATCCGCCACCATCACCTCATGTTTCAGCATGATAATGCACTGCCCCATGTCGCAAGGATCTGTACACAATTCCTTGAAGCTGAAAATGTCCCAGTTCTTCCATGGCCTGCATACACACCAGACCAATTGAGCATGTTTGGGATGCAGTGGATCAACGTGTACAACAGCGTGTTCCAGTTCCCGCCAATATCCATCAACTTCACACAACCAATTAAGAGGAGTGGGAGCTGCATGTGTCGAACTGTATGAGGCAAATGGTGGTCACACCAGATATTGACTGGTTTTCTGATCCTACTTTTTTTTATGTTGGCCTGGCTCACAGTCGGCGTTCCAATTCATCCCAAAGGTGTTCGATGGGGTTGAAGTTCAGGCCAGTTAATTTTTTCCACACTGATCTTGACAAACCATTTCTGTACAGATCTCACTTTGTGCACGGGGGCATTGTCATGCTAAAACAGGAAAGGGACCCCAAACTGTTGGAAGCACAGAATCGTCTAGAATGTCGTTTTCGCTTCAATGGAACTGAAGGGCCTAGCTCGAACCATGAAAATCCGCCGCAGACCATTATTCTTCCTCCACCAAACTTTACAGTTGGCACTACGCATTGGGGCAGGTAGCACTATCCTGGCATCTGTCAAACCCAGATTAGTCCGTTGGACTACCAGATGGACTGCCAGATGTAATTAATCACTCCAGATGGCGGCAAGCTTTACACCACTCCAGCCGATGCTTGGCATTGCGCATGGTGATCTTAGGCTTGTGTGTGGCTGCTTGGCCATGGAAACCCATTCCATGAAGCTCCCGACAAACAGTTATTGTGCTGACGTTGCTTTTGCTTCCAGAGGCAGTATGGAACTCTGTGGTGAGTGTTACAACCGAGGACAGATGATTTTTACGTGCTATGCGCTTCAGCACTCGGCAGTCCTACTCTGTGAGCTTGTGTAGCCTACCACTTCGAGGCTGAGCTGTAACATCACTTACAGTTGACCGGGGCAGACATTTGATTAACTGGCTTGTTGGAAAGGTGGCATCCCATGAAGGTGACACGTTGAAAGTCACTGAGCTGTTTAGTAAGGCCATTCTACTGTCAATGTTTGTCTATGGAGATTGCATGGCTGTGTGCTCAATTTTATACACCTGTCAGCAACGGGTGTGGCTGAAATAGCCGAATCCACTAATTTGAAGGATTGTCCACATACCTTTGTATTTATAGTGTGGTGTTTTTGAAGTCATCTCCCAACGCCTTTTCGACCTGGACAAACGTTGAATATCGTCTTGGATCTCGAATGACATGGCTCTGCCCTATGAGTACTCTCTCTCCGAAGTAGTGATCCATCGTTCATGAACATACTCTACCATAGTTTCTACATTACTCCACATTCTACATCACACACAAGTGTTCACCATTAGACTAGATGCTGTTCCATCTTCGCTGTTTCAGTTTTCCTGAGGAGTGTATATCCTGATTTGATTTACAAGTTGAGGATGAGGACATCCTGATTTGATAAACAGTGCTTCATCAGTGAAGAGGGAAAAGAGACAGATTCAATTTAAATTCAATAACACTTTGTTCCTCTAGGGCCTAGGCAAAGCAGTAGAGATGTTATATTGTGGTGAATGTAGTCTGTCCTGGACTAAGACTATTTGAGCGTGACTGAGAAGTCTCCTGTCCTGTCCTGTTTTTGGGCTGTGTTTGAGGTGTGTGACTCGCCTGGCACTGTGCTTGGAGAGGAGTTTTGTGTGTGTGGAGGGTGTGTGAGGGAGGCGAGAGGGCATGTCCTGACATGGATGGCTCGTGACAGCACACAGAGACCTGGCACACGGCTGCCTTCTCCTCCACCCACTCCACTGTCTGAGACGGTAAATCTCCACTACGTCTCTATAGGCCCCGATGAGATTCACGGTTAACAGGCGAGGGATGCATGTAACATCCTGTGCCCTTGCTCTGTTCAGACAGTTCTGGAACCAAAATGAGCTGTGTGAGCAGTGAAAGGGTGTGTGCTGTAGATTCCCCTGTCCCATTTTATTCTCACATCATAATCAAACTGTGATATAATTGCTTTAAGGAGAGAAGGTAGTCTGACATACATTTTGTGGATGGTCCTATACCCAGGAATGTTCAGAAATAATAGTTTTGTTAGTCAAAGTAATGCACTGAAGAGTTTCAACTACGCCTGAAATCTCCAACGAGAGACAGACTAACTAGAGACATCTAGTGAAATGACTAATGGGATAAAACCATTCACCATAACTCTGTTATTGGGATGTATGATGTGGTTGAAGCTCAATGTCAACTGAATAAATACTGTATTAGCAGTACTATTCTTACAGCTACTGAAATACTTATGAGGCCAGTTTGGTGAGAGCATGTAATCCTCTCTAGATGAAAACCAATCACTCACCTTATAAAAACAGTAAAAACCAGTGCCTTTAATTTCTCCTCCAGGGGCGAGGCCTGCCTCAACATGCAAACTGAGCTGGAGGGAGGGACTGCTACTTAACCATGAAAGCTTCCCTCTGGAGTGGAGCCCCCAACATCAAGTATATGCAATGGAAACCTGCCTGATAATGATAAGGCCATGCCTCATAAAATACACAGTGCTCTGGTTAAGTGGAGCTGCTGTTAGCTGCTGGGCCTCCCTCTACCCCATTAACCCCGAAAACTCCATAACCCCCAAACCCTGCCTGCTCCTCCATGCCCTTCACCCACTGACATCTGCATTGAGTAAAAGCCTCTGCGTGGTTAATCCGACATCTGCAATGGGCCGTACTGCATTTACTGTGATTCGGCCTCCTCAGAAGTCAGAGCAATCATACTTCTTGTGCTTTGGGGAGCTGTCATATGCATCCAATAAATTGGTCTGCACCACACCACTTGTAGTGATTCAAGGCTAATTGCTATAGCCATCCAGCTGATTACAAGCAACTGCCTAAATGAAAAGACAAGACCATACCTCTTCTGAGATGTTGGAGTCCATTTCCTGGTGCTTGACATGGGAGCTTAGCCAAGATAGCATGAAGTAAAAAGGCTGCACCATTTTCCCAAATGCATCTCCATCCCAAATCTCCCTATTGTCCCCCAGCTAAATTTCCCTACATTGAGGCTATTGTTTTAAAGTATATTTCACACTGTGTTGAGTAAAAAATAAAATAATAATAATAATAATTGTTGAATGTGTGCCAATCCAGCGTCACTGAAACCCTTAACGAAGAGTTGCAGATTGTTTTGGAAAGGGTAGCCAGTAAAAAACTGGTCCAGAACATCTCTAAAACTAAGAGCATTGTATTTGGTACAAATCATTCCTTAAGTTCTAGACGTCAGCTGAAACTGGTAATTGTCATGTCCTGACCATAGAGAGTCCTTATTTTCTATGGTGGAGTAGGTCAGGGAGTGACTGGGGGGTTAGTCTAGTTTATATTTTCTATGTGGGGTTCTAGTTTTGTTTTCTATGTTGGTGTTTGGTATGATTCCCAATTAGAGGAAGCTGGCTATCGTTGTCTCTAATTGGGGATCATATCTAAGTAGCATTTTTACACCTATGTTTTATGGGATATTGTTTATGTGAACCCAGATCACGCTGCACGTTGGTCTGAGTATGCTTCCAATTATCGTGACAGAATATCCACCTCAACAGGACCAAGCAGCGTGCCCAGGAGGAGAGTGTATCCTGGACTTGGGAGGAGATCCTGGATGGGAAGGGATCCTAGACTTGGGAGGAAATCCTGGCAGGTCAGGAGGATCGCCTTCCTTGGCAGGAGCGGCACACGGAAGGTTATGATGGAGGGCAGCGGCAACGCCGGGGTTCGCGGCCACATAGAAAGCCCAAAAAACAGCCCAAATTTATTTTTGAAGGGGGGCACATGGGGTGGTCGGCGGAACCGGGGAGTGAGCCAGAGCCTGTGTGGGAGTCGATAGAAGAAGGTAATGAGAGATACCGGAGAGAGGTTGTGGAAAGGAGTATGCTGCAGCGCAGGCACGTTGAAAAGCGCCTTCTCAGTCTGGCACCATCTGTGCCAGCTCTACGCACCAAGTCTCCAGTACGCCTTCACAGCCCAGTACCTCCTGTGCCAACTCCTCGTACTCACCGTGCGAGGTGTGTGAGGTGTGTCATCGAACCGGTACCATTGATGCCGGCTATATGCACCAGGTCTCCAGTACGCCTCCACAGCCCAGTACGTCCTGTGCCAGCTCCACGCACCAGGCCTCCAGTGCGCCTCCCCTGTCCGGTACATCCTGTGCCTGCTCCCTGCACTCGCCCTGAGGTGTGTGTCACCAGTCTGGCGCCATCTGTACCGGCTCCACGCACTAGGTCTCCAGTGTGTCTTCCCAGTCAGGTGCGTCCTGTGCCTGCTCCCCGCACTCGCCCTGAGGTGTGTGTCACCAGTCCGGCGCCACCTGTGCCAGCCCCACGCATCAGGCCTCCAGTGCGTCTCCCCAGTCCAGAGCTTCCGGCGACGGTTCCCAGTCCAGAGCTTCCAGCGACGGTTCCCAGTCCAGTGCTTCCGGCGACGGTTCCCAGTCCAGAGCTTCCGGCGACGGTTCCCAGTCCAGAGCTTCCGGCGACGGTTCCCAGTCCAGAGCTTCCGGCGACGGTTCCCAGTCCAGAGCTTCCTGCGACGTTTCACAGTCCGGAACCTCCTGAGACAGTCCACGGTCCAGAACCTCCTGAGACAGTCCACGGTCCAGAACCTCCTGAGACGGTCCACGATCCGGAATCTCATGCGACGGTCCACTGTCCGGAACCTCCTGTGACGGTCCACGGTCCAGAACCTCCAGCTCCAGGGCAGGAGCCTTCCTCTGCGCCAATGCCCAGTCCGAGCATGACGTCCAGTCCAGCTCCAAGGCAGGAGCCTTCCTTTGCGCCGATGCCCAGTCCAGACACGGCATCCAGTCCCGCTCCATGGCAGGAGTCTTCCTTTGCACCGATGTCCAGGCCAGGGCCGGTGTCCAGTCCCGCTCCATGGCAGGAGCCTACCTCGGCATCAAGGTCCAGTCCAGACACAGTGTTCAGCCTGGGTCCATGGCTGGATCTTCAGGATGAGAGAGTTCTTCGGACCGCACCAGAGCCACCACCAAGTGGATCCGCGAGCTGAGCGGGTTCTTCATCCCGCACCAGAGACGCCCCCGATGCTGGCGGATGAGCAGGTTCTTCGTCCCGCACCAGAGCCACGTCCGATGCTGGCAGATCCGCGGGATGAGAGGGTTCTTCGTCCTGCACCAGAGCCGCCACCGACACTAGACACCCCCCCTAACCCTCCTTTTTGATTTCAGGTTTTGCGGCCAGAGTCCACACTTTTGGGGGTGGTACTGTCATGTCCTGACCATAGAGAGTCCTTATTTTCTATGGTGGAGTAGGTCAGGGCGTGACTGGGGGGTTAGTCTAGTTTATATTTTCTATGTGGGGTTCTAGTTTTGTTTTCTATGTGGGTGTTTGGTATGATTCCCAATTAGAAGCAGCTGACTATCGTTGTCTCTAATTGGGGATCATATTTAATTAGCATTTTTCCACCTGTGTTTTGTGGGATATTGTTTATGTGTAGTTGCATGTTAGCACTCCATTTTCGTCATGTTTTGTCTTTATTGTTTTGTTGTGTGGTTCACTTATTTCTAATAAAAGATGTGGAACCCAGATCACGCTGCACGTTGGTCCGAGTATGCTTCCAACGATCGCGACAGTAATGAATGGTGTGGCTGTTGAACAAGTTGAGGAGACTAACTTACCTGGCGTTACCTTAGATACTGTCATGGTCAAAACACATTGGTTGTAAAGATGGGGAGAGGTCTGGCCGTAATAAAGAGATGCTCTGCTTTTTGACACCACACTCCAAAAAGCAAGTTTTGCAGGCTCTAGTTTAGTCTAATCTTGATTATTGTCCAGTCGTGCGGTCCAGTGCTGCAAGGAAAGTCCTAGTTAAGCTGCAGCTGGCCCAGAACAGAGCAGCATGTTTTGCTCCTCATTGTAGTCAGAGGGCTGATATAAATACTATGCATGCCCGTCTCTATTGGCTAAGAGTTGAGGAGAGACTGACTGCATCACTTCTTTTCATAAGAAACATTAATGTGTTGAAAATCCCAAATTGTTTGCATAGACAATTTACACACAGCTCTGACACACACACTTATCCCACCAGACATGCCACCAGGGGTCTTTTCGCAGTCCCCAAATCCAGAACAAATTCAAGAAAATGTACAGTATTATATAGAGCCCTTATTGCATGGAACGTCCTTCCATCTCATATTGCTCAAATAAACACCAAACCTGGTTTCAAAAAAACAGATAAAGCAACACCTCGCAGCACAACGCCTCTTCCTTATTTGACCTAGATAGATTGTGTGTATGCATTGATATGTAGGCTACGTGAAATTATGTAGTTCTGTCCTAAAGCTGTTCTTGTCTATTGATGTTCTGTATTATATCATTCTGTATTATGTTTCATGTTTTGTGTGGACCCAGGAAGAGCAGCTGCCCCCATTTGCACAGCTAATGGGGATCCTAATAAAATACCAAATACCAAATACCTATCCTCCACGGTCTGCATTCCATTAACCACTTTACCGCATCTGTCCCCATTTTTGTGTCTTTGAAATCCCTACACAAGGTATCATAAAGATGTTTTTTATTTGTGAACTTGTTCTGCTCTAGTTCTATTTCACAGTATAAACGCTCACTCAGTCCGCACAAAATTATTACCTCAGAATTGCTCTCCAAGAACTGTATTTTTGACGGTGACAACCTGCTGACTACCTGCTGCTTCAGAGGACCGAAAAGACTGTAAAGAGAACACTTTCTTTACCATGTACTTGTCTTTTGTTAAATATAGTACATATTGTTGAATAGGAATAAATCATTGAAACTGTTTTTCTAGCTACTGTACTTATGTACACTACCGTTCAAAAGTTTGGCGTCAGTTAGAAATGTCCTTGTTTTCCATGAAAACATACATGAAATGAGTTGCAAAATAAATAGGAAATATAGTCAAGACGTTGACAAGGTTATACATAATGATTTTTTTATTGAAATAATAATTGTGTCCTTCAAACTTTGCTTTCGTCACAAAATCCTCCATTTGCAGCAATTACAGCCTTGCAGACCTTTGGCATTTTAGTTTTAGTCAATTTGTTGAGGTAATCTGAAGAGATTTCACCCATTCTTCCTGAAGCACCTCCCACAAGTTGGATTGGCTTGATGGGCACTTCTAACATACCATACAGTCAAGCTGCTCCCACTACAGCTCAATAGGGTTGAGATCCAGTGACTGTGCTGGCCACTCCATTATAAACAGAATACCGGGTCATTGTCCTTTTGTAGGAGGAAATTGGCTCCAGTTAAGCGCTGTCCACAGGGAATGGCATGGCATTGCGAAATGGAGTGATAGCCTTCCTTCTTGAAGATCCCTTTTACCCTGTACAAATCTCCCACTTTACCACCACCAAATAACCTCCAGACCATCACATTGCCTCCACCATACTTGACAGATGCGGTCATTTTTTCTAGCTCAAAATGGCGCCGACAGAAATGGTCGCCTCGCTTCGAGTTCTTAGGAAACTATGCAGTATTTTGTATTTTTTCAGTGTTATTTCTTACATTGTTACTCCAGGAAATCTTAAGTCTAATTACATACAGTCAGGAAGAACTATTGGATATAAGAGCAACGTCAACTTACCAACATTATGACCAGGAATATGACTTTCCCGAAGTGGATCCTCTGTTCGGACCACCACCCAGGACAATGGATCTAATCCCAGTAGCTGACCCAAAACAACGGTGCCGCAGAAGCGGTAGTTGGAGAGGCCTCCTGGTCAAGCTCCATAGACGTGCACATCACTCACCGCTCCCGAGTATACAACTCGCCAATGTCCAGTCTCTTGACAACAAGGTAGATGAAATTCGAGCAGGGGTTGCCTTCCAGACAGACATCAGAGATTGTAACATTCTCTGTTTCACGGAAACATGGCTGTCTCGGGATATGTTGTCAGAATCGGTTCAGCCACCGGGTTTCTCCGTGCATCATGCCGACAGAGATAAACACCTCTCTGGGAAGAGGAAGAGCGGTGGTCAGTTGAAACTGGAGCAGCAGCACGGCCAGGTGGACTGGGGACAGCAAGGAGTCATCATGTCAGGTAGTCCTGGGGCACGGTCCTAGGGCTCAGGTCCTCCGAGACAGAGAAAGAAAGAGAGAGGGAGAGAATTAGAGAACGCACACTTAGATTCACACAGGACACCGAATAGGACAGGAGAAGTACTCCAGATATAACAAACTGACCCTAGCCCCCCCGACACAAACTACTGCAGCATAAATACTGGAGGCTGAGACAGGAGGGGCCAGTCTGTTGTATCCACATGCTTCAAGATCAGTGAGTCCTGTTGTCCCCACCATTGTTCCTGTTCACAAGAATGCTAAGGTAACTGAACTAAATGACTATCGCCCCATTGCATTCACTTCTGTCATCATGAGGTGCTTTGAGAGACTGGTCAAGGACCATATCACCTCCACCCTTCCTGATGCCTTAGACCCACTCCAGCTTGCTTACCGCCTCAATAGGTCCACTGACGATGCAGTCGCACTGCACACTGCCCTATCCCATCTGGACGGGAGGAATACCTATGTGGGGGTGCTGTTCATTGACTACAGCGCAGCGTTTAACACCATAGTGCCCTCCAAACTCGTCATTAAGCACGAGACCCTGGGTCTCGACCCTGCCCTGCGCAACTGGGTCCTGGACTTTCTGACGGGCCGCCCCCAGGTAGTGAAGGTAGGAAACAACATCTCCACCCCGCTGATCCTCAACACTGGGGCCCCACAAGGGTGCGTTCTCAGCCCCCTCCTGTACTCCCTATTCACCAAAGACTGCGTGGCCATGCACGCTTCCAACTCAATCATCAAGTTTGCAGACGACACTACAGTGGCCTGATTACCAACAATGACGAGATGGCCTACAGGGAGGAGGTGAGGGCCCTCGGAGTGTGGTGTCAGGAAAATCACCTCTCACTGAACGTCAACAAGACAAAGGAGATGATGATAGACTTCAGGAAACAGCAGAGGGAGCACTCCCCCATCCACATCGACGGGACAGTAGCGGAGAAAGTGGAAAGTTTTAAGTTACTCAGCGTACACATCACGGACTAACTGAAATAGTCCATCCACACAGACAGTGTGGTGAAGAAGGCGCAACAACGCCTCTTCAACCTCAGGAGGCTGAAGAAATGTGGCTTGTCATCTAAAACACTCAAACTTTTACAGATGCACAATCGAGAGCATCCTGTCGGATGTATCACCGCCTGGTACGGTAATTTCACTGCCCTCAACTGCAAGGCTCTCCAGAGGGTAGTGCGGTCTGCACAACGTAGGCCAAAAACATCAAGGACAACAACCACCCGAGTCACTGCCTGTTTACCCCGCTATCATCCAGAAGGTGAGGTCAAAGCTGGGACCGTGAGACTGAAAAACACCTTCTATCTCAAGGCCATCAGACTGTTAAACAGCCATCACTAACATAGAGAGTCCAACATACAGACTAAAATCTCTGGCCACTTAAATAAACAGACTTAATAAAGGAATCACTGGTCACTTTAAATAACGCCTCTTTAATAATGTTTACATATCCTACATTACTCATCTCATATGTATATACTGTATTCTACACCATCTACTGCATCTTGCCTATGTCGCATGCCATCGCTCATCCATATATTTATATGTACATATTCTTATTCATCCCTTTCCATTTGTGTGTATTTGTGTGTGTATAAGGTAGTTGTTGTGAATTTGTTAGATTATTTGTTAGATTTTACTGCATAGTCGGAACTAGAAGCACAAACATTTTGCTACGCTAGCATTAACATCTGCTAACCATGTGTATGTGACCAATACAATTTGATTTGACATACAGGAACTGAAGTCCTTCTACTCACCAGACGTAGAATTCCTTACAATCAAATGCCGGCCATTTTACCTACCAAGAGAATTCTCAGCAGTTATAGTCACAGCTGTGTACATTTCACTGGACTCTATGTAAACTGGAAACTATATATCCAGAGGCTGCATTTATTGTAGCTGGGGATTTTAACAAAGCAAATTTGAGAACAAGGCTACCTAAATTCTATCAGCATATTGATTGCACAACACGCAGGGCTAATATTCTCGACCACTGCTACTCTAACTTCTGCGATGCATATAAAGCCCTCCCCCGCCCTCCCTTTGGCAAATCCAACCACGCCGCCATCTTGCTCATTCCATCTTATAGGCAGAAACTCAAACAGGATGTACCAGTGACGAGAACCATTCAACGCTGGTCTGACCAATCGGAAGCCACTCAAAGCAAATCAAATCAAATCAAATGTATTTATATAGCCCTTCGTACATCAGCTGATATCTCAAAGTGCTGTACAGAAACCCAGCCTAAAACCCCAAACAGCAAGCAATGCAGGTGTAGAAGCACGGTGGCTAGGAAAAACTCCCTAGAAAGGCCAAAACCTAGGAAGAAACCTAGAGAGGAACCAGGCTATGTGGGGTGGCCAGTCCTCTTCTGGCTGTGCCGGGTGGAGATTATAACAGAACATGGCCAAGATGTTCAAATGTTCATAAATGACCAGCATGGTCGTATAATAATAAGGCAGAACAGTTGAAACTGGAGCAGCAGCACGGTCAGATGGACTGGGGACAGCAAGGAGTCATCATGTCAGGTAATCCTGGGGCATGGTCCTAGGGCTCAGGTCCTCCGAGAGAGAGAAAAAATAGAATTTGAGAGAGCATATGTGGGGTGGCCAGTCCTCTTCTGGCTGTGCCGGGTGGAGATTATAACAGAACATGGCCAAGATGTTCAAATGTTCATAAATGACCAGCATGTTTGAATAATAAGAAGGCAGAACAGTTGAAACTGGAGCAGCAGCACGGTCAGGTGGACTGGGGACAGCAAGGAGTCATCATGTCAGGTAATCCTGGGGCATGGTCCTAGGGCTCAGGTCCTCCGAGAGAGAGAAAGAAAGAGAGAAGGAGAGAATTAGAGAACGCACACTTAGATTCACACAGGACACCGAATAGGACAGGAGAAGTACTCCAGATATAACAAACTGACCCTAGCCCCCCGACACATTAACTACTGCAGCATAAATACTGGAGGCTGAGACAGGAGTGGTCAGGAGACACTGGACCCATCCGAGGACACCCCCGGACAGTGCCAAACAGGAAGGATATAACCCCACCCACTTTGCCAAAGCACAGCCCCCACACCACTAGAGGGATATCTTCAACCACCAATCATAACTCAAGATTGTTATGATCACGCGGACTGGAATATGTTCAGGTCAGCCTCAGAGAACAACATTGACCTATACACTGACTTGGTGAGTGCGTTATAAAGAAGTGCATTGGAGATGTTGTACCCACTGTGACTATTAAAACCTACCCTAACCAGAAACCGCGGATGGATGGCGGCATTCGCGCAAAACTGAAAGTGCGATCCACCACATTTAACCATGAAAAGAGGTCTGGAAATATGGCTGAATATCGACAGTGTAGTTATTCCCTCCACAAGGCAATCAAACAATCGGAATGCCGGTACAGTGATAAGGTGGAGTCGCAATTCAATGGCTCAGACACGAGACGTATGTGGCAGGGTCTACAGGAGATCACCGTCTACAAAAACAAAAACAGCCACGTCATGGAAACCGATGTCACGCTTCCAGACAAACTAAACACCTTCTTTGCCTGCTTTGAGGATAATACAGTGCCACCATCGCGGCTCGCTAACAAAGACAGCGCCACACTCTCCTTTTCCGTGGCTGACATGAGTTAAACATTTAAACTTGTTAACCCTCGCAAGGCTGCTGGCACAGACGGTATCCCTAGCCACGTCCTCAGAGCATGTGCAGAGCGGCTGGCTGCTGTGTTTACGGACATATTCAATCGCCCCCTATCCCAGTCTGTTGTCCTCACATGCTTCAAGATGGCTACCATTGTTCCTGTACCCAAGAAAGCAAAGATAACTGAACTAAATGACTATCGCCCCGTAGCACTCACTTCTGTCATCATGAAGTGCTTTGAGAGGCTAGTCAAGGATCATATCACCGCCACCTTACCGGCCATCCTAGACCCACTTCAGTTTGCATACCGCCCCAACAGGTCCACAGATGATGCAATTAACATCACACTGCATACAGCTGTATCCCATCTGGACAAAAATAATACATATGTAAGAATGCTGTTCATTGACTACAGCTCAGCATTCAACACCATAGTAACCTCCAAGCTCATCATCAAGCTGGAGGCCTTGGGTCTCAACCCCGCCCTGTGCAACTGGGTCCTGGACTTTCTGACGGGCCGCCCCAAGTGGTGAAAGTAGAAAACAACATCACCACTTCACTGACCCTCAACCTTGGTGTCTCACAAGGGTGTGTTCTCAGCCCTCTCCTGTACTCCTTGTTTACCCACGACTGCGTGGCCATGCATGTCTCCAACTCAATCATCAAGTTTGCAGACGACACAATAGTAGTGGGCTTGATCACCAACAATGACGAGGGCAGGAGGCTGAAGAAATTTGGCTTGTCACCCAAAACCCTGACAAACTTTTACAGATAGAAAATCGAGAGCATCCTGTCGTATTGTATCACAGCCTGGTACGGAAATTGCACCGCCCTCAATCGCAAGGCTCTCCAGAGGGTAGTGTGGTCTGCACAACGCATCACCATGGGCAAACTACCTGCCTTCCATGACACCTACAGCACCCGATGTCACAGGAAGGCCAAAAAGATCATCAAGGACAACAACCACCCGAGCCACTGCCTGTTCACATCGCTATCATCCAAAAGGCGGGGTCAGTACAGGTGCGTCAAAGCTGGGACCGAGAGATTGAAAAACAGCTCTATCTCAAGGTCATCTGGCTGCTAAACATCAATCACTAACTCAGAGGGGCTGCTCCTACATTGAGACCCAATCACTGGACGCTTTAACAAATGGATCACTAGTCACTTTAAACAATGCCACTTTAATAATGTTTACATATCTTATATTACTCACATCACATGTATATACTGTATTTTATACCATCTATTGCACCTTGCCTATGCCGCTCGGCCATCACTCATCCATATACTTATGTACATATTCTCATTCACCCCTTTAGATTTGTGTGTATTAGGTAGTTGTTGGGGAATTGTTAGAATACTTGTTATATATTACTGCACTGTCGGAGCTAGAAGCACAAGCATTTCGCTACACTCGCATTAACATCTGCTAACCATGTGTATGTACCAGTACAATTTGATTTGTTCTTAATGTTCTTCTTTGTGATCCAAACACCTCAAACTTAGATTCGTCTGTCCATAACACTTTTTTCCAATCTTCCTCTGTCCAGTGTTCTTTTGCCCATCTTAATCTTTTCTTTTTATTGGCCAGTCTGAGATATGGCTTTTTCTTTGCAACTCTGCTTAGAAGGCCAGCATCCTGGAGTCGCCTCTTCACTGTTGTTTTATTTGTATTTTTTATTTCACCTTTATTTAACCAGGTAGGCTAGTTGAGAACAAGTTCTCATTTACAACTGCCAAGATAAAGCATAGCAGTGTGAACAGACAGCAACACAGAGTTACACATGGAGTAAACAATAAACAAGTCAATAACACAGTAGAAAAAGAAAAAAAGAGTCTATATACATTGTGTGCAAAAGGCATGAGGAGGTAGGAGAATAATTACAATTTAGCAGATTAACACTGGAGTGATAAAGGATCAGATGGTCATGTGCAGGTAGAAATACTGGTGTGCAAAAGAGCAGAAAAAGTAAATAAATAAAAACAGTATGGGATGAGGTAGGTAAATTGGGTGGGCTATTTACCGATGGACTATGTACAGCTGCAGCGATCGGTTAGCTGCTCAGATAGCAGATGTTTGAAGTTGGTGAGGGAGATAAAAGTCTCCAACTTCAACGATTTTTGCAATTCGTTCCAGTCACAGGCAGCAGAGAACTGGAAGGAAAGGCAGCCAAATGAGGTGTTGGCTTTAGGGATGATCAGTGAGATACACCTGCTGGAGCGCGTGCTACAGGTGGGTGTTGCCATCGTGACCAGTGAACTGAGATAAGGCAGAGCTTTACCTAGCATGTACTTGTAGATGACCTGGAGCCAGTGGGTCTGGCAATGAATATGTAGCGAGGGCCAGCCGACTAGAGCATACAGGTCGCAGTGGTGGGTGGTATAAGGTGCTTTAGTAACAAAGCGGATGGCACTGTGATAAACTGCATCCAGTTTGCTGATTAGAGTATTGGAAGCCATTTTGTAGATGACATCGCCGAAGTTGAGGATCGGTAGGATAGTCAGTTTTACTAGGGTAAGTTTGAGTGAAGGAGGCTTTGTTGCGAAATAGAAAGCCGATTCTAGATTTGATTTTGGATTGGAGATGTTTGATATGAGTCTGGAAGGAGAGTTTACAGTCTAGCCAGACACCTAGGTACTTATAGATGTCCACATATTCTAGGTCGGAACCATCCAGGGTGGTGATGCTAGTCGGGCGTGCGGGTGCAGGCAGCGAACGGTTGAAAAGCATGCATTTGGTTTTACCCGAACGTCCCACTCCTCTTTCTACTCTGGTTAGGGCCAGTTTACATTGTTCTGTGAAAGGAGTAGTACACAGCATTGTCCGAGATCTTCAGTTTCTTGGCAATTTCTCGCATGGAATAGCCTTAATTTCTCAGGACAAGAATAGACTGACGAGTTTGAGAAGAAAGTACCTAGTTTCTGGCCATTTTGAGCCTGTAATCAAACCCACAAATGCTGATGCTCCAGATACACAACTAGACTAAAGAAGGCCAGTTGTATTACTTATTTAATCAGAACAACAGTTTTCAGATGTGCTAACATAATTTCAAAAGCGTTTAGCCTTTTAAAATGATAAACTAGGATTAGCTAACACAACGTGCGATTGGAACACATGTAGATATTCCATAAAAAAATCTGCTGTTTCCAGCTACAATAGTCATTTACAACATTAACAAGGTCTACACTGTATTTCTGATCAATTTTATGTTATTTAAAAAAAATGTGCCTTTCTTTCAAAGACAAGGATATTTCGAAGTGATCCCAAACATTTGAACGGTAGTGTATATTCAACCACAAGGGTGTACTAATGAGCTATGCGAGATAGAAGTAAATAATCTTAATAGAGGACTACTGAATTTGTCTTCTTCCAGTGTAGACAAGGGAAGGGCAGGTGGAAATAAAAACATGGCAGCCCGAAAAGCCAGTGTATGAATCAAATGGATTTGCATATGAACGGAGTGGAAATTAGTTAACTTTAATGTGTCAAGCAGATTACACCTTTTCTTTGCCATTTCCGAAATATAGCAATTTTTAAGACATGGATTTCATGTTGTAATGTTAACAAGGTTGGTTCCACCTGTCACCAGAGGGAGGAAGAGACCGGCCATGGTTCCACCTGTCACCAGATGGCGGCAAAGCCTGCCTTAGAGACTATTATGACACTCGGGTGTTTTCTATTATTAATTATTGATTCTCTTTCAAGAGAGGTGTGTTTCTGTTACCCTTTGTAAAAGCCAGATTTTTTTGTTGTTGTTTTTGTCATTACACATGTAATTACAGGACCCCTTCAAAGGAAGTGTTACTGTTTCGGCTAATGTCTCCAGTCATATAAAGTGAAGTAGAATTGCATGAAATGTGTTTATAAAATACCCCATAAAATCTGTGCAAAGAAAGAAGAGTTTATCTGATATAGACTTTGCATTTTAGCCCACGCTATTATCCAGAGCAATTTCCAGGGGCAATTACGGGTTAAGTGCCTTGCTCAAGGGCACATTGACAGATTTTTCACCTAGCCAGCTCAGGGATTCATACCAGCAACCCTATAGCTTTTGCCTACTCTACGCTATACATGATCAGCCATGCATTGAACGCTCTTTTTTTCGAACAGTGATTGAGTTATATTATTAGCCTAAATTATGACTATCCAATCTACTCATCACATACTGAATATAGGCTCTTACATAAATCTGCAAATGCGATGATGCATGGAATGCTTTATTATAAAGGGGTATGTTTATGGGGAAAATTTGCTTCTCTAAACTTGAAACTCACGCACCGCCCACAACACAGAGAGAGCCCAGTGCGTCTGTCTCCAGTGTTTTGGTAAACAGAAGTTACACTGCACACACCATGTGATGCGTACAGGCTCTCTTCCACCTACACACAGATGTGCTCTAGAGGGTGAGTCGGAGGGAGAGATCATGAGTACAAAACCAACCTGACGTAATTTCATGTTATCAGTTAGCCTAATCTACACCAACCAGCCTCCATTACAATGTCATTGTAGGGCAAAACAGTGTCAGTGGGGCTCTAGGAGGGGGTGTTAGTATATGTCATCCGGACTCTATGTACAGGTAACTCCCAAAATAAAGGAAACACCAACATAAAGTCTCTTAGCACTACGAGCTGTCAGAACAGCTTCAATACACCATGTCATAGATTCTACAAGTGTCTGGAACTCTATTGGAGGGATATGACAAGATTCTTCCACAAGAAATGTGATAATTTGTTGTTTTGTTAATAGTGGTGGAAAACGCTATCTTAGGCACTACTCCAGAATCTCCCATAAGTGTTCAGTTGGGATGAGATCTGGTGACTGAGTCACACACACACACACACACACACACACACACACACACACACACACACACACACACACACACACACACACACACACACACACACACACACACACACACACACACACACACACACACACACACACCACCCGTGCTCCTTTGAGACCCCTCTTTCAAAGACTGAGATCTCTTCTTCTAGCCATGGTAACCAAAATAATGGGCAACTGGGCATTTTTATACATGACCCTAAGCATGATAGGATAATAATTGCTTAATTAACTCAGGAACCACACCTGTATGGAAGCGCCTGCTTTCAATATACTTTGTATCCGTCATTTACCCAAATGTTTATTTTATTTTGGCAGTTACCTGTAGGTCTGACTGGGTTGTGTTTGGTCAGGGGTTGAGCAGGCCTGGTCAGTTGGACTGAATAATCTCTCCTCCTTTGTTCCCTCCACGGGGTTCAGTGTTGTGGTGACACATAGGGTCAGGGCTTTGGAGCCTCTCTATTGGAGCAGAAGGTATGATTGAGAGAACGAGGGAGATAAAGAGAGAGGGATTGGAGCTCGTGCCTCCACCCACCCTCAATCTGACTCGTGCCTCAACAGATGCTCCTGTAGAGTCCTGTCGCCCCCCAACAGACACACATCCTCACACTCCCATGGCAGCAGGCCGCTCCCTTTCATACCTCCATAAGTCAATCAGTCCCTTCCTCGCCAGCCAAATAAAGCAATTAAACCGATTCAGTCTGTTCCCCCCCAGAAAATGCCCCCTGCCTCTCGACTGTGCCCCCCTCCCCCTTCTGCAGGCATTATCAAAGACTAACAAAAGGCACCTTGCACAGCTAGGCCCCAGGGACACGCCTAACCATTGTGTCCACACACACTTCCCGTAGCATTCCTGCACACACACACTCACACACACACTGTGGCTTTTACGTGTGTGGTTTTGAGTGCAAGTTTTATGCCAGCATGTTTGTGTGAGTGAGTGACTGTGAGTAAATGTAACGACATAGCCTTTTTTTGACTGTGAGTACATTAGCTGCTGTAGCAGGGGAATTACGTGCTGAGCATTGAAATGCAGGAGCCCTTGAAATTTTGAGTAGAGTGTGAAACATAGTTGCAGGCAGCAGTAGCTCTGAACACTAGTCACTAGTTACCACATCCACAAATTCAAAATTGGCTATATTGTAAACGTAAAAAATTTTGGGGAGTTTTTTGGGGATTTTAATTTAAGGTTAGGCATACGGTTAGAAGTGTGGTTAAGGTTAGGCTTAAGTTTATGTTTAAAATCAGATTCTAAAAGGATAAATTGTAGAAATAGGCAGGGTTTATCCATAATTGACTTTGTGCCTGTGGTAACTAGTGACGAACTCTGAACAGGGATTCTGCTGAGTCCTTCTCTGATACATTCCTCACATCTTATTGTCTAAAACATATTAATCAGCCCAGTGCTGGCACCATACCTGCAGAGATGGGGGGCACTGAATAATTTATGTTAAAAAAAATCCAACAATTATTTGGCCAATGTTCGTTTAGTCTCCTATCCAGATCTACGCAGAGGGTGGAATGAATTGGTAGTACTTGCTTTCTTCTCTTCCATCTCCTTATCCGAAGAACTGAGTATGACAATGGAGAAATTCATGCTGACACACAGTAACGGCTGAGCAGACGACACAATCACATCACTCCCTTTATTCTGGGACAGATTAGAAACTCTGAAGGCAGCTTCAAAATTGATCTAAAGAACTACAGTTTCACTCTATAGTTGACCTCGATGGTAGAATATAGAGATTTACAGGGGTATAAATGCTGGGAGGTTGACTGCTCCTGAGAAAATTGTTAGTGTGTTTGGGACCAGTGTGAGGCCTGTGTGAGTGGGGCTTCTCTATGGGAGCCAGACAGGCAGGCAGGCGTAAGTCACAGGGACTATAGCTACCTCTCCACAGGGTGTGGCTCTAGTCTGGACCAGCTTGCCTGCCACTGCCATCACTGCATAGCCCTGCTCTATCAGCCTTCTGCACATACTCAGTGAAGGGGAACATGGAAACAGCAGGGTCTGATAGACTTCTGTGTGGGTGTGTGTGGGAAAGGGGTGTAAGAGCACCCTGTTCCTCTCACACTGAGCTATAAATTCAGGACCCAAAGCCCCCCTATCCCTCTTGCATCTGTTAACACACTGCACACACACGCACGCATGCACCCACACACACTTTGTGCAGGGGGCCCACCAGATGACGGGAGAGGGGACCAGGCTGCAGATATCTGGAGGAGGATCCTGACTTTGAAAGAGCAATCTGGGATGAGGCCCCCAATACACCCCCCCCCCCCCCCCCTCACATACACACATCCCACAAACACACACTTAGCTAGCCATAACCTCCTCACCCCACTGACAGGCACACAAAACTGCCACCCCATAAAGCAAGGAATGCTTTATGCACATTTCCTTTCAGGTTTTGTAGGGATTATTCTGTGAGCAAGCGGCTGCTTTTACGGTTTAGCTCTGGCTTTTTCATTTTGGTGGGATTATGATGATTATTTCTGTTCTGTTCTGCTTGACCTAATATTCTAGTCTTAGTACTAGTGATGTGTTGTACCCTATATGTACTGTACCTGCAGCCTCTCTCTTGCACTGTTTATTTTCTCCATGTGACTATTTATTTTCTACTGTCATCTTCCATGCACACAGAACTGCTGATGGCTATTGGTATTGTAATCTTCATGACAGGCGGATGTCTCACCTGTGTAGACTCGCGTAGCCACAACACACACACACACACACACACAAAGTGCACACACACTGCCACGGGGAATACGCATGGACTACAGCATAGACGGTGATGTGTGAGGCAGATGTGCTAACTGCTCACCTTGTTGTGAGGGCATATATCCTCATATACACTGACTACACTACAGCAGGAGAACAGGGAGCGTTTGGCAATGTGGCTACGATATTTCTGTACCTGCTCTGTGCACAGAGTACAGAGTGGTTGTGGTTGTTATGTGTTCGAGGGTGATTGTGGTTGTAGTTGTTATACGTTTGAGAGGACCATTGTGGTATTCTTTGTTGAAGTAGCCCTTCTGGGGGTTAATGACCTAATATCCACCATCTTCTAATCCTCCTTAAAATTAAAGGAGACATTGTTTACATCCATCCGTCTTTAAAGGGACAGGCTCTGAAATTAGAATGAGTTAGTCAAACATTATACACATGCAGATCAGAGGGTCATATTATACTCGGAAGGAGCTGGGCGCACCTCCATCCACACTTTACACCCCCACCTTGTCCTGTTGACAGGGAATATGTCAGTGGTGAAGGAGGGAAAGAGGGAGTGAGAGGCAGGTGCTGCCCCCCTCCTGCAGGGTTCTCCTATTGTAGCCTCTCTCAAAGGAGACAGCTGTTGTCTAACACCTCCTCCCTCTTGTGAGCTGTGTTTGTTTGTGTGAGTGTGTGTGTCTCTGTTTGCTAGTGTGATTGTGTATACATATGCATTTTTGTGTGTTTGTATTTGCATGTGTGTGTTTTGCTCAGACTCCTGAAAGGGGGCCAGCGAGGGGACATCAACGCTCCTCTCCCTCCTCGTCCCCCTGCTGGCCCATCCAAGGCTCCACTGGTAACAAGCGTGTCCAGGGTTCCAATGAGCCCCCAGTGGGCGGACAGTCTGTCCTTTTGTCACCTCCCAGCACCCCACATGCCTCTGGGGCTCCCTCCTTCCCCCTTAGGTATGACTACATTGGCATCAACGGAATGGACATGGAATTATTTTGTTTCTATCTGCTCTCTTTGGCTGGATATATGGGCCTCATTTCTCCATAAAGCAATCAACTCTCCCATGTAGAAAAGCTGGAGCTGCAACATTGTCTCAATAGGCTCATACTGTATAGCAAAGTCCAAAGGAAGCCGAACTGGTACTGAGCTCTACATTTTTACAATATGTACTTTGACTGTTGGTAAACATGACACTGCAATAGTTATAATGTACAATATGTTATTCAGGCATTCCCCATTGCAGTGTGTGTGTATGTTTGTGTCAAATCACATTTTATTTGTCACATGCACTGAATACAACCTAACTGTGAAATGTTTACTTATAAGCCCTTAACCAACAATGCAGTTTTAAGAACAATAAGAGTTAAGAAAATATTTACTGAATATTCTAAAGTAAAAAAAAAAGAAAAGAGTAATAATATAATAACAATAACGAGGCTGTATACAGGGGGTACCGGTACAGAGTCAATGTGCGGAGGTACAGGTTAGTTGAGGTAATTGAGGAAATATGTACATGTAGATAGAGATAAAGTGACTATGCATAGATAATAAACAGAGAGTAGCAGCAGCAGTTCAGGAGTCTTATGAGTGGGTTATCACTAGTAAGACAAGAGCCCCCCAGGCCACAGAAATGCCACGTTGAATCCATTAATGCCACTACTAGTTGTCCTTGGCTGCCTGGCAGGAACCGAAACCTGTACTACGAGGACAAATTCAAATCTATCTCTTCCAAGCTATCAGGCAACACAAAACGACAGTTTAGGGAATAAAGAGAAAATGAACAAGCAAAAATGATTTTCTGGATGAATAGATGTTCAGTGCCATGCCAGTGTCCCGTATATACAATATATCATGAATGGATGATTAATGTGTCAGTGATACCAAGAAAATAAATGTTGAGTGACCCGCCTCCTAGCAGTGCCCCAGAGGGGTGTGTCTATTGGGGGCTGTGAGAGTCAGCTGTTTTGAACACCAGGGACGTAGAGACGGGGGTAGAAGCAGGGGTCAGGGTCCAACAGAGAGGAACACCTGCAGAAAGGAGAGGTGATATAATTGTACAGTACCTTGGTTATACAGCCAGACTGAGTTAGTGAAGCAGCAGCAGCACCATCTTTATTATAAATAAAGAACGATTAATTAACATCTGGCACTTCACAGGGCAGCCCAATAGACAGCAACGGGTCCTTAGCAGGGCAGGACTACAACTGAGCATGGTTTAGGGGGCAAACGGTTACAGTAGTAGTCAAGTAGTGACACCTGCTGGACATAGTTTCACTTTCTTTCTCCCTGCCAATAATTTTTTTATTTTGTCAATTTCTTTCTCTCTCTTTTTTGCTTTCTCTCCCGTTCTGAGAAGTGAGTGAGAGGGATCTAATCTATAATGCTTTCTTCACTACTTGACTTTCCTGACCTGTTACCATCCAGCCCCACCACTCAATTTGTTCATGAATTCATTAGGAGCACTGCGGGCTATCACCAAAGCACAGTACAATGAAAAGGCTCAAAATTCATTAAAAACACCAACAAGTTCCTCCCTGCTGGGGAAGAAAGTCCCAACTCTCAGCCAGAGAGCAAGAGGTGAAGCGAGAGGTTTTACAGGCCAAAAGCTGTTCACTTTAATAAGCCCACGAAGTGAGGAATGTTTGTATGGAGGTCAATGAGAGTGTTGAATTTGGTCAACATAAAATGTAATTGCTAATTTGCTACATGAGGCTAATTCGATCTAATATACGTTTCGTAATGGTTAGGTTGTTACCAATGCACTGCTATAAGTGGATGCATGTGGCATTTCGGCAACTGAAAAAAAAACGACTTGATATCGGAGTTGTGCCTATTGTCATAGAGAGAGATAGAGGACTCATCATGGATATAACTTGTTTTAGCATGGACATTGCCATTGAGGGCTTCCATCATTTTACAATAGTCAACTAGGTGGGGGTCCTATGAGTTGGGAGCAATCAGCCAATGAATAAGAAGAAAATTGACTACTTTAAAATGGAGATAGCCTCAATGGTGTTACCAACACAGTCACAGATGCTATAATGGCACAGACAAGCATTTCGCCACACCCGCAATAACATCTGCTAAATATGTGTACGTGACCAATAAAATTGTGAACCTGCCACTGTATAAACAGTATGGGCCAGTTCTGTTTGAATATACAGGATTTCCAATGGTGGTGGAGTAAACCCGTAAGGTTGCGTTATGCATGTTTGTTTGTACAATTTTCAGAGAAGTAGCATTTTACTTCCTTAACCTCCAACTCCAGCAATGTGGTGCAGGCTGGGCTGGGGGATGAAGGGACTTAAGGAGTTTACATAGAGTTTATAAAACGTGTTTTTTGATGACTTCCAGCGCTGTCTCAGAGTGCCTGCTGTTCCCCCACCAGATTCTCCACCTATCACTGTTTTCATTACCATATTAACTCTTCAATGGATTTAGTTTTTCCTTCCCTTTCTTTTGTGTGACTTCATTGTCATTAAAATTCATATTCATGCAATTTATGCAGATGTTTCTTCCCAATGTATTCCTGATTCCAAGCAGACACCCTCATCCAATTTGAAATGCTTTACTGACTGTAGTTAAAACATGGTGTTATTGTATTACCCATGCCCTCATAGAGCTCCGCCTGAAAATCACCATGAGCAATCAGCATGATAAAAATAGAGGACAGTATGTTAGATCTCTGTTTCAGAGAGCTGGTGGAAACAGATGCTCTTTACAGGGCTTACAAATGATCACTGCATCCCTCCCTGAGTGTCTGGTTGAACTTCCTCTGTAGTCACACACTACAAATGTATGTAGACAAATGCTAGTCGAAAATCTCATTCCAAAATCATGGGCATTATTTGCTGCTATAACAGCCTCCACTCTTCTGGGAAGGCTTTCCACTAGATGTTGGAACACTGATGCAGGGACTTGGTTCCATTCAGCCACAAGAGCGTTAGTGAGGTCGGGTACTGATGTTGGGCGATTAGGCCTGGTTCGCAGTCTGCGTTCCAATTCCTCCCAAAAAGGTTTAATGGGGTTGAGGTCAGGGCTTTGTGCAGGCCAGTCAAGTTCTTCCACACCAATCTCAACGATTTCTTAATGAACCTTGCTTCGTGCATGGGGCGGGGTGGGGCATCGTCATGCTGAAACAGGAAAGGGCCTTCCCCAAACTGTTGCCACAAAGTTGGAAGCACAGAATCGTCAAGAAGTCAATTTTATGCTGTAGCATAACGTTTCTCTTCACTGGAAACAGGGAGCCTAGCCCGAACCATAAAAAACAACCCCAGACCATTATTCCTCCTCCACCAAACTTTACAGTTGGCACTATTAATTTGGGCAGGTAGTGTTCCCCTGGCATCCATTAAACCCACATTAGTCCGTTGGACTGCCAGATGGTAACATGTGATTCATCCTTCCAGAGAGTCCAATGGTGGCGAGCTTAACACCACTCCAGCCAACGCTTGGTGTTGCGCATGGTGATTTTAGACTTGTGTGCTGCTCGGTCATGGAAACCCATTTCATGAACCTCCCGACAAACAGTTTTTGTGCTGACGTTGCTTCCAGGGGCAGTTTGGAACCTGGTAGTGAGTGTTGCAACTGAGGACAGACGATATGCACTTCAGCACTCGGCGGTCCCATTCTGTGAGCTTGTGTGGCCTACCACTTCGCGGCTGAGCCATTGTTGCTCCTAGATGTTTCCACTTCACAATAACAGCCCGTACAGTTGACCGGGGCAGCTCTAGCAGGGCAGAAATTTGACAAACTGACTTGTTGGAAATGTGGCATCCTATGACGGTACCACGTTGAAAGTCACTTAGCTCTTTAGTCAGGCCATTCTACTGCAAATGTTTGTCAATAATTTTATTTATTTTTTACCTTCATTTAACCAGGCAAGTCAGTTAAGAACATATTCTTATTTTCAATGACGGCCTGGGAACAATGGGTTAACTGCCTGTTCAGGGGCAGAACGACAGATTTGTACCTTGTCAGCTCAGGGGTTTGAACTCGCAACCTTCCGGTTACTAGTCCAACGCTCTAACCACTAGGCTACACTGCCGTCAATGACGGTTGCATGGCTGTGTGCTTGATTTTATACAGTGCATTCGGAAAGCATTCAAACCCCTTGACTTTTTCCACATTTTGTTACGTTACAGCCTTATTCTAAAATGGATTTAAAAATAAAATCCTTATAATTCTACACACAATACTCCATAAGTATTCAGACCCTTCGCTATAAGACTTGAAATTGAGCTCAGGTGCATCCTGTTTCCATTGATCATCCTTGAGATGTTTCTACAGCTTGATTGGAGTCCACCTGTGGTAAATTAAATTGATTGGACATGATTTGGTAAGGCACACACCTGTCTATATAAGGTCCCACAGTTGACAGTGCATGTCAGAGAAAAAAAACAAGCCATGAGGTAGAATTAATTGTCCGTAGAGCTCAGAGACAGGATTGTGTCGAGGCATAGATCTGGGGAAGGGTATCAAAACATTTCTGAAACATTGAAGGTCCCCAAGAACAAAGTAGCCTCCATCATTCTTAAATGGAAGAAGTTTGGAACCACCAAGACTCTTCCTAGAGATGGCCACCAAGCCAAACTGAGCAATCGAGGGAGAAGGGCCTTGGTCAGGGAGGTGATCAAGAACCTGATGGTCACTCTGACAGAGCTCCATAGTTCCTCTGTGGAGATGGGAGAACCTTCCAGAAGGACAACCATCTCTGCAGCCCTCCATCAATCAGGCCTTTATGGTTGAGTGGCCAGAAGGAAGCTACTCCTCAGTAAAAGGTACATGACAGTCTGCTTGGAGTTTGCCAAAAGGAAACAAGATTCTCTGGTCTGATGAAACCAAGATTGAACTCTGGCCTGAATGCCAAGCATCACGTCTGGAGGGAACCTGGCACCATCCCTACGATGAAGCATGGTGGTGGCATCATGCTGTGGGGATGTTTTTCAGTGGCAGGGACTGGG
Source organism: Oncorhynchus kisutch (assembly GCF_002021735.2). Lineage (NCBI taxonomy): Eukaryota > Metazoa > Chordata > Actinopteri > Salmoniformes > Salmonidae > Oncorhynchus > Oncorhynchus kisutch. The sequence continues at coordinate 24,791,699 of NC_034187.2, forward strand.
AGACTAGTCAGGATCGAGGAAAAGATGAACGGAGCAAAGTACAGAGAGATCCTTGATGAAAAACTGCTCTAGAGCGCTCAGGACCTCAGACTGGTGACCTCATCTTCCAACAAGACAATGACGCTAAGCACACAGCCAAGACAACGCAGCAGTGGCTTCGGGACAAGTCACTGAATGTCTTCGAGTGTCCTAGCCAGAGCCCGGACATGAACCTGATTGAACATCTCTGGAGAGATCTTAAAATAGAGGTGAGCGACGCTCCCCTTCCAACCTGACAGAGTTTGAGCGGATTTGCAGAGAAGAATGGGAGAAACTCCCCAAATACAGGTGTGCCAAGCCTGCTTCTAACGTCATACCCTAGGAGACTCGAGGCTTTAATCACTGCCAAATGTGCTTCAACAAAGTACTGAGTAAAGGGTCTGAATACTTATGTAAATGTGGTATTTCAGTTTTTTTTAAACAGTTTTGCTTTGTCATCATGTGGTATCGTGTGTAGATTGATGAGGGGAAAAACGATTGAATCCATTTTAGAATGAGGCTCTGACGGACCAAAATGTGAAAAAGGTCAAGGGGTCTGAATATTTTCCGAATGCACTGTACACCTGTCAGCAACGGATGTGCCTGAAATAGCCAAATCCACTCATTTGAAGGGGTGCCCACATACTTTTGTATATATAGTGTAGCTCTAATGTAATGGCTTTGTATTTCACTGCCTGCCATACTGAACAGTAAATGGGTTTATGTGTGAGTGCAGAAGTGTTCTTTCTGAGCCAGCGGCTACATTTTTCTTGTGAAATCTCCTTTTGAATTCATGACAATTGACACTGAAAACATTGTAGCTTTACACTTCTCCCCAGCAGGAAGTCACAGTGCCAAAGAAGGGAACCCAATGCCAAGCCAAGGAGTACGCCCTCCCTCTAACCATATTGGTTTGACTGAGGTCACTATGAAGAGGTGAAGAGGATGGGCAAACCACACTCATCTGTATCCTGTCCACTCCCCAACTCCAGTGTCTCCAGTCTTTCTCTGTGTACAATGCTGCCCAGAACAACAAGCAACAAGCAACAAGGCCCATCTTTTATTTTTTTTATTTTTTTTATTTCACCTTTATTTAACCAGGTAGGCTGGTTGAGAACACCTTTATTTAACCAGGTAGGCTAGTTGAGAACACCTTTATTTAACCAGGTAGGCTAGTTGAGAACACCTTTATTTAACCAGGTAGGCTAGTTGAGAACACCTTTATTTAACCAGGTAGGCTAGTTGAGAACACCTTTATTTAACCAGGTAGGCTAGTTGAGAACACCTTTATTTAACCAGGTAGGCTAGTTGAGAACACCTTTATTTAACCAGGTAGGCTAGTTGAGAACACCTTTATTTAACCAGGTAGGCTAGTTGAGAACAAGTTCTCATTTGCAACTGCGACCTGGCCAAGATAAAGCATAGCAGTGTGAGCATACAACAAAGAGTTACACATGGAGTAAACAATTAACAAGTCAATAACACAGTAGAAAACAAAGGGGGGGTCTATATACAATGTGTGCAAAAGGCATGAGGAGGTAGGCAAATAATTACAATTTTGCAGATTAACACTGGAGTGATAAAAGATCAGATGGTCATGTACAGGTAGAGATATTGGTGTGCAGAAGAGCAGAAAAGTAAATAAATAAAAACAGTATGGGGATGAGGTAGGTGAAAAGGGTGGGCTATTTACCAATAGACTATGTACAGCTGCAGCGATCGGTTAGCTGCTCAGATAGCTGATGTTTGAAGTTGGTGAGGGAGATAAAAGTCTCCAACTTCAGCGATTTTTGCAATTCGTTCCAGTCACAGGCAGCAGAGTACTGGAACGAAAGGCGGCCAAATGAGGTGTTGGCTTTAGGGATGATCAGTGAGATACACCTGCTGGAGCGCGTGCTACGGATGGGTGTTGCCATCGTGACCAGTGAGCTGAGATAAGGCGGAGCTTTACCTAGCATGGACTTGTAGATGACCTGGAGCCAGTGGGTCTGGCGACGAATATGTAGCGAGGGCCAGCCGACTAGAGCATACAAGTCGCAGTGGTGGGTGGTATAAGGTGCTTTAGTGACAAAACGGATGGCACTGTGATAGACTGCATCCAGTTTGCTGAGTAGAGTGTTGGAAGCCATTTTGTAGATGACATCGCCGAAGTCGAGGATCGGTAGGATAGTCAGTTTTACTAGGGTAAGCTTGGCGGCTTGAGTGAAGGAGGCTTTGTTGCGGAATAGAAAGCCGACTCTTGATTTGATTTTCGATTGGAGATGTTTGATATGAGTCTGGAAGGAGAGTTTGCAGTCTAGCCAGACACCTAGGTACTTATAGACGTCCACATATTCTAGGTCGGAACCATCCAGGGTGGTGATGCTAGTCGGGCATGCAGGTGCAGGCAGCGACCGGTTGAAAAGCATGCATTTGGTTTTACTAGCGTTTAAGAGCAGTTGGAGACCACGGAAGGAGTGTTGTATGGCATTGAAGCTTGTTTGGAGGTTAGATAGCACAGTGTCCAAAGACGGGCCGAAAGTATATAGAATGGTGTCGTCTGCGTAGAGGTGGATCAGGGAATCGCCCGCAGCAAGAGCAACATCATTGATATACACAGAGAAAAGAGTCGGCCCGAGAATTGAACCCTGTGGCACCCCCATAGAGACTGCCAGAGGACCGGACAGCATGCCCTCCGATTTGACACACTGAACTCTGTCTGCAAAGTAATTGGTGAACCAGGCAAGGCAGTCATCTGAAAAACCGAGGCTACTGAGTCTGCCGATAAGAATATGGTGATTGACAGAGTCGAAAGCCTTGGCAAGGTCGATGAAGACGGCTGCACAGTACTGTCTTTTATCGATGGCGGTTATGATGTCGTTTAGTACCTTGAGTGTGGCTGAGGTGCACCCATGACCGGCTCGGAAACCAGATTGCACAGCGGAGAAGGTACGGTGGGATTCGAGATGGTCAGTGACCTGTTTGTTGACTTGGCTTTCGAAGACCTTAGATAGGCAGGGCAGGATGGATATAGGTCTGTAACAGTTTGGGTCCAGGGTGTCTCCCCCTTTGAAGAGGGGGATGACTGCGGCAGCTTTCCAATCCTTGGGGATCTCAGACGAGATGAAAGAGAGGTTGAACAGGCTGGTAATAGGGGTTGCGACAATGGTGGCAGATAGTTTCAGAAATAGAGGGTCCAGATTGTCAAGCCCAGCTGATTTGTACGGGTCCAGGTTTTGCAGCTCTTTCAGAACATCTGCTATCTGGATTTGGGTAAAGGAGAACCTGGAGAGGCTTGGGCGAGGAGCTGCGGGGGGGGCGGAGCTGTTGGCCGAGGTTGAAGTAGCCAGGCGGAAGGCATGGCCAGCCGTTGAGAAATGCTTATTGAAGTTTTCGATAATCATGGATTTATCAGTGGTGACCGTGTTACCTAGCCTCAGTGCAGTGGGCAGCTGGGAGGAGGTGCTCTTGTTCTCCATGGACTTCACAGTGTCCCAGAACTTTTTGGAGTTGGAGCTACAGGATGCAAACTTCTGCCTGAAGAAGCTGGCCTTAGCTTTCCTGACTGACTGCGTGTATTGGTTCCGGACTTCCCTGAACAGTTGCATATCACGGGGACTATTCGATGCTATTGCAGTCCGCCACAGGATGTTTTTGTGCTGGTCGAGGGCAGTCAGGTCTGGGGTGAACCAAGGGCTGTATCTGTTCTTAGTTCTGCATTTTTTGAACGGAGCATGCTTATCTAAAATGGTGAGGAAGTTACTTTTAAAGAATGACCAGGCATCCTCAACTGACGGGATGAGGTCAATGTCCTTCCAGGATACCCGGGCCAGGTCGATTAGAAAGGCCTGCTCACAGAAGTGTTTTATGGAGCGTTTGACAGTGATGAGGGGTGGTCGTTTGACTGCGGCTCCGTAGCGGATACAGGCAATGAGGCAGTGATCGCTGAGATCCTGGTTGAAGACAGCGGAGGTGTATTTGGAGGGCCAGTTGGTCAGGATGACGTCTATGAGGGTGCCCTTGTTTACAGAGTTAGGGTTGTACCTGGTGGGTTCCTTGATGATTTGTGTGAGATTGAGGGCATCTAGCTTAGATTGTAGGACTGGCGGGGTGTTAAGCATATCCCAGTTTAGGTCACCTAACAGAACAAACTCTGAAGCTAGATGGGGGGCGATCAATTCACAAATGGTGTCCAGGGCACAGCTGGGAGCTGAGGGGGGTCGGTAGCAGGCGGCAACCGTGAGAGACTTATTTCTGGAGAGAGTAATTTTCAAAATTAGTAGTTCGAACTGTTTGGGTATGGACCTGGAAAGTATGACATTACTTTGCAGGCTATCTCTGCAGTAAACTGCAACTCCTCCCCCTTTGGCAGTTCTATCTTGACGGAAGATGTTATAGTTGGGTATGGAAATCTCTGAATTTTTGGTGGCCTTCCTGAGCCAGGATTCAGACACAGCAAGGACATCAGGGTTAGCAGAGTGTGCTAAAGCAGTGAGTAAGACAAACTTAGGGAGGAGGCTTCTGATGTTGACATGCATGAAACCAAGGCTTTTTCGAACACAGAAGTCAACAAATGAGGGTGCCTGGGGACATGCAGGGCCTGGGTTTACCTCCACATCACCCGCGGAACAGAGAAGGAGTAGTATGAGGGTGCGGCTAAAGGCTATCAAAACTGGTCGCCTAATCTAGGCTTTATCTGATTAGTCACACCTACACCGGTTCAGTTGATTCAGGGAACCTTGCCATGCTAGGGAGCTCATGCCAGGCAGACACACAGGGAACTATGAAGAAAAAAAACAATGTTTTGCTCGAGGTCCTCTGCTAACCTCATCATGTGAAGAATTTGGTTATTTGTATAATCAAAACAAGTGATCTATCCCCTCCCAGTGGTAAAAAGTGGTACTGAGCTGAGAAATGAATAGCTTACTTTTCCCTTCTTTATTGTAGATATTCAATCAATATCTCTCCTCTGCAGATGAAGATTCTGGGGAAGTATGGTGGTCAGTCAACACTCTCAACACTCCTACCCAGACTAATGCAATTTTAGCCATAATCTGATCAGTAGTGTCTGCCAGACTCCTGTCTTGCTGTCTGCAGGCTGCTAATGGGCCTCCTGACTGGGGTTGTGAGGATGAAGGGGAGGCTCTGTGACGGGACGGGACACGGGGGATTGACGTGACCTTCACAGACCTGAGAGAAGAAGAAGACAGGAGTTCCAGGAAGGAGATGAAGAGAGCACATACATAGGGAGGAGATCAGTCACATGCTGCTGCCTCAAAGCAAACGAGGGGTCTTCCGCAATTAGAGCTGTCAATGAATGAGATTATAGGAGATTATGAGTGTGGTGCCTTAAGATTCTACAGGAAAGGGAAAGGGGGATACCTAGTCAGTTGTCCAACTGAATGTATTCAACTGAAATGTCTTTTGCATTTAACCCAACTCCTCTGAATCAGAGAGGTGCGGGGGGCTGCCTTAATCGACATCCACGTCTTCGGCGCCCAGGGAACAGTGGGTTAACTGCCTTGCTCAGGGGCAGAATGACAGATTTTTACCGGGATATGGAGAGGAGGGTGTACATTCATTCTATGTCAGCTGATATCGTATGTTCACAGTGGTAGCACTGATGATGATTTACTGAGCCAAAGCATGTAGTCAGCACTTCATCTAGGTGCAGACTTCAACTTTTACACATTGTCACAATGTTATGCATTTGTTATTATTTTCTCTTTTTTGCAATATCTCCATCAGGTGGCACTGTGGTACCACATTGACCAAAGTCAATGTTTTTATCCACCACCATTCATTCAGTTCCCAAGTCAGACCACCCAACCTGGTCTCAGAGCATTTGGTATTATTCTGTACATAAATTGGCGACGTTTTGTAAGTTATGTATTCATTTGTGGATGTCCATCACCCATTTCGTATGATATGTTATGAATTACAATTTGTATTATGTGTTACGAATTTCCAAAACGCACAATATGTTACAATTTGCTAAGCATATGATATCTTATGATTTCTAGGTGCTAGGTGGCTAGGTGGCTAACGTTAGTTAGGCCAGGGTTTAGGATTAGGGTTAAATTTAGGAGTTAGGTTAAAGGGTTAGCTGAAAGGGTTAAGGTTAGGGGAAGGGTTAGCTAACATGCTAAGTAGTTGAAGGGGTAGAAAGTAGTTGAAAAGTTGCTAATTAGTTAAAATTCCAGAGCTGTCCGTGATGAGATTCAAACTTGCAACCTTTGGATTGCTAGACATTCGCATTATACGCCTATCCAACCACCTTACTTTCGTTTTTACCTTAAGTAACCATCTGTCCTATTTAACCATACCATACCAAACATAACATAACATACTAATTTGAAAGTTTAGAATTTACATTTACTATGTTCTGTCTAGTCTATGAGACCAGGCTGGACCACTAGGCACTCTGCATCCATGTCATCAGAGATCCAGTTCAGTCTGTCACAACATAGCAGCCATTCATCTCAGAGCTTCTCTGGGTAAATACTATATAGTCCTGGATTTTAATTCCTGTCTGCGATAGTGATCAAATGGAGTGCTGGACTGACCCAATTATAGGCTCTAACTTTTTTAATTTGAGTTTTTAATATACTACCTGCACAGCTAAATGGAAATTAAAGGAAAGGAGGGAATAGAAGAGAAAAGGAGGGAACTGAAGAGAAGGGGAGGAGGTAGAGGAGAGAGTAGTAGAGGGGGGAAGGAGGTCTGTACTCCTGTAGGGAACCTGTTCAGCTTAATGTTTAATTAGCTACTGGTCACAGAGCCAGGGTGACTAGATCCTCTTAGGAGACAAATGGTATGTGTTTCTCTGTGTGTGTTTCTTACGTGTGAATGCATGCATGTATATGATTCTATGGCAGGTGCAAATCAGATACACCGTTGATTAGCTGCTCCTATACAGCCCTGGTGTTCAAGTCCCTCCACCACACGGTCTCTGAGAAGGGGAAAGTGATAATGAATGTTACCTCTTCAGTGGTAGTTTGACACATCTTTTCAGATGATTCATTACTGCTGCTCCTCCTGTCTCTCAGAGGTGTTAAGATGATTTTTCCTATAGCAGTGAATACCCGACCTGGGACAAATACATGGGTTGAATACTGTCAAATAGTTGAGTTGTGTTTGGTTTAGCTTGATGGGTACAATGGAACCATTGGAATAATTCCAAAAGTGCAAACTCCAAAGCCATGTGTCTGTATGAGAAATGTGAAAGTATTTGATGTACTTTCACAGACCCTGTCAGGTATCTCTCTAGTTAACTTGTTAATCCCAGTTTAGTACTCTGTGTGACCTTTACAGGAAATGAAGGCTTAATATAGGTTGTGTATTCAGTCAAATCCAATCATGTCCTAGTATATTTGCTCAACAACCCCTCAGTACATGTCTGCTCCTGCCTTTGAGGCATTGAGCAGTGCTTTGGATTAGATCAAAATATAGATTTTTTTAGATATAAATGCTTGATTATTACACACCATGTCATCAGTTGTTTCTTAAATTGAGGTTATGTATATGTCTTTGGTCTTCACTCCTCATGGGTCCTGCTGTCTCAATGGCGATTCTCCCTCTTGGTCACGTGATCCTCTGGCTGGTACCTCTGGCCATGCCTCCTGTACCACAGATTGAGTTACAGACCTGCTAAAGCGTCTGATCTATAATTCATCTACTCATGTCAGATATAACAGAGAAACAGGGTGGGGTGGGGTGACCTTACGCATGACTGCACTGGGGTCAGTAAGTGTTCACTCGACACACGCATGCGTGTCCATGCACACACGCATAAGCACGCAGACAGGCACGTACGCACACACACAAAATGGTTACATAAAATCAGGGAGTGACTTTATCCTTGGCGGTGCACTTGTCACAGCTTTCTCACTCACAGTCTAACCTGCCTTAAATACTTGCTTCACATAACATAATATGAATCTGTGCCTCCCTGTTGTATCTCATAGGCACCACAAGAGCTACCATGGCCATTCCATTGGATCAACAGCATGTAGCAGAAGTTGAGAATCCATCTGAAGTAAAGGGGGCCCACGCAGTGTTCAGACCCCGTGGGGCCTGAAATTAGCCATGAGTCTGTGCGTGAGACATCACTTTATACCACATGTGGAGGAGGGGTACAGGGGGTTTCAGAATGACCCTGTCCATACACACAAAGCCTAGGGGTATGTGAGGGTTATGAGAGCAATAGCCCTGCCTAAAAATAAAAGGGGCAAAATGACAGTGGAAGATTCCATTACAAAGAGCTCCTTTGGACAAATAGGAGGGCCAGCGCTTTGAAGAGCACTCACAAAAGACGACCCCCCCCCCCCCCTCTCTGATTAGGTTCCCATTATTCACAGGCCACACGGTAGAGATGGCAGGAGGGGTTTGAAATGCCTGTTCAACCCATCCCAGCAGCATGCTGCATGAAACACACACACACCATTCCTTAGGCAGATTCCTTAGGCAGATACACATGACCAAAAGTATGTGGAAACCTGCTCGTCGAACATCTCATTCCAAAACCATGGGCATTAATTTTCTGCTATATCAGCCTCCACTCTTCTGGGAAGGCTTTCCACAAGATGTTGGAACATTGCTGCAGAGACTTGCTTCCATTCAGCCACTCACTGGAACTAAGGGGCCGAGCCCGAACCATGAAAAACAGCACCAGACCAAACTTTACAGTTGGCACTATGGGTTCGGGCAATTAGCGTTCTCCTGGCATCCGCCAAAGCCAGATTTGTCCATCAGACTGCCAGATGGTGAAGCGTTTATACTGCTCCAGAGTCCAATGGCGGCAAGCTTTACACCACTCCAGCCAATGCTTGGCGTTGTGCATGGGGATTTTAGGCTTGTGTGCGGCTGCTCGGCCATGCAAACCCATTTCATGAAGCTCCTGACAAATAGTTATTGTGTTGACGTTGCTTCCAGAGGCCGTTTGAAACTCAGTAGTGAGTGTTGCAACCGAGGACAGGCAATTTTTATGCGCTATGCGTTTCAGAACTCGGCATTCCCATTCTGTGAGCTTGTGTGGCCTACCACTTCGCGGCGGAGTTATTGTTGCTCCTAGACATTTCCACTTCACAGCACTGTTCATTGACCGGGCAGCTATATCAGGGTAAACATTTGACAAACTGACTTGTTGGAAAGGTGACATCCTATGATGGTGCCAAGGTGAAAGTCACTGAGATCCTCAGTTCGGCCATTCTACTGTCTGTGTTTGTCTATGGAGATTGCATGGCTATGAGCTCGATTTTATACACCTGTCAGCAACTGCTGTGGCTGAAATAGCCAAATGCACTAATTTGAAAGTGTGTCCACATACGTTTGTATATACACTTGAAGTGTATATATATCCTGACATTTAATCCTTGTTTTAGGTCAGTTAGAATCACCACTTTATTTTAAGAATGTGAAATATCAGAATAATAATAGAGAGAATGATTTATTTCATCTTTTATTTCTTTCATCACATTCCCAGTGGGTCAGAAGTTTACATACACTCAATTAGTATTTGGTATCATTGCCTTTCAATTGTTTAACTTGAGTCAAACGTGTCGGGTAGCCTTCCACAAGCATCCCAAAATAAGTTGGGTGAATTTTGGCCCATTCCTCCTGACAAAGCTGGTGTAACTGAGTCAGCTTTGTGGGCCTCCGTGTACGCACATGCTTTTTCAGTTCTGTCCACAAATTTTCTATAGGATTGAGGTCAGGGCTTTGTGATGGCCACTCCAATACCTTGACTTTGTTGTCCATAAGCTATTCTGCCACAACTTTGGAAGTATGCTTGGGGTCATTGTCCATTTGGAAGACCCATTTGTGACCAAGCTTTAACTTCCTGACTGATGTCTTGAGATGTTGCTCCAATATATCCACATAATTTTCTTACCTCATGATGCTATCTATTTTGTGAAGTGTACCAGTCTGTCATGAAACATTTAAATCACCATGATAATAACTAACAATCAATAGCTTTGACCAATCCCAGAGGTTTGTAAGACCATGGGTTTAATAATAATTAGGCAAAGACTCAGCTTATGTAAAAGGTTAGTACAGTTTATTCACGAGAACGTTCTGAAGTCCATTATACAAAGACATCCATTTTATACCTTGCTCCTTACTTCGCACATACTTTCACACAAACAGTAGATATCCTACGCACATACATACACACGAACAGTAGGTGAGTTGTATCCTTCTCCAGAGTTCTCACCACTGTGTATCACTACCCAGCCGACAGTTCCATTCCTCCGAGATTAGGGAAACCTTGAGAAGTACTCCCTGTCCTATCATAAGTTTCTCAGAGTTCTAGCCAGGTCGGGTCAAACACAGTTTAATTGTTCTCTGTATTTTCTTAGGCACACACATACACACACATTTCTCTCCCTCCCAGGTCACTTCTGAACCTAGTTGGACTTATGTTTAATACTTTAATTATTCCTTATACATGCTACATAAACTATAATCCCTAATGGTTAAGTTTCAGGGTGGAATTATTTCATCATTATCTTTAAACATATACATTCCTTTATCACAGTCCCTCCTGCAGCAAATCACCCCCACAACATGATGCTGCCACCCTAGTCCTTCACAGTTGGGATGGTGTTCTTCAGCTTGCAAGCCCCCCCCTTTTTCCTCCAAACATAACGATGGTCATTATGGCCAAACAGTTCTATTTTTCATCAGACCAGAGGACATTTCTGCAAAAAGTACAATCTTTGTACCCATGTGCAGTTGCAAACCGTAGTCTGGCTTTTTATGGTGGTTTTGGAGCAGTGGCTTCTTCCTTGCTGAGCGGCCTTTCAGGTTATGTTGATATAGGACTCATTTTACTGTGGATATAGATACTTTTGTACCTGTTTCCAGCAGCATCTTCACATGGTCCTTTGCTGTTGTTCTGGGATTGATTTGCACTTTTTGCACCAAAGTGCGTTCATCTCTAGGAGACAGAACGTGTCTCCTTCCTGAGCAGTATGATGGTTGCGTGGTCCCATGGTGTTTATTCTTGCGTACTATTGTTTGTACAGATGAACGTGGTACCTTCAGGCGTTTGGAAATTGTTTCTAAGGATGAACCAGACTTGTTGAGGTCTACAATTATTTTTCTGAGATCTTGGCAGATTTCTTTTGATTTTCCCATGATGTCAAGCTGAGTTTGAAGGTGGGCCTTGAAATACATCCACAGGTACACCACCAATTGACTCAAATTATGTCAATTAACCTATCAGAAACTTCTAAAGCCATGACATAATTTTCTGGAATTTTCCAAGCTGTTTAAAGGCACAGTCAACTTAGTGTATGTAAACTTCTGACCCACTGGAATTGTGATGCAGTGAATTATAAGTGAAATAATGTGTCTGTAAACAATTGTTGGAAAAATTACTTGTGTCATGCACAAAGTAGATGTCCTAACCGACTTGCCAAAACTATAGTTTGTTAACAAGACATTTTTGGAGTGGTTGAAAAACAAGTTTTAATGACTCCAACCTAAGTGTATGTAAACTTCCGACTTCAACTGTATATATAGTGTATGCACTACAATAACAAAATTCTTCTAAGCAACAAGCTTGGTCTCAAAATTGGTGTGTGTGCATGTGCGGGTGTGCGTACGTGTGTCTAAAGGACTGTGGAGTACTCCCTGTCTCATGCTAGTGTCCTGTCCAGGCATGTTGCTGTCCCATCTCTGTTTGTGTGTGTTGTCCTACAAATGGCCTCTGCAATTTGTATCTGTAAGGGTAATGACCGTGGTGCTGGACCTCCATATAGCTCATAGGTAGGAACTCCCCTCTGCCCCCGTCCCCCACCCTCCCACCTCTCATATCTGCATCCTGGGTGGGTACTGTAGCCAGGTCTTACACAGTGGCCTTAAAGAGAGTGGTCCACCACTGACGGTGACTCATACTCTTTCCATCTTAACTATCTTTTTTAGATTTGAACAGTAATCCAATGAGTGTTTCAGCACCTCCAGTAGTCCCTGACTCCCTAGAGGATATAGGCTTCAGTGATATCATACAGGGTGGGTGGCTGGGTGTTACCCAGAACAATGGTTATGTTGTGGTCCCTCCTGTGCTGCATCATGGCAGGTGCTTATCAGAGCCTCCAGCCCTCCAGACCACTCCTTTACTCAGAACCAGCCCCAGGAGTAGAACCTACCCAGCCCAGCACCGGTCCCGGTTCGTTTCAACACCACATTGTTATGTCTGGCAGTGTTCTGTCAGATTGAGATCTTCAGTAGAAAGTGTCATTTCCTTAAGCCACTTCAGCCTCTACCACCACCTCCTAGTTCATAGTGTACATTTCCACCCCATCACTCAATGCAACACAAATGTCCATGTATTAACAAAGCTATTCCTGATGAGATCTCAGAACACGATAACACTGGGCCTTGCCTTTTTGACCTTCAGGCCTCAGAAAGTATTCCCATATCCTGTTAAGTTTTTGCTATACTGTACTGTTTGTTGCGAAGATACTGGGTGGCAGTGAGTTCATATGTCATCAGTAGAATTGACCTGTGTCTGGATACCCTCTCCCATTGTGGAGATATTTCTGGTTCATGTGACTAATGGATGTAATGTAGTCTAATTTAAAGGCTTGAGGGGTATCAAATCCTTCCACACAAAGACATTAAAGACATGCTTTAGGAGTGCAGGGGTTTCTGATCCCCACTGCCCCCCATGGGACCCATAGTCATTATGCCCTCTATACCAAAGTCTGGGGTCAAACCTGACTGACTGATGTATGGAAGCTGTGCTGTGTCATCTATACTGATATAACACAGTCGTATGTTGTTCACCTGTCTATTACTTGTGGTTCTACTTAATTCTTTATACTCGCCAATTATTATATCGGCGATTCTGATCCAACCATAAATTCATACATTGTGCCCCTGGCCTGAGAGGATGGAAGTTCAACGTGTTGCTAGATGTAGTATGTGAATGTTAACATGAAAGGAAGTTAGGCTAGCGAGCAATTATTTGAACCAGGTAGCCTAGGACAGCAAAGACTAAAAGCGTGTACTGTATGACAGAGTCATAGACCGTTTAGGCAACATGAAAGAGGAGGATGGTATTGGTAAGTAGGGTAAGTCAACATGCTTTTGTACTTGCACGCACACACACACACACACACACACACACACACACACACACACACACACACACACACACACACACACACACACACACACACACACACACACACACACACAGAAATCATGGACAGCCACATCATATTTAGCTTACGTTGATTGGACTAAATCGTTTTTTTGGTATCTTTGTATTAGACTAAGCAGAGGTGTATTAGACTAAGCAGAGGTGATTAGATGATGTTGAAGTTGAAATGGTGCTGAAATAGTGGAGGCAGATCCTGTTTTCTTTGTGACTTGCAGTAACTCTCTGTGGATCTAAATCAATAGTTGTTTAGTAGTCCAAAAGTATCGTAAACATTGCTTTACCATGCTGTAGGTCATGTAACTGTTTGTTACATGCAACATGTTAAGTGGACTTTACCAGACAGATGGTGCTCTCTGGTTTTGTGATGAAACAAATGTGTGGTTGAATTTATTCTGCCATTGTGTCTTCTTATTGTCTCTGCCTTAGGCCTATATATCACGGTGTCAAGACATAACACGTTATAGAGCAAACAACACAATCATCACAACACATAGGTTGTAATATGTCTTTTCTTCCTGGATTAGCTTCCCCAGGGATTTTACCCACGCACCAAAGCTGATCAGAACATCTCCAGTAGTGTAGGTTAGAGAGAAAGTGAAACAAGAAACTGTAATGTAAAATAAAGTATAATATTAGTGCTTTGTAGTCAGGCCTAGCCATAAAATGTAAACAATCATTAATCAACATGCCCAGGATCAAGTTCGATATCTGACACATTCATTTTTACAATGTAACTGTATACAGTAGAGTTTCATTGGATTACAGATAAGACCTACTATTCTGTATACTGTAGTTTGTGTCATTATTTTGTTGCTTTATTATTCTGACTTTTACTGTTTTGTATACCCCTGCTGTCAACAGCAACACACCCGCTGCATGTGCAATATGATATTTTCTCTGGAGGGTGGCACCTGCTTTATTTTCTGTAGCAATTGTTTCCAGGGCCTCTCTCTATGGTCTTGACATTTTTGTGCCGAGGTAATGTTTCCTTGCTTTGATAGGGTAAATAGCTGCCTGTCCATTGTGCTCAATGTTAGCTCCACATGGAATCATAAGAGAGAAGACCGGACCTCGACAGGAGGAGGGGAATTCCAGGGAATTCCTGTTGCATTCCGATTGTCTTCCGAGTTTGACTATTAGTAATCATTGTAGGAAAACCTCAGTGCCATGGAGTCAAGTGATTGTACTCCTCACCGCCATGTTTACATTACCAGTTGTAAAGCTTTTAATGCCTCTGTGTTTACTGTTCAGAGGAACAACTGATGTTCTATAGGAAGAGTCCCCAGAGAAACACAATCTCAGAACCTTGGGCAACTTGTAAAAATAGTCCTGCAATTCATTTTCATATTCTTTCACTCTCAACAATTAACACATTCCCTTTTTGCCTCTCCTGAAGAAAAGCTATAATGAAGAGCGAGGGGACCTGATGGATTGGGTTTCAGCACGTTGAGGAAAGAATCTCAGAAAAGTGCCAAAGAGTAGTGCTCCTCGTGATCTTATCGACAGAGAAAAAAAAGACAAATAAACCGATGTGGGCTAAAATGCCTCTTATCTGTGTTTATAGTCACAGAGAACTGAGAGAGCAGAGGGGAACAGCTAAGGAGCTCCAGGAGCTCTACAAGGTGTCGAAAGCATTCCACAGGGGTGCTGAGCCATTTTGACTCCAATGCTTCCCACGGTTGTGTCAAGTTGTCTGGATGTCCTTTGGGTGGTGGACCATTCTTGATACACACGGGAAACTGTTGAGTGTGAAAAACCAAGCATCGTTGCAGTTCTTGACAGAAACTCCTGCGCCTGGCACCTACTACCATACCCCTTTCAAAGGCACTTAAATATTGTCTTCCCCATTCACCCTCTGAATGGCACACATACACAATCCATGTCTCAATTGTCTCAAGGCTTAAAAAACCTTTAACCTGTCTTCTCCCCTGCATCTACAATGATTGAAGTAAATTTAACAAGTGACATCAATAAGTGATTATGGCTTTCACTTGGATTTACCTGGTCAGTCTGTCATTGAAAGTAGAGGTGTTCTTAGTATTTTGTATACTAGTGTATATATGTACAGTAGCAGTCATCCCATCTGCTTTGCGCTTAGTAAGACTATCATATGTTTTTCAACAGGACAATTACCCAACACACCTCCAGGCTGTGTAAGGGCAATTTGACCAAGGGTGATGGAGGGCTGCATCAGATGACCTCGCCTCCACAATCACCTGACCTCAACACAATTGAGATGGTTTGGGATGAGTTGGACTGCAGTGTGAAGGAAAAGCAGCCAACAGGTGCTCAGCATATGTGGGAACTCCTTCAAGACTGTTGGAAAAGCATTCCTCATGAAGCTGGTTGAGAGAATGCCAAGAGTGTGCAAAGCTGTCATCAAGGCAAAGGGTGACTACTTTCAAGAATCTCAAATCTCAAATATATTTAGATTTGTTGAACACTTTTTTTGGTTACTGCATGATTCCATATGTGTTATTTAACAGTTTTGATTTCTTCATTATTATTATACAATGTGGAAAATAGTAAAAATGAAGAAAAACCCTTGAATGAGTAGGTGTGTCCAAACTTTTGACTGGTACTGTATATACAAAGCTCATTGGTAAAGTATTCAGACCCCTTGACTTTTTCCACATTTTTGTTACGTTACAGCCTTACTTGAAAATGTTTGAAATATTTTTTTCCCTCATCAATCTACACACAATACCCTGTAATGACAAAGCGAAAACAGCTTTTTAGACATTTTTGCTAATTAACTCAAAATAAAAACAGAAATACCTAATTTACGTAAGTATTCAAGCATCACGTCTGGAGGAAACCAGGCACCGCTCATTACCTGGCCAATACCATCCCTATGCTGAGGGATGGTGGTGGCAGCATCATGCTGTGGGGATGTTTTTCAGCGGCAGGGACTGGGAGACTAGTCAGGATCAAGGGAAAGATGAACGGAGCAAAGTACTGAGAGATCCTTGATGAACACCTGCTTCAGAGCGCTCAGGATCTCAGACTGGGGGCAAAGGTTCACCTTCCAACAGGACAACAACCATAATCAGAAGGCAAGACAACGCTTCGGGACAAGTCTCTGAATGTCCTTGAGTGGCCCAGCCAGAGCCAGAACTTGAACCCGATTGGACATCTCTGGAGAGCTGAAAATAGCTGTGCAGCGATGCTCCCCATCCAACCTGACAAAGCTTGAGAGGATCTGCAGAGACGAATGGGAGAAACTCCCAAAATACAGGTGTGCCAAGCTTGCAGCGTCCTACCCAAGAAGACTTAAGGCTGTAATTGTTTCCTAAGGTGCTTCAACAAAGTACTGAGTAAAGGATCTGAATGCTTATGTAAATGTGGTATTTCATTTTTTAATAAAAAATAAATAAATGAGCAAAAATGTTTGTCATTATGGGGTAATGTGTGTAGACTGATGAGGGGAAAAAATGATTTAATACATTTTAGAATAAGGCTTTACCGTAACAAAATGTGGAAAAAGTCATTTAGAACTACATTTATAATCATCATAGTGAAATTACCATCCCTGCCTTAGATCTGTAAAGGTGCCTGGTTTTAGTCATTGTCCGTGGAGCCTTAGATCAACTTCCCTTTAACCGTTGTCTTCATATGACGGTTATGGGTTAATACTTTTGAAGTGTCTGTGTGTGTTTGTATGTGTGTGCGTACATGAGGTGTGTGTGTGGTCATGGGGACTGCGGTGGGGGAGGCTGGGTGTTTCAGAGCACATAATAAAAATGTCCAACTGCTTGTGGAGCCACAGTTCGGTTGTCTGGGTTGGGCAGCCACGTTGGGCATTGTATTTGGGTCCTGTGTATCACTTCCGTAGTGAGATTGTGGATTGTTAGGGGAACAATGGTGTGTTTCGCCTTGAAAGGACACTTCAATCACTCGCTATGCTATAAACCAGAAGTATACAGTTGTTCTGAGACAAAAAAGTACTTTTCCCACTGTTATCATTTGAATGCAGCTCATACAACAATCATAAAAAATGATTCATAATGCATATATGTAATATATATAGATTTGGATGTTACCCAACAATTAGTAGTCATAATTGTGACCTGTTTCAGGAAGCTAAGCCTATGTCGCATGTCACTACTTCACTGGAGAGGCATTTAAACTTTTTCTAATAGTTTTTTTAATCAAAATGTTTTTTGGCAGAAAGGTTTTCTGGAACATGTGAACTTTCATGTGCCTTAATAAGAAATGTGCATTCCTTCTGTAAATACAAAAAAAAAAGTTAAATTACAAGCATAGTTGGTTTAGCCACGTAAAAAGACAGGAATCTTCCCACTAGCCATGATTGGCTGAGATAATGGTTGGGCTGGACATGCCGGTAGATGAATGTGGATTGGTCTACCATGTAGCATGCTTCTGTCTATAACGTGAGCTGCTCAGTATGCATTGATAATCCTTTCTACTGTGGCCTTTTTGAAAGATATAATGTTAGCCATCAAAAACAACTAAAGTTTTGCCACCTTTTCTCAACAACATTGATGCTCTTAATTTAGCAGGAGCTATCGACAGATCAGTTGGAAAAGTTGTGATGGGCTACTTTCTGCACATGCCACGGTAAGTGTGAAACGGAGAGATTTGATGCAATGCTGGCCAAACAAGATGTAG
Source organism: Oncorhynchus kisutch (assembly GCF_002021735.2). Lineage (NCBI taxonomy): Eukaryota > Metazoa > Chordata > Actinopteri > Salmoniformes > Salmonidae > Oncorhynchus > Oncorhynchus kisutch. The sequence continues at coordinate 24,809,502 of NC_034187.2, forward strand.
CTACAAACAAAACATAATGCGTTCATGCATGTGTACAGGTAAGAGTCAAGCTACATTCTCAGATATTGTATGCTTTACATTTTTGTCAGAAAGTGGTTTTCATTGCAAGTTAGAGCGTACTGTTCGCTAGCTAGAGAACATTAGCTTGCTGACTCGCTATGATCTGTGTAGTAATAATGTTCTAATCAGAAATCCATTTGCATTGCTAGTTATAGCCTAATGTTTTTTTAATACTTTTTTTTACCCCTTTTTCTCCCCAATTTCATGGTATCCAATTGTTTTTAGTAGCTACTATCGCTACAACTCCCGTATGGGCTCGGGAGAGACGAAGGTTGAAAGTTATGCGTCCTCCGATACACAACCCAACCAAGCCGCACTGCTTCTTAACACAGCGCGCATCCAACCCGGAAGCCAGACGCACCAATGTGTCGGAGGAAACACCGTGCACCTGGCAACCTTGGTTAGTGCGCACTGCGCCCGGCCCGCCACAGGAGTTGCTGGTGCGCGATGAGACAAGGATATCCCTATCGGCCAAACCCTCCCTAACCCTGACGACGCTAGGCCAATTGTGCGTTGCCCCACGGACCTCCTGGTCGCGGCCAGTTACGACAGAGCCTGGGCCTCTCACCAGAGTCTCTGATGGCACAGCTGGCGCTGCAATACAGCGCCCTTAACCACTGCACCACCCGGGAGGCCCGTTATAGCCTAATGTTAGCTAGCTTGCTCCCTCTCTTCCCCCTTGGCACTCGAGGGCGCCAAGCTCCCCAGCATTGTGCACTCCTGCCACCATCATTACGCACACCTGCCTTCCCCCCATCACCTGCTTCAGCGATTATTGGACTCACCTGGACTCAGTCACCTCTATAATTACCTTCACTACATATGTCTGGTTCCCCGCTCTGTTCCCTGCTTCAGCATTGATTGTCTTATCTTCTTGGATATAGGGGGCGCTCTTTTAATTTATGGATAAAAAAACGTTCCCATTTTAAACAAGATATTTTGTCACGAAAAGATGCTCGACTATGCATATAATTGACAGCTTTGGAAAGAAAACACTCTGACGTTTCCAAAACTGCAAAGATATTATCTGTGAGTGCCACAGAACTGATGCTACAGGCGAAACCAAGATGAAACTTCAAACAGGAAATGAGCAACATTTTTGAGGCGCTGTTTTCCATTGTCTCCTTATATGGCTGTGAATGCACCCTGAACGAGCCTACACGTTCTGCCGTTTCCCCAAGGTGTCTGCAGCATTGTGACGTGTTTGTAGGCATATCATTGGAGATGACAGTGTTGTTAACAAAAGGCTAAGCTTGAGAGGTAGCATATTTATTTCATTTCATTTGTGATTTTCATGAATAGTTAATGTTGCGTTATGGTAATGAGCTTGTGTTTTTTCATAGTGGTGATGTCTTCTCTATTATTCTACAATGTAGAAAATAGTAAAAATAAAGAAAAACTCTTGAATGAGTATGTGTGTCCAAACTTTTGGCTGGTACTGTAGGTCAAGGACTAGATAAAGTGTATTTTTACTTGGAGATTTTCCTTATTGTAGGCTAATACATTCATCACTTTTAGTCTTGAATTATTTGGTTGTTTACTACAGTACTCACTCTGTTTAGCACATGGCCTCACATGTGAATCCTTAAGGAGAAGGGTGGGGCTAAGGCGTAAGAGGGCGTGAACAATTCTGAATGGGTGTAGACAAAGAATAGCTCTCCAGTAGGTTTAACAAAACATTTAAGGACCATTTTCTTAAAAGTGGGGTTACAAGTTGATGAACTTTCAAAGCAGAATTACTTTCCCATTGTTCCTCAACTGCAGTGTATAATATTACAATTTCTTGCTCGAGTCTACTTTTATCCAATGTAAAAAACTGAATTTCAAATTTAGCTACATAGGACCGAATCCAGGTGGTGGGTCACAATTTGCAATGACTTACATCTAGATAGTATCAATTAAGACATGGGTTTAAGTTTTTGATTGCAGCTACCTTAGCTCACTCTGCCAAGTTTTTCATCAAGTACAGTATGTGGGGGAAAAAATCTAGTTTTGGCAGATAAAATTTCCCAACATCAGATTGTCTTCCTGACGATTAGTACTTGAAAAAGCTATTTTTATCTCTTCTGTTCTTTGGTAGAAATGTGTCATAGTCACAAAGGGTATTCTGTAGAGACCCCAATCCTCTGACGCTAGGCTACACTACCTTAGCTGCTCCCTCCTGCCAACACAACCATGCCCACCTCCACAAATATGCAGTCAAGCACACACTTGTTGCTCTCGCAGTAACCCCCTCCCCCCTTTAAACAGAATGTTATGTATTTCCCACCAACACTAAAAACCATTGGAATTGGCAAAACAGAGGTATAGTGCTGGCTGTCCTCCCACCATTTCTTAACACATTAAATATACTCACATGTACATCTCAACAGTCCCTGTGTAGGTAACAAGGGAATAAATGAAATGGCAATGATTACTTTATGGTCTTAATTAAATGTAATTGAGACCATTTCAGAAAGGAAACACCACTTTTATGTTTAACCATTTATTAGAAAGAATTACAATGCAGTTTGGCGTTAGGGCACTGCTTCTTCAGGGTAGCACACTGCCAGACCGAAGCATCATATGCATATGATAATATAACTACAGGCAATGAGCACGATATGCTATATCAAATCCCTTCAAGGAAGAAACACAGAACCCAGACAGGTCAATGCTGGGGTGGTTGTGGGATATCAGAAACAGCAAGCATAGTGAGTAACAGCTAGGTATAGAAGAAATGCAGCAAGAGACACCAGCACATGCGTGTGTGTGACATCCGGCATTAAGGAAGCATGTGTTTAACTGGTCAACTTAAGTACACTGCATGTGGGTAGAGTGTAAATCGAATTGGTGCAATATCCACTGATGCGATCAGCTGATGCCACCCTACTCGGGGGTTCCCTTCTGAACTGGCTCACAAACTGAACTGGCTCACAGTTCATTTTTGTTTCATCAGACCAGAGGACATTTCTCCAAAAAGTACTGTCTTTGTCCCCATGTTAAGTTGCAAACCGTAGTCTGGCTTTTTTTATGGCGGTTTTGGAGCAGTGGCTTCTTCCTTGCTGAGCGGCCTTTCGGGTTATGTTGATATAGGACTCGTTTTACTGTGGATATAGATACTTTTGTACCTGTTTTCTCCGCATCTTCACAAGGTCCTTTGCTGTTGTTCTGGGATTGATTTGCACTTTCCGCACCAAAGTACATTCATCTCTAGGATACAGAATGCGTGGTCCCATGGTGTTTATACTTGTGTACTATATTTTGTACAGATGAACGTGATACCTTCAGGCGTTTGGAAATTGCTCCCAAGGATGACCCAGACTTGTGGAGGTCTACAATGTTTTTTTTCTGAGGTCTTGGCTGATTTCTTTTGATTTTCCTAGGATGTCAAGCAAAGAGGCACTGAGTTTGAAGGCAGGCCTTGAAATACATCCACAGGTAAACCTCCAATTTACTCAAATGATGTCAATTAGCCTGTCAGAAATCTCTAAAGCCGTGACATAATTTTCTGGAATTTTCCTAGCTGTTTAAAGGCACAGTCAACTTAGTGTATGTAAACTTCTGACCCACTGGAATTGTGATACAGTGAATTATAAGTCAAATAATCCAAGTAACCTGTCTAACAGAACACAGAGAGTGTTCTTTAATGGAAGCCTCTCCAACATAATCCAGATAGAATCAGGAATTCCCCAGGGCAGCTGTCTAGGCCCCGTTACTCTTTTAAATCTTTACTAACGAGTAAAGCCAGTCTGTCTATGTATGCGAATGTCTCAACACTATACACGTCAGCTACTACAGCGACTGAAATGACTGCAACACTTAACAAAGAGCTGCAGTTAGTTTCAGAATGGGTGGCAAGGATTAAGTAAGGAATAAAAGTATTGTATTTGGGATAAATAATTCACTAAACCCTAAACTTGTCATGGTCAAAACATATTGATACAACAGTAGCAAAGATGGTGAAAAGTCTGTCCATATTAGGTGCTGCTCTACCTTGGTAACAGCACAAGACAGGTCCTACAGGTCAACAAGACAGGTCCTACAGGCTTTAGTTTTGTCGCACGTGGACTACTGTTCAGTCGTGTGGTCAGGTGCCACAAAAAGGGCCTTTGCAATTGCAATTGGCTCAGAACAACGTCTGACCCTTGGATGTAAACTCAGGAAAAAAATTAACTTCATCTCACTGTCAACTGTGTTAATTTTCATCAAACTTAACATCTGTAAATATTTGTATGAACATAACAAGATTCAACAACTGAGACATAAACGGAACAAGTTCCACAGAAATGTAATAATGTGTCCCTGAACAAAGGGGGCGGTCAAAGTCAAAAGTAACAGTCATTATCTGGTGTGGCCACCAGCTGCATTAAGTACTCCTCATGGACTGCACCAGATTTGCCAGTTCTTGCTGTGAGATGTTACCCCACTCTTCCACCAAGGCACCTGCAAGTTCCCGGACATTTCTGGGGGGAATGGCCCTAGCCCTCACCCTCCGATCCAACAGGTCCAAGACGTGCTCAATGGGATTGAGATCCGGGCTCTTCGCTAGGCCATGGCAGAACACTGGCCCAGATGCAATAATTGGAAAATAAAATCGATGACCTACGAGCAAGATTAAACTACCAACGGGACATTAAAAATGTTAATATCTTATGTTCCACAGAGTCATGGCTGAACGAAGACGTGAACAACATACAGCTGGTGGGTTTTACACTGTATCGGCAGGATAGAACAGCAGTCTCTGGTAAGATAAGGTGTGGCGGTCTATGTATATTTGTAAACAGCTGGTGCATGATATCTACGGAAATCTTGAGGTTTTGCTCGCCTGAGGTATAGTATCTCATGATAAGCTGTAGACCACGCTATCTACCGAGAGAGATGCTGGCATTAAGACCCCACTCAATTAACTGTATACCGCCATAAGCAAACAGGAAAACACTCATCCAGAGGCGGCGCTACTAGTGGCCGTGGATTTTAATAAAGGGAAACTTAAATCCATTTTACCAGATTTCCACCAGCATGTTAAATGTGCAACCAGAAGGAAAGAAACTCTTGACCCCCTTTACTCCACACACAGAGATGCATACAAAGCTCTCCCTCGTCCTCCATTTAGCAAATCAGACCATAATTCTATCCTCCTGATTCCTGCTTACAAGCAAAAATTAAAGCAGGAAGCACCAGTGACTCGGTCAATAAAAAAGTGGTCAGATGAAGCAGATGCTAAGCTACAGTACTGTTTTGCTAGCACAGATTGGAATATGTTCCCGGGATTGATCCTATGGCATGGAGGAGTACACCACATCAGTCATTGGCTTCATCAATAAGTGCATTGATGGCGTTATCTCCACAGTGGCTGTACGTACATACCCCAACCAGAAGCCAGGTTGGGGTATGGCAACATCTGCACTGAGCTAAAGGTTTAAGCTGTCACTTTCAAGGAGCAGGACTCTAACCCGGAAGCTTATAAGATATCCCGCTATAGCCTCCAATGAACCATCAAACAGGAAAAGCTTTTCAGATGTGGCAGGGCTTGCAAACTATTACAGACTACACATGGAAGCACAGCCACGAGCTGCCCAGTGACACGAGCCTACCAGACAAGCTAAATTACTTCTGTGCTCGCTTCGAGGCAAGTAACAGTGAAACATGTATGAGAGCATCAACCGTTCAGGATGACTGTGTGATCACGCTCTCAGTAGCCAATGTCAGTAAGATCTTTAAACAGGTCAACATTCACAAGGCCGCAGGGCCAGACGGATTACCAGGACGTGTACTCCGAGCATGCTCTGACCAACTGACAAGTGTCTTCACTGACATTTTCATCCTCTCCCTGTCTGAGTTTATAATACCAACATGTTTCAAGCAGACCACCATAGTCCCTGTGCCCAAGAACACTAAGGTAACCTGCCTATATGACTACCGACCCGTACCACATATGTCTTTAGTCATGGAGTGCTTTGAAAGGCTGGTCATAGCTCAAATTAAGGCTCCCGTGCCTCAGTCAGCTCATCAGGCTCCCGCTCTTCAGTCGGCTCATCAGGCTCTCGTGTCTCTGCCTGGCTCTACAGGCTCCCACGCCTCTGCCTGGCTCTGCCCGGCTCTACAGGCTCCCGTGCCTCTGCCTGGCTCTACAGGCTCCCGCTCCTTTGCCCGGCTCTCAGGCTCCCGCGCCTTAGCAGAATTGACCATCCCGCTCCTGGTCCTTGGTCCTCGCTAGCCGGAATGTAGGTAGCAGCCATCTTGAAAGGAGGTCATCGGCTCGGCCTGCCCTTATAAATTCCCAAGTCCCACCAAAGATGTGAAAGCACTGATCGATAGCCAAGATAGTCAGCTTTCTGCAGACACCCTGCTTTTGCAGATAAGGGCTACCGTTCTTATACCAGACTCAATTTAATAAAACAAATCCAATAGGGTCCCCAAATATGGGGACTTTACATTTAAGAGGTTTAATGCCGTTTTGTTTGTACAGCTTGTTAGGCCTGCCGTCACGTCTACTCCCGCTCCCCCTCTCCGGCTAGCAACGTTTATTCATTATTACGCACACCTGCCACCATCGTTATATGCACCTGCGCTTCATGAGACTCATCTAGACTCCATCACCTTCCTGATTACCTCCCCTTTGGTTCTTGTGTTTCTTGTTTTGTTCCATGTTTCATTTATTATTACATTCACTCCCTGTACTTGCTTCCCGACTCCCAGTGCACATGTTACACCCACATTGTGTCAAGTCACTCCGGTTCACACTGACTATGTGTGCAGAAAGTAGTTCATCACAACTTTTTCCCAATGATCTCTGTCGATAGGGCCTGTTACATTCAGGGCAGCAATTGAGTTGAGAGCAGTAGCAACACTTTTGTAGTTCCACATGGCTAACGTTATATCTTTCAAAAAAGCCACCGTAGCAAGGATTATCTACACATACTGAGCAGCTCATGTCATAGACAGAAGCATGCTACATGGCAGACCAATTCAAACTCATCTCTTGGCATGTCCAGCCCATCCATTATCTCAGCCAATCATGGATAGCGGGTTCCTGGCTTTTTCCGTCGCTAAACCAACTAGGCTCGTAATTTAACTATTTCATTTGAATTGAGAGATAGCAGGCACATGAAAGTTCACATGTTCTAGAAGGCATTTCTGCCCAAAAACTCATATTTAGATTTTTTTTTTAAAGAAGTTGAAATGAATCTCCTGTGAAGTAGTGACGTGCGACATATGCCTAGCTTCCTGAAATGAGTCACAAATCAGCCTAAACTTACTGCTGCAGATAACAATTAAGTAATCTAACTATATTGATTGAAATTATACCTTAAAATGTATGTAATAGTGTGACTCATTGCAACAGTGTATACTAATGAGCTTGCAAATCCCCTGGTTGCTCATGCAGAAAAGCAGCAAGTTAGCTATACAAGTGCACTAATCCAGACCAGTCTGTATGTTGAATGTTGAATGCGTTCTAGCTTAAACTGTGTAAGGGAATAGGGTTTGAAGATAATTGTGCAAAATGTAAAGTGTAACTGCCAGCACAAGTCACATCCACTGAAGTGACTGAGATGAAGCCATAAACTCTATTGCTGATAGTGTGTCTTGCAGCGGTCTCGTGAGCTGCACGACACACAGTGACAGCTACTATTGATATAGATTGCTGCAGAGAGCCTGAAATACTATCAATTCACCATGATAAGCATCATCTACTTGCTCATGTCATCAAGAAAACATAGGCCTATATCATTAGCCTAGCATAGTACAACCGTTAGACTAGCATAGTACAACCGTAGAGTGAATTGGTTACTTACAAGCCCCTTAACCAACAATACCTAAAAAAAGTAAGAGATAAAAATAACAAATAAAAGAGCAGCAGTAAAAGAACAATAGGTTATCTACAGGAGGTACCGGTACAGAGTCAATGTGTAGGGGCACCGGTGTCAAGATAATTGAGGTAATATGTACATGTAGGTAGATTTATTAAAGTGAACATGCATAGATAGAGAGTAGCAGCAGCGTAGAAGAGGGGGGGATAATGCAAATGGTCTGGGTAGCCAATTTATTAGAAAGATCTTATGACTTGGGGATAGAAGCTGTTTAGAAGCCATTTGGACCTAGACTTGCAGAGAGAATGGTCTATGACTAGGGTGGCTGGAATTTTCCTCTGACACCGCCAAACATGGCTGTTTAACAATCTGATGGCCTTGAGACAGAAGCTATTTTTCAGTCTCTCGGCCCCAGCTTTGATGCACCTGTACTGACCTTAATTATCTATTTGGCCTTCCTGTGCTTTTGGTGTCCAGGAGGGCAGGTAGTTTGCTCCCGGTAATGCATTGTGCAGACCGCACCACCCTCTGGAGAGCCCTGCGGTTGTGGGCGGTGCAGTTGCCGTGCCAAAAAAGTTTGTGAGGGTTTTAAGTGACAAAACACATTCCTTCAGCCTCCTGAGGTTGAAGAGGCGTTATTGCGCCTTCCTCACCAAACTGTCTGTGTGGGTGGACCATTTTAGTTTGTCCGTGATGTGTACGTAGAGGATCTTAAAACTTTCCACCTTCTCCACTGCTGTCCCGTCGATGTGGATAGGGGGGTGCTCCGTCGGCTGTTTCCTGAAGTCCACGATAATCTCCTTTGTTTTGTTGACGTTGAGTGTGAGGTTGTTTTCCAGACACCACACTCTGAGTGCCCTCACCTCCTCCCTATAGGCTGTCTCGTCGTTGTTGCTGATCAGGCCAACTTCTGTTGTGTCATCTGCAAACTTGATGATTGAGTTGGAGGCGTGCACGGCCACACAGTCATGGGTGAACAGGGAGTACAGGAGGGGACTGAGTCCTTACCCTTGTGGGACCCCAGGGTTGAGGATCAGCGAAGTGGAGATGTTGTTTCCTACCTTCACCACCTGGGGGCGGCCCATCAGGAAGTCCTGGACCCAATCGCACCGGGCAGGGTTCAGACCCAGGTCCTCAAGCTTAATGATGAGCTTGGAGGATACGAAGGTGTTGAATGCTGAGCTATAGTCAATGAACAGCATTCTTACATAGGTATTCCTCTTGTCCAGATGGGATAGGGCAGTGTGCAGTGTGATGGCGATTGCATCATCTGTGGACCTATTGGGGCGGTATGCAAATTTCAGTGGGTCTAGGGTGACAGGTAAGGTGGAGGTGATATGACCCTTGACTAGTCTCTCAAAGCACTTCATGATGACAGAAGTGAGTGCTACATGGCGATAGTCATTCAGTTCAGTTACCTTTGCTTTCTTGGGTACAGGAACAATGGTGGCCATCTTGAAGCATGTGGGGACAGCAGACTGGGATAAGGAGAGATTGAATATGGGCAAGGGATGGTTCTATGTGATGGGTTTATGCTAGCGCACAGATTGCCTCAAACCTGGCAATGGGAACAAACAAATACAATAGCCTAGTTTGTAGCCAGCTATTGCCTGACAAAAGTAGAGCAGCAACATGGTTGATCCTCACAATGAATGACATCTCCACAGCAGACAAACATTGCAACATGAGCATCTGAAATGACTCGAGCGAGGTTCAAACAACTAGTGAATATTCGCAAAGAACATTCTTAGCAGAAACAGCAAGCATAGGGAGTAACAGCTAGTAACAGCAGCAACACAGCAAGAAACACCAGCGCATGCATGTGCTTGAAATCTGGCATTGAGGAATCATGTGTAGAACTGGCCAACTTAAATAGACCGCATGTATTTGGAGTGTAAATCCAACACCGGCGGTGCAATAAGATGGCAGCCCCCATGCACTTACCATAAATTCTTTGTTTTGCTAAGTTGTACATTGCTCTCCTTTACTCTTTTTTGAATGGTCACTATCACAGTATGCATGATCCGAATTCTAGCTTCAAGATGCTGGCGAAGAAATAAATAAAAAAGTAGATTATGTTGATTTATTGGCACATTGAAGTATATCGCATACGCCATAGTTTACAAACTTAGTGGATGGTGCTAAAACAATTAGGTCGTATCTGAATTCAGCCATATTTATGCACGTTTCCATTCTGAATTGGCTACACTTTATGACATTGATTGATCCATTGTTTTGACAATTGACTCATCATTTAATGTAGAATGAAGTCGTTAACCTCTCTATTGAAGTGGGAATAGCAGAGTAATGCTTAAAGAGTAGGATTGACACCAAACTATCCAAATCCCTGGGAATGGATTATGTAATGAAGGCCTAATATCAGGCCAGTCTGTTGGCTCTCCTAGCTTGTATGTGAGAGAGTTCAGACGAAATAGTCTGCTCTGAGTGACATAATGTGCATGACAAAGGAACAGAAACGAGGGGATGGATGGAGGGGACATGTGAACATTGGCTACTGGAGGGTAATTATATTGTTTAATAGGTTCATTGTAGTGCATTATTTGGCTGTAGACACATCATCACCCAGACCAAGGCTGTGTCCTATTGATCCTCTCATCTACCACCTGCTAACACAATAGACCAGGAGGAGCTCCTGGATCCTTTAGACCTGCATTTGTTTGGATCACGTGACTGCAGTTCTTTGTGGCTCCAGACCTTTGGATCCCCCCAGCACCAGTTTTAAGGGTGTTCCCTTAAAACTGAAGTATGTGATCAGGCAGGGTAGTCTTGTGGGCAGCACACCAGTGAAACTGGGCTCTCATAGGTAGGACCTTGGATGAGGTCAGGGTTCAGGCCAGGGCTCTTGCTCTGGGGTTTGGGTTAGTGGTGGGATAGTTTAGAAGCTCTCTTTTCCAGAGAGAATAAACCAGGTGGGAGAGGTTGTTGAGTGGAGTGGTCACCTCCAATGCCTTTGACCCACTTAGCACAATGCTAGCTGGCTCTTAAAGCCCCTCCAAACTCATGCATCCTTTACTTCTCCCTCTTGGTCATTGTATCCAGTGTCCTCTCCCCACTGGAATCCCATCATAGTGAGACTCTTTGGAGCACAGTCACAAAGGCTGGAGAAAGTAATCTGGCAACCCCCTCTGTTGCCCCTGTGACAACTCCCAACCACCAATTATCAACAGTACTGCACTGCAAACCTGTCTTTCAAAGAGTTGAGATTGTGTATGGTGGTGTGTGCATGCGTGGATGTGTGCGTGCACGTACAGTGCCTTAGGAAAGTATTCAGACCCCTTGACTTTTTCCACATTTTGTTACGTTTTTTCCATATTTTAGCGTTATTCTAAAATGTATTAAATTGTTTTTTTCGTCATCAATCTACACACAATACCCCATGATGACAAAAATGTGTAGAAATATTTGCTAATTTATAAATAAATAAAAACTGAAGTATCACATTTACATAAGTATTCAGACCCTTTACTCAGTACTGTGTTGAAGCACCTTTGGCAGCATTGATTGTTCTTGGGTATGATGCTGCAAGCTTGGCACACCTTTATTTGGGGAGTTTCTCCCATTCTTCTCTGCAGATCCTCTCAAGCACTGTCAGGTTGGATGGGGAGCGTTGCTACACAGCTATTTCCAGGTCTCTCCAGAGATATTCGATCAGGTTCAAGTCTGGGCTCTGACTGGGCCACTCAAGGACTTGTCCCAAAGCCACTCCTGCGTTGTCTTGGCTGTGTTCTTAGGGTCGTTGTCCTGTTGGAAGGTGAACCTTCACCCCAGTCTGAGGTCCTGAGCAGGTTTTCATCAAAGATCTCTCTGTACTTTGCTCCGTTCATCTTTACCTTGATCCTGACTAGTCTCTCAGTCCCTGCCGCTGAAAAACATCCCCACAGCATGATGCTGCCACAACCATGCTTCCCAGTAGGGATTGTAACAGGTTTCCTCCAGACGTGACACTTGGCATTCAGGCCAAAGAGTTAAATCATGGTTTGATCAGACCAGAGAATCTTGTGTCTCATGGTCTGAGAGTAATTAAGGGACTTTTGGCAAACTCCAAGCTAGCTGTCATGTGCCTTTTACAGAGGAGTAGCTTCCGTCTGGCCACTCTACCATAAAGGCCTGATTGGTGGAGTGCTGCAGAGATGGCTGTTCTTCTGGAAGTTTCTCCCATCTCCACAGAGGAAGTCTAGAGCTCTGTCACCTCCTTGACCAAGGCCCTTCTCCCCCGATTGCTCAGTTTGGCCGGGTATCCAGCTTTAGGAAGAGTCTTGGTGGTTCCAAAAATCTTCCATTTAAGAATTATGGAGGCCACTGTGTTCTTGGGGACCTTCAATGTTGCAGACATTTTTTGGTACCCTTTCCCAGATATGTGCCTCGCCACAATCCTGTCTCGGAGCTCTATGGGCAATTCCTTCGACCTCATGGCATGGCTTGGCACTGTCAACTGTGGGACCTTATATAGACAGGTGTATGCCTTTCCAAATCATGTCCAATTAATTGAATTTACCACAGTTGGACTCCAATCAAGTTGTAGAAACATCTCAAGGATTTTCAGTGGAAACAGGATGCACCTGAGCGCAATTTCGAGTCTCATAGCAAAGGGTCTGAATACTTAGGTAAAATGTCTACAAACCTGTTTTCGCTTTGTCATTATGGGGTATTGTGTGTAGATTGCTGAGAATTTATTTTTATATAATCCATTTTAGAATAAGGCTGTAATGTAACAAAATGTGGAAAAAGTCAAGGGGTCTGAATACTTTCCGAAGGCACAGTATGTGCTGGAGACGCAGCAAGAACTTCTGTCTTATCTTTAAAATCTTTTCACGGTGTACAAGAAGCCCCTAAGCCTTTGTGTGCTGTGTGGGTATTCATTTGAGGTGATTACTTTACTTTACCTTCGCAGGGACTCCGTGGTGGAGCAGCAGCTCCTGGGCAGCAATCACTGCCTGAAGCTTAATTGACACAGTCTGTCTGTGGGGGGGATGCTGCTGGTTTGTTCCTGGCTGTGTTTTATGACAGCATAGCCTCTCCACCCCAGTGCTTCATGAGATGTTTACATAGAGTAGGGTGTGGGAACGGGGCCCATATGCTCCAGCGTTAGATGACAGGGACTGTCTTTCTGTTAAGGGGTTTGAGGAGTCAAATCAAATTGACTCCTCAAATTCCTCCGTCCGTACTGGTGACTCTCTTTAGAACTAGTCAGAAAGCCACCTTTTCTGTACTCATCATAGCCCTGGAGCTTCCACTCTTATTCTCCCCTCTCCTAGGATTCACCATGCTAAAGTTGTAATGTCTGCTTCCAACTCACACTCTCAAACACGTAGATCCCCTGAACGCAGCTCACTTTCCAGCTCACACTCTCAAACACATAGATCCCCTGAAAGGCAGCTCACTCTCAATCTCCTGAATTCTGATCACCTGTTCACACACCTGTATGTCATTTACACACACTATTTAGTTTAGTTCTTTGCACCCCATCAATGTGAGGTATTGTTTGTTTTGATACACATTTCTATTCGGAGCTCTGTTTTTCCCGTATTAGTCCTCATGTGTATCATAGTTTTTGCCATTACTAACAACGCTTTTTTGCCTATTCACTGCCTGTACGTTTGCCTATTGGATTTCCTGTCATCAACCTCTTCCTGATCTCCCTACACTACATTACTAGCCTTTTCCCTGCCTGTATCGTTGCCTTTTTGGACCCTCTATGTATGACCTTCTGCCTGCCCTGGACCCAGCTACCTGCCTCCTCCTGTGGTCCTTTATAAATAAACACCTGCTGCGCCCTGTGCTTGAAACCAGCTCTCTGTCTCCCATCGTATTCATTACAAAAGTAATGTACTTAATGGGAGGAAGGACTTCTATTCAATGTAATAATTTTCTATAAAAAGCTTTTTGGATTTCATATAAAACAATGGTATTCAACGTTGTTGGTGGTTTCATTTGTTTTGGGTTCAGCCACTCCTAATTTCAAGAATTGTTTGATGTAGACTTATTGTGGTATAAAAATGTTTTTAGAATTCATTGTATATTCTGTGGATTAAATTGGGATTTTGTAGTTCATTTAAAATAAATGTTTTGCTGCATATTTTAGGATACATGTGAAATAAAAAAAGTAAAATAACGTATAAAAAAATATTTCTTACATTTGAAATACATTCCAACATAAATTACGGAAATAATGGCACCTACAGAGAGGGCTGCCGTGCTTGTAGCTCTTAGGAAACTTAGCAGTATTTAGTTTTTTTTCTGTATTATTTCTTACATTATTAGCCCAGAATTGTTTTTGTGTCATTACAAACAGCCGGGAAGAACCATTGGATATCAGAGCGGTGGTAACTCACCAGCACTACCAGCATTACGACCAGGAATACGACTTTCCCGAATCGGTTCCTTTGTTCGCACCCCCCAGGGCAATTGAACTTATTCCAGAGGCCAACCCAAAACCCCGCCCGCAGAGGTGAAATACTCAGAGTTGTCTTCTTGTCCGACTTAGGATGCGCACACACCACCCACAGCTTCTGAGTATATTACTCGCTAATGTTCAGTCTCTGGATAATAAAGTTAATGAGATCAGGGCGAGGATTTCTTTCCATACTCTGTTTCACGGAAACATGGCTCGCTCGGGATATACTGTCTGAGTCCGTCCAGCCAGTTGGGTTCTCAGTTCATCGCGCAGACAGGAATAAATATTTCTCCGGGAGAAGAAGGGCGGGGGTGTGTTTCATGATTAACAACTCAAGGTGTGATTGTGATAACATACAGGAACTGAAGCCCTTTTGTTCACCCAACCTAGAATACCTCACAATCAAATGCCGACCGTATTATCTCCCAAGACAATTCTCTTTGGTTATAGTCACAGCCATGTATATCCCCCCATAAGCTAACACCACGACGGCCCTCAAAGAACTTCACTGGACTTTATGCAAACTGGAAACCACATATTCTGAGGCTGCATTTATTGTAACTGGGGATTTTAACAAAGCAAATTTGAGAAAAAGGCTGCCAAAGTTTTATCAACATATTGACTGTAGTACTCGCGCTGCTAAAACACTTGACCACTGCTACTCCAACTTCCGGGATGCCTACAAGGCCCTCCCACGCCCACCTTTCTGCAAATATGATCATGACTCCATTTGGCTCCTCCCTTCCTATAGGCAGAAACTGAAACAGGAAGTACCCGTGCTAAGGACTATTAAACACTGGTCTAACCAATCAGAATCCATGCTTCAAGATTGTTTTAATCACACGGACTGGGATATGTTCCTGGTAGCCTCTGAGAATAATATCGACAAATACACTGATACAGTGACTGAGTTTGTCAGGAAGTGTATAGGAGATGTTGTACCCACTGTGCCTATTAAAACCTACCTTAACTAGAAACTGTTGATAGATGGCAGCATCCACGCAAAACTGAAAGAGCAAACCATCGCATTCAACCATGGCAAGGTGACTGGGAATATGGACGAATACAAACAGTGTAGTTATTCCCTCCGTAAGGCAAACAAACAGGCAAAACGTCAGTATAGAGACAAAGTGGAGTCGCAATTCAACGGCTCAGACACAAGACGTATGTGGCAGGGTCTACAAAGGGAAAATATGGAAAATGCTTTGAGGTTAACACAGTGCCACCGACGAGGCCTGCTACCAAGGACTGTGGGCTATCTTTCTCCATGGCCGACATGAGTTGGAAAGCAAAGGTAAGAAAGCAAAAGTAACTGAACTAAATGACTATCGCCCATAGCACTCACTTCTGTCATCATGAAGTGCTTTGAGAGACTAGTCAAGGATCATCAATCAATCAATCAAATGTATTTACAAAGCCATTTTTACATCAACCCATGTCACAAAGTGCTATGCATAAACTCAGACTAAAACCCCAAACCGCACGCAATGCAGATGTAGAAGCACAGTGACTAGGAAAAACTCCCTAGAAAGGCAGGAACCGAGGAAGAAACCTAGAGAGAGAGTCGAAATCAACAGGTCCCGGAGAAGGTAGCACATCCGGTGAACAGGTCAGGGTTTCATAGCCGCAGGCAGAACAGTTGAAACTGCAGCAGCACGACCAGGTGGACTGGGGACAGCAAGGAGTCATCAGGGCAGGTAGTCTTGAGGCATGGTCCTAGGGCTCAGGTCCTACGGTAGGGAAGGGAGAGAGAGAGAGAATTAGAGGGAGCATACTTAAATTCAAACAGGACACCGGATAAGAGAGGGGAAATACTCTAGATATAATAGACTGACCCTAGCCCTCCGACACATAAACTATTGCAGCATAAATACTGGCTGAGACTGGAGGTCTCAAGAGACACTGTGGCCCCGTCCGACAATAGCCCCGGACAGGGCCAACCAGGCAGGATATAACCCCACCCACTATGCCAAAGCACAGGCCCACACCACTAGAGGGATATCTTCAACCACCAACATACTACCCTGAGACAAGGCTGAGTATAGCCCACGAAGATCTCCCCCACGGCACAAACCCATACAGTGACGTACCCCTCCTAGGGATGGGATGGAAGAGCACAAGTAAGCCAGTGACTCTAATCCTGTTCTGGGGGCTGAGGCAGAGAATCCCGGTGGAAAGAGGGGAACCAGCCAGGCAGAGACAGCAAGGGCGGTTTGTCGATCCAGTACCTTTCCGTTCACCTTCACACCCCTGGGTCAGACTACACTCAATCATAGGACCTACTGAAGAGATGACTCTTCAATAAAGACTTAAAGGTCGAGACCGAGTCTGCATCTCTCACATGGATATTCAGACCATTCCATAAAAATTGAGCTCTATATCACCTCTACCTTACCTGACACCCTAGACCCACTTCAATTTGCTTACCACCCCAATAGATCCACAGACGATGCAATCGCCACCGCACTGCACACTGCTCTATCCCATCTGGACAAGAGGAATACCTATGTAAGAATGCTGTTCATTGACTTTAGCTCAGCATTCAACACCATCGTACCCTCCAAGCTCATCATTAAGCTTGAGGCCCTGGGTCTGAACCGCACCCTGTGCAACTGACCAGTTCTACACATGCTTCCTCAATGCCGGATTTCAAGCAGATGCATGCGCTGGTGTTTCTTGCTGTGTTACTGCTATGCTTGCTGTTTCTGCTAAGAACTTTCTTTGCAAATATTCACTAGTTGTTTGAACCTTGCTCGAGTCATTTCAGATGTTCATGTTGCAATGTTTGTCTGCTGTGGGGATGTCATTGATTGCGAGGATCAACCATGTTGCTGCTCTACTTTTGGCAGGCAATAGCCGGCTACAAACAAGATAGCTAGCTAAGTAGAATTAGTCTCGGGAGTAGGCTATTGTATTTGTTTGTTCCCAATGTCAGGTTTGAGGCAATCTGTGCGCTAGCATACACCCCATCACAGAGAACCATCCCTTGCCCATATTCAATCTCTCCTTATCTCAGTCTGCTGTCCCCACATGTTTCAAGATGGCCACCATTGTTCCTGTACCCAAGAAAGCAGGTAAAAGGTAACTGAACTGAATGACTATCGCCATGTAGCACTCACTTCTGTCATCATGAAGTGCTTCGAGAGACTAGTCAAGGGTCAAATCACCTCCACCTTACCTGTCACCCTAGACCTACAGCAATTTGCCTACTGCCCCAATAGGTCCACAGATGATGCAATCACCATCACACTGTACACTGCCCTATCCCATCTGTACAATAGGAACACCTATGTAAGAATGCTGCTCATTGACTATAACTCAGCATTCAACACCATCGTACCCTCCAAACTCATCATTAAGCTTAAGGCCCTGGGTCTGAACCCCGCCCTGTGCAACTGTGTCCTGGACTTCCTGACGGGCCGCCCCCAGGTGGTGGTGGGAAGAAACACCTCCACTTCACTTTTACTCAACACTGGGGCTCCACAAGGATGCATGCTCAGTCCCCTCCTGTACTCCCTGTTCACCCATGACCGCATGGCTACGCACTTTTCAACTCACTAATCAAGTTTGCAGATGACACAACAGTAGTAGGCCTGATTACCAACAATGACGAGACAGTCTACAGGGAGGAGGTGAGGGCCCTGGGAGTATGGTGCCAGGAAAATAACCTCTAACCCAATGTCAACAAAACAACGGAGCTGATCATGGACTTCAGGAAACAGCAGAGGGAGTACCCCCCCTATCCCCAGCAACTGGATCACAGTGGAGAAGGTGGCAAGCTTCAAGTTCCTCATTGTACACATCACTGACAAACTAAAATGGTCCACCCACACAGACAGTGTGGTGAAGAAGGCGCAACAGTGCCTATTCAACCTCAGGAGGCTGAAGAAATTTGGCTTGGCACCTAAAACCCTCACAAACTTTACAGATGCGCAATTAACCTCTTGAAGCTAGGGGGCACTATTTTTATGTTTGGAAAAATAACGTTCCCAAAGTAAACAGCCTATTTCTCAGGACCAGATGCTAGAATATGCATATAATTGACAGATCAGGATAGAAAACACTCTAAAGTTTCCAAAACTGTAAAAATATTGTCTGTGAGGTTAACAGAACTGATATTGCAGGAATACTGATATTAAGGAAAATCCAATCAGGAAGTGCCTCTTATTTTGAAATCCTTCTGTTCCTATGCATTGCCTATCCTCCATTTAAAGGGATATCAACCAGATTCCTTTTTCTAGGGCTTCCCTAATGTGTCAAGAGTCTTTAGACATAGTTTCAGGCTTTTATTTAGAAAAATGAGTGTGAAAGATCACATTGCGTAAGTGGATCGGTGGGGGCTCTCAGAGTGAGTTTTGCGCTACAGAGTAAAGCGGCCATTGTTCCACCCGGTGTTATTGAAAAACCTACACACTCGGTTGATATATTATCGAATATATATTTTAAAAACAACTTGAGGAATGATTATAAAAAACGTTTGACATGTTTCTGTGGACATTATGGAGACTATTTGGAATTTCCGTCTGCGTTGTCGTGACCACTTTCCTGTGGATTTCTGAATAACGCGACAAACATACGGAGGTATTTTGGGTATAAAAATAATCTTTATGGAACAAAAGGAATATTTGTTGTGTAACTGGGAGTCTCGTGAGTGAAAACATCCGAAGATCAAAGTTAAACGGTTAATTTGATTGCTTTTCTGATTTTCGTGACCAAGCTTCCTGATGCTAAGTGTATATAATGCTATGCTAGGCTATCAATAAACTTACACAAACGCTTGGATTGCTTTCGCTGTAAAGCATCATTTCAAAATCTGAGACGACAGGTGGATTAACAAAAGGCTAAGCTGTGTTTTGCAATATTGCACTTGTGATTTCATGAATATGATTTTTTTTAGTAATATTATTTGACTGTGGCGCTATGCTGTTCAGCGGTTGCTGACGAAAATGATCCCGCGACAGGGATGGGTAGCGTCAAGAAGTTAAGAGCATCCTGTCGGGCTGTATCACCACTTGGTACGGAAACTGCAACGGCCGCAACCGCAGGGCTCCCCAGAGGGTGGTGCAGTCTGCCCAACGCATCACAGGGGGCAAACTACCTGCCCTCCAGGACTCCTACAGCACGTGATGTCACAGGAAGGCCAAATAGATCATCAAGGACAACGTCTATCATTCCGAAAGCGAGGTGAGTACAGATGCATCAAAGCTGGGACCGAGAGACTGAAATACAGCTTCTATCTCAGGGCCATCAGACTGTTAAATACTGTTAAATAGTAATCACTAGCACATTAGAGGCTGCTGCCCTAATGCCCTAATATACATTGACTTGGAATCACTGGCCACTTTAATAATGGAACACTAGTCACTTTAATAATGTTTACATATTTTGCATTACTCATCTCATATGTATATACTGTATTCTATCCTATTCTACTGTCTCTTCGTCTATGCAGCTCTGACATTGCTCACCCAAATATTGATATATTCTTAATTCCATTCCTTTTCTTAGATTTGTGTGTATTGTTGTGAAATTGTTAGATATTACTGTACTGTTAGAGCTAGAAACACAAGCATTTTGCTACACCCGCAATAACATCTGCTAAACACTTGTATGTGACTAATAACATTTGATTTTATTTGAAATTAAGTAATGCATGTAAAATGTATATTACAATATATGTTTAATACATGGGAAAATAATGTATTTTAGAATATATTATCACATTAATTTATCAATGTATTTGGTATTTTTTTTAAGTATTTGGAAATGCTTCATAAAATATATTTCAACATGCATTTAAATATATACATTAAAATGTATGGCATATCAAAACAAATTGGACAAATCAAATTGTAACAAAATGGTAACTCTAATCAATAGATTTTTAGTACACTTCGATATCACATGCAGTTTTGTCAGTCTCATTAAGACTGCAGAACTGGCAGTGTAGAAGCTTAATCTTTAAATTATAGAACACAATATAACACAACTGGCATGATAATCAATCTCATGGGAGGCCAAAATGCACTAAATGAGACAAAGCCACGCCCCCAATAAGCCATGCAACCAACGTCCAACGGTTAGAACTTAACATGTACTGGGTATTTTGCGCCCCTTTTGATATGTTAAGTAGAAACTATGCTTATTATTTAAAAGTCTGATATATGGAATCGAGTGCCCTTTAACATAGACCACATGGAGAATTAAATTAATCAGATTTTCAATATGAAGAAACTCTTGCTAAAGTGCAGAAATTCAGCATTTCGACATGTCCCTTGGTGCACCCTCTGTGACTTCTAGGAAGATTTTAACCCACTAACCCCCCCAAAATACTCAAAGTTTTCACCATCATTGAAAAGCCCTAGTTATTTAGTTGCTTTGACAAAGTTATTCCTGAAGATGATTATTTATTTCACGTGATTAGTGATTCATTTATGCCTGTCCCTCATTTTAAGGTCAACCCTGTTACGTGAACTGAACTCTTGTTTTAATATGGTGAAACTATTCATTTTAAAACATTTATTTCAAATGAAACATTGAACATCATAGTGTAAAAGCAGGGGAGCTGATTGTACTCTTTTTTTTTTTAGCAATTTTCTGGTGTTTTGAGGTGAACAAGTGTTACCCATAGATAGACAGGCTAGAAATCTTTTAACAATTATATATTTTTTGTAAATCTTGCATTCAATTGCCCCTCCCTGTTAAACACAAAAAGCTTCAATTTTCACTGTCACAAGGGTTCATGGCTGATTTAAATAGTAATGACCAGTTGGAGGGCCATTCCAAGGTAATTCCAAGTGTCTCTGGTTAATACCACTCAATGGAAGCACAAGACCTACACCTTCACTGTGACATAGTTGTGGAGCGTTGTACGATGTACAGTTTTTGTTTAAACTGATATCGGACACTTTATTTGTTTCATTATTTCATTTAGCTGAAGAGAGGCACTTATTTTGCTAAACAATGGGAACATGTACGTTTTGAACATGTACTTTTTATGACAAAAAATTTGGTCAATTGTTTTTACTCACCATCACAATTTAAATGATGTCACTGCCAAAGTTTTGACTTGGTAGACAAAACATTTGTCTACATTGATCAATGCGTAAAGAGTAATTTATGTCGAATTAGGAACCACTTTGGTCACACTATAGAGTAGATGACATAGCCATGCATTTCTAGAATATTGTCAGGCATTACATGCATTTGAGCAAAGATGCAAATGTATCTACATTCATCTATTTAAAATACATTTTACTTGGCATTAAATATATTGAAATGTATGGGGTAACGGATCCCTTTGGGTCGCCTTTGAATTTGTTGTACATATTTATCAAATTATCTGTCTTTTCCATCCTAGATGGTGGAACTCTGTTTCACTCCAATTCACCAAATGTCACCATTATGAGAATGTATTCTATGGATTACATGATGGAAGTTTCAAAAGAAAAAGTAGGTTTGAATGAGAGCAGTGCATATTGGAGTCCTGGAAATCTTTGATGGCCACACTACATTTACATACCAGTCCAAACAAACAACAATCACCATGATAATAATCATCCTTAATGTCACAGATTAGGTTCAACCCAGATTCCAGTAGACTAAAGAAAGACGATGGATTCCAGCATAGCAAGAGAGACAGGTGAAAACGCTGCTCTTATCAGTCCTAAACTATGTTGTGGGGCTATAAAGGATATAAAACCATAACGGGCTATTTCACACACCTTTGTGCAGGTGCACCTGCTGCTGTTCACACACTGAACCTGTAGGACTGCCGGTGGTCTGCCAGCCACTGATCACCTGCTGTGTGTATGTGTGTGTGTGTGCGTGGGTGTGTGTTTGTGTGTAAAGTGTTGTGAGTGCTCCTATTTATCAGACTTGTGGGGTGAGGTTGAGGTCAAGTAGTTTAGGTGGCATGGCTCAGCTTGGTCAGCGGGCTGTCAGGTGATCAAACACTCAGGTCCTCCAAAGGCTTCTGCCCTCTTGAGCAGAGGTGAGATAAAGATGCCAGTGAGAAAAATGCTCCCTCTTTCCTCTCTTCCCCTTCTCCTCTCCTCTTACCCGTGGGGGAATGGTCTGTTATTGTCAGGCTCCAGTCACTGTCTTTATGGCTATTTTATATGATCTCCACACCACCTGTAGGAAAGACAACAAAGGCAAGCCACAACAAGACTGACTAACGTTGACTATTTATTAAAGATGAGACCTTGGTTTGTATTCTTCAGGATTTAAGACAGTTTCCTACAGCAGGAAAATAATTGTGCACCAACAGGAAAGGTGAATTATTATTCATTTACATTTTTGTAGGGGTTGATACAATTTTAGAAGGGAAGATGAAGTCTGAAATGTCAAAGTGGAAACTTCAGAAGCTTTTTTAAACATAAAATACACTACATGTTTTACATTTCCTGCATTGCAGTAAAGTTCTCCTGATCAAATAAAGATCCTATGTCTGTAGGATTTGTAAACGTTTATATGGCACCACTCTATGTGTGTGTTCATGTGCTGTATGGTGTGCATACGTTAAAGGTGACTGTACAGTACTGTATATTTGCAGACATGATAAGGAAATGTATATGTTTAAAGTAATAATAAGAGAATCTGAATGACATTAAGAGTAATGACTAAAGCATTTCACCCTAATAGTTACAGAAGCTTAGACAATGTGTTTAGACATAATACTAGAATATTGTGAGACAGTGGGAACATTGTGTTTGTGTGTGATATAGAGGAAATGACAACAGACATGCTTTGGTACTGTGAGACCAAGGACAGGAGATAAAGTTCCTCCACCCAGGGAGGAACAGATGGGCTTGTAGACTTGTAGGAGTTATATAAACGGCTATGCGCATTATATGATTTTTAGAGCTCTCATTAATAAACAACTATGATCCTTTTGCAGAATCTGAGTCTTTGCCTAATTGTTATTAACCCTAGCTTTACAACCTCGGGGGAATTGGTCAAAGCTATAGTGATTGTTATCATCATTGGGATTGAAAATTCTCGTAACAAGGCACTCATTCTTTCTAATTTTCTTCAAGCCACTATACAGATGTAGGATCTTAATTTGAGCTAGTTTGCTACAGCAGGAAAATAATCCTGCAGCAACAGGAAATATAAATGATTATTGTCACGCCCTGACCGTAGAGAGACGTTTTATTTCTCTATTTGGTGAGGTCAGGGTGTGATGTGGGGTGGGCATTCTATGTTTTTGTATTTCTTTGTGTTTGGCCGAGTGTGGTTCCCAATCAGAGGCAGCTGTCTATCGTTGTCTCTGATTGGGAATCATACTTAGATAGCCCTTTTCCCACCTATGTTGTGGGATCTTGTTTTTGTACAGCTCTTGTAGCCTATGGAACATTACAGTCGTTTTGGTTCTCATTTAATAAATATGATGACCACAAATTACGTTGCGCCTTGGTCTCCTTCAAACAACGGACGTTACAATTATGTTGATAATAATGAACAGACATTTTGTTGGGGTTTATACATTTTTTAGTATGGTAAATCAAAGTGGAAATGAAACTTTAGAAGCACCCTGCATTTGTAAGACTATGCAAGATATGAACACAGAGGAAGAGGGACATAAAACATCAGTGAAAGGGTAGATCATAAGAAAACAGGTGTGATACAGGCACGTGCAGTCAAAAAATGTGATTTTCCTGTGCTTTATATATCCACACTATGAGGTTGGAATAATACTGTGAAATTGTGAAAATTATGATAATGTCCTTTTAGTGTAGGAGCTGTTTGAAAATAATGCATTTTGATGGGATTGAGTTCTGACCTGCCTGGTGACATCAATAGACTAATAAGAAAGAGAGTTCCAAACTTCTCTGTCAATAACAGATAGTTTTCAGTTTTCCACTCCCCACTCAGACCACTCCCAGACAGTCCTAACAAAATTCTTGCTTGAGAAATTAAACTTTGCTAAGAAGCTATTTTTGTTTCTATTTGACCATTTTAATTTAAAACAATCACATTAAGATACATAATTGTTACCCAGAAATGAATTGAAATGAATTGTATTGCCATGAAGAAATCAACATGGCAATACAAAAAAGAAAAGAGTGAGGGAGAGAGAGAAGGAGAAAGGTGACTCCTCCTGTGCAGGTACATACACGCCAGGCATGTGTAGCAGTATTTACTCAGATATCTGATTTAGGGATTTGCAAAACTGACCAAAGTGGTTAGAGATGGCCACTCACCCTTGAACAATGCAGTAAACACAAAGTGTTTCACATTGATGACAAATTAGTACTATTTCACTGCTTGAACAAATAGATAGTATTGTGTCTGCATTGCACAACAACTCAGATCTTTAACACTGAAAGAGCAGCACATTACTGGGCCTATCTGTGCAGACTTTAGTGGACAGATATTTATGTTGCTTTGTCTTTGTTCCGCATTAGAGCAGGCCAGAAATGAAAAGGGGACTTTATATTGTTCTATATTTCTTGATCCCTCAGACATTCAGCTCCACAAAACAAGTTTTCAACAGTTGGTCATGAAGGGTAGGTTTTGAGGACATTCTCCCCAGGTTTCCTTAGCAACTTAGACAGATACTTGTCTGTATAACAAACAGCACTGCACATGTATTGTCAGGATAGCTGTAGTTGTGCATACCATAAGTGTTACTTAACGTTGTAATTTACCATAACTCATAAATCCTACAAGAGGAGTAAAGTTGTGTAACTTTGTCAAACAAATTGACCTCATTCCTTTATCCAGTTTATCAGGACCACCAGTGTTTCCCATGGTTCTTTTATCATGTGTGATAAGAGCCATTATAAAGGGCTGAACAGGGGAGATCCAAGGAGAGGAGAGGGGTGTAGGGAGAGGAGAGGGGTATGGGGAGAGTATAGGGGTGTGGGAAGAAGAGAGGAGACACAAGGCAGCTGTCTGCACCTGCTTCCCTGGCCGGAAGGGAGGAAACATAAAGCATGGCGCTGGAGGAGATGGTTGCCGTTTTACCGGCTCCTAACCAATTGTACTATTTTGTGTGTTTTTTCGCATTGTTTGTAACTTATTTTGTACATAATGTTTCTGCCACCGTCTCTTATGACCAAAAGAGCTTCTGGATATCAGAACACCGATTACTCACCTCCAACTTGACAAAGATTTTTTCTTTAACGAGTCGTAGGCGAAGGATTTACTCCAGATACCCGACCAGGCCCAAATCCCCGCCATTTGCATGAAGAGAAGACGTTGATACAGGGGACGCTGGTCCAGGTACCTTGTGAGAATTCATCGGCGAGTGGGTAACCTGCCTCTACCATCCGTCCTATTGGCCAACCTGCAATAATTGGAGAATAAACTGGATGAGCTCCGATCAAGACTATCCTACCAACGGGACATTAAAAACGGTAATATTTTATGTTTCACTGAGTTGTGGCTGAATGACGACATGGATAATATACAGTTGTCTGTTTTGTCCGTGCATCAGCCAGATAGAACAGCTGCCTCCGTTAAGACAAGGAGTGTCGGTCTGTGTCTATTTGTCAATAACTGCTGGTGCGAAAAATCTAATATTAATGAAGTCTCAAGGTTTTGCTCATCTAAGGTAGAGTTTCTCATGATAAGCTGTAGACCACACTATTTACCAAGAGAGTTTCCATCTGTATTTTTCGTAGCTGCCTATTTACCACCACAAACCGATGCTGGCTGTCACACCCTAATCTGTTTCACCTGTCTTTGTGCTTGTCTCCACCCCCTCCACGTGTCGCCCATCTGCCCCATTATCCCCAGTGCATTTATACCTGTGTTCTCTGTTTTTCTGTTGCCAGTTTGTCTTGTCTCGTCAAGCATACCAGCGGTTTTCCTTGTACTCCTGTTTCTTGTTAGTTCCTGTTTTCTAGTTTTCCCGTTTTTTGACCATTCTGCTTGCTCTGACCCTGAGTCTGCCTGCCGTTCTGTACCTCTTGACACTGCCCAGTATTACTGACCCTTGCCTGCCCTGATCCTGAGCCTGCCGTTCTGTACCTTGCGGACTCTGCCCTGGATTACTGATCTCTGCCTGCCCTTGACCTGTCGTTTGCCTGCCCCCTGTTTCGTGAATAAACATTTGTTATTTTGAACTGTCTTCATCTGGGTCTTATCCTGAGGTCTGATAGCTGGCACTAAGACCGCACACAACCAGCCGAATAGAGGTATAATCAAACAAGAAAATGCTCATCCAGAGCCGGTGCTTCTAGTGGCCGGGGACTTTAATGCAGGGAAACTTAACTCTGTTTGACCTAATTTCAACCAGCATGTGCAACAAGAGGAAAAAACTCTAAACCACCTTTTCTCCACAAACAGAAATGCGTACAAAGCCCTCCCTCGCCCTCCATTTGGCAAATCTGACCATTATTCTATCCCCTTGATTCCTGCTTACAAGCAAAAACTAAAGCAGGAGGTACCAGTGACTCGCTCAGTATGGAAGTGGCCAGATGACTAACATGCTAAGATACAGGACTGTTTTGCTAGCACAGACTGGAATATGTTCCGGGACTCATCCGATGGAAATGAGGAGTATACCATATCAGGCACTGGCTTCATCAATAAGTGCATTGAAGACATTGTCCCCACAGTGACTGTATGTACTAGAGGTCGACCGATTATTCAACGCCGATACCGATAACGATTATTGGAGGACCAAAAAAGCCGATATTGATTAATCTGACGATTTAAAAAAATAAAAACATGTATTTGTAATAATGACAATTACAACAATACTGAATTAACACTTATTTTAACTTAATATAATACATCAATAAAATTAATTTAGCCTCAAGTAGATAATGAAACATGTTCAATTTGGTTTAAATAATGCAAAAACAAAGTGTTGGAGAAGAATGTAAAAGTGCAATATGAGCTATGTAAGAAAGCTAACGTTTCAGTTCCTTGCTCAGAACATGAGAACATATGAAAGCTGGTGGTTCCTTTTAACATGAGTCTTCAATATTCCCAGGTAAGAAGTTTTAGGTTGTAGTTAATATAGGACTATTTCCCTCTATACCGTTTGTATTTCATTAACCTTTGACTATTGGATGTTCTTATAGGCACTTTAGTATTGCCAGTGTAACAGTATAGCTTCCGTCCCTCTCCTCGCTCCTCCCTGGGCTCAAACCAGCAACACAACGACAACAGCCACCACATCAAAGCAGCGTTACCCATGCAGAGCAAGGGAAACAACCACCCCAAGGCTCAGAGCGAGTGAAGTTTGAAACGCTATTAGCGCGCGCTAACTAGCCAGCCATTTCACTTGGTCACACCAGCCTCATCTCGGGAGTTGATAGGTTTGAAGTTATAAACAGCGCAATGTTTGACGCACAACGAAGAGCTATGCGTTTGCTGTTGGCAAAACGCACGAAAGTGCTGTTTGAATTAATGTTTACGCGCCTGCTTCTGCCTACCACCGCTCAGTCAGATACTTAGATACTTGTATGCTTGTATGCTCAGTCAGATTATATGCAACACAGGACACGCTAGATAATATCTAGTAATATCATCAACCATGTGTAGTTAACTAGTGATTATGATTGACTGTTTTTTATAAGATAAGTTCAATGCTAGCTATCAACTTACCTTGGCTTACTACATTTGTGTAACAGGCAGTCTCCTTGTGGAGTGTAACGATGAGAGGCATCGTTATTGCGTTGGACTAGTTAACTGTAAGGTTGCAAGTTTGTGTCCCCCGAGCTGACAAGGTGAAAATCTGTCTTTCTGCCCCTGAACGAGGTTCCTAGGCCGTCATTGAAAATAAGAATGTGTTCTTAACTGACTTGCCTAGTTAAATAAAGGTGTAAAAAAAAAAAAGATTGTTATGAAAACTTGAAATCGGCTCTAATTAATCGGCCATTCCGGTTAATCGGTCGACCTCTAGTATGTACAGTGCCTTGCGAAAGTATTCGGCCCCCTTGAACTTTGCGACCTTTTGCCACATTTCAGGCTTCAAACATAAAGATATAAAACTGTATTTTTTTGTGAAGAATCAACAACAAGTGGGACACAATCATGAAGTGGAATGACATTTATTGGATATTTCAAACTTTTTTAACAAATCAAAAACTGAAAAATTGGGCGTGCAAAATTATTCAGCCCCCTTAAGTTAATACTTTGTAGCGCCACCTTTTGCTGCGATTACAGCTGTAAGTCGCTTGGGGTATGTCTCTATCAGTTTTGCACATCGAGAGACTGACATTTTTCCCCATTCCTCCTTGCAAAACAGCTCGAGCTCAGTGAGATTGGATGGAGAGCATTTGTGAACAGCAGTTTTCAGTTCTTTCCACAGATTCTCGATTGGATTCAGGTCTGGACTTTGACTTGGCCATTCTAACACCTGGATATGTTTATTTTTGAACCATTCCATTGTAGATTTTGCTTTATGTTTTGGATCATTGTCTTGTTGGAAGACAAATCTCCGTCCCAGTCTCAGGTCTTTTGCAGACTCCATCAGGTTTCCTTCCAGAATGGTCCTGTATTTGGCTCCATCCATCTTCCCATCAATTTTAACCATCTTCCCTGTCCCTGCTGAAGAAAAGCAGGCCCAAACCATGATGCTGCCACCACCATGTTTGACAGTGGGGATGGTGTGTTCAGGGTGATGAGCTGTGTTGCTTTTACGCCAAACATAACGTTTTGCATTGTTGCCAAAAAGTTCAATTTTGGTTTCATCTGACCAGAGCACCTTCTTCCACATGTTTGGTGTGTCTCCCTTTAAACGACACTTTTTATGGATATCTTTAAGAAATGGCTTTCTTCTTGCCACTCTTCCATAAAGACCAGATTTGTGCAATATACGACTGATTGTTGTCCTATGGACAGAGTCTCCCACCTCAGCTGTAGATCTCTGCAGTTTATCCAGAGTGATCATGGGCCTCTTGGCTGCATCTCTGATCAGTCTTCTCCTTGTATGAGCTGAAAGTTTAGAGGGACGGCCAGGTCTTGGTAGATTTGCAGTGGTCTGATACTCCTTTCATTTCAATATTATCGCTTGCACAGTGCTCCTTGGGATGTTTCAAGCTTGGGAAATCTTTTTGTATCCAAATCCAGCTTTAAACTTCTTCACAACAGTATCTCGGACCTGCCTGGTGTGTTCCTTGTTCTTCATGATGCTCTCTGCGCTTTTAACGGACCTCTGAGACTATCACAGTGCAGGTGCATTTATACGGAGACTTGATTACACACAGGTGGATTGTATTTATCATCATTAGTCATTTAGGTCAACATTGGATCATTCAGAGATCCTCACTGAACTTCTGGAGAGAGTTTGCTGCACTGAAAGTAAAGGGGCTGAATAATTTTGCACGCCCAATTTTTCAGTTTTTGATTTGTTAAAAAAGTTTGAAATATCCAATAAATGTCGTTCCACTTCATGATTGTGTCCCACTTGTTGTTGATTCTTCACAAAAAAATACAGTTTTATATCTTTATGTTTGAAGCCTGAAATGTGGCAAAAGGTCGCAAAGTTCAAGGGGGCCGAATACTTTCGCAAGGCACTGTACATACCCCAACCAGAAGCCATGGATTACAGGCAACATCCGCACTAAGCTAAAGGGTAGAGCTGCCGCTTTCAAGGAGCGGGACTGTAACCCAGACGCTTATAAAAAGTCCTGCTAGGCCCTCAGTCGAACCATCAAACAGGCAAAGAGCAAATACATGACTAAGATTGAATCATACTACACTGGCTCCGACGCTTGTCAGATGTGGCAGGGCTTGCAAACTATTATGGAATACAAAGGGAAGCCCAGCCACGAGCTTCCCAGTGACACAAGCCTACAGGATGAGCAAAATTACTTCTATGCACGCTTTGAGGCAAGCAACACTGAGGCATGCATGAGAGCACCAGCTGTTCTGGATGACCGTGTGATCATGCTCGCCGTAGCTGATGTTAGTAAGACCTTGTAACAGGTCCAGAAGGCTGCAGGGCCAGACGGATTACCAGGACGTGTATTCCTAGCATGCGCTGACCAACTGGGAAGTGTCTTCACTGACATTTTCAACCTGTCCCTGGCAGAGTCTGTAATACTTATATGTTTGAAGCAGACTACCATAGTCCCTGTGCTCAAAAACCTCAACCTGCCTAATGACTACCGACCTGTAGCACTCACGTGTTTATCCATGAAGTGCTTTGAAAGGCTGGCCATAGCTCACATCAACACCATTATCCCAGAAACCCTACACCCACTCCAATTTGCATACCGCCCCAACAGATCCACAGATGATATAATCTCTATTGCACTCAACATTGCCCGACACACCGATCTCGACAAACCATTTCTGTATGGGCCTCGCTTTGTGCACGGGGGTATTGTCATGCTGAAACATGAAAGGGCAGGTAGCATTCACTTGGCATCCGCCAAACCCAGATTAGTCCATCGGGCTGCCAGATGGTGAGGCAATATTCATCACTCCAGAGAGCGTGTTTCAACTGCTCCAGAGTCCAATGGCGGTGGGATTTGCATCACTCCAGCCAACGTTTGGCATTACGTATGGTGATCTTAGACTTGTGTGCGGCTGCTGGGCCATGGAAACCCATTTCATGAAGTGGGTTTTTCCACCGAGGACAGACAATTTTTACGCGCTTCAGCACTCGGTGGTCCCACTCTGTGAGCTTGTGTGGTCTACCACTTCGCGGCTGAGCCGTTATTGCTCCTATACATTTCCACTTCACAATAACAGCATTTACAGTTGACTGGGCAGCTCTAGCAGTGCAGACGTTTGATGCTGACATGTTGTAAAGGTGGCATCCTATGACGGTGCCACACTGAAAGTCACTGAACTCTTCCGTATGGACCATTCTACTGCCAATGTTTGTCTATGGAGATTGCATGGCTGTGTGCTTGATTGTATACACCTGTCAGCAATGGGTGTGGCTGAAATAGACGAATCCACTAATTTGAAGAGGTGTCCACTTACTTTTGGCCATGTAGTGCACATGGAGTTCACTATGCTTTGGTCCTATTATTGCTCACACAATTTCTGTTTGGTGCAACATTTTAAAACATTGTAACTGGGAATCAAAATTGCATGCCCATCCATACTCCAATATTTCACAATAATGCCTTGCAGTCTGGAGGGCAGCCTTTTGCATCCCCCCAATTGTCCAAATGTGGAATCTGTACCCTTAAAGATATCATGGGCAGTAATGGTTTGAGAACATTCCAATATTTGAAAGACATACTGTACACATCCCCAGGCAACTCCTTTTTAAATATTTACAACAGCTACTCTGTATGCTGGCCTATGGAGTCCCTTGATGGGATTTATAAATACATTATCTGAGCTCCCAAAAGGACTGATCTCTATAATATAAAAGCAACTTTTGGAAAGCTCATATTCTGAGCTAGCCATTAAACAAGTATGGTCCACAGATCTAAGTGAATCTGAACAACCCTTTAACTGGAACAGAATATATAAAAATATTACCTTGGCATCCTGTTTTCCGAGCCATCAATTAAAACATTTTAAGTTTGTTCACATGCTGTATTTAACACCAATACATGTTTTTATGATGAAACTGGCCCCAACTCCCAACTGTTCAGTGTCCCCTAAATCAGGTAGGCACATTCCATCATATGATGTGGGAGTGCCCGGCAGTTAAATGCATGAAGGAAATATTGAATGCGTTGCATCTGCTATGTTACTTAACGATGATAGCTCCTTGAATCTCTCAAATACTACTGGCAGGCAGCGCTACTGCGAAAAGGATGTTGACTCTTAGGTTGAAATCACCCCACTCTCTCTCAATCTGCCAATGGATACAGTTACTATATGAAGTTATAACATTAGAATTATCAACAGCGAGAATGAATAGTGCTAGTCACGGAACAATTGAGGCCTGGACAAATATACTCTCAGCTAAAGCCCAACACATACATACAGTGGGGAGAACAAGTATTTGATAGACTGCCGATTTTGCAGGTTTTCCTACTTACAAAGCATGTAGAGGTCTGTAATTTTTATCATAGGTACACTTCAACTGTGAGAGACGGAACCTAAAACAAAAATCCAGAAAATCACATTGTATGATTTTTAAGTAATTCATTTGCATTATATTGCATGACATAAGTATTTCATACATCAGAAAAGCAGAACTTAATATTTGGTACAGAAACCTTTGTCTGCAATGACAGAAATCATACATTTCCTGTAGTTCTTGACCAGGTTTGCACACACTGCAGCAGGGATTTTGACCCACTCCACCATACAGACCTTCTCCAGATCCTTCAGGTTTCATGGCTGTCGCTGGGCAATACGGACTTTCAGCTCCCTCCAAAGATTTTCTATTGGGTTCAGGTCTGGAGACTGGCTAGGCCACTCCAGGACCTTGAGATGCTTCTTACGGAGCCACTCCTTAGTTGCCCTGGCTGTGTGTTTCGGGTCGTTGTCATGCTGGAAGACCCAGCCACGACCCATCTTCAATGCTCTTACTGAGGGAAGGAGGTTGTTGGCCAAGATCTTGCGATACATGGCCCCATCCATCCTCCCCTCAATACGGTGCAGTCGTCCTGGTCACTTTGCAGAAAAACAGCCCTAAAGCATGATGTTTCCACCCCCATGCTTCACAGTAGGTATGGTGTTCTTTGGATGCAACTCAGCATTCTTTGTCCTCCAAACACGACGAGTTGAGTTTTTACCAAAAAGTTATATTTTGGTTTCATCTGACCATATGGCATTCTCCCAATCTTCTTCTGGATCATCCAAATGCTCTCTAGCAAACTTCAGACGGGCCTGGACATGTACTGGCTTAAGCAGGGGGACACATCTGGCACTGCAGGATTTGAGTCCCTGGCGGCGTAGTGTGTTACTGATGGTAGGCTTTGTTACTTTGGTCCCAGCTCTCTGCAGGTCATTCACTAGGTCCCCCCGTGTGGTTCAGGGATTTTTGCTCACCGTTCTTGTGATCATTTAGATCCCACAGGGTGAGATCTTGCGTGCAGCCCCAGATCGAGGGAGATTATCAGTGGTCTTGTATGTCTTCCATTTCCTAATAATTGCTCCCACAGTTGATTTCTTCAAACCAAGCTGCTTACCTATTGCAGATTCAGTTTTCCCAGCCTGGTGCAGGTCTACAATTTTGTTTCTGGTGTCCTTTGACACCTCTTTGGTCTTGGCCATAGTGGAGTTTGGAGTGTGACTGTTTGAGGTTGTAGACAGGTGTCTTTTATACTGATAACAAGTTCAAACAGGTAGCATTAATACAGGTAACGAGTGGAGGACAGAGGAGCCTCTTAAAGAAGAAGTTACAGGTCTGTGAGAGCCAGAAATCTTGCTTGTTTGTAGGTGACCAAATACTTATTTTCCACCATAATTTGCAAATAAATTCATAAAAAATCCTACAATGTGATTATCTGGATTTCTTTTCTCATTTTGTCTGTCATATTTGAAGTGTACCTATGATGAAAGTTACAGGCCTCGTCTTCTAAAAAGACGAGAGAGAACTTGCACAATTGGTGGCTGACTAAATACTTTTTTGCCCCACTGTACATACATACATACATACATACATACATACATACATACATACATACATACATACATACATACATACATACATACATACATACATACAAAAAATGACTTGTGTTATGTTTACAGCCTTATTCTAAAATGGATCAAATTGTTCCCCCCCCCCTAATTCATCTACATACAATAATGACAAAGCAAAAACAGGTTTTAAGAAATTTTGCAAAAGACTCCAGCAATTTAAGTCATAGACTGTTCTCTCTGCTACCGCATGGCAAGCGGTACCGGAGCGCCAAGTATAGGTCCAAAAGGCTACTTAACAGCTTCTCCCCCCAAGCCAAAAGACTGCTGAACAATGAATCAAATGGCTACCCGGACTATTTCCTATGTCTCCCCCCTTTCTTTTTTACATTGCTGCTACTCGCTGTTTATTATCTATGCATAGTTACTACCCTTACCTACTGTACATGTGCATATCACTTTAATTACCTCGACTGACCTTTACCCCCGCACATTGACTCAGTACCGGTACTCCCTGCATATAGCCTCGTTATTGTTATTTTATTGTGTTATTTTTTAACTTTCGTTTATTTAGTAAATAATTTCTTAACTCTTAGTTTCTTAAAAATGCATTGTTGTTTAAGGGCTTGGAAGTAAGCATTTCACAGTAAGGTTGTATTTGGTGCATGTGCATTTGGTGCATGTGACAAATAAAATGTGATTTGATTTGATAGGGGAGAAAGCAAATTAATCTTTGTTGCCTTTTATTTAAGTCATTGCACATCAAGAATGCATGCAGAGTATTTGTGAACGGGGGTCAAAAATGCTCTTCCTGGCTATTCTTTGGCAAGCTTGAACAATTTCATTAAGAGATAACTGAGAAATGTACCGAAGGCACATAATAGAGTTCATGGGTACCTAATGGAAATTTGAATGAGTAATATTTTTGGTGGGTTATTTCCAGTCTCTATTTTCAAGTGTGTACAGGATTTGTCATTAATTGTACAACAATACTATAAGTATTGTGTGTATGGTCTTACTCTTGACTTATATTCAGGCTACTTAGTGTGTCCTCCTAATAAGACATGATAAAGAATATGAATTCATTGTGGGTATAGAGCTAAACCCAGTGGTCCTGCAACATAAACAGTAGAGGGGGCTGATAGATATGTGTTTCTCTACTTACATGTAAGAGAAGATGCCTTCTCAGGTGTCCTGTATCTGTATCTTGGACCACTCTCCACATACTTTGGACATCAATGTCTTGTAATTGTAAATACTGACAATTGATTCAAACCACATATCATGCCATGCTATTTTTGCAACAATCATCCATTAACTACAACCTTTATTCTGTAGTAACATAAGCAAGCATTGTTCGTAAGAAATAGTCAGGTATAAAACTGTGGACTGATCTTGAAAAGGAAAAACATACAAATATATGTTTAGACAAACTATGTTTTCTTATCAAAATCGTACCAAACTCAGGCGTAATTTGCATGGCACTCCGCCCCCCGCCTTTATGGTTGGCTCGTGGCGGTTCCTCAACTGGTTAAGCCAAGAGTTTGCAAATGGTTTGTTTAGCTGTCAATCAAATAGCCATACCCGGGCTTGGCTTCAACAGTGAAACCATGAGTGAAACCGACCGCTTGCCTTGCTGTCGAGTGATTCGACCGTGTTTCTGGTCTGGACCAGCAGTGCGCTGACTCGGCTGTCCTTAGTAGTACGCATCTTATGTTTCTGCTTCATTCGGAGAGATAGTAGGGGGATAGATCACGCTTTCTCATTGTGCATGCCAGGAGAAGAGGATACAATCACCGGTCAACGGCAGATTCTTAGAAATAAAGACATTTTCCTAATGGTATCATACACTAATCAAACGGAGACATGTGGAATTGTATGGGGATTTCGAAGTGTCTGTCAATAGTGTGTCTTCTGATGGTGTGGACTGAGGTAAGAACTTTTTTCTTTTTATATTGACAGATCAAACGAATTGATCCGCAGTTGCGCGAGTGTATCATGCACACAACGAGGTCTCATTCAGTTTGTGAATTAAATTTTTAGAATTCCATTCCTAATGAAATTACGTAGTTAAATCATGTGATCTTGGAATTCTACTTTGGAGCTTCCCTATGGATGAATTCGTTTTGCATTCTTCTTGGATCAAGGCAATCAGCGCAATGTATAGACAGTGTGTTATTACATGCCTGTGTTATAGGCTAATCTAGGTATCTATTTCCGTGGGTAAAAATCGGATGTTTAAAAAAACATACATTTGTTGTATAAAGCAGCATTAATCATATCAAATAATTATAAATGAAAAACAAACAATTGCCCAAAACCTCTGTCATTACTATAAATATAATGTGCAAGTAGGTCTAACACCACTAGCATCACTTAAAATGATGTGTAGAAAAGCATTCAGACTGAAACATCTAAACATTTTGAAAAAAATAAAAGTTCAGGTGTAGAACATGCATAACCTTCTGTAGCCTACTTAAAAATGGTACGGGCTTCGTGTATTTATTTTATATTCAAATGCTATTCGTAGGTGTCCCAGTCTTCGGGCTCTTTTGAGCTGCAGTTGATTGCTGTACAGAACGCTAACGGTCAGTTGTCGGACGGGGACTGCTGCGACGGAGAAAGGAACGCGCAGGATCTCCACTGTAGCAGGGATGAGTGTGATACGTACTTCAGAGTGTGTCTAAAGGAATACCAAACGGAGGTCACGACCTCAGGCTTGTGCATCTATGGAACTGGATCTACTAACGTTATCGGTGGGAATACTTTTCAATTTAAGAGCACCAAAAACAACCAAAACCGAATCAACGACGGTGGAAAGATTGTCATCCCATTCCAGTTCGCTTGGCCGGTAAGTTGACGACAAGTCATTATTACATCTGTTGATCCACTGCATATGTCCTGCTTTTATTCATTTACTTATTAATAGTCAAATATAGTGACTAGTCAAGTCCAAACCGGATGAGGTTGTGAGTGTGCCATCTTCATTGCCAGTAGCCACTTGGCAACTTTGGAGAACACCTCAGTTTATGAGACTTGTCTGTAAATAATAACGTATAAAACGTTTTCTCATGGCATACATGGTTTCTGGCTTAGTGCAGTCCACAAAAACTCATTTTTTGTGTGCCTATTTTACACAGCACAAATGTCAAGAACACATACACTTTTACTCGTATCTTTTCAAATTACATCTATTATATTTGCTTTTGCTTTGATTCCATAAATCACTGGCTACTGTGCCTTTCTCCTAAGGTCTGAAAATCGAAATTGCTGACAAAGTACAATTGTGCACATGGTGGTTGCAATCATTCATTTGTACATCATCATAGTAACATAGTACTAATCTGCAATTCCTATATTTGTCTGCTTCTGCCAAACAACGATAGGCCTACAGTCCAGCACATAGACATGGAAGCTCTCAAGTCATCAAGAGTGATATTGAACAAATACCTCTCCCCATGAACACCATCTCGCTGCACATTTTGGACCAGATATGTGAGGATTGTTGTCTGGTTGGTTGGCTGTGTGACCTATCCATTCATCAGTCCTTGTGGTCAGCTGTCAGGGGAGGGAAAGATGGAAGTAGTAACTGGGGCTCTGGGCAGATACGGTTACCACTAAGTTGTGTGTGACATAGGGAGTGGATATCGGTGTCACCACTATACTCAAACAAGTGAGATCCTAGAAGATCCCTATAGATCTGTGCTAGGGGATGCCTTTACCTCTGGCCTCTCAGGTTCACTGAGTCGGGTCAGTATTATCCTCAATGTAGACAGGACAAAAGAGAGGATTGTAGTGCCGAGATAACCCTTTCAAGTTTTCCATTGTTGTGATGGGCCAGTCAAGGGCATATTAGTGGATGTGCTTTTCAATGTCCAGACATTGATCTCGAAATTGTTTTTAAAAGTC
Organism: Oncorhynchus kisutch; assembly: GCF_002021735.2. Lineage (NCBI taxonomy): Eukaryota > Metazoa > Chordata > Actinopteri > Salmoniformes > Salmonidae > Oncorhynchus > Oncorhynchus kisutch. The sequence goes on from NC_034187.2 coordinate 24,847,152, forward strand.
CAGAAGATGGTAAATAATGTTTTCTCCCATTAATAACTGTAACTGTTGGTTTATTGTAGCGGCATGTCTAGTGTTGTGTACTTTTAGTGTTGGGCCTGAAACCATCAGGGTGTGCTAAGCTGGCCAGCAACCTCACACTCCTAACACTACATGACAGCTGCAGTTTAAATTTGATTTGAGGCTTGCTGTCAGTTGCTAGGAGACCCCTAATAGTCTTAGTATACCCCCTCTTTCCACATGTATTTTTACATGAAAAAGAAAAGCTACCCAGTTTGCTTTCAAAGCAAATTACAGACCTCTGTAGTAAACAACATATACAGCATACTGGTATATTGTTGACTGATAACCCTAATAGAGTTCATATTATCAAGGCATGCCTTGTAGCCTATGACAGTATGGTCAGAATTTCTGGGCCACTAGCTCCTGACAGGAATTAAACTCGATCATTTCCTCATGGTTAACCTCTCACCCTGTGTGTGTTTTTAGTGAAATCTTTCTCATGAAATGGAGGGGGGAGGGATGCCGGTAAAGAGAGAAAGGCTGCCTCTTCTCTTTCCTCTGTGAGAATTCAGTCACGACTCATGAGGGAGAGATATTTTTAGGATCCGGCTCAGTCACTTAAGACTGTGTTTGACTCCACAAGAAAAACATCAATTTAATTTGCTCCCCGCTCCTCCTTATTCTCTTATTTGTAGTATATTTAGAGGCAGTCTGTCCTTCCATCCCCCCATGGGAGTAAATCATAGGAATGAGGGGCAGTTACTCTCCATTTTTGTGGTTGTTTCCGTGCCCCTCTAACCCTGGCCATATTTTTCCACAACCGTCGGTTAAACGGTTATATGATACCAGCCCTGTCAACAAAGTCACTTCTTGTGATAGGGTTTAGTTTGAATGACCATGGTGGCTGAAACGAATCTCGTCAGAGGTCTGATGTCAGTCAGAGGCCATACAGTATTGGGGTGTTGTTGTTGGGTTGACGTGCTTCACAGCATCTAATCCTCTGTCCCTGCCTCCTACCCCTCCTCTCTGTCTCTAGGTCACTTTAATAAGCCTAAAAGCATTGGTAGCGCTTCTCTAGTTGGGAGAGGCAGGGCTACATTACGTGAGTGTGTGTGAGGTAAGGAAAGGTGAGGGATAGTGTTGTTTAAAGCCCTGTGCTCCTTTAATTGTGGTCAGGAAAGGTCTGCTCATCTTTCTGCTACCGCCATGACCCGACTCGAGTGACTTCCTCTGGTTCCACTTTAGATGACCTGATTTTGCCTGTAGCCCAGCCGTGTAAAATGTCTGATTACTGGCTGCATGTTTAATGTTTTGGAGACACTGTTATGAGGTTGGGATAAGGGATAGCACATTGATACATTTCTTATTTGTTTGTGTGTTTTATTCTGTGGATAGGTGTGCATGCGTGCCTGTTTTCGTGTGTGTGTGCGTGTGCTTGTATGTATGCTTGGGTGTGTGTGCTTGCTTCCCCTTCCGCGTGTTTGTGTGTATGCACTTTTGCACCCATTTGCGTGTGCATGTGTGTGATAAATGCTAATGGAATGCATGTATTGCAGCCAGGTGCTGCTGAGCTCAGTGCAGCTGTGATTAAAGCATGTTATTTCACAGCCAGTAAGTTTCATTTCCACTTGCCCTCAGTACCTGTTCACATGGCTGTTGGAGCTCTGCTGGAGCCAGCCAGCCCACCAGGCCAGGAGGACTACAGCAAAGCCTCCCTCCCTCCCTCTGCTGCTTTGTGTTCAGGGCTAATTAAATCCTAGACTTTATGTATATCATTAGCTGAGACCTCCCTTTACACACCACATCTCTCTATCCCAATACCTCAGCAGATGCCCACTGTAACAGCATTGTATTGGCATTTTGTATGCATGTCTGTCTAATACTGTGGTGGTGAAATATTCTGATAATTTGTCATCAGGTTGTATTTTTGATCGTGAAATGGTAAGGTCATAATTGACTATAGTGGGGTCTTTCCAAGAAATGAGTACCTTTTGCATCCCTTTGATATTTTAAGTACAAATTGTGCACCAATATTGCATTTTAAAAGCCTGTCATATTAAATGAAGTGCCCTTTAATTTAGACCATATGGAGAATTCAATAAATCAGATTTTTCATGGGATTAAAGACTTACTAAAGTGCTGAAATTCAGCATGTTGACTTATCCCTCCATCAACCCTGGGTCACCTCTAGGAAGATTTTAACCCCCTTAACCCCAACATTTCTCCAAGTTTCACCATCATTGTAAAGCCCTGGTTATTTTGTTGCTTTGATAAAGTTATTTCTGAAGATTATTATTTATTTAATTTGATAAGTTATCAATTTATATCTGTCCCTCATTTTAAGGTCAACCCTGTTACCTGAACTGAATTCTCATTTTAATATGGTGAAACTATTCCTTTTTAAGTATTTTTTTTTTTTACAAAAGAAACATTGAACATCTAATAGTCAAATCATAGTGTTAAAGCAAGTGAGCTGCTTCTACTCTTTTTGGCCATTTTCTGGTGTTTTGTGGTGTAAAACTGAGTGGGTCTGGCATAACACGTCAACACTCTTACCCATAGACAGACAGGATAGAAATGTTTGAACAATGTCACTCCCTGTTGCACACAAGCTTCCATTCCTCCTGTCAAAAGGGGATTTATGGCTGATTTAAGATTAAATTGTCAACCATGTTACTTGATTTGGCACTTGATAGGCACTTACTACTTTGTATGTAAAAACATTTATGAAATGGGAAAACATGTTTTTTTTAATGAAGTTGAACATGTGCTCTTTATGACAGAATGTAAAAACTTTACCAAGTTCCACTTCTCAAAAGGCATCGAATTGGTGGAATGACCCAGTTGAGTGGTTCAGTGAGCTTGTCTGTGTGTCACAGGAACTCAGGAATGCTGTTGTAACTCTGCTCTCTCCTCTGGGGTGAAGGGGGTGAGGGTTCATCCACATTAGGGTTTCTCAATTGTTGGTAGCCTAGTTACTCAATCCTTGTTGTTGCAGGGAACCTCTGTAAAGTCAGGATCTAACTCCAATTTATCATCCAGCAGTTATCAGGCTGTTTGTGTGTGTGTGTGTGTGCTTATTTTCTACAGATTTTATATTGTGTTATTGACTGTACGTTTGCTTATTATGTGTAACTCTGTGTTGTTGTTTTTGTCACACTGCTTTGCCTTATCTTGGCCAGGTCGCAGTTGTAAATGAGAACTTGTTCTCAACTGACCTACCTGGTTTAAATTGCTTGAGAGCCTCACAGTTTGCCAGTCCAGTGGGTGCACATTAATACATGTGTAAGAATACATGGTTTGATAGTGATTCCAATGTGATTGGGGTCTTAAACCCAGCTGAGTTTGCTCTGCTGTGCTGAGTGATTGGGGTTTTCCCAACCTCGGTTATCAGTTTTCCAAGCCCTTGGAGAACAGGAGGCTTCCCTTTTGTCACTGATCCTTTCAGGCCAAACAATGAGTTTATACCTATGTTTTTATCTGCATTTATGGTGTTATAAAAACAACTGGAGGGATGGAGAAAGAAGATGGTGTTGTGTTTCCTGTCTGAAGTGATGGGCTGTTGGCAAAGGAGGCTGATTTATGGCTGCATTGATGTCCTGGGAAAACTAAAGACAATGCTGCTCTATAGAGAGGGATGGCAGAGGGTGTGTCAGGCTGTCTTTATCAGGATATCATCAAGGGCACTCACTACTTGGTGCATATATGTAGAATTTCAGCATGCTGCCATTCTCCAAAAGTTGTCATTGCTTGTAATCTTGGTGTCAGAATAATCTGAGATGTTAATCATGAAAAGTGTTAACCACTGAGGATAAAAAAACGTTTTGTTTTTCTTGTTACTAAATTGGAAAAGATGATGCAAGACCTACTGTACCATGTGGAAAGCTCAATTATGTGACTGAAGGAAACCCTGAGAAATAGAGTTTCAACAGCTTGGCTAATAAAAATATACTGGGTCATTTAGCATATTTTTATTTGATTTGTTTTGATGTAATTTGTAGAATGAGGATCCTGTGTAGGAGATGCCTTATTTAGAGTGGGGCTTTTTTGTTAATAACGTGCTAAATTAGCCAGCCTCACTGTACCCTACTGGGACCCACATGTTTTATTCATTTCAATATCCTAACAGGTGTGAGATGACAGGTGTTGCTGTTTTTCCCCCTCTCATCTCAATATTTTACAAAAGTTGTTAATTGGGTGTTAGAATGATGTCAGGCATACTTTCTGTGAGACCCTATTGCTATTAGTGTTAAAGGTCCAATGCAGCGTTTTTTAAAATCTCAATATCAATTCATTTATGAGAAACAATTAATAGCCTTACTGTGATTGTTTTCAATTAAAAGTGTCAAAAATAAACAAAGGGCAGTTTCTCAAGCAATACTTTTGCTAGGACTATTTGGAAGTGGTCTGAGTGTGGAGGGGAAAGCTGAACGTTTCCTGTTGTTTTCAAAAAGGGTTGGAACCCTTTCTTATTGGTCTATTAACTAATTTATGCCAAAGCTCCATCCCACCTTAACAGGCAAAAATTTCAGGCTGTCTTTTAAAAAAGGTCTTAAACTAAAATGTCATTATCATAATTTTCCCATCTTCACAGTTTTATTCCAACCTCATAGTGTGAAAATATACACTGAGTTTACAAACCATTAGGAACAACGGCTCTTTCCTGTATCAGGCTGTATCACAACTGGCCGTGATTGGGAGTCCCATAGGTCGGACCTCATTTGGCCCAGCGTCGTCCGTGTTTGGCCGGTGTAGGCCATCATTGTAAATAAGAATTTGTTCTTAACTGACTTGCCTAGTTAAATAAAAAATAAAAAAATTCCATGACAGACTGACCAGGTGAATCCAGTTGAAAGCTATGATCCCTTATTGATGTCATCTGTTAAACCGACTTCAATCAGTGTAGATGAATTGGAGGAGACAGGTTAAAGAATCATGTTTAAGCCTTGAGACAATTGAAACATGGATTATGTACATTCAGAAGGTGGATGGGCAAGACAAAATATTTAAGTGCCTTTGAACGGGGTATGGTAGTAGGTGCCAGGTGCACTGGTTTGAGTGTGTCAAGAACTATAACACTGCCTGGTTTTTCACGCTCAACATTTTCCTGTGTGTATCAAGAATGGTCCATCAACCAAAGGACATCAAACCAACTTCACACAATTGTGGGAAGCATTGGAGTCAACATAGGCCAGCATCCATGTGGAACGCTTTCGACACCATGCCCCAATGAATTGAAGCTGTTCTGAGGGCAAAAGGGGGTGCAATTGAATATTAGGAAGGTGTTCCTAATATTTTGTACACTCAGTGTATATTAAACACAGGTAAATCACATTTTTGACTGCACTGGACCTTTAAAAGATAATGCTGAGTTGAGTCATCTTCTTGATTTTAATGTAGAAAACCCCTAGTTAAAGCAGTACTACTGTATCTGTAGTGGGTTGAGACACAGGCGATGGAAGGGGTACAGTAATTTATTCATTGAACAGGTGAAGACAGTGAGGAGTGGGCTCAAATCCCTCTGACTCATGTAAAATGGTCTGGAAGGTGTCAAGTGACAACTACTGTGACTGCTGCCCTGGCCTGGTCCATCAGGTTGCACTACAGTCAGACATGCACCCCACAGCCGCACACTTTGCACCAGCCTCTCCCAGCCTCCAGTCTCTCCTCAATGACACATACACACAGGAAGCCCTCAAATACTTTGACCAGGGCGTGACAGCCCACCAGTGAGTCAGAGCCCAGAGAGACTACTGGCTGATTGGAAGTCAGTCTTTGAGACATTTATGATTTAAGGAAGATTGAATAAGATATCACAATGTTATTATCACTCCATATCATAGATGATACCTTGGGCTCCCCAGCCTCATAAATCATAGCCAGTCATATTTGACTGACAGGGCAGGAAGGAGAATGGGAGGCAGTAGTCTGATCACTCAAAGGCCAGTAGTAGTGGGGAGACACGAGAGGACAGCAGAGGGGCAGGGAGGCAGCCTCTCACTGTGCTATGCCCTCCACTGAGCTTTTCATGAAGAATGCTCATTGTGTGATGTAAAAAGATGTATTGTAGATGTAATACTCCATCTACTTTTATCACATCACACACTGAGGTGATGAACTAGTTTATGTGACTCAGGTCTGGACCTTTGGGTTATTTGTGGCTGTGTAAAAGAGATGTCTGTGTCCAGATTGTCTCCTCCTCCTATCTGTCTCCTGGGGGACTGACTGAGGGCCCATTACTGGGACAGCTGATGATGCAATGGAATGTTTACTTTTGGGGGAAGGTGAAGATAAAGCCAACTGTATGTCCTTGGACCTTTAAAGAGTTAATTATTTGCATTCGGAAAGGGCCAGAGTTAGTGGCATGTGTTTTCGGATCAATCTGGAGAGAGGCCATACTAGCTAGATTAATGCACACTTCAGTTACATACAGGGTTTGTTTAAATAGAAGTGATAAAGGGGGACTGTGGTATAAGTCACTACTGGGGGACGGGAGATCAAAGAACGAGACTTCTCTGCCTTCCATATACTCAGCAGTTTAGCATTATTAGAAGTCATATTTGTGAAATATACAGTTTCCTCCAACAGCTTTGAGCATCCAAGAATCCAAATTACAGAAATGTTTAGCTCCTTTTTCACCCCTTCTCTCTAATCTGACCAGTACTGTGTAATCTACCTCGCCGACCTTCTTTTGGTGGAATGGGCTGTACTGGCCACAATCACCTGACAGAAAGCCAGCTCCTTTCTGGCTTTGGTGTACTGGTACCCAAATAACTCCCCAGGAATTTCAGTTTAAGAAACCTGCTGCTGTTAGATTTGGAATTGTTTCAGTATGTGTGTGCCACTTCAGGGGAATGATATCACTGTACAGTAAGTACAGCAGCGAGACTTGAGCTAACAGCTTAATCACCTGTTTTGTATTAGAATGTGTTCAGTGCCGGTGGTTCAATTTCAATTTGTTATCCCTACAGTAGTAGTTGCACTTGTTAACTTCCCACGGGCTTATATCCAGCTAATCAGTGACAGCAGTGTGGGAACCAAGAGCTATTTTCTCACCAGCAGCATCCACATTCACTCACAAACGGTGTATCTGTGTATCTGTGTATCTGTGTGTGTGTGTGTGTCAGAGGAGGCTGGTGGGAAGAGCTATAGGAGGACAGGCTCATTGTAATGGCTGGAATGGAATAAATGGAATGGAGTCAAACACGTTGTTTCCATGGGTTTGATAGTTTTGGTACTATTCCTCCTATAGCTCCTCCCACCAGACTTTCCTGGTGTGTGTGTGTTATCATCATGTGTTCCTTGTGTAATGCATTCCACATTCTGTGTGTGTGTGTTTTGTTTGTCAGTGTGTGTGTGTTTGTCAGTGTGTGTGTGTCAGTGTGTGTGTCTGTCAGTGTGTGTGTGTGTGTGTCTGTCAGTGTGTGGGACTGGGGAGTAAGAATTCTTACAACCCCCTAATGATCCCGTCTGTGTCTCTCTTCCAGCGGGCGTACACTCTGATTGTGGAAGCGTGGGACTGGGACAATGGTACACACAGCAACAGTGGTATGTACAGTATACTTCACCTTTCCAGGTATTTACTACCACATGAAAGGAGAGCCAGCCAGGCCTCAGTGTCTCCCATCAAATAAGTCATTAGGTGAGGGGTGAAGGATGTGTATAGTGTTTATTTAGAAGTGACAGGGGTATTTACTTTGACATAAAAAGATGGGGAGGTCCATGGCAGCATCTCAGAACCAAGGTTACAGGTGATGTCAAAAAGGAGATTTGTGTGATTTATGTGATTTATCTACTCTAATTTAGACTAAGGACATTTCCTCTCTCATTAGTAGCTGTAGTGATTGAGGAAAAAATCTATACAGTTACATATCGCAAAATAATTTTGGACAATATTATATCGATACTTTATCCGCAAGTATCGGTTTGAACATTTAAAAAAATATATATTTCAAAAAATTTGCGAGGTAGCGTCAGCAAGTTGGCTGTACCTGCGCCAAAACTCTGGGATTTTTTTTTCATCCTATAGCTTGGCCTCAATCTTCTTTTTAAATAGCGAACCAAAATGTTTTCAACACTTTTATTTCCATGACTGATTAAAACAAATTTTCTCATGCTCTTTCTAGTGTCTCTTTAGCAGACATACCATATCGTGAGCATGTTTGGAACATCAAAATGCAATAAAATCGCAGTATTGAATAGCAATACAAAAATAATTGTGAGAATTGTGAGAATCTCAATACATATCGTATCAGCACCTATCGTGATAATATCGTGAGGTTCCCGGCAATTCTCAGCCCTAGTCACTGCAGGGATGGGGCTTGTGAAGATGTGTGTCTCTGTGAGAAGAGCTTCATTAAAGGTGACTAATTGTCTCAAGGGGGAACAGGGAGCTCCTTCCGCGTCAGGCCCAGTTTGGACGCGGGGTGCCTAGTCACTGCTATTTGGAACACAGCTGTATCCTGTTTTTACTTGCTTCTCTCATTTCAGTCCTGTTTGGCTTTGTTTTGGAAGCTCTGCTCAGAGGAAGAAAGGTTAATTGTGGAATGTGGAATGTAATCTATGTCACTCAAGTCAAGTGTGTTAGATTTAGGGCAACATTGAACCTCAGGCGAGATCAATGGCTGACCTAACCTGACAAGGTTGTTGTGTTTTTCTCTCCGGTGAACAGGCGATACACACCAATCCAAGCTTCTATAACAAGCTGTCCTGTTTTCACTGCTGCATAACTCTTAGAGAGTCAGCTCTATATATTCCCAGGAACAACGCAGCTTCACACAAAGCAGCTTCTTAGCAGCACAAGAGGAAGAAAAGTCCCCAAATACAAAGCCCAGACTCCAGATGATTGAAATGGACTGTCAAGTTGAGCTGCCATATACCAACCACAGCAAACAGATCCATACAACAACTACAGTGGCAAGAAAAAGTATGTGAACTCTTTGGAATTTCCTGGATTTCTGCATAAATTGGTCATAACATTTCCCAAGTCCCAACAATAGACTTGCTTAAACTAATAACACACAACAATTAGACGTTTTCATGTCTTTATTGAACACACTGTGTAAATATTCACAGTGCAGGGTGGATAAAGTATGTGAACCCTTGGATTTATAACTGGTGGACCCTCCTTTGGCAGCAATAACCTCAACCAAACGTTTTCTGTAGTTGTGGATCAGAGCTGCACAACAGTCAGGAGGAATTTTAGACAATTCCTCTTTACAAAACTGTTTCAGTTCAGCAATATTCTTGGGATGTCTGGTGTGAACCTCTCTCAAGGTCATGCCACAGCTTCTCAAATCGGGTTTAGGTCAGGACTCTGACTGGGCCACTCAAGAAGGCGTATTTTCTTCTGTTGAAGTCATTCTTTTGTTGATTTACTTCTGTTTCCGGTCGTTGTCCTGTTGCATCACCCAATTTCTGTTGAGCTTCAATTGGCGGACAGAGAGCCTTACATTCTCCTGCAAAATATCTTGATAAACTTGGAAATTCATTTTTCCGTCGATGATAGCAAGCTGTCCAGACCCTGAGGCAGCAAAGCAGCCCCAAACCATGATGCTTCCTCCACCATACTTTACAGCTGGGATGATGTTTTGATGTTGGTGTGCTGTGCCTTGTTTTCTCCACACATAGTGTTGTGTGTTCCTTCCAAACAACTCAACTGTAGTTTCATTTGTCCACAGAATATTTTGCCAGTAGCGCTGTGGAACATCCAGGTGCTCTTTTGCGAACTTCAGATGTGCAGAAATGTTTTTTTTAGACAGCAGTGGCTTCTTCCGTGCTGTCCTCCCATCCAATAAACCATTCTTGTTTATTGTTTTACATATCGTAGACTCGTCAACAGAGATGTTAGCATGTTCCAGAGATTTCTGTAAGTCTTTAGCTGACACTCAAAGATTCTTCTTAACCTCATTGAGGATTCTGCGCTGTGCTCTTGCAGTCATCTTTTGCAGGACGACCACTCCTAGGGAGAGTAGCAACAATGCTGAACTTTCTCCATTTATAGACATTTGGTCTTACCGTGGACTGATGTACATCAAGGATTTTAGAGATACTTTTGTAACCCATTCCAGCTTTATGCAAGTCAACAATTCTTCTGAGATATCTTTTGTTTGAGGCATGGTTCACATCAGGCAATGCTTCTTGTGAATAGAAAACTAAAAAATGTTGTGAGTTTTTTTATAGGGCAGGGCAGCTCTAACCAACATCTCAAATCTCATCTCATTGATTGGACACCAGGTTAGGTAACTCCAGACTCCAATTAGCTTTTGGAGAAGTCATTAGCCTAGGGGTTCCCATACTTTTTCCAGCCTACACTGTGAATGTTTAAATTATGTATTCAATATAGACAAGAAAAATACAATAATGTGTGTGTTATTAATTGAAACACACTGTATTTGTCTATTGTTGGGACTTAGATGGATATCAGATCAAATTTGATTACCAATTTATGCAGATATCCAGGTAATTCCAAAGGGTTCACATACTTTTTTTTGCCACCGTATAGCTCACCTCTCTGTCTCAGTGTTTGACCCCATCTCAGGTCAGTATGTCAGCTGTAACCCCTCCACTTTTAACTGTGCTAACTTTTAGTGGTGGTAAGTGATAGTAAAAAAAACTCTGTCCCTCTTAAAGTCACAAGGATGTATAACACATGTTTAACCTGTTGATCTACACAGTCATTCTCTGAGATGCTGTACCATTCCTATGCACCAAGCTGCCTGGCCGTTCATATTGCCAGTGTGATGGTTAGCATGGCGAGGTTAGTTCCCGCCTGGCTGGCCTGAGGGACTGACTCACTGGGAGACTGTTTGTGCTCCATGTCCATGTCTCTATATAAAGCCTGTGAGCACATCACCTAGTTAAGCCATTCATTATGGACCACAGCCCTTTTTCTTTCCACTGATGTCTTTCTGCTAATTACTGTCCCAGCAGTTGCTGTGCTACTGCATGTCACTTCAATATCCCAGCCTGGACACTCTGACTGGACAGCCTGAACTGCTGCTTCAGCCTGGTCTCATAGACTAGATGTAACATAGTGCATGTAAATCAGGGACACTCAAATTGTATGATATGTCACTTTTGCTATGGTTACATAAGACAAAGTTACTTAAGGCAAAAAACTAAAGTAGGGTGGTTGGTCGGGATGGATGGGTAGACGTATAACGTGACCGAAGGTTGCGTGTTCGAATCTCCTCACGGACAACTTTAGCATTTAAGCTAATAAGCAACTTTGCAACTACTTACTACTTTTTAGCTCCTTTGCAACTACTTAGCATGTTAGCAAGCCCTTCTCCTAAGCGTAAAGTTAACAATTTTGTCTAACTCCTAACCTTAACCCTAACTCCTAGCCTGGCTAACGTTTGTGTTAGCTACCTGGCTAAAGTTAGCCACACCAAATTGGAATTCGTAACATATCATACGTTTTGCAAATTCGTAACATATTGTAAGAATTGCAATTTGTAACAAATCCTACCCACTGCTATTCGTAACATATCGTATGAAATGAATGATGGACATCCACAAATGAATACATTCCATATGAAATGTAGCATATCATACTAATTGGAGTGTACTGGATTTACCTTTGCTATGTTACGTCTACCCATGAGTCCAGGTTGGCTCCTCATACAGTATAGCCTTGACACAATGACAGGCAGCCTATTACAGGGCGGCTCTGGACTGCTGCTGAGTAAGCTTGGACTGTTGCTAATGTAGCCCGCACAATTGCTGTGAGCTGAGTGAGCACTGTATTGGTTTGGAACAACAATTAATATGTAGACCTGAGCAATGGGTTGGATGGCAGTGGAATATGGCAGTGGGTTGGACTGTGCAGTGGGTTGGACTGGGCAGTGGGTTAGATATGGCAGTGGGTTGGATAGGGCATGGAGTTAGATAGGGCAGGGGGGCAGTTGGTTGAATAGGGAAGTGGGGGCATGGGGTTGGATAGGGCAGGGGGGGGTTGGATAGTGCAGGGGGACATGGGGTTGGATAGGGCAGGGGGAATGGGGTTGGTTAGGGCAGTGGGGGCAGGGGGGCATGGGGTTGTATAGGGCAGGAGGGCGTGCAGTTAGATAGGGCAAGGGGGGCAGTAGGTTGAATAGGGCAGTGGGGGCAGGGAGTTAGATAGGGCAGGGGGCAAGGAGTTAGATAGGGCAGTAGAATGAATAGGGTAGTGGGAACGGGGGGCTGGATAGGGCTCAGAAAAATAGTCTCTGGTAGTGCTGTTTATCCTCCAGGATGCCCCAGCGACTGGTTCTGTGTTTAAACTCTAAACAGACAGGCTGCACCATTGTTTCTCTCTTAAGTGGTAGCATTGTTATTAGTGTTAGTGTTTCTTAACACACAGTTTAACATTATAATCAGAGAACAATAGAGGGGATGGAGAAATCAAATTAATATGAAGGGATTAGAGGAAATTGTGAGATCACTGAGCTGCTATCAGGAGGAGTATTGTGGAGTATTTTTTAAATCAGTCAATGAGCGATCTAATATTACTTGACTACTAATGTTGTGTCCATATCCAAGTTTAGCATGCTGAAAACAGCCTGACAACAGACATGGGCTTAACAATGCCACTAGTCACGCGCAACTAAATGATGTGGCTGTTTGAAAGCACAGAAAATGATGTCGCTCTTGACTTAGTCAACTGCTCGGTGTTGAAGCCTCCTCATTGTTTGTGTAAGCCCGTGTCGTAGTCACCACACACACACCCCTCCGCCTGCTCTCCCTAGTAACAGCGGCCTCTCTCTGAGTGTCTCCTTCAGCACTGAGAGAGACAATGATTGGTTTGTATTTTTATATCTAATTGTTGGAAATGAGCAGAGTGAGTGCTTGAGTTTAAATTAACTCGCAGTTAAATTGAGAAAATCAGGACAGCAAGTAAAAACATTTTCTGTGTTTTTTAACTCCTTTATAATGGGTAACAGTTGGAAGTAAACTGGACTGTACAGTAAATAGGATAGACATTTTAAGAAATAATAAAATAGTAACACCTGGACAACTGAAGGTAGGTTATACAGAATCCTTCTCATGAAAAGGCCTAGATTTCCTCCTGGCTACCTGTCCAATAACAGGCCACCATCCAACTAGGGGAGAAGGCCTGTTGTTTGGCCCCTCCTCAGTGCTCAGTCCTGGGCTGTGTATGTGGCTGCAGCAGCCAAGCCAGTTGGGTCATGGTGTTTCTGTTCCTTGAGAAAAAGCCAAAGGCCCTTTCCTATGTCGCCCTTCCTCGTCTGTTCCCGTCTCTTATTATTTCCGCCCTGGCTCCGGAGGAGAGGGGAGAGAGGGAGGGAGTGCCACAAAAAGCATTTCACAAAGCAGGAAAACTGAAAAAGGATTTGGTTATCAAACTCCTGCAGCCCTGGCCCTACACCCTGTATTTGTGTTTGGTTTATTGTCCTTATTTTTTCTTTCATGCTCTTGGAAACAGAGTGGTGTTTGACTTTGGGTTGCCCTCTCTGATCTCCAGCAGCAGATAAACACCAGTGTTCTCTCAGATGACTTTCTCCTGCTTCTCGACACTACTAGAACTTGTACTGAGGCATACTGGTTCTAACGTTGAATAAGTGGCTAGTTAGCCTGAACTACCTCTTTGACTGTTTAGTTGTATGCATGTCAAGTGTCCATTATATAATGGTGAAGAAATGTCTTGGTTTTTGTTTGTTGATGCAGGTGAGGATCTGTTAATTGAGCGGAGTGTCCGTAAAGGAATGATCAACCCTGGCGATGACAGGCAGACTATCCAGCACAACGGTCCTACAGCCAACTTTGAGTATAACATCCGTGTGCGCTGTGACGAGAACTACTATGGCAACAAGTGCAACAAGCAGTGCCGGCCACGCAATGATGACTATGGCCACTACGTGTGTGACCAGTTTGGGAACAGAGGCTGTTTGGAGGGCTGGATGGGGCCTTACTGTACAGCTGGTGAGTAGGGGAGCAGGCTGACACAATCCATGTACAAGACACTTCAGAGTCAAAATACACACATTGAAACTAATGTTTAGATATCGCTCTGATGATACTAGAAATTAATGGGTGAATCCTTTTGTCTTTGTTTCACAGCTATCTGCAAGCAGGGCTGTAACCTGCTGCAAGGATTCTGCAATGCCCCAGGAGAATGCATGTGAGTCTGGGTTAACTTTCTTCTTTATACCATTGTGTCTATGTTAATAGGATACTGAAATATTACTCCCTTTTCAATTGAAAAATGGGCAGTAGCTCTTTTTGTGTTCAATGAGGATGATAATGATGACACGGGGGGTTGATCGCATACCAGAGCTCGACCCCCCCCCCCCCCCCCCCCACCACCAGTCGGATTCAGGAGCCATTGTTCTTTTTCCTGTCCCAGACCTGGCCTGTAGCTGTAGCCTGTTTTTCACACAGCGTTTCCTCCCCTCCTCCAGCGGTGTGTCAGGGCCCCTCTGCCCATTTCTACTCTGCAGCCCCATTCGCCTCTTCCTATCCTGGGCCTGTTTTGGCTGTCATACCCCTCATGGGAGTATGGACTCCATCCAGCAGCCTTAGTCACGTACATGTTATTCTGCACGGCTGAACCAACCAAGTATTCCATGTCAAATCCTCTTGCAAGACCACCTTCTTGTGCAACTCTCTGAGGTGCATTCTGTAACACACCTATGGATCTGTTCAATAGGGATAGCCGTGAGTGAGACGGGATAGATTTAGTTCTCATCTCATAAAATAATGAATTTTCATGGCTGGAAGACAAGAAAAGACTGGAATGTGCCTCGACATGTGATTTGAAGCTCAGGAGGAGGCTGTGTGTATCCCGACCGTGAACAAACAACACGCCTTCTCCTGGAGTAACATTCCATGCCTGGTGCCTGCGAAGGAAAACAAAAAATGTGTTGGTGGTACAGTATCTGGTTTCCTTACACACAGAGCATTCACAACCTACCCCCTTACAAAAAATGTTTTAACTAAAAATGGATTTCGGACACATGTAACATTTCACATTTTAATGTCAACTAGGGCTGTCAAACAATTCAAAATGTAATTGAGTGTAGGATTTGCTGTGATTAATCACTATTTAATTTATCCATGTCAAAATCCTCCAAATCCACAATTGCTCAAATTGACCTGTAATTTTTGATTTTTTTTATACAATTACAAGAATATTGCCGTTTTGATATTGTGACCTCTAAATATTCACACTCTAAATAATATGGTTTCACAGCTCAACATGTGAAAACAGCTATTTCACATGTGAAAATGTGATTTCATGTGTTAAAATGCGATTTTCACATAGTTTTTAAAGTTTTTTTAAGGGACCTCAATCTGCATGCAACAGACTGTTAATTTCCCAGAGTTTTTCTGTAAATAATTCTTAGAGGCAGAGAGCGCGAAAGAGACCGAGATAGAAAGCTACTGCGGCTGCAGGTGATGTGCAGGCAGGTCGAGCCCCTGAGCCTGACCATGATAGGGATCTGGAGCACAGGTTGGTGGCAACTTAATTGGGGAGGACGGTCTCGTGGTAATGGCTGCAGCGTTCCATTAGTTCCGACCCGGCCATTATTACGAGCCGTCCTCCCCTCATCAGCCTCCTGTGATCTGGATGGTGTGGCTTCAAAGGGCTATTTCCACAGTGTGGGTCTGACAGAGTTGGGCCTGTCTGTGCTGGGCTGGGCCGGGGATATTTACAGTGTCGCTGGCTGGCCTGAAAGAGTCCTCCATTGTGGGGCTGTGGTGAGGTGTTTGTTTGGTGATGGTAATGCCACCTTGGCCTTGTGGCCACCTTGGTCTCTCCCTGTTTCTACTGTGGACAGGGCCTCTCAATGCTGCTAATGCTGCTAATTAACCTTTACACTTAACCTCAGCATGTTAACATACAGTTTGGTATACAGTAGCACACCACTGTACACTTCAGTACTTTTATACCTGTACATTAGTAGACTACAATACAAAGTTGTACTGCACTGTGTGTTGTGTTTGACTGCAGTGCCGCTTACTAGCGAAAATGTTAGCACACAGCAGTACACTCACTCACTCCAGTACAGTATATCAACTAGTAGTGTAGGGTTTGGTTGGCATCTATTTACAGGAGAGTGGTCTTTAAATAACCCAGGGTGAGAAGTGACAGCACAGGTGGGGCAAGGTTACCGCTGGCCTTGGAATAACAGAGTGCAGCTATAAACCAACAGATTAGCTAACCTATCGCCGGCTGCCTCCGCTCGCAAAGCTGCTTGCCTAGGGGCTTCAGGAGGCCCCCACTCCTAGACTTCCTCTATCCCCGTCCCTGTCCCACACGCCATGGGAACAGGCTTGACCCCATCACTGCCCTGGAATGTCCCTGGTGCTCTGTCTAAAGATTAGGAGCCCCAGAAGGGAAGGGGTGTCACTGGTCACCTTGATGAAGACGTTGTGTCTGTCTGGCTCCTGATCGAGATCACCTTGACTTTTACATGGACACATAGGTCTGTCATGTGGTTGACGTATTGTAGAAGGCCTTGTCCTATTACATGAGTCCTGGCTTATTTATGAACCATCTCTTCATGGGACTGATGTTTTTAAAGTATTTCACATACAGTATGACCACACAATGGGTCCATTCCCTATGTGTCTCTAATGGATGTCTCTGATATGTCTTGCAGGTGTAAATACGGTTGGCAGGGTCCGTTCTGTGACGACTGCTTGCCCTACCCAGGCTGTGTCCATGGGACCTGCGTCAAGCCCTGGCTGTGCAGCTGTGAGAAGAACTGGGGAGGCCTGCTGTGTGACAAAGGTGAGACAATAGAGCAAACCAGACCACACCTGGCCCACTGTACTATTAACACATCCTCTACAGCGACCTTTGACCTCCCTGTAGTGTCACACAACACAAGGTCACCTCTGAGTTCCCCTCAGCATCAGGTGGTCAACAGAGGTCACTGAATAGTGACTGCTAGAAACAGGAGATCACTTCAGAGTAACAAGATGGAGAGGTGGATGGAGAGGCTACATTTAGCAATATGTAACAGTGTGCTTTCATGTCTGATCCTATGAAGTCATGTGATGACAATTGATTTAATCTGTAACATATAATTGACCATCCTAATCCTTTAGATGTGTTCATATGAGACCATTAAAGTGTGTAAATGTAATCCTTCCTGTATGATTCTCTCCAGATCTGAACTACTGTGGGACGAACAAGCCGTGTAAGAACGGAGGAACGTGTATGAACTCAGAGCCAGATGAATACAACTGTGCCTGTTCTGACAGCTACTCGGGCAAGAACTGTGAGATAGGTGAGTCAGTCAAGAAATTCCATTCTGTTTGTGCCAATGAGCACGGTTACATGCACACAATAATACGATTATTGTGGATAATCAGATTAATATAATAGTTCATTTAAAATGTTCACATGCTTTGCAAGTAGAACAATTTCCCTAATAATTATGTTTTTATGGACACATCTGAAATCAGGCTACTGATGGGACTTTAGATAAATTGCAGAAAATCGCCAATAAAAATAAATATTCTACCACAGTGACCATGTTATTTTTGCGAAACCTTTTTGATTCTGAGTTCGGACCAATAAAGTTTGTATGTGAATACTTTTTCTAAGATGCATACTTTCAGTTTTTCCGAACTCACTTCACTTGTAATAAGAGGGAGGCTCGCTCGGATGGTGCTAGCACATGCACAGATCAAACACACAGCTGGAACGCTGATTAAGGTTTTCTAATCATTTGAAACATTGCTCTGAAAACCAGGTGTTTTAATCGGCGTATGCTTACTTCGATTTTGACCTTACGCCAATCAAAATAAGCAGAGTGAGGTGTTTACATTACTATTTCCATACTCGGCCTACTGCCACAAGTGTTAGTGTGCATGTAAACGTACCCAATGTTTAATAGTTGATCATTTGCTTGTGTATTTTGTTGTGCTATTTATGTAATCCGTCACTCTGACTCGTGGCACATTTGTCTCCCCATGTCATCCTGTTATCTTCAGTGGAACACTCATGTGTGTCCAACCCCTGTGCCAACGGGGGCACCTGCCATGAGATCCCGTCTGGGTTTGAGTGCCACTGTCCTGCAGGCTGGTCAGGGCCCACCTGCGCTAAAGGTGAGTGAGTCACGATCTTGCCCCTCCCAAGGTGTGTGTGTGCCCCCATGTTTTTACAAAGCTGAACCCTTACATCGTGTGTGTGTTCCAGACATGGACGAGTGTGCGTCTAACCCCTGTGCTCAGGGTGGGACCTGCATCGACATGGAGAACGGATTTGAGTGCCTCTGCCCCCCACAGTGGGTTGGGAAGACCTGCCAGATAGGTAAGCCTGGGAAGGAGAGGTGGCGGGGGGGGTGTAGTTTATCATTCACACTAGAGAATTCTGAGGGCACAGTCTCTGCCTGGGAAACTGGAGCAAAGCATGTCCAAATGGCTAAAGATGAATATTATGTCCTGGGGAGCATAACTTGAGACTATTTGCATGCTAAATTAAATTGTGTTTGATTTGAATTGAATGTGATGTGATGTGACTTGAAGTGTTATTGAATCTCGCCTTGTTCGATCTTATGCCAGGAATCTCCGTGCTCGTCCAGTATCTGTTTTTTTGTGTCTCACCCTGTTGAGACAGTCCTATTACTATGGTGTGGATACTAATTTAAAATGAATGCATGCATGTCCATGGAGAAAGCTGGATATTATGTGCAACCTGAGCCAGGTTTCTTGAGTAAAACTATAAATAACACCTAGCCTGGCAACTGCTAACCTTGGGGCCTGATGTAGCCTGACAGTGGGTTATCTTTGGCTATAGACTGGGATAAAAGGGGTATGTATACTAGTCTCCACCAAGAGTAGGGCCTCACCCCAAAACCACTATTTAGCTCCCTGGAGTAGCAAAGGAAAGGAAACACTTTATAACCTGTAAACATGCTCAGGGAGGAACCCAAGCTCCGGGTCTTGTGTTACGTGGTCCGCTATTCTCAGTGCGCAGGTGGTTCCCCTTTCAGTGAGCGGGCGGTACCTGAGAGAGGGGTGTCGGATGTCCGCAGCCCAACAGGTGCTCCTCACCTCTGGGGAAAAGCGGTTGTGTTCTGGTCTGTCCAGGGAGAGGGTGTTAGTGACCATTGCCTTGTGAACTGACCTCTGGGAAGCTCTGGATGTCAGAGAATAGATCAGTTCAGAAATAGGGTAGGCAACTGAAATAAATGTTTAGGGTAGGAGGCAGAGCCAGCTAAATAGAAATAGCAAAGAAATTACATTTCATTTAATAGAGTTTAGAATGTTTTCTAAAGACAGGTTTAAGGTTAGAATTCTTATCAGGGGCTTTAGTTTCTGTGTAGCCTTGCACTGTAGAGATCTGCTTGGTGGTGGGGCTTGGAGGCTGGTTCTTAGATCTCTCTCATCTCTCTGTTTTCACTCCGCAGACGCTAATGAGTGTATGGGGAACCCATGCCTCAATGCTTACTCTTGCAAAAACTTGATTGGTGGATATCACTGTGCCTGCTTTCGAGGATGGGCCGGCCAGAACTGTGACATCAGTCAGTATCTGTTAATCATTTGCCTCTGTCCCCTTTGCCTGCAGCTAGCTCTGACACTTACCTGGGCCACTGGCCTACTGTTCTGTTCCTATCTCAGGCTTTCTGCTTTAATATGGCCCAAATACTTATCGAGATCCATGGATAGTGTTTTTACATTACTATGAGAAGCACATCCTGTAGATATCGTTGACGGTTGTGTAGTTGACCTCACTGGCTTTCACGGCATGCACTAACCAACAGCATCATGTCTTCCTGCACCTTGAGAAAAATCTTATTTTGGGTTTCTTTGAAGCATTAAGCATTAACCAAGTTGCACATTCTATGTTTTGTTTGTATATCACATGCATGCAATACCTGCATGTTCCCCTGTCCTATCTGTAGACCTGCATTAGTAAGTTCTCTCTTTTACACTCTGCAGATGTCAACAGCTGCCATGGACTGTGTCAGAATGGAGCGACTTGCAAGGTAGGAAATTGTATTCAATAAGGCAATCTAGCCACCAAGTTTGATGCCCTCCTTTCATATTACATCTATGGTTAGCATTATTCTGGGTACAGGAGCCTCTGAATGACAACTTGTTCCCTTACGCTTTGTACAGGAGGGGCGAAGAGGCTACGTGTGTGCCTGCTCACCGGGGTTTGTGGGCCGGCACTGTGAGGTCCAGAGGAACAGCTGTGTCAGCGGCCCGTGTAGAAACGGGGGCAGGTGCCACACCCTGCTGGACGGCTTCATGTGTGAGTGCCCACATGGATACACTGGCACTACCTGTGAGGTGAGCTATGGTCCAGTCCAGACCTTTGACAAATCTGATCTTGTCTTTTATACATAACAATGATCTATTTATCCATCCATTCATCCACTCATCTTTCCATCTGTGCATTCGTAGGTGCAGAGTAACCCGTGCAGCCCTAACCCTTGCCAGAACAAGGCCCAGTGCCACCCTAACCCTTGCCAGAACAAGGCCCAGTGCCACAGTCTGATGGAAGACTTCTACTGTGCCTGTCCTGATGACTATGAGGGCAAGACCTGCTCTGAGCTCAAGGACCACTGCAAGACCAATCCCTGTGAAGGTACAAACCAATCTATAAACCTATTGATGTCATCTCAACTAAAATAATTCAAACCCCTGTAAAAGTACTAACCAGGCAGTAATCTTTCTAGCCTAATCTGAAACCTGATCTTAAGCTGCTTATTCCTCAGGTCAACCTCAAGACCAACCCTCATTTCAACCCAATCCTCTCAGGTGTATCTCACTAACAGTCTCTTGTTGTTCCTTCTGTTTTGATCCCAGTGATTGACAGCTGTACTGTCGCTGTGGCCACCAACGACACACAGGAAGGGGTGTGGTACATCTCGTCCAATGTGTGCGGCCCCCACGGACGCTGCATCAGTCAACCTGCTGGGAACTTCACCTGTTCCTGTGAACCGGGCTTCACTGGAACATACTGTCACGAGAGTGAGTAGACACACACACCATCATCATCACACATCATTGACTTTATCATCATAATCATCACCAACATCATACCATGAGACTAAACATCCCATTCCTTACTGTAACACACCACTGATTTCATCAGTCTCATTATTGTCTTCCTCATCATTCCCATCCTCATTCATAGTCTCTCCCCTCTCCCTCCCAGATGTAAACGACTGTGTGTCGTCTCCCTGTAAGAACGGAGGAACTTGCATCGACGGGATCAGCTCTTTCCAGTGCTTTTGCCCTGACGGCTGGGAGGGCATGCTGTGTGTCATGGGTATGTGTGTGTGTGTCAATGGGGGGTTTTACTCTATCTCTCCATGGTGTGTGTGTTTCTCTAACTGATCCGTGGTGGTGGTGTTCCAGATGTGAATGAGTGCAGTAGGAACCCCTGTAAGAACGGAGGTCGCTGTGTGGACCTGGTCAATGACTTCTACTGTCAATGCCAGGACAACTGGAAGGGCAAGACCTGCCACTCACGTGAGAGCCAGTGTGACTCCAGTACCTGTAGTAATGGGGGGACGTGCTTTGACCACGGGGACACCTTTCGCTGTACCTGTTTGTCAGGGTGGGGCGGCAGCACCTGCAACACAGGTAAGAATCTATTATTGCTTGGTTTTAGCTATGTCATTCAGGGGAAAGTCCAATAGATCTCTGGTCCATATACGCTCCATAGGAGTCATTTTGTTGTAGTTGCTGAAACATGAATATAGGTTCTAAACTCATCCTATTTGATTTCTCTTGTCAGGCAAGAACAGCACGTGTGACTCTAACCCATGTGAGAACAGAGGGACCTGTGTCGGAGGGGGTGATGCCTACACCTGCATCTGCAAGGATGGCTGGGAGGGGCCCACATGTGCTCAGAGTAAAGCACAATTTACTGAATTATTTTCAGGTTATAATCATAAACTAAAACATAGGTCTGATTTTTATTCTGTGTCATCCCCTCTCTTCACAGATACTAATGACTGCAACCCTACCCCCTGGTAAGTTGAACATATTGAATAAACCAAAATACTTTTAATATCTTATAAGGCTATCCCATCTCTTCACAAACCCACACGCACTGATATCAAAGCATAATCTCTCAGTGTTCTGGTTTCAAAACAGGAACAAATTACTCCCACACACCGCTCATCTCGCAAATTTAATTTAACGCTTAGAGATTTCCTGTTAAAGTGTGTTCCGTGGAGGTGTATGTGTGAAAGGGGAAGTGTGTGTATCCCTGACACCTCTACAGAACAGTGCAGGGCCTGACAGCTGGGTATTCCAGGATCCGTTAGATCAGAGGGACTGAGTGGACAAAGGCTCCCGCCACCACAATGAATGACAGGAGGATGAGCACAGTGGGTGGGGGGGACGCCCCTCACCCCTCACCCAATTCTTCACTACTTACCCCTGAGCATGGGGTGGTGTAGGCAATGGGGGGGGGGGGGGGGGCACAGTATGGGGTCATTTTGGGATTTGCATCTGAAGATGGACATTGATAAGGGATCAGCTTTAGTGACCACAGTCTCTTTCTCTAGTCTCCTACCTTGGGATTCTGCTGCTGGGATCGAGACCTGAGATTGTGAAGGCTTTCTCCTCTTTGTAGTCTGAGTCTTCAGCCTTTTGTATGCTGCTGCACGTGTGCCAATGGTATGGGCTGATGTATTGATGTGTGGTTCTGTTTCCTTCCTCCAGCTATAACAGTGGTGTCTGTGTGGATGGTGTGAACTGGT
This sequence comes from Oncorhynchus kisutch, assembly GCF_002021735.2. Lineage (NCBI taxonomy): Eukaryota > Metazoa > Chordata > Actinopteri > Salmoniformes > Salmonidae > Oncorhynchus > Oncorhynchus kisutch. The sequence goes on from NC_034187.2 coordinate 24,869,837, forward strand.
TCCGCTGTGAGTGTGCCCCAGGATTCGCCGGACCAGACTGCCGGATCAGTGAGTCCCTGGGAACCAGAGGGGTGCGGTGGGGTCAGATTGGAGGGTTCAGGGGTGAAAGGTGACGGTGGAATTTTGAGCTGATTGTTTGTGAGGGACAGATTAGGAAGCCTATCTTAACCTCCAACCTCTCTTGTGAGGACAGGTCAGCTGTATTCTGCAAACAGGTCAGTTCAGTCTGACATTCTCAGACACAATCCTCTTTCCTTTTCCCCTTTTCAGAGAGGGTCTAATTTTCACGTGGGGATGCCAGATATGAGAACCAACCAGCCCCTACCCTGTTGTGATGATATTATAGCTAGGTGCCTTGCAGTAGACTAGAGATATGTGTGTAGTAATGTTCTCGTTTCCCCATCAGACATAGATGAGTGCCAGACGTCTCCCTGTGCCTATGGTTCTACCTGTGTGGATGAGATCAACAGCTTCCGCTGTGTGTGTCCCCTGGGCTGGGCTGGGCCTCGCTGCCAAGAGTGTGAGTACACTGCAGCAATAGAGAAAATGCCTTAATTACTGTATCCATGGAGTAGGGGAACTTTCTTCCATTGAACCCATGTGTGGTAGGAAGAGTTTCTAAGGACTGAGCCTGATATTGCCTTAGTCCTAAACCTGCTCCTCTCTCTCCCCTCTGCAGTCATAGGGATCGGGAAGGCCTGTCGTTACTCCGGCCTGCAGTTCCCTCATGGCAGTCAATGGGAGGAGGAGTGTAATACCTGCCAGTGTGTCAACGGCAGTGTGCGCTGTTCTAAGGTGAGACTTGCATGGTTTTGTTACACACAGTGAAGGTGTGTGTGTGAGCTGCCTTTCTGACCTCTGTTTGTGTATGTGTGTGTGTATAGGTGCAGTGTGGCCGACGGCCCTGTCTGCTCCATAGAGTTGCTTCCGGTCCAGACAGCATTGCCCCCTGTCCTAGAGGACAGGAGTGTGTAGAGCACAAATTCCTCACCTGCTTCGCCCCGCCATGCCACCAGTGGGGCGTGTGTTCTACCCCTGACCCCCCACCGGCCCTCCACACTCAGTGTGAACCCAACTGTGGTTATTTGGACAACAGCTGTGCCCGCATCACACTCATCTTCAATAGAGACAAAGTTCCACAGGTGAGTGCACGACATCATTACCTGACTAACATTAAATAAGATATACGATTCTACGATTATTGACTTAGTTTTACTAGACCTGAATCTCCGACCACATCCTCTGCCAGAGAATTAAAGTGTGTGTGTGTGTGTGTGTGTGTGCTGATCAAAGGGTACCATTGTGGAGAACATCTGTTTGGAGCTGAGGTACCTTCCCATCACCCAGACCCTGGCTAAGGAACGTACGCTCCTCATTCTCTGTGACCTGTCCTACTCCAACAGTGATGCCGTGGAGGTTGCCATGGTGAGTGCCTCACCTCAGCCCCCCACCTCAAGACTATGAACTGTTGCCATCTGCCAATGATCCCCTCTTACCTCCTCCTCACCTCTGTCACCCGCCAGAACAGGCACTCTCTCCTCTCTTTCAGTTAGCAACGAGGGCCTTGACCCATTTTGTTCTCTCTTTCACTTTATTAAATCACATACTTAATTTGTCATTATAAATGGGTTCCAGAGTACACTTGTAAAATTGGAAGCTTTTATTTTCCTCTTTGTAAGTGTGGAGAGCATTTTGAAGCACGATGCCCTTCGCCTGAACATCTGGATGACATTTAGCTTTACTTTGGAACACCTTACTGTTTCTCTCTCTCTCGGACTGGTGTGGCCACCCAGGCTCTCCTCTCCAGTAAGACACGTGAAATCAGGCTCTACACGGCACTAAGCCCTTAATGGAGGGTGTTGTGTCTGATGTCCTCATAGCTTAGTACTGAGTTTAATAATAGACCCTCTAAAGGCTTACAGTGATGTTAGTTGTGCTTTGTTAGACCATTATGGAATAGTCTAAACTCAACAGGATCGTGATGTCGTTTTATTTCAACCTAAATTGAGTCTTGTGTTCTGGATCTGAGTTTGGCAGAGTAGTCCCATCCAGCTGACTCTATGTATCTGTATCAGTACAGAGGTTTTATGGAGACCCAGAAACGGTGTGTTCTCAGTAAGAGGCCACAAATCAACGTGTATTTGTCACGTGCGCCGAATACAACAGGTGTAGTAGACCTTACAGTGAAATGCTTACTTACAGGCTCTAACCAATAGTGTAAAAAAGGTATTCAAATCAAATCAAATTTTATTTGTCACATACACATGGTTAGCAGATGTTAATGCGAGTGTAGCGAAATGCTTATGCTTCTAGTTCCAACAATGCAGTAATAACCAACGAGTAATCTAACCTAACAATTCCACAACTACTACCTTATACACACAAGTGTAAAGGGATAAAGAATATGTACATTAAGAGAATATGTACATTAAGAGTGATGGTACAGAAAGGCATAGGCAAGATGCAGTAGATGGTATAGAGTACAGTATATACATATGAGATGAGTAATGTAGGGTATGTAAACAAAGTGGCATAGTTTAAAGTGGCTAGTGATACATGTATTACATAAAGATGCAGTAGATGATATAGAGTACAGTATATACATATACAGTGGGGCAAAAAAGTATTTAGTCAGCCACCAATTGTGCATGTTCTCCCACTTAAAAAGTTGAGAGAGGCCTGTAATTTTCATCATAGGTACACTATGTTCAAGGTTCAACTATGACAGACAAAATTAGGAAAAGAAATCCAAAAAATCACATTGTAGGATTTTTTATTAATTAATTGGCAAATTATGGTGGAACTTGAAGCTCTCATCCTGCTCCACTACAGCCCCGTCGATGGGAATGGGGGCGTGCTCTGTCCTCTTGGTTACGTTGAGGGATAGACTGTTATTCTGGCACCACCCGGCCAGGTCTCTGACCTGTTCCCTATAGGCTGTCTCGTCGTTGTCGGTGATTAGGCCTACCACTGTTGTGTCATCTGTGAACTTAATGATGGTGTTGGAGTCGTGCCTGGCCATGCAGTCGTGGGTGAACAGGGAGTACAGGAAGGGACTGAGCACGCACCCCTGGGGAGCTCCAGTGTTGAGGATCAGCATGGCAGATGTGTTGCTACCTACCCTCACCACCTGGGAGCAGCCCGTCAGGAAGTCCAGGATCCAGTTGCAGAGGGAGGTATTTACTCCCAGGATCCTTAGCTTAGTAATGAGCTTTGAGGGTACTATGGCGTTGAAAGCTGAGCTGTAGTCAATGAATAGCATTCTCACGTAAGTGTTCCTTTTGTCCAGTTGGGAAAGGTCTGTGTGGAGTGCAATAGAGATTGAATCATCTGTGGATCTGTTTGGGCGGTATGCAAATTGGAGTGGGTCTAGGGTTTCTGGGATAATGGTGTTGTGAGCCATGACCAACCTTTCAAAGCACTTCATAGCTATGGATGTGAGTGCTACGGGTCTGTAGTCATTTAGGCAGGTTGCCTTTGTGTTCTTGGGCACCGGGACTATGGTGGTCTGCTTGAAACATGTTGGTTTTACAGACTCAATCAGGGACATGTTGAAAATGTCAGTGAAGACACCTGCCAGTTGGTGAGCACATGCCCGGAGCACAGGTCCTGGTAATCCGTCTGGCCCTGCAGCCTTGTGTATGTTGACCTGTTTAAAGGTCTTACTCATGTCGGCTATGGAGTGCGTGATCACACAGTCATCCGGAAAAGCTGATGCTCTCATGCATGCCTCAGTGTTGCTTGCCTTGAAGCGAGCATAGAAGTGATTTAGCTCGTCTGGTAGGCTCGTGTCCCTGGGCAGCTCGCGGCTGTGCTTCCCTTTGTAGTCTGTAATAGTTTGCAAACCCTGCCACATAGACGAGCGTCGTAGCCGGTGTAGTATGATTCAATCTTAGCGCTGTGTTGATGCTTTGCCTGTTTGATGGTTTGTGGCAGGGCATAGCAGGATTTCTTGTAAACTTCCGGGTTAGAGTCACGCACCTTGAAAGAGGCAGCTCTACCCTTTAGATCAGTGCGAATGTTGCCTGTAATCCATGGCTTCTGGTTGGGGTATGTACGTACAGTCACTGTGGGGACGACGTCCTCGATGCACTTATTGATGAAGCTGATGGCTGATGACTGATGTGGTGTACTCCTCAATGCCATCGGAAGAATCCTGGAACATGTTCCAGTCTGTGATAGCAAAACAGTCCTGTAGTTTAGCATCTGCTTCACCTGACCACTTTTTTTATAGACCGAGTCACTGGTGCTTCCTGCTTTAACTTTTGCTTGTAAGCAGGTATCAGGAGGATAGAGTTGAGGTCGGATTTACCAAATGGAGGGCGAGGGAGAGCCTTGTACGCGTCTCTGTGTGTGGAGTACAGGTGATCTAGAATTTGTTTCCCTCTGGTTGCACATTTAACATGTTGATAGAAATTTGGTAGAACGGATTTAAGTTTCCCTGCATTAAAGTGTCCGGCCACTAGGAGTGCCGTCTCTGGGTGAGTGGTTTCCTGTTTGCTTATTTCCTTATACAGCTGGCTGAGTGCGGTATTAGTGCCAGCATCTGTCTGTGGTGAGAAATAAACAGCCACGAAAAGTATAGCTGAAAACTCTCTAGGCAAGTAGTGTGGCCTGCAATTTATCACAATATACTCTACTTCAGGTGAGCAAAATCTTGAGACTTCGTGCACCAGCTGTTGTTTACAAATATGCACAGACCCCCCCCCCCCCCCCCCCCCCCCCCCTCGTCTTACCGGAGTGTGCGTGTGCTGTTCTATCTTGCCGGTGCAGCGTATATCCTGCTAACTGAATATCCATGTCTTCATTCAGCCACGATTCCGTGAAACATAAGATATTACAGTTTTTGATGTCCCGTTGGTAGTATATTCACGATCGTACCTTGTCTAATTTATTGTCCAATGATTGCACGTTGGTGAGTAGTATTGATGGTAACGGCAGCTTTCCCACTCGCCTTCTGCGGGTCCTCACGAGGCATTCGGCTCTTTGTCCTCTGTACCTGCGTCGCTTCCTCTTGCAAATAACGGGGATGTCGGCCCTGTCGGGTGTTTCGAGAATGTCCTGTGCGTCCTGCTTGTTGTAGAAAAAATCTTAGTCTAATCCGAGGTGAGTGATCGCTCTCCTGATATCCAGAAGCTCTTTTTTGCCGTAAGATACGGTTGCAGAAACACTATGTACAAAATAAGTTACAATTAACCCCAAAAAAAACCACATAATAGCACAATTGGTTGGGCGCTCGTAAAACTGCTGCCATTTCTTCCGGCACCATTTTGGTTTAGTCCTCTCTGAAGCCTAGAGGCTGTTAGATGTCAGAATGGGGTGAGGGGCTGTGTGTGTGTTTGTGTGTGTTTGAATGAGCAGCTGCTTTCCCAGAGAGAAGAAAGAGGAGTCTTGCTGACTGACTGACTCTCTTATCATTCTTCACACTGACTGGCTGGCTGGCCTGGGAGCCACAGCTGGCCTGTTCTCCATTGTTCATCCTAATTAAAGTGCACAGCATCCAGCTAATCTCCCTCTGCTCCCCCTGGACTCTCTGGTCCACTTATTAGGCAATTAACTAGACCTGCTTTGTGCTCTACAGGGGCGCATGTGAGAAGTTAGGACTAGGAGTGAATCTAGGAGTGAATCTCTCTCACCTATTGTGTTGATACACCATTTATCCTACTCTCTCCCTCTCCTCCAGTCTTATGATCAGGATGGTCAGGAGCGGGATGGAAACCGTGATCAGATTCAGGAGGCTGCCAGTGCCATCATCGGTGCCCTGTCCAAACGACACAACAGCACTGTCATGCTGGCTGTGGTGGAGGTCAAAGTGGAGACGCAGGTCATGCCCCAGTCTGTGGGTGAGTGACTGGACTCGACTTGGTTTAACTTTTGCATGTTTTGATACTGTGCTTCGATTAGGTAGCATTACAGTACATGTATAGTAAAGTATAATTTTATGGTCTTTCTGTCTCCAGACCACCTGGTGCCAGTGCTGTGCGTGGTGTTCAGTATGCTGTGGATCTTCTGCATCGTGGTGTGTGTGTGGTGGACCCGTAAGAGGAAAAAAGAGCGTGAGAGAGAGTCTGCAGTGGAGGACAGCACTGTCAATAACCTTCTGGAGCCGCTGAGGGTCATCTTGCCACAGCGCATAGACAACCTAGACAAAGACATTCAGTACGAATGCAAGAAACTCATGAGCCCTCCAGACCGGACATGTGACGGGGCTGAGGGAGAGGAGGAGCTGAGGAGGGGAGGGATGAAGCTAGACAAGTGCTCCACACAAAAGTGCTCATTGGCAGGAGTGCAGGACAGAGTGATGTGCAAAGGGGGGGTGATCTGTACGATGCGTAGCACCCCTGTGAAAACCCCCCACCGGACAGTGCACAGTCCCAAAGACAACCGGTGTAAAAACCTCAGCGCTGCCAACTTCAGTGAGAATGTCAAAGATCATTATGTATGAGCACGGCTAGAGGTGAGACTTCTCAAACTAAAGATGATGTCTCTATGTAATGGAAAAAGACAAGCACCAATAGTAAAGATTTAAGACATGTTTTGCATTTCATTTGACTTTATTCTCTGTCTGCAACAAGGAGCCTTCTTATTTACTTAAAACATTGCAAATTCACATTTCAGTAACCAAAAGAGACCTTCATTTTTTCTTTTCTTTCTTTGGTTTACAAATTGTTGATTCTTTTAAAGGAGAGACCTTTTTTTCACATTGTGTCACTGAGAAGATTGTGTATCATGTGACTTTGGCGAGAGCACTGCCATTGGAGGCAGGCGTTGCACTACTACATTACTACTAGTGCATTTAGTCCTTATCTGCCTTAACCCGCACTGTGGGCATTTACTTTGTTCTCTTGGTATAATAATGTCATTTGTATAAGTAAAATTATGTAAAAGGTTATATATATATATATATATATATATATATATATATATATATATATATATATACACTACCGGTCAAAAGTTTTAGAACATCTACTCATTCAAGGGTTTTTCTTTATTTTACTATTTTCTACATTGTAGAATAATAGTGATGACATCAAAACTATGAAATAACACATATGGAATCATGTAGTAACCAAAAAAAGTGTTAAACAAATCAAAATATATTTTATATTTGAGATTCTTCAAATAGCCACCCTTTGCCTTGATGACAGCTTTGCACACACTTGGCATTCTCTCATCCAGCTTCATGAGGTAGTCACCTGGAATGCATTTCAATTAACAAGTGTGCCTTCTTAAAAGTTAATTTGTGGAATTGAATGTGTTTGAGGCAATCAGTTGTGTTGTGACAAGGTAGGGGTGGTATACATAAGATAGCCCTATTTGGTGAAAGACAAAGTCCATATTATGGCAAGAACAGCTCAAATAAGCAAAGAGAAACGGCAGTCCATCATTACTTTCAGACATGAAGGTCAGTCAACACGGAACATTTCAAGAACTTTGAAAGTTTCTTCAAGTGCATTCGCAAAAAACATCAAGCGCTATGATGAAACTGGCTCTCATGAGGACCGCCACAGGAATGGAAGACCCAGAGTTACCTCTGCTGCAGAGGATAAGTTCATTAGAGTTACCAGCCTCAGGAATTGCAGCCCAAATAAATGCTTCACAGAGTTCGAGTAACAGACACATCTCAACATCAACTGTTCAGAGGAGACTGTGAATCAGGCCTTCATGGCTGAATTGCTGCAAAGAAACAACTACTAAATGACACCGATAAGAAGAAGATACTTGCTTGGGCCAAGAAACACGAGCAATGGACATTAGACCGGTGGAAATTTGTCCTTTGGTCTGGAGTCCAAATTGGAGATTTTTGATTCCAACCGTCTTGTCTTTGTGAGACTCGATGTGGGTGAACGGATGATATCCGCATGTGTATTTCCCACCATAAAGCATGGAGGAGGAGGTGTCGTGGTGTGTGGGTGCTTTGCTTGACACTGTCTGTGATTTCTTTAGAATTCAAGGCACACTTTACCAACATAGCTACCACAGCATTCTGCAGCGAAACGCCATCCCATCTGGTTAGGCCTTAAACACACTATCATGTGTTTTTCAACAGGACAATGACCCAACACAATTCCAGGCTGTGTACGGGCTATTTGACCAGAAGGAGAGCGATGGAGTGCTGCATCAGATGACCTCAAACAAATTGAGATGGTTTGTGATGAGTCGGACCGCAGAGTGAAGGAAAAGCAGCCAACAAGTGCTCAGCATATGTGGGAACTTCTACTTCAAGACAGTTGGAAAAGCATTCCAGGTGAAGCTGGTTGAGAGAATGCCAAGAGTTTGCAACACTGTCATCAAGGCAAAGGGTGGCTATTTGAAGAATCTCAAATATATTTTTGATTTCTTTAACACTTTTTTGGTTACTATATGATTCCATATGTGTTGTTTCATATTTTGATGATAACAAAAAACTCTTGAATGAGTAGGTGTTGTAAATATTTTGACTGGTAGTGCATATATATATATATATATATAAGACCTTTGGAAAACTATAAGCAGTATAACACCTGACATCAGCATTAGTTTAGAAACATAAACATATTTTCCATGACATGTCAATGCTTCTAAAGACCTTGTGTATATCCCTATAACATGCCTTTTGCTCTATCACTTCCTGCAGGGCTATGCTTTATTATTTCACTATTTGCTTTGGTAGAAAGTTCCTTCAGCCATTCTTTTATTATTTCATCTCATTCAAAGAATTGATCCAGAACTTAACAATTCATATAAAGGGAAAAGATGTCCTTTCACAACTCTTCATATTACCATAAAAGTGTTTCTTTGAACAATGTATATATGTAAATATAAACATGTCTGTGAATATTTGAATTTAGTAACTTAAGTAATCCTTTTTATTATAGTTATTCTAAAGAATAAGGTTGTTTATGTTTTGTTTGTTTTTTGTTATGTCATTCCGTTTTATTAGTGTCTGTTGACACAGGCCAGGTTTTATACAGATTTATGGACAATATCCAGGGTCCCACATAATCACAAAAGCATTGACAGAAACACATTATTCTAAGTGCTTGTATGTTTTGCTTTCTGATTTGATTATGTTCCAACACTTAAAATTGTCAGTAAGCACAGATGTTAGTTCTAGTTCTAGGCTTGTCCTTGTCTGCTGCTTAAGTCAAAGCTATCGATTGGGAGTTTCCCTTGTGAATGCTGGCTCACCGTCTCCCATTAGCTATGCTACTGTATGTGAATGTTAGAATGTCCTATTATAATGCAGGGGTCAGAGGAGGCTGGTGGGAGGAGCTATAGGAGGACGGGCTCATTGTAATGGCTGGATTGGAATTAATGGAACGGTATCAAACATATGGAAACCATGTTTGACTCGGTCCCATTATTCCATTCGAGCCATTACAATGACCCCGTCCTCCTATAGCTCATCCCACCAGCCTCCTCTGGCATCGGGTGTACCAGTGAATGGATGGTTTGTGTTGATCTGATACAGAAGCAGTGCTAGCGTGCTCTTAATCATCGTGATTTGGGTCAGAATCAGGAGTACCTACAATTAAATATCAAGGCCATTAAATTCATGATCAGAGCAATCCAGTGGTTTAATCTTTGTCTGGGCAGGATCACTCAGTTACCCAGCCCTACAGTGGTGCATTGGGTTTCTGCTTTCAATACTGGTCTAATGAAGGGAACAAGTTTTATTATTGTTGTTGTGGTTGTTGTCCAGTGTTTGTATTGTATTCTGCTTCTGCACTAAGAAAGAGGATGTTAATCTGTTTTGAGCATTGCCTCAGTGGTGGTAGTGAAAATTATTTTTGTTGTTCTTTACAGTTTAATATTGTAATTCTCTGACAAGAATTGTGTTTTCTATTTCTTGATGATGAAAAAAGAAAATAATTCAAATCATTACCCATATCCAGTCAGCAGAATCCCACTAGCCCCAGAGAATCGGCTGAATGTGCAGACCATTGTAATTATTTTGTACAAAAGAGCAGTTGCGTCTTGGTTTGTTAGTGGAATCTTTGTTTGTTTTTAGAACAATCCAATTATTTATTAAAGTATTTTATACCAATATCTTTGTTTTGTACTGTTTATAGCATTGGAATTTGAACTTCTGTTTCAGTTTTTCAATTTTATCACCATTAGCTTGTCACGGATTCCTCCGGAACAATCATTACGCACGCACACCTGTCCCCTATTCCCACTGATTAGTATTTGTATATATGTGCCCTTTGGTTTCCATTGGGCTGTCGATTATTGTTACAATGTCCATTGGTGCGTGTGAGAACCTGTGCTGTGTGTTTTGGGCTTTGTGTTAATCATTGTGCACGTGTTATTTATTCGAGGTACTCCTCGCTCTTTTTTGGGGGTTTCAACCCTTTGTTTTGTGTATGTGTTTGTTTGGTCTTCGTCCCCGTGCCTTTACACGGCATGCCGTCATTTTGGGTGTAATAAAAACTCTATTATGCATTCCTGCTCCTGTCTCCCGATCCTTCTTGCCAACGTGACAAGCTCTAGCACTGGAAAACAAATTGCAATGTGTTGAAATGTAGTTTACGACAGTTCAATCAGGAAGGCTGGTCTGAATGGCTTGTCACATTTAATTAATCTAGTAAACACAATATAATTCACATCGCTTGTCTTACCTCATCAGCATTGCAGGTATTTACTGTATATGGTAGTGTTTATAATGTTACCTTGTCAGCATAGCAGGTATTTATATGGTAGTGTCATAATGTTACCTCGCCAGCATAGGGTCACGTCTCTCCTTTTACTTTACTATTAGCAAGCGTGCAGAATGTCATTCATCTATTAACTTCAGCCTATGAGCATGGCACACTAAGGCAATTCCACCATGCTTGATGATTATGGGCTCACTTATGGGCTCACTTGTGAAATAATCACTTTCCTTTCTTTCAACTAATGGGCATAAATCTATTGGAGTATCCATATGTCAACTTAAACCTTCTGTCTCTTACTTGCTGTTTTGCAGCGACAGTCTTCTAACAACTTTCCACCTTTCCACCACCACCAACTGAAGGCCCCACCACCACCAGCTGCCCCACATAGAGCAATCTGTCATCAGCATCTGGCTCAGAGGAGCATACCTCAGAGACGAGGTCTACCCAAAACTATTCAATAAAAATCCATATTTCATTATGTCTCTGTTGCCATTCAGTTAAGCCTGTACTCAACTGAATTTGATTTGACGTGTTTTCACTTTATCAATGGAGCTGAATCTGCTGTTTCTATAGGATTCATCTTTCTGTAGCTGATTGGCTATCTATCTACAGACGCCCTTTCAGAACCGCCAATAAGGTAAGTCCCTTGCATGCAGACTCCCATTCAGAACCACCGATAAGGTAAGTCCCTTGCGTGCATTCATCTGCCCTAATGCTTTACATTAGTAACATATTAACTACATGCTGGCAGTAATGCAGCTGCATAGGGACTCTGCAATGCTCCATGGTTTGATATGTTCTGTTCTGTGATCGTAAACCCATCAGTCGTCTGGGAAGGATGGGAAACATGTCTGGAATCCAGGATCAGATATCAGTTAAGTCACATGTGTGTACAGCACAGGATTTACTTACCTACTTGGTAGTACAATAAAGGAGAGAGAGAGGAGAGGGGGAGGAGAGAAGGAGCCAATGGCACCCATTACAGTATATGTCACTGTACAGTATGTGTTCCTAGCATTCATTATGTAAGTCAACACCAGATTCCACGAGATACTGGCTTCGGTCAAGGGTATCTGTCCAAGACAGGTTACCCTCATCCACTCCACATAGTATCACACTGTTTTAGCTGTGATTGCAACCCCAAGAATGGCACCGAAGGAGATGTCTGCCGTTTTACGATCCCGTAACCAATTGTCCTATTGTGTATGTTTTATAACCGTAAAGCGGTCTTATAACCATAAAGCGCTTCTAGATATCAGGACAGCGATTACTTACCCCATACTGGAGGAACACTTTTTCTTCAAAGAGTCGGACAGGAAGGATTTACTTCAGATGCCCGACAAGGCCCTCATCCCAGTAATTCGCAGGAGAAAGAGACAGGTATCGGGGACGAAGGTCCTGGTACCTTGAAAGGAATCGTCGCCGAGAGGGTAATCTACCTTTACCATCGGTCCTATTAGCCAATGTACAATCAATCGATAATAAAATAGACGAACTACGATAACGTACATCCTACCAACCAATTAAAAACTGTAATATCTTATGTTTCACCGAGTCGTGGCTGAACGACAACATTAATAACATACAGCTGTGGGGTTTAAGCTTTTTTGGCAGGATAGAACAGCGGCCTCTGGTACTGTAAGACAAGGGGTGGCAGTCTATGTATATTTATAAACAACAGCTGGTGCACAAAATCTAAGGAAGTCTCAAGGTTTTGCTTGCCTGATGTAGAGTATCTCATGATAAGCTGTAGACCACACTATTTACCAAGAGAGTTTTCATCTGTATTTTTAGTAGCTGTCTAAACCAATGCTGGCATTAAGGCCGCACTCAATGAGCTGTATACGGCCATAAGCAAACAGGAAAATTCTCGTCCAGAGGCGGCACTCCTAGTGGCCGTGGACTTAAATGCAGGGAAACTCAAATCTGTTTTACTCAATTTCTACCAGCATGTTAAATGTGCAACCAGAGGGAAAAACTCTAGACCACCTTTAATCCACACACAGAGACGTGTACAAAGCTCTCCCTCGCCCTCCATTTGGCAAATCTGACCATAATTATATCCTCCTGACTCCTGCTTACAAGCAAACCTAAAGCAGGAAGCATCAGTGACTCAGTCAATAAAAAGTGGTCAGATGATGCAGATGCTAAGTTACAGGACTGTTTTGCCAGCACAGACTGGAATATCTTCCGGGATTCTTCCAATGGCATTGAGGAGTACACCACATCAGTCACTGGCTTCATCAATAAGTGCACGTTGTGACCGTATGTTCCCCATTCAGAAGCCATGGATTACAGGCAACGTCCACACTGAGATAAAGGGTAGAGCTGTCACTTTCAATGTGTGGGACTCTGACCCAGAAGCATATAAGAAATCCCACTATGCCCTCAGACAAACCATCAAACATGCATGTTTATTGATGAAGCCAGAAATCCCACTATGCCCTCAGACAAACCATCAAACATGCATGTTTGATGGTTTGTCTGAGGGCATAGTGGGATTTCTTATATGCTTATATGATTTCTTATATGAGTCCCACACATTGAAAGCGAAAGGGTCGAGCTTAATGACAAGTTTGGAGGGTACTTTGATGTTAAATGCTGAGCTGTAATCGATGAACAGCATTCTTACATAGGTATTCCTCTTGTCCAGATGGGTTAGGGCAGTGTGCAGTGTGATGGCAATTGCATCGTCTGTGTACCTATTGGGGCGGTAAGCAAATTGGAATGGGTCTAGGGTGTCAGGTAGAGTGGAGGTGATATGGTTCTTGACTAGTCTCTCAAAGCACTTCATGATGACGGATGTGAGTGCTACAGGGCGGTAGTCATTTGGTGGCCCTCTTGAAGCATGTGGGAACAGCAGACTGGGATAAGGATTGATTGAATATGTCTGTAAACACAACAGCCAGCTGGTCTGCGCATGCTCTGAGGACGCGGCCGGGAATGCCGTCTGGGCCTGCAGCCTTACGAGGGTTAACACGTTTAAATGTTTTACTCATGTTGACTACAGTGAAGGAGAGTCCACAGGTTTTGGTAGCGGGCCGTGTCAGTGACACTGTATTGTCCTCAAAGCGAGCAACAAAGTTGTTTAGTCTGTCTGGGAGCAAGACAATGTGGTCCGCAATGGGGCTGGTTTTTCCTCTTGTGGTCCATGATTGACTGTAGACCCTGCCACATACCTCTAGTGTCTGAACCGTTAAATTGCGCCTCCACTTTGTCTCTATACTGACGCTTAGCTTGCTTGATTGAGGAGGGAATAGCTATACTGTTTGTATTCGGTCATGTTTCCGGCCACCTTGCCCTTATTAAAAGCAGTGGTTCGGGTTTTGGTTCAGTTTGCGCAAATGCTGCCATCAATCCACGGTTTCTGGTTGGGGAATGTTTTAATAGACGCTGTGGGTACAACATCACCGATGCACTTGCTAATAAACTCTAATCGACCTGGCCCGGGTATCCTGGAAGGACATTGACCTCATCTCGTCAGTTGAGGATGCCTGGTCATTCTTTAAAAGTAACTTCCTCACCATTTTAGTTAAGCATGCTCCGTTCAAAAAATGCAGAACTAAGAACAGATATAGCCCTTGGTTCACTCCAGACCTGACTGCCCTCGACCAGCACAAAAACATCCTGTGGCGGACTGCATAGCATCGAATAGTCCCCGCGATATGCAACTGTTCAGGGAAGTCAGGAACCAATACACGCAGTCAGTCAGGAAAGCTAAGGCCAGCTTCTTCAGGCAGAAGTTTGCATCCTGTAGCTCCAACTCCAAAACGTTCTGGGACACTGTGAAGTCCATGGAGAACAAGAGCACCTCCTCCCAGCTGCCCACTGCACTGAGGCTAGGTAACACGGTCACCACCGATAAACCCATGATTATCGAAAACTTCAACAAGCATTTCTCAACGGCTGGCCATGCCTTCCGCCTGGCTACTCCAAACTCGGCCAACAGCTCCGCCCCCCCCGCAGCTACTCGCCCAAGCCTCTCCAGGTTCTCCTTTACCCAAATCCAGATAGCAGATGTTCTGAAAGAGCTGCAAAACCTGGACCCGTACAAATCAGCTGGGCTTGACAATCTGGACCCTCTATTTCTGAAACTATCCGCCGCCATTGTCGCAACCCCTATTACCAGCCTGTTCAACCTCTCTTTCATATTGTCTGAGATCCCCAAGGATTGGAAAGCTGCCGCAGTCATCCCCCTCTTCAAAGGGGGAGACACCCTGGACCCAAACTGTTACAGACCTATATCCATCCTGCCCTGCCTATCTAAGGTCTTCGAAAGCCAAGTCAACAAACAGGTCACTGACCATCTCGAATCCCACCGTACCTTCTCCGCTGTGCAATCTGGTTTCCGAGCCGGTCACGGGTGCACCTCAGCCACGCTCAAGGTACTAAACGATATCATAACCGCCATCGATAAAAGACAGTACTGTGCAGCCGTCTTCATCGACCTTGCCAAGGCTTTCGACTCTGTCAATCACCATATTCTTATCGGCAGACTCAGTAGCCTCGGTTTTTCGGATGACTGCCTTGCCTGGTTCACCAATTATTTGCAGACAGAGTTCAGTGTGTCAAATCGGAGGGCATGCTGTCCGGTCCTCTGGCAGTCTCTATGGGGGTGCCACAGGGTTCAATTCTCGGGCCGACTCTTTTCTCTGTATATATCAATGATGTTGCTCTTGCTGCGGGCGATTCCCTGATCCACCTCTACGCAGACGACACCATTCTATATACTTCCGGCCTGTCCTTGGACACTGTGCTATCTAACCTCCAAACGAGCTTCAATGCCATACAACACTCCTTCCGTGGCCTCCAACTGCTCTTAAACGCTAGTAAAACCAAATGCATGCTTTTCAACTGTTCGCTGCCTGCACCCGCACGCCTGACCAGCATCACCACCCTGGATGGTTCCGACCTTGAATATGTGGACATTTATAAGTACCTAGGTGTCTGGCTAGACTGTAAACTCTCCTTACAGACTCATATCAAACATCTCCAATCGAAAATCAAATCAAGAATCGGTTTTCTATTCCGCAACAAAGCCTCCTTCACTCACGCTGCCAAACTTACCCTAGTAAAACTGACTATCCTACCGATCCTCGACTTCGGCGATGTCATCTACAAATTGCTTCCAACACTCTACTCAGCAAACTGGATGCAGTTTATCACAATGCCATCCGTTTTGTCACTAAAGCACCTTATACCACCCACCACTGCGACTTGTATGCTCTAGTCGGCTGGCCCTCGCTACATATTCGTCGCCAGACCCACTGGCTCCAGGTCATCTACAAGTCCATGCTAGGTAAAGCTCCGCCTTATCTCAGTTCACTGGTCACGATGACAACACCCATCCGTAGCATGTGCTCCAGCAGGTGTATCTCACTGATCATCCCTAAAGCCAACACCTCATTTGGCCGCCTTTCGTTCCAGTTCTCTGCTGCCTGTGACTGGAACGAATTGCAAAAATCGCTGAAGTTGGAGACTTTTATCTCCCTCACCAACTTCAAACATCTGCTATCTGAGCAGCTAACCGATTGCTGCAGCTGTACATAGTCTATCGGTAAATAGCACACCCATTTTTACCTACCTCATCCCCATACTGTTTTTATTTATTTACTTTTCTACTCTTTTGCAAACCAATATCTCTACCTGTACATGACCATCTGATCATTTATCACTCCAGTGTTAATCTGCAAAATTGTAATTATTCGCCTACCTCCTCATGCCTTTTGCACACAATGTATATAGACTCCCCTTTTTTTTCTCTACTGTGTTATTGACTTGTTAATTGTTTACTCCATGTGTAACTCTGTGTTGTCTGTTCACACTGCTATGCTTTATCTTGGCCAGGTCACAGTTGCAAATGAGAACTTGTTCTCAACTAGCCTACCTGGTTAAATAAAGGTGAAATAAAAAAATAAAAATAATAAAAATAAAACTCACTCACTGAATCAGCGTCTCCGTCAATGTTGTTGTTCGCCGCAATGCAGAACATATCCCAGTCCTCGTGATCGAAGCAATCTTGAAGCGTGGAATCCGATTGGTCTGACCAGCGTTGAACAGACCTGAACGCGGGAGCTTCCTGTTTTAGTTTCTGTCTATAGGCTGGAAGCAACAAAATGGAGTCGTGGTCAGCTTTTCCAAAGTTAGAATAACAATGGTCTAGGGTTTTAGGAGCCGGTTGTGTGAGAGAAGAATATGTGAACTGACAGAGAAATTTGCATTTAACACAAAGTGGTGCCAGGAAAATGACCTCTCAGCCAACGTCAACTAAATGAAAGAGCTGATCGTGGACTTCAGGTGGCAGCAAAGGGAGCACGACCCCATCCACATCGACGGGTCCACAGTGGAGAAGGTGAAAAGCTTTACGTTTCACTGTTTCACATCACTGACAATCCGAAATGGTCCACCCTCGCAGACAGTGTGGTAAAGAAGGCACAACAGAGCCTCTTTAACCTCAGGAGGCTGTAGAACTTCTGTTTGGCCACTAAGACCCTCACAAAGTTTTACAGAAGCACCATTGAGAGCATCCTGTCGGGCTGTATCACCTCCGAACGCAGGGCTCTCCAGAGGGTGGTGCGGTCAGCCCAACGCATCACCGGGAGTACACTGCCTGCGCTTCAGGACATCTACAGCACCCGGTGTCACAGGAATGTCATGAAGATCATCAAAGACCTCAGCCACCCAAGCCATGGGTCCGTTCACACCGCTATCATCCAGAAGGCGAGGTAAGTACAGGTGCATCAAATCTTGGACCGAGAGACTTAAAAACAGCTTCGATCTCAAGGCCACCAGACTGTTAAATAGCCATCAGTACCCTGCCCTGAACATAGTCACTGTCTCTAGCCGGCTACCACTTAGTTACTCATCCCTGTACATTAGAGGCTGCTGCCCTATGTACATTGACATGGAACACTGGTCACTTTAATAATGGAACACTGGTCACTTTAATAATGGAACACTGGTCACTTCAATAATGTTTAAATACTGTTTTACCCATTTCATATTTATTCATGTTTATTTATTCAACTATTGCTGTACATACAGTATACTATTCTATCCTACGTATTCTTCGGATATACTATAAATTCTATCCACATGCTGTCCGGAATGGCTATACGTCCCATCACATGTACTGTATATAGATCTATACTCCGGACTCCGACATTGCTTGTCCAAATATTTCTATATTTCTTATTTCCATTATTTTACTTTTAGATTAGTGTGTATTGTTGTGTATTGTTAGATATTATTGCACAGTTGGAGCTAGGAACACAAGCTACACCCGCAATAACATCTGCTAAATATGTGTATGCAACCAATCAAATTTGAATTGATAATTTCTCTGTCATTCCAATTCCGGTGTATGTGATGATTATCTGACTTTTCAAATGTGAAGACTGCAGCTGAGCTACATCCTTTCTCACAAAAACAGAGCATCAGATGACTGGCCTGTAATTGTGTTCTGATGTCAGTTACTTCAATCATTATCACAAAGCTGTAGCCAAAATGTGATGGATTATCTGGTCTGTTCAAAGTTTAACCAGCCTCCTAACCTCCTCACAGTGTCACTCTGTTGGATAATCTGTTCAGGAGGATGATGCATCTGGTGGAAAAAGGACTGCCCATTCCAGGATGTCCTAGGATCCCACGAGTGAGGGGTATCCACATGAGGTAAACACAGTGGTGGTGAGTCAGTGGAACAGTAGTGTGTCCAAAATGACACCCTCTTCTCGAAATGGCACCCTCTTCCCTATGAATAGCAAACCCAGGTCTGTAATAGAATGATCCAGGGTAATGTAGTGACCACATCAGGTAAACACATGGGACTGGGTCAGTAATAGACTAACCCAGGGTAGCGTAGTGAGGGCTAGCCCAGTGCCAGTGTATCTCATGCAGCACCAGAGTAGCCAAGGTATTCTCTCATCTGCTAACCTGCTGTTGCTGCTTTTAGTCTGACCCAGATACACGGACGTGAACCCACCCAGGCCTTAATGACTTTACCCGACGATACTCCTCGTAGTAGTCCCTCTCTACACAACTATTTTTGCTCAGATCATTGGCACAGATCACAGTCAGACACAGGAAGACCAGACTTCCTGGTCAGGCACAGGATGATGAAACAGAGCTGCTACTGTTGGACAAGGTCCTCTCACTGTCAATCCTAATAAACACAGTCTCAAATAACATCACCTTATTACCACAAAACGACTGGTTATTGCTTAATGAACTGATCACTACGTTTTTATTGGAGGGATTTCTCAATGGCACCACCAGATTTAGCCTTGGGACGAGTGATAATGGTAGGAATTCAAAGTGGAGGGAGGATCCTGGATAACGTGTACGTAGAGAGAAAAATATGTAGGCCTGATTCTCAAGGATAGTGGGAAAGGGAAAGAGGCTGGGTTTAGTGAGATTCCTCCTCATCTCAGAGGGAGCTGCTGCCACACCTTGGTCTGTGCTTGCAGCAGGTCCACGACTCCTCCCGTTATGGCCCAGGGAGGGTTCGAGTTGAATCCACAGGTTCAAACAGAGATGAAAGGCGTTGTTAGGATGGTGTCAATATGACCGCCTGCCAAGTAAGCCCTACTTAGTGCAATCCCAGATGTTCCTGACACTGAATATTCTCCTGTGAAATGCAACGAGGGAGCTTCTGCCAGACCTTTCACATCAAAGTATGGGGAGGAGGACTCAAAACGATGAGCACCGTCCTCCTGCAGCTCCAGGCTTTTCATGCTGAGAAAAACCTCTGTGATTTAGTACAGTAATAAGAGGGTAGGGTCCTACATCAGAATAGTTGACGTTGATTCATTTGTCCTGTGAGTATGCATTTTTAGGCAGGAGGAAAAGTAACAGTACATTACGGTACATAAGGCACCCCCCGCATCCCCCTCATAATAATATAATTATCTATGTCAGAGATGTCAGTCAGTCCCCCGTCCTGTTAGAAAAACATCTGTATTAAACAACACAACATCTACCTGGTGAAGCAGCCAGTCACTTCTCTATAACAAAGCCCAGTCTGAGAGCAGTGCTAGGGTTTAGAATTTCTTCATTGGAAAACATGCAGCTCTCACTGACTACTGTAAGTGATCAACTGGCTAGTTTACTTCAAGCACAGTAAACAGTGAGAAAAGTTCAATAAAAAAGTATATTTTAAAAAATCCCCCTGGTCCTGGTTCAGCAGACGGTGTTTATAATGCGGTCTACCAATCATACATGCACATTATGCCCTGGGCTACATCATTACAGACAAGCCCCAACCAATAGAGGAATGCCATAACTCAATATCTTTCTTCATCCCTCATTACAAATGGACTGGATCTTCTTTATGTAAACGTTTTACTGCGACTGGGAGAAGATATTTTAGGGTATTTTACCACGGGGGAAAGTATAGCTATTATGTGTCATGACTGTCCTGATCAGGTCAGGTTACAGGAGACCACAACCCTACAGATTATATCTCAACCCCAACAGAGGAGGAGAGTTCTAGGGGTCTGAAGATGTGGGGGTTTTATGACCCCTCACGCCCCTGGTAAATCTCAGGCCACAGACAAATTCCTTTGTCCTATTACTATGAAGAACCAGCCTCAGAACATTAAACATGAAATAAAGGGACTTTGGAACAATGGTTTCCGTCAGCCACAATGGTGGTCACGACAATAGATGGAATATGAAAATGTATGTCATTTTTGTTTAGTTATTAAAGGTTAATAGATGACGTTATTACGAAAACATTGTAACGTGAAAAGTTTTCCTAGTATATGTTTGTGTCACGCCCTGGTCAAAGTAATTTGTGTTTATCTTTATGTATTTGGTCAGGCCAGGGTGTGGCATGGGGTTTTTGTAATTGTGGTGTGTTTGACTTGGGGTTTTGGTGGTGGTATTGGGATTGTAGCTTAGTGGGTTGTCTAGCAAAGTCTATGGCTGTCTGGAGTGGTTCTCAATCAGAGGCAGGTGCTTATCGTTGTCACTGATTGGGAACCATATTTAGGCAGCCATATTCTTTGAGTTTGTCGTGGGTGATTGTCCTTAGTGTCCTATCTGTCCTTAGTGTCTTTGTCCTTAGTGTCCTATGTGTACTCTCGGTTAGTTTTCACCAGATAGGCTGTTACGGTTTCGTTTATTGTTTTTGTAGTGTTCGTGTAAGTTCGTGTTTCTTTGTTTTATTAAATATGAATCTCAATCAACACGCTGCGTTTTGGTCCGATCCTTGTTCTACCTCTTCGTCAGAGGAGGATATAGAAGAAAACCGTAACAGAACCACCACCAACGGACCAAGCGGCGTGTCAACAGGCAGGAGCAGCCGAAAAGGGAGATGCTAAATAAGGATTTCTGGACATGGGAGGAAATCCTCGACGGGAGAGGACCCTGGGCTAAACCAGGGAAGTGTAGCCGCCCAAAGGAGCAGCAGGAACAGAGGCAACAGAGGCAACAGAGGCAGCAGCAGCAGGAGCAGCAGCTGCAGTGGGAGAGGCTGCACTACCTGGAGAAACGGACATGGGAGGACGAACTGGACGGTAAAGGACCCTGGGATCAGCCTGGAGATTATTGTCGCCCCAAAGCCGAGCTGGAGGCAGCAAAAGCAGAGAGGCGGCATTATGAGGAGCTAGCACGGCAGAGCGGATGGAAGCCCGAGAGTCAGCCCCAAACATTTATTGGGGGGGGGGGCTCACAGGGAGTATGGCTATGCCAGGTAGGAGACCTGCGCAAGCTCCCTGTGCTTACCGGGGGGCTGGAGAGACCGGGCAGGCACCGTGTTATGCTGTGGAGCGCACGGTGTCTCCAGTGCGGGTGCACAGCCCGGTTCGGTATATTCCAGCTCCGCGTATCGGCCGGGCTAGATTGAGCGTCGAGCCAAATGCCATGAAGCCAGCTCTACGCGTCTGGTCCCCAGTGCGTCTCCTTGGGCCGGCTTACATGGCACCAGCCTTGCGCTCGGTGTCTCCCGTTCGCCTGCATAGCCCAGTGCGGGCTATTCCACCTCGCCGCACTAGCAGGGCAACCGAGAGCATTCAACCAGGTAAGGTTGGGCAGGCTCGGTGCTCAAGAGCTCCAGTGTGCCTGCACGGCCCGGTCTATCCGTCACCACCTCCACGCACCAGTCCTCCGGTGGCAGCCCCCCGCACTAGGCTGTCTCTCCGGCCCATCCTTACGGGGGCTCCCTCTTCTCCAGCGCTGCCAGAGCCTTTCTCCTCTCCTGCGCTGCCGGAGTCTCCCGCCTGTCCAGCGCTGCCAGAGCCTTTCTCCTCTACAGCGCTGCTGGATTCTCCCGCCTGTTTAGCGCAGCCAGAGCCTTCCTCCTCTCCTGCGCTGTCGGAGTCTCCCTCCTCTCCAGCGCTCTCAGAGCCTTTCTCCTCTACAGCACTGCTGGTCTCCCGCCTGTTCAGCGCAGCCAGAGCTGTCAGTCTGCATGAAGCAGCCCGAGCTGTCAGTCTGCAAGGAGCTGTCAGTCTGCAAGGAGCTGTCAGTCTGCAGGGAGCTGTCAGTCTGCAAGGAGTTGTCAGTCTGCACGGAGCTGTCAGTCTGCAAGGAGCTGCCAGTCTGCAAGGAGCTGCCAGTCAGCACGGAGCCGCCAGAGCTGTCAGCCTATATGGAGCAGCTAGTGCCGCCAGTCTGCCCAGCGCCGTCAGTGCCCCCAGTCTGTCCAGCGTCGCCAGTCTGCCCAGCGTCGTCAGTCTGCCCAGCGCCGCCAGTCTGCCCAGCATCGCCAGTCTGCCCAGCACCGCCAGTCTGCCCAGCACCGCCAGTCTGCCCAGCGTCGCCAGTCTGCCCAGCGTCGTCAGTCTACCCAGCGCCACCAGTCTGCCCAGCATCGCCAGTCTGCCCAGCATCGCCAGTCTGCCCAGCATCGCCAGTCTGCCCAGCACCGCCAGTCTGCCCAGCACCGCCAGATCTGCCAGTCAGCCAGACTCTTCCAGATCTGCCAGTCAACCAGACTCTTCCAGATCTGCCAGTCAACCAGACTCTTCCAGATCTGCCAGTCAACCAGACTCTTCCAGATCTGCCAGTCAACCAGACTCGTCCAGATCTGCCAGTCAACCAGACTCGTCCAGATCTGCCAGTCAACCAGACTCGTCCAGATCTGCCAGTCAACCAGACTCTTCCAGATCTGCCAGTCAACCAGACTCTTCCAGATCTGCCAGTCAACCAGACACTTCCAGATCTGCCAGTCAACCAGACTCTTCCAGATCTGCCAGTCAGCCAGGATCTGCCAGTCAGCCAGGATCTGCTGAAACCACCAGCCAGCCAGGAGCTGGTAGATCTATCTACCTGCCTGAGCTTCCTCTCACTCCTGAGCTTCCTCTCACTCCTGAGCTTCCTCTCACTCCTGAGCTTTCTCTCACTCCCGAGCTTCCCCTCAGTCCCGAGCTGCCTCAGTCCCGAGCTGTCCTTCAGTCCCGATCTGCTCCTCAGTCCAGTGGGGTTCTGGGTGAGGACTATTAGGCCATGGTCGGCGGCGAGGGTGGACTATCCAGGGACGAAGGGAGAGGGGACTAAGACATTAAATGAGTGGGGTCCGGAGCCGGAGCCGCCACCATGGACAGACGCCCACCCGGACCCTCCCTATTGTTTTGAGGTGCGTTCGGGAGTCCGCACCTTAGGGGGGGGGGGGGTTCTGTCACGCCCTGGTCAAAGTATTTTGTGTTTATCTTTATGTATTTGGTCAGGCCAGGGTGTGGCATGGGGTTTTTGTAATTGTGGTGTGTTTGTCTTGGGGTTTTGGTGGTGGTATTGGGATTGTAGCTTAGTGGGTTGTCTAGCAAAGTCATTGGCTGTCTGGAGTGGTTCTCAATCAGAGGCAGGTGCTTATCGTTGTCTCTGATTGGGAACCATATTTAGGCAGCCATATTCTTTGAGTTTGTCGTGGGTGATTGTCCTTAGTGTCCTATCTGTCCTTAGTGTCTTTGTCCTTAGTGTCCTATGTGTACTCTCGGTTAGTTTTCACCAGATAGGCTGTTTCGGTTTCGTTTATTGTTTTTGTAGTGTTCGTGTAAATTCGTGTTTCTTTGTTTTATTAAATATGAATCTCAATCAACACGCTGCGTTTTGGTCCGATCCTTGTTCTACCTCTTCGTCAGAGGAGGATATAGAAGAAAACCGTAACAGTTTGATGTTTATACATTCTACGTTTTATGGAAAATATCCAAAGAGAAGGTTTTGGGAAAGATGAAATGTTAAGTTAGTTGTCTAAAATGGGGTTTGAGTAAAATCTAGACCTTACCTCATTAACTTGGTACGCCCAGAGAACTGCCCTAAAGGCAGTTATGCCCACTTCTGACCCAAGGGTATAAAACCTGTGAGTATAGAATTTACAGAGAAGACTACGTGACCCAAGCTGCAGCCAAGGTCTAAAAAGTCAACGAACCAAGAACG
Organism: Oncorhynchus kisutch; assembly: GCF_002021735.2. Classification (NCBI taxonomy): domain Eukaryota; kingdom Metazoa; phylum Chordata; class Actinopteri; order Salmoniformes; family Salmonidae; genus Oncorhynchus; species Oncorhynchus kisutch. Next base: position 24,893,854 of record NC_034187.2, read on the forward strand.
CAACACAAGTTTGAAGACAAAGAAATCCTTTTCTACCCAAGCTATGGATGAGTAGCTGTGTCTAAGGGGGTGAATTCAAGCCAGACCCCCTTAGCATCCAATCCCAGTGAATCGTGGTATCTAAAAGGATTCATTCCTATGCTGTGAGCTCTGAGCTACAGAGCTGTCTGTCCTCAGAAGACCCCTTCCATAGCAAGGGTGAGGGAACAGACTCCTAAGCCAAAAAGACACTGACATCGGGGAGGACGATCAGAGAGGTACGCCGGAGAGGTGCGTCATCGAGCAGCCTGAACGTTACTCTGAATGGTCCACGCATAGAATCCTTGGAGATCATCCCCACGTAATCATTTTATTCTGACCCATAAGTGCGGCAGTTTGGCGCAAGGCTAGGGTTAGAATAAGCATAGCTGACAAATTCACCCAAATGTATATTTCTCTTGTGTACTTTCTTTTTTCTCTCTCTCTTTGAAATCCACGTTGGGTAACACGCGCCATAGTGTTGGTCCGTTCTAATCAATAGCCTATAATGTGTTTTGTCTATATGTATCTTTTATCATAATTTTTGCTTTTTAGAAAATAAATATTCAACTAAGATTGGTGTGGTACGAACTCATTGGTGAGACCCGGGTTTGTGCAGATTCACAGGTTATACATTCAGAACGAGATTGTGAGAGGTAACTGGTTAATTAGCGGCTGTTGTAAAAATCGATATTCTGATATTCTTTGAGTTAATTTGGGAAATAGAAACTCAATAAAAACTAGTTTTCCCATGGTGCCCCAGGTTAATGAGTTAATAATTGCTTGATTCAGTTAATCACACAATTAGAAACTTGTAATCATTCGATGAGCAACAGTCGTCACATTAACTAATACAACGTCACAACATATGTGAATGTATAATATACTGATGCAGATGTGACAAAGTGATATAAGTGTTTGAGCATTAATTATGTAAATGACATACTCATATATGTTTTACAGTGTTTTGTCAGTACATTTATACATTTAGCTGTTAACATTTTAGTAAGAATTAGGGTAACAATATTGTATCCATTTCCTAAAAAGCCCAGCAATGTGTCATGGCACTAAACTGCTTCAGTCCAGACATAGCAAGCTTTTAGTCAGCGCCAGTTCAGTGAACGCTGCACAGACAGCCACCCAGTCGCACGAACGTGTTGACTTTCTAACCTCTCTCTCTCTCTCCTTCTCATTGTCTGTATCTGCCCCTCTCGCTCACTCTCCTCTCTCTCTCACAGAGATGGGATGGCCTTACATCATGCTAATTGCATGCACGATGGCCGGAGTGGCCAGTGCCTGAGGGGTTGGCTCAGGACCACCGGATTGACTGAGCTCTGTGTCACCAGTTGGCCGGAGGTGCAACAATAAGGCTTAATGCGTGATTAAGTCCCATATTGCCTGTCATTATGGGAGAGCTAGTCAAGCATGAGAATGGTGAGGCTCTTACAAACTGCACTCTGCTCTACAGCTCATCTTGTGTCTTTTTCTCTGGGCTTCTCTCGCTGTGCCTCTCTTTATCTCACTGCTCTGTCTCCCTCTCTTTAAACACATTACTTTCACTCTGCAGTAAGGTGTGGAATCCATATTACTACTGTCAGAGTACATTTCTGTACATGCTGGACTATGTTAGAGAAAGGATTTAATCCAAACCCACAACCACAGGTAGCAGCTAAAAGGTCATAACTGACAGCATCAAAGGAAGAAGATATTTACTAAAGGGATGATACAAATCTGTTTTTTCTCTGAGTCAATTATTAAAATCCACCCCCACATGTTGAGCATCTGGTTTGGTATTTTAATCAATGGTGTTCTGATCTGCCCATTTGTTTCTATAACCCAGAAAAGTCAGAGAATTCCTGCAGGAGAAAAACCAACACCATGACAGCATTAACATCTACTAAATCAAAAAGTGAACATAGCCAGAAGATCCATATAGACGACACAGTATATTCACAGTCATTATGACATGTTTTAGGTGGTTCAGAACAAGACTCATGCTCATACAGTTCATACAGGCATTTTTTTTAACATTAGGCCCACTGTGATAATTACAGAAGTTTTGTATCATTTAAATTAAGGAGTGGGCCATTAAGAAGGAACAATGCATTATGATTATTAAGTCAAACACAGTGTATATAGCTGCTGCGGTATCAGGGTATGACATATGTCACGCCCTGACCTTAGAGAGCCTGTTTATTTCTCTATTTGGTTAGGTCAGGGTGTGATTTGGGTGGGCATTCTAGTTTTCTATTTCTTTGTTGGCTGGGTATGGTTCCCAATCAGAGGCAGCTGTCTATCGTTGTCTCTGATTGGGAATCATACTTAGGCAGCCTGTTTTCCACCTGAGTTTGTGGGATCTTGTTTTTGCACAGTAGCTGTTTAGCCCTGCAGAACTTTACGTTTGTGTATATTTTGTTGTTCATTTTAAATAAAGAAGATGTACACTTTCCACGCTGCGCTTTGGTCTCATTCTGACGACAGACGTAACAACATAATTGATAAGCTCAATAAGCTAAGGACCCTGGGACCTAACACCTCCCTCTGCAACTGGATCCTGGACTTCCTGACAGGCCACCCCAGGTGGTAAGTGTAGGTAACAACACATCCGCCACACTGATACTCAACACGGGGCCCCCTCAAGGGTGCATGCTCAGTCCCCTCCTGTACTCCCTATTCACTCATGACTACATGGTCAGGCACGACTCCAACACCATCATTAAGCTTGCCGATGACACAACAGTGGTAGGCCTGATCACAGACAATGATCGAGACAGCCTATGGGAGACAGCCTATGGGAAGGAGGTCAGAGACCTGGTCGTGTGATGTTAGGACAACAACCTCTCCTGCAACATCATCAAGACAAAAGAGATGATTGTGGACTACACGAAAAGCAGGACTGAGCAAGCCCCCATTCTCATCGACGGGGCTGTAGTAGAGCAGGTTGAGAGCTTCAAGTTCCTTGGTGTCCACATCACCAACAAACTAACATGGTCCAAGCTCACCAAGACAGTCGTGAAGAGGGCACAACAAAACCTATTCCCACTCAGGAGACAAGATTAAAGATTTGGCACGGGTCCTCAGATCCTCAGAAGGTTCTACAGCTGCACCATTGAGAGCATCCTGACCGGTTGCATCACTGCCTAGTATGGTAACTACTCGGCCTCCGACCACAAGGCACTACAGAGGGTAGTGCGTATGGCCCAGTACATCACTGGGGCCAAGCTTCCTGCCATCCAGGACGTCTATACCATGTGGTGTCAGAGGAAGGCCCTAAAAATTGTAAAAGATTCCAGCCACAATAATCATAGACTTTTTTCTCTGCTACCGCACTGCAAGCAGGACCAGAGCGCCAAGTCTAGGTCCAAGAGGCTTCTGAACAGCTTCTACCCCCAAGCCATAAGACTACTGAACATCTAATCAAATGGCTACCCAGACTATTTGCATTGCCCACCCCCTCTTTTACGCCACTACTGTCTGTTATTATCTATACATAGTCACTTTAATAACTCTACCTACATGTACATATTACCTCAATTACCTTGACTAACTGGTGTCCCCACACATCAACTCTGTACAGGTACCCCTTGCATATAGTCTCACAATGGTTATTTTACTGCTGCTCTTTAATGACTTGTTCCTTTTATTTCTTATTTTCTAAACTGCATTGTTGGTTAGGGGCTTGTAAGTAAGCATTTCACTGTAAGGTGAAACCTACACCTGTTGTATTCGGCGCATGTGACTAATAAAATGTGATTTGATTTGAGTTGCTGGATAATTGCGGGAACTGGAACACGCTATTGTAGATGTCGATCCAGAGCATTCCTAACATGCTCAACGGGTGAATTGTTTGGTGAGTATGCAGACCATGGAAGAACTCTGACCTTTTCGGCTTCCAGGAATTGTGAACAGATCCTTGCGACATGGGGCCATGTATTATCATGCTGTGAAACATGAGCTGACGGTGTCAGGGTATGCAGACAGGAGATTGGAGCTGGTTGGTATTGAGTGCCTGTCTCTACTGTACATCCGGGTCTCTCCACTCTTGGTGATTACCCAGCTCAGCTTGTCCCTGCCAACACAAACCCATCTCTTCTCATCTCCAGCCTGGGCCTAAAGAATTTGCCATTACTTAAAAGAGAGGAGGACATCATTTGAGAAACTATAAGATGCTATTGAACCATTAATACATGGAGGGGTAAATTCTCCTTCGTTTCCCTCTCACACATTACTGTCAATGCTAAGCCGCTTTCTGCCTAAACATTCATCTACAGTACGTACCTACCTGTGCTTGTCTAGGCAAACAGGAGAGCCCGGGCCAATCGTATATAGATAGATAGTTTGCGTTGATGGATGAAATACTTTTGCATTGTGTACTACAATTCTGTGGTGTGTCATGGAATCAAAGTCGTTGTATCAGGGGCCTTTATCGTTCAACAGTGGAAATAATGAGACACTGTGGATCTCACACACACACTCACAAACTTGTACAGATGCACCATTGAGAGCATTCTGTTGGGCTGTATCACCGCCTTGCACAGCAACTGAACCTCTGCCTTATCTCAGCTCACTGGTCACCATAACAATACCCACCCATAGTACGCGCTCCAGCAGAAATATCTCGCTGGTCATCCCCAAAGCCAACACCTAATTTTGCCGCCTTTCCTTCCAGTTCTCTGCTGCCAATGACTGGAACAAATTGCAAAAATCCCTGAAGTTGGAGACTTATATCTCCCTCACTAATTTTAAGCATCAGCTATCGGAGCAGTTTACCGATCGCTGCAGCTGTACATAGCCCATCTGTAAATAGCCCATTCAACTACCTACCTCATCCCCACATTGTTTAATTAACTTTTTTGCACACCAGTATTTCTACTTGCACATCATCATCTGCACATCTACACTCGTGTTAATTTGCTAAATTGTAATTACTTCACTACTCTGGCCTATTTATTGCCATACCTCCTTACTCCATTTGCACACACTGTATAAAGATTTTTGTATTGTGTTATTAACTGTACATTTGTTTATCCTATGTGTAACTCTGTGTTGTTTTTGTCGCACTGCTTTGCTTTATCTTGGCCAGGTCATAGTTGTAAATGAGAACTTGTTCTCAACTGGCCTACCTGGTTAAATAAAGGTGAAATAAAAATAAATTTTAAAAAACATCCTCAAACGCAGGGCTCTCCAGTGGGTGGTGCGGTTAGCCCAACGCATCACCCGGGGCACAGTGCCTGCTCTCCAGGACATCTACAGTACCCGGTGTCACAGGAAGGCCAAAATAATTATCAAGGACCTCAGCCACCTGAGCCAACGGTCTGTTCACCGCGCTACCATCTAGAAGGCAAACCGGGAGTACAGGAGGGGGCTGAGCACGCACCCTAGTGGGGCCCCTTTTTTGATGATCAGTGTAGTGGAGGTGTTGTTGCCTACCTTCACCACCTGGGGGCAGCCCATCAGGAAGTCCAAGACCCAGTTGCACAGGGTGGGATTCAGACCCAGGGCCCCAAGCTTAATGATGAACTTGGAGAGTACTATGGTTGAAGGCTGAGCTGTAGTCAATCAACAGCATTCTTATATCCTCTTTCCCAGATGGGATAGGGCAGTGTGCAGTGCGATGGTGATTGTATCATCTGTGGAACATTTGGGGCGGTATGCAAATTGCAGTGGGTCTAGGGGTTTGGGTAAGATGGAGGTGATATGATTCTTAACTAGCCTATCAAATCACTTGATGATGACAGAAGTGAGTGCTATGGGGTGATAGTAATTTAGTTCAGTTTCCTTCGCTTTCTTGGGTACAGAAACAATGGTGGACATCTGAGGTACTCACCTCTCAGACTGTGACTTTACTGTACCCCACAAGGGACTCAGTACTTACATGTTGAGCTTTTTGAGTGTAGGATGGGTGGGAGGTGTGTTTTTGTGTGTGCATACCTTTGTTTGTTTCAGTTTATTGTAAAGCAGTAGCAGCTTGGTAAGGCTTTGGGTGTGGCATTGTAGGGGTGTGGGTTTTGTAGAGGGGGAGTGGGGGTATAGCTCCAGATTGTCTGTGGGAGTGGCAGGCAAGGAGGCCAGGGCCAGACTCTCTCCCCCACTCAGACTCCCAGCCTTAGCAAAGGAGCCAGTCTCCTCAGCAAGGCCTTAAATAAACCACACACACATTTCACTGTCATTAGCGCACACTCACACACTCCCTTTCATCCCTCTTATTACCAACACACTCCAGCACTGAACCAACAGGCTAATGCAATAAATGCAGTGTGTCCCTGATTCTTTGTCAGCACCGCAACAGTATGGAGTGAGTCAACCCCACATCCCCACCCAGTGGCGACACATCTGTCACGTTGTATAATGATAGGAGACAGCCACAGGAATACGAAATAGTTTTTTAAATTTCACTATCCAAAACAGCGTACGTCATGAACATGACGGGGATGAAGCCCAAAACAAACACGTGTATATTCACTGCTCAAAAAAATAAAGGTAACACTTAAACAACACAATGTAACTCCAAGTCAATCACACTTCTGTGAAATCAAACTGTCCACTTAGGAAGCAACACTGATTGACAATAAATTTCACATGCTGTTGTGCAAATGGAATAGACAACAGGTGGAAATTATAGGCAATTAGCAAGACACCCCCAATAAAGGAGTGGTTCTGCAGGTGGTGACCACACCACTTCTCAGTTCCTATGCTTCCTGGCTGATGTTTTGGTCACTTTTGAATGCTGGCGGTGCTTTCACTCTAGTGGTAGCATAATACGGAGTCTACAACCCACATAAGTGGCTCAGGCAGTGCAGCTCAAACAGGATGGCACATCAATGCGAGCTGTGGCAAGAAGGTTTGCTGTGTCTGTCAGCGTAGTGTCCAGAGCATGGCGGCGCTACCAGGAGACAGGCCAGTACATCAGGAGACGTGGAGGAGGCCGTAGGAGGGCAACAACCCAGCAGTAGGACCGCTACCTCCACCTTTGTGCAAGGAGGAGCAGGAGGAGCACTGCCAGAGCCCTGCAAAATGACCTCCAGCAGGCCACAAATGTGCATGTGTCTGCTCAAACGGTTAAAAACAGACTCCACGAGGGTGGTATGAGGGCCTGACGTCCACAGGTGGGGGTTGTGCTTACAGCCCAACACCGTGCAGGACGTTTGGCATTTGTCAGAGAACATCAAGATTGGCCAATTCGCCACTGGCACCCTGTGCTCTTCACAAATGAAAGCAGGTTCACACTGAGCACGTGACAGACGTGACAGAGTCTGGAGACGCCGTGGAGAACGTTCTGCTGCCTGCAACATCCTCCAGCATGACCGGTTTGGCGGTGGGTCAGTCATGGTGTGGGGTGGCATTTCTTTGGGGGGCCGCACAGCCCTCCATGTGCTCGCCAGAGGTAGACTGACTGCCATTAGGTACCGAGATGAGATCCTCAGACCCCTTGTGAGACCATATGCTGGTGCGGTTGGCCCTGGGTTCCTCCTAATGCAAGACAATGCTAGACCTCATGTGGCTGGAGTGTGTCAGCAGTTCCTGCAAGAGGAAGGCATTGATGCTATGGACTGGCCCACCTGTTCCCCAGACCTGAATCCAATTGAGCACATCTGGGACATCATGTCTCGCTCCATCCACCAACGCCACGTTGCACCACAGACTGTCCAGGAGTTGGCAGATGCTTTAGTCCAGGTCTGGGAGGAGATCCCTCAGGAGACCATCAGCCACCTCATCAGGAGCATGCCCAGGCATTGTAGGAAGGTCATACAGGCACGTGGAGGCCACACACACTACTGAGCCTCATTTTGACTTGTTTTAAGGACATTACATCAAAGTTGGATCAGCCTGTAGTGTGGTTTTCCACTTTAATTTTGAGTGTGACTCCAAATCCAGTACTCCATGGGTTGATAAATTTGATTTCCATTGATCATTTTTGTGTGATTTTGTTGTTAGCATATTCAACTATGTAAAGAGTTCATTCAGATCTAGGATGTGTTATTTTAGTGTTCCCTTTATTTTTTTGAGCAGTGTATATAACACAGGGCTGTAACCCAAACCAAGTGTGAGATGTTAACCTCTAATAAATACACTGGACGAGACCTGTGATAACAATACACGGGACGAAATGCGTAAAAACAAGTGCACACTAACACGGTAAAACACGTAAGCCGACACAACAGAGCACATGTACTCACATGACCAACGGGCATGGAACAGAGGGCACATATATAAACATACTAAACAGTGGGAATGGGAACCAGGTGTGCGTAATGAGACAAGACAGTTCGGGGTTGATGGTAATGATCCAGTTCAGTGACGTAGAAGTAGACCTCTAGGCCGGTGACGTAGACCTGGAGCTGGTGAACGAAATGAGCAGCAGTACCGGGGGAATCCGTGACACCCTCATTCAGGGGAGGTGGGGCCCACATTTCTAGCAAAAAAAATATATATAAATATTTTTTTATTTTTTATTTGGGGGGGGGGGGCGTCTTGACTGTTATGCATTTTATTTTGATACACTAGGTTTGAGTCATTAAAACACATTTTTCAACAACTCCACAAATTTCTTAAACACTATAGTTTTGGCAAGTCGGTTAGGACATCTACTTTGTGCATGAGACAAGTACATTTTCTAACAATTGTTTACAGACAGATTATTTCACTTTGTTCTGGAATTCACTGTGTCACAATTTCAGTGGGTCAGCAGTTTACATACACTAAGTTGACTGTGCCTTTAAACAGCTTGGAAAATTCCAGAAAATGATGTCATGGATTTAAGCTTCTGATAGGCAAATTGACATCATTTGAGTCAATTGGAGGTGTACTTGTGGATGTATTTCAAGGCCTACCTTCAAACTCAGTGCCTCTTTGCTTGACATCATGGGAAAATCAAATGAAATCAGCCAAGACCTCAGAAAAAAATTGTGGACCTCCACGAGTCTGGTTCAACCTTGGGAGCAATTTCCAAACGCCTGAAGGTACCACGTTCATCTGTAGAAACAATAGTACGCAAGTATAAACACCATGGAACCACGCAGCCGTCATACTGCCCAGGAAGGAGATGTTCTCTGTCTCCTAGAGATGAACATACTTTGGTACGCAAAGTGCGACTCAATCCCAGAACAACAGCAAAGGACCGTGTGAAGATGCTGGAGGAAACGGGTACAAAAGTATCTATATCCACAGTAAAACGAGTCCTATATCGACATAACCTGAAAGGCCGCTCAGCAAGGAAGAAGCCACAGCTCAAAAACCTCCATAAAAAAAGCCAGACTATGGTTTGCAACTGCCCTTGGGGACAAAAATTGAACTTTTTGGAGAAATGTCCTCTGGTCTGATGAAACAAAAATATAACTGTTTGGCCATAATGACCATCGTTATGTTTGGAGGAAAAAGGGGGAGGCTTGCAATCCGAAGAACACCATCCCAAACATGAAGCGCAGGGGTGGCAGCATCATGTTGTGGGGGTGCTTTGCTGCAGGAGGGACTGGTGCACTTCACAAAAGAGATGGCATCATGAGAAGGAAAATTATGTGGATATATTGAAGCAACATCTCAAGACATCAGTCAGGAAGTTAAAACTTGGTCGAAAATGGGTCTTCCAAATGGACAATGACCCTAAGCATACTTCCATTTTAAGCAAAATGGCTTAAGGACAACAAAGTCAAGGTATTGCCCAAAGTCAAGGTAAAGCCCTGACCTCAATCCCATAGAAAATTTGTGGACAGAACTGAAAAAGCATGTGCGAGCAAGGAGGCCTACAAACCTGACTCAGGTACACCAGCTCTGTCAGGAGGAATGTGTCAAAATTCACTTATTGTGGGAAGCTTTTGGAAGTCTACCCAAAACGTTTGACCAATGTTAAACAATTTAAAGGCATTGCTACCAAATACTAATTGTGTGTATGTAAACTTCTGACCCACTGGAAGTGTGATGAAAGAAATAAAAGTTGAAATAAATACTTCTCTCTACTATTATTCTGACATTTCACATTCTTAAAATAAAGTGGTGATCCCAACTGACATAAAATAGGGAATTTTTGCTGGAATTAAATGTCAGGAATGTTGAAAAGCTGAGTTTAAATGTATTTGGCTAAGGTGTATGTATACTTCCGACTTCAACTCTATACGTCATTGAGTTAATAAAGCCGCAGACACAAACATGGTCTCGTTTTTGTTTTCTTGAGTAAGGCAGCTCAAAAATGCAGGTGTTTCAGCCCAGCTCAGTGCTTTCTGTGGTGGTGGGCCAAGCTAGCAGAAAATATGGAGCGTCGTGCCGTGATTGGCTCAGTGTTCTGTCACTCATGTTGAAACTATGTCACTTCAAAGTCTAAGGGGAGAACCTCGAGAATTCGAGCCCTTTGGGTATTGACATAGAGATACATTCGAAGTGTCCATCCAAGAAGGCTCAAGGTCATTGGCCACAGATATAATGTCAAATCACATTATATGTACAGTAGCTTTGATTGGACTGTCATGTCAACATCATACTTTTAAAATCTTAGCTAGCAGTTATCATCATGAATCAAGTCGACAATCTACTGGCAAATCCTTTTCAATTCTTGTCATATGAAGATAAATAATGAAGATAAATGATATATAAAATGTATCGGTGCTCATCAGCCATTGGACATAAACATTACACAACAAGTTGGAAATCGCAAATTCGACAATGAGTGGTTTGGAAGGAAGTGAGCACAATAAGATGAGTCCAAAGATGTATTGTCTGCTGCTGCATATATTATGTAATATGCCAGGGAGGTATGTATACCATAGCTAAGAAAGTAATTAATGTGTCTTACGCTAATAATTTGGTCCCTTTTCCCCTCTTTCGCCTACTGTTCTGACTTGGTGGTGCACATGTAGCCTATAGCCTGTTTTAGAGAAATGTAATCATATAATATTGTTAGAGCTTTCATTGTCTTCTTATATGACCTCGTTATTATACTATGGTTCTGACTTGGTGTACAGGGAGAATACTGTAAGAACGGCCCATGTTCTGAATTTCAAAAGTGCTGAACAAATAGTTATATTGACTACGTCCGTCCTAGCTCGCTCGTTAATGTCTTATTCGGAATTACAGTTTGCCTCATCCGCTCGTCGTTCCCTTATACCATAGTTTGTACATCTCAATTGTCAGTAGAAACCTCATTTGTTTAAACAAGTCAACCATATCAGCTATGTTTTTAAAACGGCAGTAAATGAGGCTGAATGAATTGTTTCGCTACTAGAGAAGGCTTCGCTGACAGCCAGGTGTAGCAGTGGTAAGATGTTGGGACTGCTGTTGGGACTCTGCTGTTGGGACAGCTTTATGTAGGCCCTAACAGTTTCTGGGCACCGTTTGTCACCGTTATAGTGGAATTAATGTATTGTCTAGTTTTGTGTTGTGGTTTTGCTGGCATGCAAAAAAAAATGTATGTCCCACCAAGATGTACATGCTAAAATCGACACTGACCCCACCCTTAGGATCCGGTTCTCAGAGTTACAATGATGCTGTATGAGGGAGGGAGTCTGAGCCAGTTTGATTGGACTGTGTGATCAATGCAGTAACAGGGAAACTGTCATGATTGACCGATTATGATTATAGCCATGGAAAACTGGTGTGGGGGCAAAATTTAGCGCAGGCTTCGGTGGGGCTATCATTCCTGCAGTGTTTATGAAAAGCCCCCCCTGGCCCGGCACTGGGACTTGGCAGACGCCCGCCGATGTCTTCTGGGCTACTGCCAGGTGTCATTTGTTGCAATTATTTTAGGATCCCCCCGTCATCAGTCATAGAGGGGCCTGTGGTTGGGAGGGAGTGGATTCATATGGGTTTTGGAGGCCTAAGATGGTGGTGCCTAGCCTACAGCTGGAGTTTTACAGCAGTAACCATCCTCTGATTTACATACAGTGGAAGCCCTATAACTCCCACAGTGATTCAGTCAATTTGTATAAGGCTGTTATTTCCAACCACATTTCAGATTCCTCTGATCTCTTTTGACTCTAAGTGGGAGATTCCGAACACGTTGAATATGTAAAGAGTAACTCAGAAGGTACTAGTCAGTAAAGGGCTTGATGAATGGATCAGTAAAGAGTGGCTTCGTCATTAACTGTAAACAAAGAGCAGTAGGTCTATCCAACAATTGCAAGCTGTGCTTCAGTACGTCGGGAACCAGTAACATTTCCTCTCTCTTGTTGACCCACTTCCTACTGATAACAAACAACAAACAACCACACAAAGCTGTGTGTACTTACCTGTGTGTACTTACCTGTGTGTACGCATAGACACGGGAAGTAGGGGTGCTGATGGTGTTGCAGCAAACCCTGAAAAAATATATATACAGTACCAGTCAAAAGTTTGGACACACCTACTCATTCCAGGGTTTTTCTTTATATTTACTATTTTCTACATTAGAATAATAGTGAAGACATCAAAACTATGAAATAACACATATGGAATCATGTAGTAACCAAAAAAGTGTTTAACAAATCAAAATGTATTTTATATTTGAGATTCTTCAAAGCAGCCACCCTTTGCCTTGATGACAGCTTTGCACACTTTTGACAATCTCTCAAGCTTCATGAGGTAGTCACCTGGAATGTATTTTAATTAATATGTGTGGTTTGTCAAAAGTTAATTTGAGCCAATCAGTTGTGTTGTGACAAGGTAGGGGTGGTATACATAAGATAGCCCTATTTGGTGAAAGACCAAGTCCATATTATGGCAAGAAAAGCTCAAATAAGCAAAGAGAAACGACAGTCCATCATTACTTTAAGACGTCCAGAAAATGTCAAGAACTTTGAAGGTTTCTTCAAAGGCAGTCGCAAAAACCATCAAGCACAATGATGAAACTGGCTCTCATAAGGACCACCAGAGGAAAGGAAGACCCAGAGTTACCTGTGCTGCAGAGGATAAGTTCATTAGAGTAAACTGCACCTCCGATTGCAGCCCAAATAAATGCTTCACAGAGTTCAAGTAACAGACACTTCTCAACATCAATGGTTCAGTGGAGACTGTGTGAATCAGGCCTTCATGTTCAAATTGCTGCAAAGAAACTACCACTAAAGAACAACAATAAGAAGAGACTTGCTTGGGCAAAGAAACACGAGCAATGGACATTAGACCGGTGGAAATCTGCACTTTGTAAGGCTATCTTTTGTTTTTCAACAGGACAATGACCAAACACACCTCCAGGCTGTGTAAGAGCTATTTGACCAAGAAGGTGAGTGATTTAGTGCTGCATCAGATGACCTAGCCTCCACTATCACCTAACCTCAACCCAATTGAGATGGTTTGGGATGAGTTGGACCGCAGAGTGAAGGAAAAGCACCCAACAAGTGCTCAGCATATGAGGGAACGCCTTCAAGACTTTTGGAAAAGCATTCCTCATGAAGCTGGTTGAGAGAATGACAAGAGTGTGCAAAGCTGTCATCACAGCAAAGGGTGGCTACTAATATTTTGATTTGCCTAACCTCTCTGGGATATGTGGGACACTAGCGCCCCCCTGGCCAAAAGCCAGTGAAAATGCAGACGCCAAATTCAAATAAATTACTATAAAAATCTAACTTTCATGAAATCACACATGTACGATACCAAATTAAGGCTACACGTGTTGTGAATCCAGCCAACATGTCAGATTTCAAAAAGGCTTTTCGGCGAAAGCAAACGATGCTATTATCTGAGGGTAGCACCTCCGTAAACAAAGGGAGAAAGCAAAGGGAGAAACCCATATTTCAACTACTCAGTCTGCTAAATCAGGATTTGTAAGATACTGATTGAAATTAAACAGACAGAGGCCCAGCTAAAATAGTCAATAAGGTTTATTCCCGAGAGCACTGGTCTGTTGTACAAAACAATTCATTTTATACTGGCTTCTCACGCACACACATTCACACAAACATACTCACACACATTCACACTAACATTAGCACACAATGTCCTGCTACCCAGCCAACAAAGATTAGGGGAATCCGTGAGACTTACTCCCCACCCCCATCCTCCCTCAAGATAGGGAGACCGAGACCCTGGGAAGTACTCTCAGTGGTCCCAGCCAAGGTCGGCACCGAATCTTGCTCAGACAGTCTGTTTTTAAGATACTATTATAGACATATTGTACAGACTATGGTTATACGTAATTCTAATCAATTTCATATGATTATATGGCTTCAGGGTGGAATATTCTAGTCATTCATGTAAATTCCATCAATAACGTGCACTTTACTCTGTATCACAGGCTGAAAGAATGGTGCATTGTGTATTAATTGATTTATGAGACATTGGTCGTTATATAAGACAGGAAGTTCCCCATGAGTTAGTTCCTCACAGGTACTAGTCGTTCTGTTAGCTCACAGATACATTCCTACCTGAGCAGACGTCACAGGTGTGCATGGAGTGTTGGTTCACCTGTGTGTGAACAGTATCATGTCATACACACAGTGTAGATAATTCTCCCTACAGAGGGTGCTACAGGACACAGTTTTGTGTATGTAATTGTTTATGTTCAGCTCCTCTGAGTCTGGCTGAATCTGGCTCTCCTTAAATGAGGAGATATCCATCAGTGCACAGCCCGTGATTTCAGCCATCAGCTGTCACCCACATGTTGGACATGAGCTGATCATGCAGCCTCTGATTGGCTAAGAGCATCGAGCTGGTCCTGCACTGGCTAATCAGGCCCAATGCATGCTCTTGCATCCCTATAAATGGACTCCCATTGGCCATTGCCTTTCAGTGCAGATCAGAGGGGGATATTTGGTATGTGTTTATGGAGCGCGTGGGTAAAAAAAAAACATTTCTATGTCCATACCCATGCATGACAATAAAGTACCCTGTGTGTGTTAACTCTCTGTGAGTTTTCCTTGTTCCTCTAACTGGGAAAGGTTTTTAGGAAATCACAGACCATTCTAATAGGAGGGTATTTCCTCACACACACAGCCAATGTGCAAGAGCCTCTTTACACTACACTAGTTTCACATCACATACTCGTTCCTGGACACATATTTTTGTAGTGTATCTAGATTAAAATCTCTCGTTCCCAAGCCACCTCGGTGGTAGTGCAGGACATATCTACACCGCATACCCCCCTCCGAGGCATTTTTCCTATTTTCTTGCCTTACATCATTGAATTGAAATAGATTTTTGGGGGTTTGTATCATTTTGTTTACACATCATGCCTACCACTTTGAAGATGCAAAATATTTTTTATTGTGAGACAAACAAGAAATAAGACAAAAAAACAGAACTTGAGCGTGCATAACTATTGGCTGCAACTCTTGGGGTATATCTATAAGCTTGGTACATCTAGCCATTGGGATTTTTGCCCATTCTTCAAGGCAAAACTGCTCCAGCTCCTTCAAGTTGGATTGGTTCCGCTGGTGTACAGCAATCTTTAAGTCATTCCACAGATTCTCAATTGGATTGACAAGGCTTTGACAAGGCCATTCCAAGACATTTAAATGTTTCCCCTTAACCTTTTTGGGATAGGGGGCGGCATTTTCACTTTTGGATGAATAGCCTGCCCAGAGTGAACTGCCTCCTACTCTGACCCAGATGCTAATATATGCATATTATTATTAGTATTAGAAAACACTCTGAAGTTTCTAAAACGGTTTGAATGATGTCTGTGAGTATAACATAACTCATATGGCAGGCGAAAACCTGAGAAAAATCCAACCAGGAAGTGAGACATCTGAGGTTTGTAGTTTTTCAAAGCTTGGCCTACAGAATACACATTGAGATATGGATAAAGTTGCACTTCCTATGGCTTCCACCGTCTTTAGAAACTTGAATGAGGATTCTACTATAAAGGAGGGGCTCATGAGACCTCTTTGAGTCAGTGGTCTGGCAGAGAGCTTTGGTCTCATGATGCACACTCCCAACAGAGGTACCTCTCGTTCCAGTGCTTTTCTGAAGACAAAGGAATTCTCCGGTTGGAACATTATTTTATGTTTTATGTTAAAAACATCCTAAAGATTGATTCCATACATCGTTTGACATGTTTCTAAAGGACTGCAATGGAACTTTTCGAGTTTTTGTCCGGATGAAGTGCCTGCGCCTCATGAAGATGGATTACTGGGCTGAACACGCTAACAACAAGTGGCTATTTGGACATAAATGACGGACTTTATGGAACTTTATAGAACAAATCAGTCATTTATTGTTGAACTGGGATTCCTGGGAGTGCCTTCTGATGAAGATCATCAAAGGAAAGTGAATAATTATGGTGTTGTTTCTAACTTTGTTGACTCCAAAATGGCGGATATTCCTCTAGCTGTTTTGGGTTCTGAGCGCCGTTCTCAGATTATGCTTTTTACGTAAAGTTTTTTTGAAATCTGACATAGCGGTTGCATTAACTTCTTAGAGCTACCCCTTCCTCCTTGTCATCAACTACACTAATTAGCATAACGCAACGGACAACAAAATCTTACTAGAAAATATTAATATTCATGAAATCACAAGTGAAATATAGTGAAACACAGCTTAGCCTTTTGTTAAGCACCCTGTCATCTCAGATTTTGAAATTATGCTTTACAGCCAAAGCAAGACAAGCATTTGTGCAAGTTTATCGATAGCCTAGCATAGCATTATGTCCAGCCAGCAGCAGGAAGCTTGGTCACAAAAATCAGAAAAGCAATCAAATTAAATCGTTTACCTTTGATGAGCTTTGGATATTTTCACTCACGAGACTCCCAGTTAGACAGCGAATGTTCATTTTGTTCCATAAAGATTATTTTTATAGCCGAAAAACCTCCTTTTCTTGTTCACTTTTTTTTTTGCGAAATCCACCGGAAATTGCGGTCACGACAACGACGAAAAAAAATGACAAATTAGATCCATAATATCGACAGAAACATCGCAAATGTTTTTAATAATCAATCCTCAAGGCGTTTTTCAAATATCTATTCGATAATATATCAACCAGGACAATTGGCTTTTCACTAGGAGCGAGAGGAACAATGGCCGCCTTTGTCTATTATGCACAAATCACTCTGAGAGCCACCACCTGACCACTGACGCAATGTTGTCGTTCACGCTCATTTTTCAAAATAAAAGTCTGAAACTATGTCTAGTGACTGTAGACACATTAGGGAAGCCATAGAAAACGAATCTGGTTGATATCCCTTTCATTGGTCAATAGGGATGCATAAGAGTCACTCCCTGATTGGATTTTTCTCAGGATTTCGCCTGCAATATCAGTTCTGTTAAACTCACAGACAATATTTTTTTGTATTGTGTAACATGATGTCCTATGAGTGTCCTATGAGTGTCATCTGATGAAGCTCATCAAAGGTTAGTGTTTAATTTGATCTATATTTCTGCTTCTTGTGACTCCTATCTTTGGCTGGAAAAATGGCTGTGTGTTTTTTCGACTTGGCTATGACCTAACATAATCATATGTGGTGCTTTCGCTGTAAAGCATTTTTGAAATCGTACATGATGGGTAGATTAACAAGATGTTTATCTTTCATTTGCTGTATTGGACTTGTTAATGTGTGAAAGTTACATATTTCACAAAAATATTTTTGAATTTCGCGCACTGCTTTTTCAGTGGAAAGTTGTTGAGAAAGGTTAAACCACTTGAGTGTTGCTTATCAGTATGCTTAGGGTCATTGTCCTGCTGGAAGGTGAACCTCCGTCCCAGTCTCAAATCTCTGGGAGACTGAAACAGTTTTCCCTCAAGAATTACCCTGTATTTAGCACCATCCATCAATTCTGACCAGTTTCCCAGTCTGTGCCAATGAAAAACATCCCCACAGCATGATGCTGCCACCACCATGCTTAGGAAAATATCCGGACCTTTGCCACCTAGGAAATGTGTGTCACTGGACCTTCTCAAATAAACTCTACAAAAAAAGAAAAGTCCCTTTTTCATGACCCTGTCTTTCAAAGATCATTTGTAAAAATCCAAATAACTTCACACATCTTCATTGTAAAGGGTTTAAACACTGTTTCCCATGCTTGTTCAATGAACCATAAACAATTAATGAACATGCACCTGTGGAACGGTCTTAAGACACTAACAGCTTACAGACAGTAGGCAATTAAGGTCACAGTTATTAAAATTAGGACACTAAAGAGGACTTTCTACTGACTCTGAAAAACACCAAAAGAAAGATGCCCAGGGTCCCTGCTCATCTGCGTGAATGTGCCTTAGGCATGCTGCAAGGAGGCATGAGGACTGCAGATGTAGCCAGGGCAATACATTGCAATGTCCGTACTGTGAGACGCTTCAGACAGAACTACAAGGAGACAGGACGCACAACTGATCGTCCTCACAGTGGCAGACCACGTGTAACGACACCTGACCAGGATCGGTGCATCCGAACATCACACCTGTAGGATAGGTACAGGATGGCAACAACAACTGCCCGAATTACACTAGGAACGCACAATCCCTCCATCAGTGCTCAGACTGTCCGCAATAGGCTGAGAGAGGCTGGACTGAGGGCTTGTAGGCCTGTTGTAAGGCAGGTCCTCACCAGACATTACCGGGAACAATGTCGCCTATGGGCACAAACTCACCGTCGCTGGACCAGACAGAACTGGCAAAAAGATGGTCTAGGGTGGTGTGTCACAGCATCATCGGACTGAGCTTGTTGTCATTGCAGGCAATCTCAACGCTGTTTATTCAAAGAGAGTGATGGAGAGTAACCTTACTCTTGCTGCCCTGTCTGGTGAGTGTGATCTGCCAGTCAGCCCCCCTCTCATTAGGGACATGAGGGACCAGCTGTTTGTGTTTGTTGTTTGCTCGGCTGGACTGAGCAACTAAGCCTTGTTTAGTTACAGGTGGTGCAGGCTACACGTAAGCACACAAAAGATTGAGTGGCGTTATGTAACCACCCTCTATTTCTCTGGTCTCAGCTCATCGCTCCTGTGCGCTGCATGCCTCCCTGATAATTGCCAAGCCTTCCAGGCTGATGATGATAGTTCAGGTAGTCAATGAGGGGTGGCTTCACCTTGCTTAACGATCGGGCTTGACTGTTTGCTGAGTAGCTGGTATCAGGGGCGTGTTTCTACTTGCTGCGTTCACCAGTCAGCTTTTTTCAAAGTTCAGCTGCAGCATGGAACTCCCATTGGAGCAGTCACTTTACAAAGAGAGAGTGAAAGAAAGAATAAAAACCTGTTGGACAGTTTCTTACACACACACACACACACACACACACACACACACACACACACACACTTTTGACAGAGGTGTAATCGCAGTATTCCAGAGAGTTCACCAAAACTTTCTGAAAATAGCTCCTTCACCTTGCAGTAAGTGTCCGGGCTCTTAAACAGCTAATTGTGTGACAAAGATATGGTGTGAGGGTGTCAAGAGGGGCGGGGGTGCGACCCTCTTTTATGGAGTGGGGGTTGTTGATACCACATCTCTGGCCAGCTCTAATAATGTCTGCCCACTGACTAGATTAGACCGTTACTGTAGGTGCAGTCGGGCAAATGGCAAAATACAGGAAAGACAACACAAGCTACCACGGTCATCCCCCTCTTCAAAGGGGGAGACACTCTAGACCCAAACTGCTACAGACCTATATCTATCCTACCCTTGTTAGGGTTGCGTCAATTCAAATCTGGTATCAGGATAAATATGACATTGAGTCACCGATTGTATACTATGTATTTTTTATTAGCTAAGCAATAAGTGGTAAACGCAATTTTCGTATATACGGGCTCTCTGTCCCACCTCGTAGGGCAAACAGAGAACTGACTTGTTCCTGACAAAGATATTATAAATATACTCTGACAGAGGTAGTTCCTGCTTCCGAGCCGGCCTGTCAGAGTAGAGACTGGGCGTGTTTTAGACTCACCCAGCCTATCGTTGATTGTTGGCGCAGAGGCTGGTCCCAGCCCCCTAAGCAGTCAGTCGTTGTAGCTGTGTAGAATATACAGTTATCAGGCACCTGGCTCCTGTTATCTAACAAAAGACTGTTTGTTCTCGCAACACTACGTTCTGAATGTGCCTCCCCCAACTCATTGCACAGTTCCTGTCTTCATGTTATTCTGTATTTTTCTATCATGAGAAAGGCCCATGGCCCTGAAAGTGTTAACAATGTCTCAAGTCAGCTATGTTGCATAACACATACATCCACACAAGCCAACAGTAGATAATATCCAATCACATACAGTGGGGCAAAAAAGTATTCAATCAGCCACCAATTGTGCAAGTTCTCCCACTTAAAAAGATGAGAGGCCTGTAATTTTCATCATAGGTACACTTCAACTATGACAGACAAAATTAGAAAAAAAATCCAGAAAATCACATTGTAGGATTTTTTATGAATTTATTTGCAAATTATGGTGGAAAATAAGTATTTGGTCACCTACAAACAAGCAAGATTTCTGGCTCTCACAGACCTGTAACTTCTTCTTTAAGAGGCTCCTCTGTCCTCCACTTGTTACCTGTATTAATGGCACCTGTTTGAACTTGTTATCAGTATAAAAGACACCTGTCCACAACCTCAAACAGTCACACTCCAAACTCCACTATGGCCAAGACCAAAGAGCTGTCAAAGGACATTGTCATTGGAGTCATTGGAACGCAGCGTTTTCAAAACCTGGGGCACTTCCGGATTGGACTTTTCTCAGGCTTTCGCCTGCAACATCAGTTATGTTATACTCACAGACATTATCTTTACAGTTTTGGAAACGTTAGAGTGTTTTCTATCCAAAGCTGTCAATTATATGCATATTCTAACATCTTTTCCTGACAAAATATCCTGTTTTTAAAAAAAAATGAAAATACTGCCCCCTAGCACCAAGAGGTTAGACGCAAGAGCCTTGGTTTCTCAAATGACTGCCTTGCCTGGTTCACCAACTACTTCTCAGACAGAGTTCAGTGTGTCAAATCGGAGGGCCTGTTGTCCGGACCTCTGGCAGTCTCTATGGGGATGCCACAGAGTTCAATTCTCGGGGCGACTCTTTTCTCTGTATACATCAATGATGTCGCTCTTGCTGCTGGTGATTCTCTGATCCACCTCTACGCAGATGACACCATTCTATATACTTCTGGCCCTTCCCTGGACACTGTGTTAACTAACCTACAGACGAGATTCAGTGCCATTACAACTCTCCTTCCGTGGCCTCCAACTGCTCTTAAATGCAAGTAAAACTAAATGCATGCTCTTCAACCGATCGCTGCCCGCATCTGCCCGCCTGTCCAGCATCACTACTCTGGACGGTTCTGACTATGTGAATATGTGGACAACTACAAATATCTAGGTGTCTGGTCAGACTGTAAACTCTCCTTCCAGACTCACATTAATCATCTCCAATCCTAAATTAAATCTAGAATCGGCTTCCTATTTCACAATCAAGCATCCTTCACTCATGCTGCCAAACATACCCTCGTAAAATTGACTATCCTACCGATCCTCGACTTCGGTGATGTCATTTACAAAATAGCCCTCCAACACTCTACTTAGCAAATTGGATGCAGTCTATCACAGTGCCATCCGTTTTGTCACCAAAGCCCCATATACTACCCACCACTGCGACCTGTATGGTCTCGTTGGCTGGCCCTCGCTTCATATTTGTCGCCAAACCCACTGGCTCCAGGTCATCTATAAGTCTTTGCTAGGTAAAGCCCTGCCTTATCTCAGCTCACTGGTCACCATAGCAGCACCCACCAGTAGCACACGCTCCAGCAGGTATATCTCACTGGTCACCCCCAAAGCCAATTACTACTTTGGCCGCCTTTCCTTCCAGTTCTCTGCTGCTAATGACTGGAACAAATTGCAAAAATCACTGAAGCTGGAGACTCATATCTCCCTCTATAACTTTAAGCACCAGCTGTCAGAACAGCTCACAGATCATTGCACCTGTACATAGCCCATCTGTAAATAGCGCATCCAACTACCTCATCCCCATACTGTTCTTTTTTTCCCTCCTTTGCAGCCCAGTATCTCAACTTGCACGTTCATCTTCTGCACATCTACCACACCAGTGTTTAATTGCTATATTGTAATTATTTCGTTACTACGGCCTATTTATTGCCTTAACTCCCTTATCTTACCTCATTTGCACACTGTATATAGACTTTTTCTATTGTGTTATTGACTGTATGTTTGTTTATTCCATGTTTAACTGAGTTGTTTGTGTCGCAATGCTTTGCTTTATCTTTGTCATGACTTCTACCGAAGTCGGTCCCTCTCCTTGTTCGGGCGGCGTTCAGCGGTTGACGTCACCGGTCTTGTAGCCATCGCCACTCCACCTTTTATTTTCCATTTGTTTTATCTTGTTTTCATGCACACCTGGCTTACGTCTCCTCATAATTACTATGTGTATTTAGCCCTCTGTTCCCTCCATGTCTGTGCGGGATATTGTTTATTGTTGAGGTTGGCACGCTTCCGGCTGGTTAGCGCCGGGTTTTATGTGTACCTGTGTTTTTGTGCAGCTAGTACTTTGTACTTTGTTTGTGGTACTTTGTGCTCTCTTAGTTGTTTTGGGCATTTGGTTTTGGTGACGCTGTTGCATCCTGGTCTTACTATTTGCCTTAGTAAAGTGCTTCGTGTTCACTCATCTCTGCTCTCCTGCGCATGACTTCTATGCACCAGCTACACCCACCATTGACAATTTTGGCTAGGTTGTAGTTTTGGCACAGTTGTAAATGAGAACTTGTTGTCACCTGACCTACCTGCTTAATTAAAGGTGAAATAAAAATACATTTAAAAAAACATACAAACATACACAGGCATTTACATGCACTTGAACAAGCACACCAGTCTTGCGTCACCGATTGAAACGATACTAGCATACACCGCTAACTAGCTAGCCAGTTACGCACGCACACACATACACTGTCAGCAGCTTGTCCTCTTGCTGTCTCTGTGTCAGAGTGTAACGTTCTTACCATGTCTTTCTCAGCTACAAACCAGCAATAAAACCACCATACAGATAGGCATTCAGAAAGTATTTCAGACCCATTGACTTTTTCCACATTTTGTTACATTACAGCCCTATTCTAAAATGGGATTCAGTTGTTTTCCCCCTCATCAATCTACAAACAATACGCCATAATGACAAAGCAAACTGAAATATCACATTTGCATAGTAAGTTTTCAGAACCTTTACTCTGTACTATGTTGAAGCCACTTTGGCAGCGATTACAGCCTTGAGTCTTCTTGGGTACGACACTACAAGCTTGGCACACCTGTATTTGGGGAGTTTCTCCCATTCTTCTCTGCAGATCCTCTCAAGCTCTGTCAGGTTGGGTGGGGAGCATTGATGGCCAGCTATTTTCAGGTCTCTCCAGAGATGTTCGTCCGGGGTCCTCAAGGACATTCAAACCGTTCTCCAGAATCCACTCCTGCGTTGTCTTGGCTGTATGCTTAGGTTTGATATCCTGTTGTAAGGTGAACCTTCGACCCAGTCTGAGGTCCTGAGCGCTCTGGAGCAGGTTTTCATCAAGGATCTCTCTGTACTTTCCTCTGTTCATGTTTCCCTTGATCCTGACTAGTCTCCCAGTCCCTGCCGCTGAAAAACATCCCCACAGCATTATGCTGCCACCACCATCCTTCAACGTAGGGATGGTGCCAGGTTTCTTTCAAACGTGACGCTTGGCATTCAGGCCAAAGAGTTCAATCTTGGTTTCATCAGACCAGAGAATCTTGTTTCTCATGGTCTGAGAGTCCTTTAGTTGCCTTTTGGCAAACTCCAAGCGGGCTATTATGTGCCTTTTATTAAGGAGTGTATTCCGTCTGGCCACTCTACCGTAAAGGCCTGATTGGTGGTGCTGCAGAGATGGTTGTCCTTCTGCAAGGTTCTCCCATCTCCACAGAGGAACTCTAGAGCTCTGTCATTGTGACTATCGGGATCTTGGTCAACTACCTGACCAAGACCCTTCTCCCCCGATTGCTCAGTTTGGCTGGGTGCCCAGCTCTAGGAAGAGTCTTGGTGGTTCCAAACTTCTTACATTGAAGAATGATGGAGGCCACTGTGTTCTTGGGGACCTTCAATGCTGCTGAAATGTTTTGATACCCTTCCCCGGACCTTTGCCTCAACACAATCCTGTCTCGGACCTCTATGGACAAGTCCTTCAACCTCATGGCTTGGTTTTTGCTCTGACAACTGTGAGATCTTATATAGACAGATGTATGCCTTCCCAAATAATGTCCAATCAATTGAATTTTGTAGAAACATCTCAAGGTTGATCAATGGAAACAGGATGCACTTGAGCAAAAATGTCTACAAACCTGTTTTCGCTTTGTCATTATGGGGTATTGTGTATAAATTGATGAGGGAAAAAGTTATTTCATCAATTTTAGAATAAGGCTGTAAAGTAACAAGTCAAGGGGTCTGAATGCACTGTATATATGTGTACTGTTGTGTGCTGTATGTGCCCCTCTGAGTTATGACCGTGTTTCTTTGAATGCTGCTGAAAGCTATCACCCACAAACTCTAATGAAATGACTGTGAGAAAACACTTGCTCTAAGTTCTCCTGATTGTCTCACTGTAGCTCCTGATCCACTATCAACCCCTGCTTTCATGTTCCTGTTCTCAAGGCTGTCGATCTGCCTGCTCCCACCCGGTACAGCACCCATCCCAAGCCCTGCCCCAGCCCAGTTCAGCACTCAGCCCAAATCGAGGATCCCGGCGGTTCTCTTTGTCATTGACACTCTCTCTCAATTTCAATATAATGAGCTTTATTGGAATGGGAAACATGTTTACATTGCCAAAGCAAGTGAAATAGATAATAAACAAAAGTGAAATAAACGATTAACAATGAACAGTAAATATCACACTCACAAAAGCTCCAATAGAATAATGACATTTCAAATGTCATATTATGTCTATATACAGTGTTGTAGTGATCTGCAAATGTGACCCATTTCAGGAAACTAGGCATATGTCGTGGGTCACTACTTGGTCAGAGTGTGTGTTCACTCATTATGTATCTGGAAGTAGCTAGCAAGCTAGCCAATGTTAACCAGTTAGCTTGGGTCCTGGACTGCCATTGTGAGGTCAGAACGCTCGGATCAACCCTACTCCCGGCCAGAGCATCCAGTGTACGCCTGAACGCTCCAAGAGCGATATGCTCTGAATTTACGAACGGACAATTTGACTGCACAGTTTCAGTCACCATCACTCTAGATAACATAACAGGCGAGTAATGTTCAGTGAGCTGTTCTCTCAGTTGTGTCTGGAAGTAGCTAGCAAGTTAGCTTGTGTGCCTGACTGCTTTTAAAAATTAGATATTGTTATTATTATGATCAAAACAAATACAAAAACAGAACTATACAAACAACAGTACATAAACCTAACAGACAGGGGTATTACATATCGAGATACATTTTCAATTTGTATCACGTTTCAGGAGAAGACCCAGATGCAGACAGTGTTGAAGTAACAAAGGTTTATTACTAGAACAGGGGGCAGGCAAAACGACACGTCAAGGGCAGTGTAATGTTGTGCGTGCTGGTTGCAGGGAAGTCAGGCGCAGGAGAATGAACTTGGTAAAAACGGAGCTGTTTAATAAACATCAAAACCTCCGAAAAACAAAGTATACAAAATAACAAATAGAAGGTGAAAAACCCGTCGCACACCAGAATATACAATAAACACCTACATACAACAAACAATCTCCAAAAAGGAAATGAGGGGAAACAGAGGGTTAAATACACAACATGTAATTGATGGGATTGAAACCAGGTGTGTAGGAAGACAAGACAAAACCAACTGAAAATGAAAAATGGATCAATGATGGCTAGAAGGTCGGTGACGTTGACCGCCGAACACCACCCGAACAAGGAGAGGGACCGACTTCGGCGGAACTCGTGACAGGCAGGCAGAGGTCAATAATCCAGATCAGAGTCCATAAGGTACAGAACAGCAGGCAGTCTTGGGGTCAGGGAAGGCAGAGGTCAATAATCCAGGATGGGGTGACAAGGTACAAAACAGCAGGCAGGCTCAGGATCAGGGCAGGCAGAATGGGGAAAACTAGATAACGGGAACTAGAAAAAGACGGGAGCAAGGGAAAAAAACGCTAGTAGGCTTGACTAACAAAACGAACTGGCAACAGACAAACAGAGAACACAGGTATAAATACACTGGGGATAATGGGGAAGATGAGCAACACCTGGACGGGGGTGGAGACAAGCACAAAGAAAGGTGAAACAGATCAGGGTGTGACAATTTGTCAAAAAGTATTGCTTTTTTGTTTTTACACTTACTGATCATTTCAAAATAATATTTCAATTTTATCTTAAAAAATGTGAAGAGGGGTTTGTTCTTCACCCACTTCATTTTATGGATAAAGAATCTGCTATGAAAAATAAACAAATTAACAATGAAAGTTAAATTGGGTCCATATAATTTAGATCAAAATAAAAAATAATATCAGTCTTTCAAATTAACATTAATAGTAGTTTCTTTTAAAATAAAATCTTATAACTCCAAAATATTCTGACATAAGAACAGTCCCAAAATAAATGGTCAAGTGTCTCTGGGTCACAAACACAAAATACACATTTGTTATCAATAGCTATTTTGAATCTGTCTATAGTAAAGTTCTTTAAAGGGGTGCTTGACTGTTGTTGTTAGTACAGCACGCTCTAATCAACCCTTAAAGAGATGGGTGGGGCTAAAGCTTAATAGCGTGTGAACGATGCTGAATGAGTGTAGACAAAGAATGGCTCTCCAGTAGTAGTCCCAAATTATTCAAAGGCCATTTTCTCAAATGTGAGTTTACAAGTTTATGAACATTCAAAGAAAAATGACTTCCCCATTGTTCCTCAACTGTAGTGTATGATATCCAATTTTGTAGCTCTGAGTCTCTACTTTTATCCAATGTAAAATACACAATTTAAAATGTTGCTACTAGTTGAAGTACAAAAGGGAAAATAAATCAACATAAATAAAGGTGGTGTTTGTCCTTCACTGTTTTCCCTTTTCTTGCGGCAACAGGTCACAAGTCTTGCTGCTGTGATTGCACACCATTTCACTCAATAGATATGGGAGTTTATCAAAACTTGATTTGTTTTTGAATTCTTTTGGGGTCTGTGTAATCTGAGGGAAATATGTGTCTCTAATATGGTCATACATTTGGCAGGAGGTTAGGAAGTGCAGCTCAGTTTCCACCTCATTTCGTGGGCCGTGTGCACATAGCCTGTCTAGGGCAACGGTGTCTAGATAGAATTTGTATTTGGGGTCCTGGCAACTGGACCATTTTTGGAACACCATTATTTTTGTCTTACTGAGTTTTACTGTCAGGGTCTCATAGAATCTGTGCAGAATATCTAGGTGCTGCTGTTGGCCCTCCTTAGTTGGGAACAGAAGCACCAGATCATCAGCAAATAGTAGACATTTGACTTCAGATTCTAGTAGGGTGAGGCCGGGTGTGCAGACTGTTCTAGTGTCCTCGCCAATTTGTTGATATACAGTTGAAGTCGGAAGTTACACATACACTTAGGTTGGAGTCATTAAAACGTGTTTTTCAACCACTCCACAAATTCCAGAAAATTATGTCATGGCTTTAGAAGCTTCTGATAGGCTAACTGACATAATTTGAGTCAATTGGAGGTGTACCTGTGGATGTATTTCAAGGCCTACCTTCAAACTCAGTGCCTATTTGCTTGACATCATGGGAAAATCAAATGAAATCAGCCAAGACCTCAGAAAAAAAATTGTAGACCTCCACGAGTCTGGTTCATCCTTGGGAGCAATTTTCAAATGCCTGAAGGTACCACACTCATCTGTACAAACAATAGTACGGAAGTATAAACACCATGGGACCGTTCTGTTTCCTAGAGATGCACGTACTCTGGTGCAAAAAGTGCGAATAAATCCCAGAACAACAGCAAAGGACATTGAGAAGATGCTGGAGCAAACGGGTACAAAAGTATCTATATCCACAGTAAAACGAGTCCTATATCGACATAACCTGAAAGGCCGCTCAGCAAGGAAGAAGCACTGCTCCAAAACCGCCATAAAAAAGCCAAACTACGGTTTGTAACTGCACATGGGGGGACAAAGATCATACTTTTTGGAGAAATGTCCTCTGGTCTGATGAAACAAAAATAGAACTGTTTGGCCTAATGACCATTGTTATGTTTGGAGGGAAAAGGGTGACGCTTGCAAGCCGAAGAACACCATCCCACCATAGGTTTTCTACTGCCAAGTTTACACGTTCATTATTACAGTGAAACCTTTTGTTTTCAGAAAATTGTCTAACAGGGATTGAATTTGTTGTTGCCTATTTGTTTTATGGTAGATTTCCACATAGCATTTCTTAATATTATTCAGTAATTTTTTCTTGATACCTCATAATTTAAAATAGCTCTGTTCAAGTAGAGTGTGAATTTGCTGTGATCAGTGATAAAGTAGTCTACAGTACTACTGCCAAGAGATGAGCTATAGGTGTACCTACCATAGGAGTCCCCTCGAAGTCTACCATTGACTATGTACGCACTTACCCAGAGCTGTAGGAGTCATGACCCGTTTTTGTTGGTTATGTTGTCGTAGTTGTGTCTAGGGGGGCATATGGGGGAGGGAATGCTGTCACCTCCAGGTAGGTGTTTGTCCTCCTGTGTGCTGAGGGTGTCGGGTTCTTGTCCAGTTCTAGCATTTAGGTCGCCACAGACTAGTACATGTCCCTGAGCCTGGAAATTGTTGATCTCCCTCTCTAGGATGGAGAAGCCTATCATCGTTAAAATATGGGGATTCTATTGGGGGGATATAAGTAGCACACATGAGGACATTTTCTCTGATGAGATCATTTCCTTATTCATTTCTAGCCAGATGTAAAATGTTCCTGTTTTGACTAATTTAATAGAGTGGGTTAGGTCTGCTCTATACCAATTTAACATACCCCCTGAATCTCTTCCCTGATTCATACCTGGTAGTTTGGTGGATGGGACTATCAGCTCTCTATAACCTAGAGGGCAACCAGTGGGTCCGCCTCCTTTATACCATGTTTCTTGTAGGATGACAATGTCTGTATTTCCAATTTCTTTGATGAAGTCTGTGTGCCTGCTCTTTATGCTAAAGGCAGATGACCTCAGACTTTGTATATTCCAGGATGAAATAGTAAAAGCCTTGTGTTCCATAGTGTCTAGTGTTGTTTATGTGTGGTTTAGGCCCGGACCATCACAGTAGGTGTGAGCAGAGCATGTTGAGCATCTGATACATAGCTCTTAGGTCGCAGGATGGGGCTTGGGCACGGCCTGAGCATACTGTATGTCCTGATTTCACGTTGAAGTTCTTGCCGCAGGGGTCATGGGGTGGGCAGAAGGGGCATAGGTCTGATATGGGAGGGGCTATATAGGGTGTAGCAAGGGGTGTCATTGCTTGAGGTGGTCTTAGCTGGTTGGGGTGTGGCTGGTGATGCTGTGGTCTGGGTGTAGGTCCTCTTGGTGGGCGTTCTCTCAGTGCAGGTCCTTTGGGAGGGGGTCTTGCTGGTCTTGGCATGGTGTCCGTTGCTCCTGTGTGAGGTGCTGGGGCTACGGTTTAGGGTGACATCCTTCAGGGTCCTGGCAAAAGTTGAGATTGCTGCCTTGTAGAGGTGGTCCTGCTCTCTCTCTCTCTCTCTCTCTCTCTCATATCCAGTCAGGCTGTTGATAGAGCAGCTGAGACAACTTACTAATGACCATGCTGTTTGAGTGTGTGTGCGTGCATGCATGTGTGGGTTGTCCTGATGATAGTGTGAGTGCAGCTGGGTATGTACATGGAGCCTGCTGTTGACCCCAGTCAGAGTCAGTCAGTCAACCCCCCCACTCTACTCTAGTACTCTGTGTGTGACCTGAATGGCTGGCCTCACTCTGCCTCATTAGTTACATCTGAGCTCCAGCCAAGGGTGTTACAATGCTCTTATCACACACAATCATACACAGTAAATAAAGCCTGGCTAGTTTAGCTTGTGTTTATTTAGCTTTGTTTTACCATCAAACAAAGAGACTTCCAAGGGAATCTGATAGAGTATGATTCACAGTTGGGGCTATCTCCCTGGCTGGCCTGTCATTAGGCAGTTCCCAGCCCTCCCTGTCTCTCCTCCAACGTAGTTCACACCAACACTTACCTCCACTAAATCCCCACCACTTTGACAATCTTCACAACAATGCCACTGATGTCACCATGTTTCATTTGAATGTAGTCTTTAAGTTAGTTTGGAACACTGTTAAAGAACATTCTCAATACCTAGTTTATAAGACCACTTGAGACTGGATTCAGACTGGATTATCCTTTAAGCCTCTGATTTTCCATTCCCAGACCTTCAAACAGTCACCATGTCAGTGTGAGTGGTGTGGGTGGTAGACAGTGTCAGTGTTGGGTGGTAGACTGTGTAACTAACCTGAGAGGCATTGAGATCTACTGACCCAGCCTGAGTTTTGGCTGCAGTTGTTAATTTCAGCTTGGGTTTTACCCGCACCCGACTCGACATAGATAAGGCCAAGGGGCTGGCCAGGGTCATCTTACTACCCCCGTCCCCCTTCGCCCCACAGTCTGTTTGTGTGTGTGTGTGCGTGTGCGCGTGTGTGTTGCTCCAGTTGCCCCAGACTGTAACCTACTCTACCGTCAGACCAAACAGTTGCTCACGTCACTTCACTGAATTCATGCAGCATAGAGCGAGACCGTCTCTGACTGTCTCTGACTGCATGTCAACAATGGTCAACAGCAGTCGTGCAGGTCAGTCCCGTTGAGATACAGGAGGTCGCATTAGGAGGGGACCCAGGATGCCCATACAAGGAATTCTCAATGGGACTTCTTTGTTACTGTGTACTCTCCAGACACAATTACAGTGGGTTTTGGAATAGCTTAAAGTGCTGTTATCTTTTATGTGGCTCATCTACTTTTTGTCATTCAATTGGAGCTAATGATTCTGACCTGCGTAAATGATCTGATAAGCTAATTATCAGAGGGGAAAATAATTTCAAACCCACCCACCACATTAAACTACCCGGTCCCGCCATGGATCCTGGGATTAATAGCAGAGACTTGGCATGTGCTGTGTATTTATATTGTTATTGGAGTGAATTTCACTGTATCCAAAGTAGATGGAAACATAGGGAACATAAGAGATGATTTCTTGCTTTTTATGCTGAACATAGAGAATATGTAATCAATCATTGGCATAGTTATAACGGAAGGTTGTTTCATGTTGAGCAGTGGTCAGCAACCTTTCTAAGCTGAGATCACTTTCTGAGTCTTAATACAGGCCGAGATCTACCGCTCAGAAAAATGGAAGCCTACTAACCTATTAAAAACAGTTCTGTAGAAATTAGATTTGTGCAGTAGGCTATCGGCTCAAAACGTTATCACTGCATATTGGCTAGTCTTGAATTTCCCTTCCAATGTTGTTCTTAGACCAAAATTATATTTCAAAACGTAATGTATATGATCACATTGGTAATATAAAGTTAAAGTGTACAAATATTTGGGTGTGTGGGTTGATAAGCTGAGCTTCACTGTGCATGTAGAGAACTTGATTAGGAAGCTCAAGCTGAAAATAGGATTTTATTACCGGCATAAGGCTGGTTTTTCTTTTGAGGCCAGGAAGGAGCTGGTACGATGTATATGTTATATATGTTATATATATGCAGGCCCCAGCCACTACCCTGAGAGCACATGATTCAGTGTATCATGCAGCCCTCAGGTTCATTACAAATCAGAAACGTCTAACACATCATTGTGATCTCGACAGCGCTGTTGGCTGGTCGTCATTGACCTTGTGTAGGCTTAAACACTGGTATACACTCATTTATAAGGCCATATTGGGTAAAATGCCATTTTATCTCTGTTTTTTTTTAGTCAGGTCAGTAAATAAATATCAATTACGGTCCCATTCTGATTTGCTTCTAACAGTACCAAAAAATTTGAACAGGCCATGGTAGAAATAGTTTTAGTTACTTAGCATCGTAGTCCTGGAATTCTCTCCTTGAACATTTTAAAATGTGATGATCTAGTTTCGTTGTTGGAGTTTAAACACTTGATCGATGTATATATCATAGAAGAGTGTAATTGTTTTTAGGCCAGCTGTTTTAGTCAAGATGTTTGTGTTTTTAATGTAATATGTAATTGTTGTACTGTATGTGTGTTTATAGTTTTGTTTAATGTTGTGTTAGTGTATGTAAGTTGTTTAGTCTGAAACATTCCCCCTGCTGCTATTGGACCAGATCTCTCTTGGAAAAGAGAGAACATCTCTTTTGAAAATCTGTCCAAAACCACCAGAATGGTGGTGAAACCGTCAGATGAGGGGAGATCGGTAACAAAGTCAATGGACAAATGATACTTGGGATGATGAGGCACTGCAAGGTGAAGGAATTTCCTTGCTGGAGCATGCCGGGGACACTTAGTTTGGGCACACACAGAACAGGAGTTGACGTAGCAAGTAATGTCCTGCGTCAAGGTGGGCCACCAATACTTTTCGGAGAGTGATCGTATAGTACGAGTGATCTCTGTCCAGCGACAACAGCTGTGTGCTCAGGTCAACAGTCGCTCCCTTATCCCCATGGGAACGTAGATGCACTCAGGAGGACAGGTAGCAGGTTCCCTCTCCAGAGCCTGGCGAATGTCCACATCTACTTCCCTGACCACAGGCGCTACGACACGAGAGGGAACAGGAATACAGGTCCTCCGGCATTCGGGTGACCAGTCCGTGATTCTCATCCTCGACCACAGGATGGTGGGGTTATGGCGTTAGAGCCATGGGAGGCCGAGAATGATCTTGTGAGCTGGTGCACTAGTGATGAAGAAGGGGAGGTTTCCCTGATGAATGGACTCCACTGTGAGGGTGAGTGGTGTGGGGATGTGTGTGATGGTTTCAGATCCTAGTGGCCGATTATCAAGGGCTTGAACTGGAAACGGAGAGGACAGGGGGTATGAGGGATGTTCAGAGAGGAGGCAAGGGTCTGGTCAATAAAGTTCCCCATGGCAACGGAATCCACTAGCGCTGTAGAGACAGTACATGAGGGACAGCCAGCTAGTGTGATCGACTCTAAAAAGGGTTTAACAGAAACTGATGAAGATGATATACTCACACCTGCCCCAGGAGGTGGAAGATCACTTGACCATCCCTCTGCTCTCGTGGATCCCGAGTTGGGATGTACTGGACCACAATAGAGACAGAGCCTCAGCCGTCTCCGTCTGCATTGCTCGCCGCGGGGAGGCGTGTGACCCCTACTCCAGTGGTTCAGGCTCTGCTACAATGTTCACGGTGTGAGGGAGAGGCGATGTGGGTACCGACCAGTAGATTATCCAACCAGATGGCCATCGCGATGAGTGCATCCAAGGAGAGGATGTCATCACAACATGCCAGTTCCGTTTCGACCTGCTTGTGCAGTCCTCTTCGGAATAGCGTATGGAGCACCGGCTCATTCCATTCACTGGATGCTGCTACTGTCCGGAAGGTGAGCGCGTATTAGGCAGCAGTCTGGTCTTCCTGCCGTAGTTGGAGTAGGCGCTCACCCCCCTCTCTGCCCTCCGGTGGATGATCAAACATATCTCTGAACAGAGCCATGAACCCCTCATACGAAGCCAGATCCTCATCTCCTCTCTCCCAGACGGCCATAGCCCATCTCCAACGCCCGCCCAGTCAGCAGAGAAATAACTGTAACAACCTTGGACCTCTCGTGGTGGGGGCTCCCACCAGATGCGCAAAATAGAGGGAGCACTGGAGTAGGAAGCCACGGGATTTAGATGGGGTTCCATCATATTTATCCAGGAGGGACAATCGGGCATCGCTGACCTGGGCGGACTGCTGAATGGACTGATGTGCTGGGTCAACTGGTGGCAGAGTATCCTCCGCTAGTGAAAGGCAACGCCTCTCGGGCATGTTCGAGACGTTGAAGACTGCGAAGGTATCCTTGTTGGTCGACCCTCTGGGAGATGTCCGGATGCTTCCATTTGATAAGGCAGTATTCTGTAACGTGGACACTGGGAGTTGGGAAGCAAGTGAAGGTGGTGAGTTTATTAATAAACGAACATCGCACAGTAGAAGATACACGAGTAGAGCACAGGCATGAAACACATAGTCAATACTGCCTGGGGAATGGATCTAAGGGAGCGACCGATATAGGAAAGGTAATCAGTGAAGTGATGGACTCCAGATGTGCCTGTTGATGTAGTGTAGGAGCGCGTAATGATGAATGCCAGGTGCGCGTAATGATGAATGCCAGGGCCGGTGGTTAGTAAACCAGCAACATTGAATGCCCGGAGGGGAGGAGCGGGAGTAGACATGACAATGTTTATGTGTCAATAACCAAACATATTGTATTTTCAGGTGTATAGCTGGTATAAAAGCTGGTATACAAAACCGAAAGTAAAAGATGCAAAAACTAAACTTAAGACCAAGAAGACGCACATAGAACATATCTACTGCTTCATAGACTTGCTTTTAATGCGAATGACAGATCTATAACAAATCTGCTTCTTACAGTAACTCAGTCCAGAGGTCCCATTGAAAAATTGAAGACATTTTATTAGCCCAGATACGACAGCTCTGCTTATAGCTCCGAAGCAACTTTGCAGCATTTGTTTTTGTTATGTGTTATTTCTTACATTATTAGCGCATTTTTTATTATTATTGTTATTACATACAACCGGAAAAAACTTTTGGATATCAGAGCGGCAGTAACTCACCAGCATTACGACCAGTAATACAACTTTCTTTGAACTGATTCCAGAGGCTGGTCTAAAACACCACCGGTAGAGAAGAGGTATTCGGAGTGGATTCCTAGTCTGACGCAGGGGGCACGTACACCACCCATCGCTTCCGAGTATATTACTCGCTAATAATCAGTCCCTGGATAATAAAGTTGGTGAGCACAGAGCTAGGATCTCCATCCAGAAAGAGAACAGAGATTGTAACATACTCTGTTTCACGGAAACATGGCTCTCTCGGGATATACTGTCTGAGTTCGTACAGCCAGTTGGGTTCTCAGTTCATCGTGCTGACATGAATGAAGATCTCTCCGGGAAGAAGAAGGGCAGGGGTGTATGTTTCATGATTAAATACTCATGGTGTGATTGTGATAACGTACAGAAACTGAAGTCCTTTTGTTCACCCGACCTAGAATACCTCGCAATCAAGTGCCGGTCGTATTACCTCCCAAGAGAATTCTCTTCGGTTATAGTCAAAGCCGGGTATATTTACCCTCAAGCCGATACCATGACGGCCCTCAAAGAACTACACTGGACTTTATGCAAACTGGAAACCACATATCCTAAGGCTGCATTTATTGTAGCCAGGGATTTTAACAAAGCTAATCTGAGGAAAATGCTACCAAAGTTATA
This sequence comes from Oncorhynchus kisutch, assembly GCF_002021735.2. NCBI lineage: Eukaryota > Metazoa > Chordata > Actinopteri > Salmoniformes > Salmonidae > Oncorhynchus > Oncorhynchus kisutch. The sequence continues at coordinate 24,929,054 of NC_034187.2, forward strand.
TAAACACATTGACTATAGCACTCACTCTGAGAAAATATTGGACCACTGCTAATCAATTTTTTTGAAATGCCTACAAGGCCCTCCCTTCGGCAAATCTGATCACGACTCCATTTTGCTCTTCCCTTCCTATAGGCAGAAACTCAAACAGGAAGTACCCAGTGCTACGGACTATACAAATGCAGGTCTGACCAATCAGAATCCATGCTCCAAGATTGTTTTGAACATGCTGACTGGGATATGTTCCGGGTAGCCTCTGAAAACAATATTGATGAATACACGGATACGGTTTATCAGGAAATGTATAGGAGTTGTTGTACCCACCGTGACTATTAAAACATACCCAAACCAGAAACAGTGGGGGCCAGCTACCAAGGGCTGTGGGCTCTCATTCTCCATGCCTGATGTGAGTAATACATTTAAGTGTTAACCCTCGCAAGGCTGTTGGCCCAGGCAGTATCCCTAGCTGCGTCCTCAGAGCATATGCAGACCAGCTGGCTGGGGTGTTTACGAACATATTCAATCTCTCTCTATCCCAGTCTGCTGTCCCCACATGCTTCAATATGTCCACCATTGTTCCTGTACCCAAGAAAGCAAAGCTAACTGAACTAAATGACTATCTCCCCGTAGCACTCACTTCTGTCATCATGAAGTGCTTTGAGAGACTAGTCAAGGATCATATCACCTCTAACTTACTGTCACCCTAGACCCACTTCAATTCGCTTATCGCCCCCAATAGATCCACAGATGATGCAATCGCCATCGCACTGCACAGTGCCCTATCCCATCTGGACAAGAGGAACACCAATGTAAGAATGCTGTTTGTTGACTTTAGCTCAGCATTCAACACCATAGTACCCTCCACGCTCATCATTAAGCTCGGAGCCTTGGGTCCTGGACTTCCTGCCGGGCCGCCTCCAGGTAGTGAAGGTAGGAAACAACACCTCCACTTCGCTGATCCTCAACACAGGGGGACTACAAGGTGCTCAGCACCCTCCTGTACTCCCTGTTCACCCATGACTGCGTGGCCACGCATGCCTCCAGCTCAATCATCAAGTTTGCAAACGACACAACAGTAGTAGGCTTGATTACCAACAATGACATGACAGCCTACAGGGGGAGGAGGTGAGGGCCCTGGGAGTGTGGTGTCAGGAAAATAACCTCTCACTCAACATCAACAAAACAAACGAGCAGATCATGGACTTCATGAATCAGCAGAGGGAGCATCCCCCTATTCACATCAATGGGACCGCAATTGCGAAGGTGGAAAGCTTCAAGGTCCTCGGTGTACACATCGCTGACAAACTGAAATGGTTCACCCACACAGACCGTGTGGTGAGGAAGGCGCAATAGCGCCTATCCTCAGGAGGATGAAGAAATTTGGCTTGGCACCTAAAACCCTCACATGTTTTAAAGATGCACAATTGAGAGCAGCCTGCTGGACTGTATCACCGCCTGGTATGGCAACTTCACCGCCCACAACCGCAGGATTCTCCAGAGGGTGGTGCAGTCTGCCCAACACATCACCGGAGGCAAACTACCTGCCCTCCGGGACACCTACAGCATCCGATGTCACAGGAAGGCCAAAAAGATCACTGGCCACTTTAATAATGGAACACTAGTCACTGTTTACATATTTTGCATTATACAGTATATACTGTATTCTAATCTATTCTACTGTATTTTAGTCTATGCCACTCCCACATTCCTAGTCCAAATATTTATATATTCTCAATTCCATTCCTTTACTTTAAATTTGTGTGTTTTAGATATTACTTGTTAGATATTACTGCACTGTTGGAGCTAAAAACACAAGCATTTTGCTACACCTGCAATAGCATCTGCTAAACATGTGTATGTGACCAATGGCATTTATTTGATTTGATGGGATTCGATTTTTGCGACTGCAATTGAAGAAACTTTAAAAGTTCTTGACATTTTCCAGATTGACTGACCTTCATGTCTTAAAGTAATGATGGATTGTAATTTCTCTTTGCTTATTTGAGCAGTTCATGCCAGAATATGGACTTGGTCTTTTACCAAATAGGGCTATCTTCTGTATACCACCCCTACCTTGTCGCAACACAACTGATTGGCTCAAACGCATTAAGAAGGAAAGACATTGCACAAATTCACTTTTAACAAGGCACACCTGTTAATTGAAATGCATTCCAGGTGACTACCTCATGAAGCTGATTGAGAGAATGCCAAGAGTATGCAAAGCTGTCATCAAAGCAAAGGTTGGCTACTTTGAAGAATCTAAAATATATTTTGATTTGTCAACTACATGATTCCATATGTGTTATTTCATCGTTTTGATGTCTTCACTATTATTCTACAATGTAGAAAATAAAGAAAAACCCTTGAATGAGTAGGTGTGTCCAAACGTTTGACTGGTGCTGTGTGTAGATAAACCTTGTCTCTCACTCACGCCTAAACACACACACACACACACACACACACACACACACACACACACACACACACACACACACACACACACACACACACACACACACACACACACACACACACACACACACACACACACACACACACACTCTTCTGGAGGCTAGATCTCCAACAGGGTCAGATTGCATGCCTGGGCTTGCCCCGGCTACCTCCAGAATGGCTGTCAGTACCGGGAGGGAGGGAGGCTCACCCTGTGTTGGCAGGGAACAGACTGTGCCGTACACTCTCTTCAGCAACGCCAAACACCCAGAGACTCCCAAGCTGGCAGGCAGGTAACCTGACCGCAGGTGTATGTCACAGTCACTGCACTGGGGGCCTAGAGCCTCATAAAGCTTACTCACTGGGATTGTTCCCACACACACCCTAACACATGCTATAGGCTCCATAATAACCTATATTAGCAGTTGAGAGCTTATCTCTTATGATAGTAGTGTAGATTCACATGCTACTTAAAGTAGACAAACTGTGTTTTGACTAACTCTCTTGGTTTGCCATGGCTCAAGCCAAATCTGTTGATTGCACTCTTAAAGCTGTGATACTAAACTCAGAAAAAAAGAAACGTCATCTCACTGTCAACTGCGTTCATTTTTAGTAAACTTAACATGTGTAAATATTTGTATGGCCATAACAAGATTCAATAACTGAGACATAAACTGAACAAGTTCCACAGACATGTGACTAACATAAATGGAATAATGTGTCCCTGAACAAAGGGGGGGGGGGGGTAAAAAGTAACAGTCAGTATCTGGTGTGACCACCAGCTGCATTAAAACTTCTTAGGGCTAGGCCCCTTTTTTCTCAATTTCCGCCTGAAGGATGTTCTCAAAGTAAACTGCCTGTTGCTCAGGGCCTGAAGCTTATATGCATATAATTGGTACCATTGGAAAGGAAACACTTTGGAATTTTTAAAATAATGTAAGATAATATTACACAATAGATATGGTAGGAGAAAATCCAAAGAAAAACCAAACAGAATTGTTTTGTTGTTGAGAGAGACCATCCTATTAGAATGCCAAGTGTAAGGTCATACTGAATATTAGCTCCCTGGATGCAATTCCTATGGCTTCCACAGGGTGTCAGCATATGTTCAAGGTTTCAGACTTTTAAAAAACGAATAAGAAATATCAGTTTTATTACAGGGACACAGTCATTCGTGTTTGCGCCCACCATGAAGACAGGACGCACCTGCTAAAATCCTATTGAACATGCTACATTTCCTATTGAACATGCTTCTTTCTGTAAGAAATATTATAGTTTGATTACATTTTACGGTATTTACGGTACCTGTTGAAACAAAGTACAGGGGTAGATTTTTGGATTCCTTTCTCTGCATGTTGAACAAGTGGATTACTCACATGGATGGTGCCAACTAAACTGACTTTTTGGGATATAAAGAAAGATTTTATCTAACAAAACGATGTTATAGCTGGGACCCTTTGGATGACAAAACAGAGTAAAACCTTCAAAAAGTAAGTGAAAATGTAATTGCTATTTGTGAATTTATGAAACCTGTGCCGGTGGAAAAATATTTTGATGTGGGGCGCTGTCCTCAAACAATCACATGGCATGTTTTCGCTGTAATAGCTACTGTCAATCAGACAGTGCAGTTAGATTAACAAGAATTTAAGCTTTCAACTGATATAAGACACTTATATGAACATAAATGTTTAAAATCCATCATATTTATTATTATTTATTTGAATTGCTCGCCCTCCAGTTTCAACGGAAGTGGGATGCCTATTGGGACGCCTATCCCTAACAAGTACTGCAGTGCATCTCCTCCTCATTGACTGCACCATATTTGCCAGTTCTTCCTGTGAGATGTTACCCAACTCTTCCAGCAAGGCAACTGCAAGTTCTCGGACATTTCAGGAGGGAATGGCCCGAGCTCAAAGGGATTGAGCTACCTCTCCAGAGTACAGGCCTCAGTGTAACGCTCATTCCTTCAATGATAAATGCGAATCCGACCATCACCCCTGGTGAGACAAAACCGCGACTCGTCAGTGAAGAGCACGTTTTGCCAGTCCTGTCTGGCCCAGCGACGGTGGGTTTGTGCCCATAGGCAACGTTGTTGCCGGTGATGTCTGGTGAGGACCTGCCTTACAACAGGCCTACAAGCCCTCAGTCCAGCCTGTCTCAGCCTATTGCGGACAGTCTGAGCACTGATGGAGGGATTGTGCATTCCTGGTGTTGTTACACGTGGTCTGCCACTGTGAGGATGATCAGCTGTCCATCCTGTCTCCCTGCAGTGCTGTCTTAGGCGTCTCACAGTACGGACATTGCAATTTATTGCCATGCCCACATCTGCAGTCATCATGCCTCCACGCTGATGAGCAGGGACCCTGGGCATCTTTCTTTTGGTGTTTTCAGAGTCAGTAGAAAGGCCTCTTTAGTGTCCTAAGTTTTCATAACTGTAACCTTAATTGCCTACCGTCTGTAAGCTGTTAGTGTTTTAACAACCTTTCCACAGGTGCATGTTCATTAATTGTTTATGTTTCATTGAACAAGCATGGGAAACAGTGTTTAAGCCATTTACAAGATCTGTGAAGTTGCTACCAATAGCGGCCCCATGTGGAAAGGAAGGGAGTGAAAAAGTATTTACAGTTGAAGTCGGAAGTTTACATACACTTAGGTTGGAGTCATTAAAATTAGTTTTTCAACCACTCCACAAATTTCTTGTTAACAAACTCTAGTTTTGGCAAGTTGGTTAGGACATCTACTTTGTGCATGACACAAGTAATTTTTCCAACAATTGTTTACAGACAGATTATTTAGCTTATAATTCGCTGTATCACAATTCCAGTGGGTCAGACTAAGTTCACTGTGCCTTTAAACAGCTTGGAAGATTCCAGAAAATTAGGTCATGGCTTTAGAAGCTTCTGATAGGTTAATTGACATAATTTGAGTCAATTTGGAGGTATACCTGTGTATGTGTTTCGAGGCCTACCTTCAATCTCAGTGCCTCTTGCTTGACATTAGGGGACAATCAAAATAAATCAGAAAAGAACTCAGAAAAGTAATTGTAGACCTCCACAAGTCTGGTTCATTCTTGGGAGCAATTTCCAAACGCCTGAAGGTACCACGTTCATCTGTAAAAACAATAGTACGCAAGTATAAACACCATGGGACCACGCAGTCGTCATACCTCTCAGGAAGCAGACGCATTCTGTCTCTTAAAGATGAACGAACTTCGGTGCGAAAAGTGCAAATCAATCCCAGAACAACAGCAAAGGACCTTGTGAAGATGCTGGAGGAAACAGGTACAAAAGTATCTATATCCACAGTAAAACAAGGCCTATATCGACATAACCTGAAAGTCTGCTCAGCAAGGTAGACGCCACTGCTACAAACTGCCATAAAAAAAACAGACTACGGTTTGCAACTGGGGACAAATGGGGACAAAGATCTTACTTTTTGGAGAATTGTCCTCTGGTCTGATGAAACAAAAAAGAGAACTGTTTGGCCATAATGGCCATCGTTATGTTTGGAGGGAACAGGGTGACGCTTGCAAGCCGAAGAACACCATCCCAACCGTGAAGCAAGGTTCTGGCAGCATCATGTTGTGTGGGTGCTTTGCTGCAGGAGGGACTGGTGCACTTCACAAAATAGATGGCATCATAAGGAGGAAAATTATATGGATATATTGAAGCAACATCTCAAGACATCAGTCAGGAAGTTAAAGCTTGGTCGCAAATGGGTCTTCCAAATGGACAATGACCCCCAACCATACTTCCAAAGTTGTGGCAAAATGGCTTATGGACAACAAAGTCAAGGTATTGGAGTGGCCATCACAAAGCCCTGACCTCAATCCTATAGAAAATTTGTCAGTAGAACTGAAAAAGAGTCTGAGCAAGGAGGCCTACAAACCTGACTCAGTTACACCAGCTCTGTCAGGAGGAATGGGCCAAAATTCACCCAACTTATTGTGGTAAGCTTGTGGAAGGCTACCCAAAGCGTTTGACCCAAGATAAACAATTTAAAGGCAATGCTACCAAATACTAAGTGAGTGTATGTAAACTTCTGACCCACTGGGTAGGTGAAGCTGAAATAAATCATTCTCTCTACTTATTATTCTGACATTTCACATTCTTAAAAGAAATCCTAACTGACCTAAGACAGGGAATTTTTACTAGGATTAAATGTCAGGAATTGTGAAAAAACGAGTTTAAGTGTATTTGGCTAAGGTGTATGTAAACTTCCGACTTCAACTGTATATCTGGGAGCTTGATGAAGGAGGGTCTGTGTTTTTCCTGAAACATTTAATGGAAACATTTATCTGACTTTTTTTTGTTGCAATTTTAATCTCTTCTTGTGTTCTCAGCCCTGTGCAGTTTGTTATCTGCGGTAGTTCTGGTTGAAGTTGGTCATGGTCTATGACTGAGTTACTCAGAAGGAGCCAGGCACAGCTCTCTATTCACACATGGTCTGGCCCAACACTGCTCAGTGCTCCCTGGGTGGAGATAGATGTCTCTCTTGATTCTTTCTGCAGATGGAAGGGGAGATAGAAGACTAAGACATAAGAGGACATCAAGGTGATGTGAGGCTACATCAGGTTGAAATATAAAAAATTATCCAGTGCAACTCACAGGGGCAATTAGGGTGAAGTGCCTTGCTCAAGGGCACATCAACATACTTTTCACCTAGTCGGCTCAGGGATTCAAACAGCGACCATTCGGTTACTGGCCCAACGCTCCTAGCCGCCAGGCTACGATAAATAACTTCTGTTCATGCAACTTTCTGAAAAACAAACAAACAAATTATTATTTCTCCATCAGCCCCAACAGAGCAGTAAAGGTGAGGGGTTTGCTCTAAATTCTCCCTTTGAACTGTGTGGTCTAAAGGGAGGCAGTGTGTAGGACATGCTCTAAAAAACTCTTGTGTGCTCTAACTGACCTGAGGGGCTGAGTTTGTTTAGCTGTTGTTAAAGTTATCTTAAATTGAGATGGCCGTGGCTCTCGGAAGCAAGCAGACTCTCTATCCTGGGGTGATGAATAGCCACTTCCTGCTCCCTCCCTCCCGTTTGAGGCTGATCACCTGTTCCTCAGTCCCAGGGAGGGGGGGGGGGTCAGGAAGGGGGGTGCTGAGAAGTTATTGATTTAAAGGAGAGGAGTGTTGCAGTTGGTTGTGTGTGTGTGTGTGTGTGTGTGTGTGTGTGTGTGTGTGTGTGTGTGTGTGTGTGTGTGTGTGTGTGTGTGTGTGTGTGTGTGTGTGTGTGTGTGTGTGTGTGTGTGTGTGTAGTAGCCTGCATGGAACAGTATGGTCTTGGATGATTTACATTTTTGCCGGTCCAGGCAAAGACAACTGTGTTTAGCGGTGGAATCAATTAGTGCCAGAAAGACATGTGGGCCATTGGGGAAGTTCCTTCAGGGGTCAGACACCAACTAAAGGACACACTACCTACATAAATCTGTGAATGTCCTTCATTTAACCCCACTTTATTGATAATCCTCTCAATTTATGAGTGATACATTTTTTGGGTGACTATTACCTCAATACGTTTGTTTGAGTGGATTGTGTGGTGACCAATTTAAAGAGTTTTGCTTCAGTATTCATCAAATGACACGCTCTATGCCTCCAAGCCCCAAATCCTAAGCCAAGCATTGAGTCATTTCATGAAACATACCAACGCAAAGACCCTATAATTGGCCTTGTGTCATGTTCTCCCCACATCTTACAGACTAGCAGTAGATACTGTCATTCCCATGTAGAGAGACTTTTGGCCTAACCCGCTCAGAAATGTTATTTTAGTACGAGATCTGTAACCCTATGATTCTCACTACTTTGTTTAGGGTCATTTTTGCTCAACTCAAACCACCAGCAACCACCAAATGAGAGCATTTCTGTGTGTGTGTGTTTATGTAGCTTTAAAAGCCTTTGTTGCAAAAAGGCTTCTTAAGGAACTGAATATGCTGTGACACCAGAGTATAACTTCATAAAGACCTGAAAAAAATGGGGATGTCCTCAGAAAATGTTTCTTCCACATGACACACAATACCATATCAATGACTGCACCCCTCCTTTGTCAATGGAGGAATAAGGTGATTCTGCCTGTAATCTTTAGCAATAGTAGCTACCAGCTCCCTTTGTGCACCTAACTAGTGTCTATAATCAGCCACACAAATACATCAGTCAACTTAGACTGTGGTGGTTTTAGATGTGTATCGGCTGATGTGATGGAGCTTCTAGTTCAGGACACCCAGGTGCTCAGTTAGAGGGATGTTGTAGAACAAGTCAGTACTCAGTATCAGAGCAGGTTGAACAAAGATGACTACCACACTGATCACAGAGTTTTTATACCAGATGCAATTTTCAGAGAAGGCACCGTTCTCAACGCCCTCAACGTCTGACGCGTTGAACAGTGCAGGCCATGTCATGGCAGTAACTAACACTCACTGTAATGGGGTAGTATGGCAGGTACAGCGTGTGATAAGGAGATGATCTTCATGTTTGATTTCAAACTCTGTCCAGGGTCGTGTTTCTGGGGCTTACTTAAATCAACAGCCCAAGTGCTGGAATAATCTGGTGATCTCTGCAGCCATGCAGTGCTGCTTTGTGATATACAGACAGTGTGTAAAGATATCCCAATGTTTTCCCATATCCTGGGGCTTCCAGACCACATACAAAAGCACAAACAATACAGACAAAGCGGTTATCCTCTCACCACAGACAGCTGGGGTGACAAATGGTACCACTCCTTCTCTCCCCACTTCTCTTTCTATCGCACTCTCACTCACTCTCCCTTTTCTCTCCATCCTTGTCTCTCTCTGCATCTTTCCTCCCCCCACTTCCCTCTCGCAACTGCTCTCTCTCTTACTAACGTCTTCGTATCTTTATAATTTCTCTCTCTTCTTATCCAGGTCTCCATCTCCTCCTCCTCCTCTGTTATACCACCTCTGTGTTTATGGCTTAATTTCTGGCCTTGCATAACCCTGCTCTGCCTTCATCCAGTGATCCCCACCAATTGATTGAGTGCGGGAAGAAGCAGAGAGTGTTTATTTTGATTGCTATACGGTCTGCTATACGGTCTGATTTGACAGACTATGACATTTTCTCTTCAGCATATGGAACAGCGCAGGGCAAATTAGATTTGCTTAGCTGGAGCAGGAAAGGAAAGAGAGAGTGGGAAATGTTGTGTGTGTGCTTGTGTTGTTATTAACCAAACTCAACTATGTTAGCATGGCTATGTTTATGGGTCAGGGTGGGAATTGGGGAGGGGGACGCATACATACAACTGCTAACTCACTTCAGGTTAAAGAGCTTACACACTGATCCAACACACCCATAAGTAACCTGTCTTGTCCCAGTCTGACCAAGACTAGGCTGGCATTCTCCTGGCAGATTGATCCCATCGCCGTCCTGTTAGCTTCTGGATCCTCTGGTCATAACAGTCACCATCATGTTTGTGTGACTTAAGCTTGAGAGGTGTGCTTGAGACGGGAACAGGTGATGGTTATATGGAAAGCGAGAGAGGGAGAACGAGACTTGGAGAGAGGGGAAGGAGATGTGAAGGAGGGAGGGGGGTGGAGTTAGGGACCAGGAGGGTAAGTCTGACAGACAGAGCAGATAGGCTCCTGGCCATGTACAGGGGACAGATGGAGCCATAAGCTGGTCTCATTTCCTTCTCTTTAGCCCCTTTTACCAGATTTCATCAGTTATGAAATCTGGTAAATTCATCAGCAATCTACGGTCAGGGCGTGACAAGATCATCAGACAATAATTATGCATGATCTTCTGTGTAGAAAATAACCCCCCCATTTGGTGTCTGATGCTGTCCACTCTGTTCTAACAAGTCCTGCTTGGTTTATGAAGGTCGTCGGGAAACAGACACGTACATGTTTCTGAGACTCTTAGCTTTCAGGAATGGGATCATAATGGCTTATAGGGGTTCATAATAGCTTCAACTGTTCAAAAATTAGAGCAAAGATTGTAGGAAGAGAACAGAAGCCTCTCTGTTTGTCCCAACTGGTAATAGTGGATTTCGAAGGTTACTAATTTATCCGCAAACTTTTTTTTTCCAGAGTTTCTCTCGTAACCGCATTTGTAAAGCTACCCCTATTTTGGGAAACGTTGGGTTAGGGTTAGTACATTAGAGCTGTACTTTTAGTGCAGCGAACTGATGCCAGATCTGTCTATCAAAGGCTTACAGAAGATACAAACAGTTTGGTCAGGAGTGAAGATGAGACAGTGAAACAGTAGATGACTGATTTAGCTCTGAGGGGGAGAGTCTCAGTTTGGTATTTTATTAGGATTCCCATTAGCTGTTGCATAAGCAGCAAATACTCTTCCTGGCGTCCACACAAAACATGAAACATGACATAATACAGAACATGAATAGACAAGAACAGCTCAAGGACAGAATTACATACAATTTACAAGTTTACATACACTACATACACAGGTTGGAGTCATTAAAAATAGTTTTTCAACCACTCCACAAATGTCTTGTTAACAAACTATAGTTTTGGCAAGTTGGTTAGGACATCTACTTTGTGCATGACACAAGTAATATTTCCAACAATTGTTTACAGACAGATTATTTCACTTATAATTCACTGTATCACAATTCCAGTGGCTTTAAACAGTTTGGAAATTCCAGAAAATTATGTCATGGCTTTAGAAGCTTCTATTAGACTAATTGACATAATTTGAGTCAATTGGAGGTGTCCCTGTGGATGTATTTCAAGGCCTACCTTCAAACTCAGTGCCTCTTTGCTTGACATCATGGGAAAATCAAAAGAAATCAGCCAAGACCTCAGAAACATAATTGTAGACCTGCACAAGTCTGGTTCATCCTTGGGAGCAATTTCCAAACACCTGAAGGTACCATGTTCATCTGTACAAACAATATTATAGAAGTATAAACACCATGGGACCACGCAGCCGTCATACCGCTTAAGAAGGAGACGCGTTCTGTCTCCTAGAGATGAAAGTACTTTGGTGCGAAAAGTGCAAATCAGTCCCAGAACAACAGAAAAGGACCGTGTGAAGATGCTGGAGGAAACAGGTACAAAAGTATCTATATCCACAGTAAAACGAGTCCTCTATCGACATAACCTGAAAGTCTGCTCAGCAAGGAAGAAGACACTCCTCCAAAACCGCCATAAAAAAGCCAGACTACGGTTTGCAACTACACATGGGGACAAAGATCGTACTTTTTTGAGAAATGTTCTCTGGTCTGATAAAACAAAAATAGAACTGTTTGCCCATAATGACCATTGTTATGTTTGGAGGAAAAAGGGGGAGGCTTGCAAGCTGAAGAACACCATCCCAACCGTGAAGCAAGGTTCTGGCAGCATCATGTTGTAGGGGTGCTTTGCTGCAGGAGGGACTGGTGCACTTCACAAAATAGATGGCATCACGAGGAGGAAAATTATGTGGATATATTGAACATCTCAAGACATCAGTTACAGCTCGGTCGCAAATGGGTCTTCCAAATGGACAATGACCCCAAGAAAACTTCCAAAGTTGTGGCAAAATGACTTAAGGACAACAAAGTCAAGGAATTGGAGTGGCCATCACAAAGCCCTGACCTCAATCCTATAGAAACTTTGTTAGTAGAACTGAAAAAGAGTCTGAGCAAGGAGGCCTACAAACCTGACTCAGTTACACCAGCTCTGTCAGGAGGAATGGGCCAAAAATCACGCAACTTATTGTGGGAAGCTTGTGGAAGGCTTCCTGAAACATTTGACCCAAGTTGAAAGATGAAAGAAATACAATATGAAATAAATAATTCTCTCTACTATTATTCTGACATTTCACATTCTTAAAATAAAGTGTGATCCTAAAATTGTGAAAAACGGAGTTTAAATGTATTTGGCTAAGGTGTATGTAAACTTCCGACTTTAACTGTAAATGGGCATAACCACGTAGGTCATCAATTACTTTCGGACACACACCATCTAATGTATTCTATATGGGGGTCATTATCCTGTTGGAAGGTGAACCTTCACTCCAGTCTGAGGTCTTGAGAGCTCTGGAGCAGTTTTTTTTTATCAAGGATCTCTCTGTTCATCTTTCCCTCTATCCTGACTCGTCTCCCAGTCCCTGCTACTGAAAAACATCCCCACAGCATGATGCTGTCACCACCATGCTTCACCGTAGGGATGGTGCCAGGTTTCCTCCTGACATGACGATTGGCATTCAGGCCAAAGAGTTCAAACTTGGTTTCATTAGACCAGAGAATATTGTGTTCCATGGTCTGAATAGTGGGCTGTTGTGCCTTTTACTGAGGAGTGGCTTCTGTCTGGCCACTCGAACATAAAGGCCTGATTGGTGGAGCGCTGCAGAGATGGTTGTCCTTCTGGAAGGTTCTCCCATTCCCACAGATGAACTCTGGATCTCTGTCAGAGTGACCATCGGGTTCTTGATCACCTCCCTGACCAAGGCCCTTCTCCCCCAATTGATCAGTTTGGCCAGACGGCCAGCTCTAGGAAGAGTCTTGGTGGTTCCAAATTTATTCCATTTAAGAATAATGGAGGCCGCTGTTTTCTTGGGGACTTTCAATGCTGCAGAAATGTTTTGTTTGTGTGTAGATTGCTGAGAAAAAATGGACTTTTATCCATTTCAGAATAAGGCTGTAACGTATAAAATGTTGAATACGTTCCGAATTAACTGTATAGGCACATTCATTTTCTGTATGGAAAGGCTGCCCTCTAGTGTTGGATTTTGGTCGATACAGTCTTCTAGAAATCTTCTCTAACACATCTATTTTTCTCTGGGAGATTAATAAACATTTTGGGCACACACACACTTTAATAGTCTTCCTTTGTTTTAGTAACACATCTTCTATCATGAGCATTTCTTTTGAGAATCTGGAGGCTTAATTAAGTGTGTGATTTTGCTCCCATATTTAATTATCAGAAAAATCCTGTGATTAAACAAATGAAATGCATAATGTTTGAGGTAAGAAAGGTGGATTGATTAAAACAACATACTTTTTTTGCAAGTATCCAAAAAAGGTTTAAAAAAATGTTAACTCATCTTTTTGAAAGAAATCTTCTATATTCAATATGGTTACTTGTACGTATTTTCTAGCCAAGATGTTATATCTGAATTCTCTCCAGAATCTCTTCAGTTGTCAGTGACCGTAGAAAGTAGCCTGTGTGCCATGTTGCTCACAAAAAGGCCAAGCAGATCATCAAGGACCTCAGCCACCGAGCCACAGCCTGTTCACCCCGCTACCATCTAAAAGGCGGAGATAGGTGCATCAAAGTGTGACCAAGAGACTGAAAAACATCTTCTATCTTCAGGCCATCAGACTGTTAAATAGTCACCACTATCCGGCCCTGAACTTCAGTCACTGTTACTAGCCGGCTACCACCCGGGTACTCAACCCTACACCTTAGAGACTGCTGCCCTACAGTATGTACACTGCTCCCACATTTTGTTGTGTTACAGCCTCCCCATCTACCCATAATACCCTATAATGACAAAGTGAAAACATGTTTTAACATCATTTTGCTAATATATTGAAAATTAAATACAGCTGTATCTCATTTACATAAGTATTCACACCCCTGAGTCAGTACATGTTAGAATCCCCTTTTGCAACGATTACAGCTGTGAGTCTTTCTGGTTAGTCACTAAGAGCTTTGCGCACCTGGATTTGACCATTTTTGCACATTATTTTTTTTTTTAATTCTTCAATCTCCGTAAACTTGGTTGTTTAACATTGCTAGACATCCGTCTTGCCATAGATTTTAAAGCTGATTTAAGCCAAACTAGGCCACTCGGGAACATTCACTGTCATCTTGGTAAGCAACTCCAGTGTATATTTGGCCTTGTGTTTTAGGTTATTGTCCTGCTGAAAGGTAAATTTGTCTCCCAGTGTCTGGTGGAAAGCAGACTGAACCAGGCTTTCCTCTAGGATTTTGCCTGTCCTTAGTTCTTTTCCATGTATTTTTACCCTAAAAAAACTCCCTCGTCCTTGCTGTTGACAAGCCAACCCGTAACATGATACAACCACCACCATACTTGAAAATATGAGGAGTGGTACTCAGTGATATGTTGTGTTTGATTTGCCCCAAACATAAAGCTTTGTATTCAGGACATGAAGTTAATTTCTTTGCCAAATTGTTTTGCAATTTTACTTCAGTGCCTTATTGCAAACAGGATGCATGTTTTGGAATATGTTTTATTCTGTACAGGTTTCCTTCTTTTCACTCTGTCATTTAGGTTACTATTGTAGAGTAACTACAATGTTGTTGATCCATCCTCAGTTTCTCATCACAGACATTAAACTCTCATATAACTGTTTTAAAGTCACCATTGGCCTCATGGTGAGATCACTGAGCGGTTTCCTTCCTCTCTGGCAACTGAGTTAGGAAGGACACCTGTATCTTTGTAGTAACTGGGTGTATTAATACACCATCCAAATTGTAATTATTATGTGACTTGTTAAGCACATTTTTACTCCTGAACTTGCCTGCCCTTAGTTCTTGCCTGCCCTTAGTTCTTTTCCATGTATTTATATCATAAACCCCCTTGCTGTGACAAAGGGGTTTACTACATATTGACTCAAGATATTTCAGTTCTTCATTTTTAATTCATGTTTAAAATGTCTCAAAACATAATTCCACTTTGACATTATCGGGTATTGTGTGTAGGCCAGTGACACAACATCTCTAATTAATGTATTTTAAATACATGCTGTAACACAACAAAATGTGGAAAAAGTAATGGGGTGTGAATACTTTCTGAAGGCACCGTACATAGCCATTGAACACTTGTCACTTTAATAATGTTTACATACTGTTTTACCCACTTCATATGTATATGCTGTATTCTAGTCATCCTATATAACTACTGCTGCACGCACCTTTTCTATTCATAAACTGGCCATAATGTCTATACACGACATCATATACATATATATTTACATTGTTTTGTATTGTTCGATATTACTGCACTGTTTTATCTAGAAACATAAGTATTTCTCTACATTCATGATAACATCTTCTAAATATGTGTACTGGACTACTACAATTTTATTTTATTTTTAGTGAGTCCCCATTGAGAGTGTAGTCTCTCTTGTAGGCCTAAATAGAGAGCGCCAGCAACCTATTTGTCTGTGTGACACCGTGGAGTGAAGAGATTGTTTTTTGTTCCAGTTCTGGGTTCACAGACCAACCAGTCTGGTAGTCTGCTGAATAATTCTGGATGTAATTGGTCTGCTCCATGTTTCCAGGAAGCTCATTTGATGCAAGTGATTTTTAGAATGGTACCAAACACAGATGAAACAATGTAATCCTCTGCAACCTATAGTTCTTGTGAATTACTCTCCATGCAGGATTAATTTAAATGTCAAGAATAATCACAAAAATAAATGTACAAGAAACAAATCAGCTGAGATGAGATCTCAGGATGTGGTTTCAGTAGAGGGAGCCATTGAGCCTCTACATTGTCGATTTTCCTCCATGTGGTTCCCTCCATGATATGCCAAGTCAAATTTAGTTTTGTGAGACACCTGTTTGATGTAAGTAACCAAATTGTATTAATTTATATTGATAAAGGATCATAAGGAATGCTGTGGTGAATGCAATTTTGAAACTGATCAGATAATTTGTGATATGACAGTAAATGTAATGTACTAGATACCGGGTATCAAGTTTGTTTGAAGTTAATAAGTCAGGGACTACTAGCAAGTGTGAGTGTGGGTAAACGTAGGTATAACAACGAATGTAATGTACTAAGTACTGGGTGCCAAGTGTGTATGTGGTGGGTCGGCGAACCTACTGGTATGTATGTGTAAACGTAGGTATAACAACAAATGTAATGTACTAGATACTGGGTATCAAGTTTGTTTGTAGTTAATAAGTCAGGGACTATTAACAAGAGTGAGTGAAGTTCTGGAGCTACTCAAGTGTGAACGAAAGTGTGTATGTATGTGTGAATGGGGTTAACAAATGTATGCGACTGGTCAGAACGTGTGAATGAAGTACATTAGATATTAGTCGGTGTACAAATATTGGTTTGGATGGTCTGCGCATAATGGTACAGGCAAGAGACCTGTGTTATACTGAGAATAGTTTACTGACTGATTGTAGTACATTGGGTATTAAGTCGGAGTGCTACTACGAAATTTGAATGACCTGTGGGTATTTCTTGAAGTCATATCATAAATTATTAGGGGTGGTAGTAACTTTAACATAGATTAGCATGACGATTTTACATTGGAATTAATCCTAAATTCATATTACAATTTAACCCCAATTTTAAAATAGAACCAACCCCAATTTTAAAATAGAACGCAATATAAATGTTAAAAATGACTAATCGGGAAGTCGAAAAAAATTGAAAACATTAAAGTCTACTCTGGAGAAAGATTGGAAGGAACGAGGGGAAAAATTATACAGTATTTCCGCGCCCAACGGGCTCCCAGTCTATGTAATACGTTGTGTTTCCCAAATGATCTCCTGGAATAACCTATTGGGAATGGAGTCGTATTTTAAAATGCTGAATCATAAGATGAGACAGTTACCTAAATCTGATGAATTCTAAATAATAATGAAGAGACAATTACGATAGATTTGTGCCCATCGAAATGTTCTTATGAATTTAGCGAAGTACGTGGTACGTTTACATTTTGGGGTAGAGGAAGTTGGAAGGTAAAACTGCGTCATTACATTGAATACACAATAACGTTCCTCAAATTATGACAGAGAAAATAGTTTGTGTCATTTAGAGGGAAAATGCGTGTATTATAGCCTTGAGTCACTTTACAGAAAAAGTTCCAAATACATTTTTTTTAAGTAGCTGAATATCGTCTTACAATAATTCCCAGTTAATGATTTTGTTTTGGTTGTTCAGATAACACCATTTGAAATTAAACAGGAGGTTAAGGTATACTGACAGAGAGAATAGAGTAGATGTCACGGGTCAAAATTTTGATTGATGACCCTATGTGAACTCTATGGGAACCCTATGTAGTGATGACGTGTGCATGTCTTCTGGTCAGGCAAGCCTGGTTAGGTGGGGGCTATGGGGTGAGTAAGGGTCCCTTTGACAGGCCGTTAATGATTGATGACCCAAGCCTGATAGACAAGCCTGGTTAGGTGGGGGCTATGGGGTGAGTAAGGGTCCCTTTGACAGGCCGTTAATGATTGATGACCCAAGCCTGATTTATGACCCTATGTAATGATTTATGACCCT